>NC_135235.1:758301062-759009187 GCF_051348905.1 Ranitomeya variabilis | reverse complement strand
ACATGAAAATGGCTTCTTCTCTGTGTGAATTCTCTGGTGACTGACAAAATCTGATTTCTGGTTAAAACATCTCCCACACTTGGAACAAGAAATTCTATTGTCTGCTTTGTGAAGGCTTTGTTGTTTGAGAAAGGACTTTTCTAGGGGAAAACTATTTCCATATTCTGAAAATGAAAATGTCTTCATTGCTTTAGGAGCAGTTCGTTTTTTAATGCTTATTTTGGGATTTTGATTTTCCTTAGTAGTCGGTAATGAATCAGAAGGCAGGATCTGTTCCACAGGATCAGATGACAGATCTTTGCTGTGAAGGGATGATGGTATATTTGGAGTAATGGCATTCACTTCAATTGTATCCTGTGGGATCTCAAGATTATCTGATTTAAACATTGAAGCTGTCAGCTGTCCTGCTGATCTCCTGGTACAGTTATCTGCCAAGAATAAAACCAATTATTATTTTAGAATAAAATATCCTTGAATTCTATATTTTTGACCATTTCTACTTAAACGGTCTGTAAAAATGGCAAGTTATGGAAAATTATTGAATTATTCCCCAAGAAAATGACAGTTTACAGTTTACTAGACTGTGCTCAAGCCACATTAAGCATCCATGCTTTTGGCATTACTATAGTGAGAAGAAATCACTTATTTTATGGCATGTGTATCTCCTGGAGCACAATCTGGGCACTATGTGTTGGGTAATAACTTGGGATATTTGCAATTTTCACTTTCCAACATTCACTGCGCGTGCTAATATCTGGAAACTGCAAGTGGAGTCAAAATAGTCACTATTCCTATAATTTATTGAGGGTTATAATTTACAAAATGGAGTCATTTTAACCCCTTCATGACCCCAGCTTTTTTTTGCTTTACGTTTTCGTTTTTCGCTCTCCTCCTTCCCAGAGCCATACTTTTTTTTATTTTTCCGTCAATATGGCCATGTGAGGGCTTATTTTTTTGCAGGACGAGTTGCACTTTTGAACGACATTATTGGTTTTAGCATGTCGTGTACTAGAAAACGGGAAAAAAATTCCAAGTGTGGTGATATTGCAAAAAAGTGCAATCCCACACTTGTTTTTTGTTTGGCTTTTTTCGCTAGGTTCACTAAATGCTAAAATTGACCTGCCATTATGATTTTCCGAGTCATTATGAGTTCATAGACACCAAACATGTCTAGGTTATTTTTTATCTAAGTGGTAAAAAAAAATTCCAAACTTTGCTAAAAAAAAAAAAATAAAATTGCGCACTTTTCCGATACCTGTAGCGTCTCCAATTTTCGTGATCTAGGGCTGGGTGATGGCTTATTTTTTGTGTGCTGAGCTGACGTTTTTAATGATACCAAATGGCCACGGGATGCCGCGCGCGCGCAGATGGATATCGCGGCGGCCATTTTCCTGAAGCCGCGGCCAGCAGAGCGCCGCTTCTGCGCACGCGCGGCCAAAGGAAGATGGCCGCGCCCACCGATCACCAATGAAATAACGAACAGCGCGCTCTTTTAAATCCCCTGGCAGAGGATTCGGGACCTTGGGCATGAGCACACCACTACGCCACCAACGGAAAACTACGCAAAATCTGGGGGAAGACAACACGCCCTTTTGACCAGACCAGCCTGATTGACAGGCAAAAACGGAGACTTTGCAAAGGTATTTCGGCAACTTAGGTGGGTAATAAACGCATAACAAACACACTAATGTAACGCCCACCTCTGCCCCTATTTAACGCTATTTTTATCCCATCTTCCAAAAACGTGGTGACAGGTTCCCTTTAACGATAAGATTTACGACAGATCACATGTTCATACTCATTTTATGTTTTACAGTAAATTAACCCCCCATGGAGGCCATATCAAAAGCAAACAATAATTCGTCCATAGTTGAAAATATCAAACAGAGTTCCAGTTTACCATAAATTGTACTATATACTGGTAGAACATTAATCCTATCCAACCACGGCTGCCATAATTTATGCAAGAAATCTAGCTCGTCTCTCCTGGTGTAAATGCTTTTCTCAAGCTCAGTTATGTGGTTCGTTTGAGCAATGAATTCGCGTCTGGACGGAGGATCATCTCTAACCCAATATTTTGCAATCAGTTTCCTTGCAGCAAACTATAATCTTGCAATTACAATTTTAGTCGTATTGTCAGTTAATATTTACCCTAATATACATATCAACGGATCCCTAGGAATAACGTACCCGGGTCATTCCATGTCAAGTGAACCAATGATTTTTACCACTATATTTTTAATTCTTTTGAGATTTTGGTATTTGGTAATAGTTTGTCAGAGAATGCAAAAAAAAAAAAAATTCTAGATATTTTTTTTAATTTTTTATTGATTTTCAAAGTTCGGAAAAAGTGCGAATTTCGGTGTTGCCTGCCCTTACATTTCTCCCCATAACTCAGGCTAGAAAAGAGATAGAGAAACAAAATAAACACCATTCTACTCAGAACTGTACATGCTTTCACCAGATATGTCACAAGAGTATCTTTGATAATAATTTACCTATGCGAACGCAAGCGCAAAACTTTAAAACCCATTTCCGAAAAAAACTTTTAATTTAAATATTTCAAAAACTGCACATGTGCCTGTTATGCTCCTAGCCACTTCTGCACCAAAATACAAGCTGGGATCTTGATGGGATCATATTTTAAAAAATAAAACTATTACAGTGTCAGTTCAAAAATCTTGATTTCAGGTCTGTTCAGCCTGTGGTGTAGAAGTGTGGGGTCTGTATTTACCAAATAATCCATGATTGCTAGATATTACGGTATTATTTATTATGTTAGAGCTTAGAAGCAGGAGAGGACAGAGGAGAAGCTTTGTTAGGGCCCAACCTGAGATAGAACAAGGGTAGACGGTGACTGCAGAGCAGATGACAGGCCGGCAGCTCCAGAGGCCATATTCACACCAAATCTTATCACCCAGGCAACTACTCAAATGTAGGGAGAAAAATATTCTTAACATCCAGTTCATGTATTGTTCAAACCAGGACTACGAAGAGGAGGAGGAGAGTTTGTTATATTGGTTACAGGAAGCAGAACCCATCACAGGGACTCAGCAATACCGGACTGTCATCCCATGTAGTGGAAATAAAGACAGTGACGTCCATGACGTGGTAGAAGGCGGCACAAGATCGGCAATGGATGACACAACTGGCTATGTGACCTGTGAATATGATTAGCGCTGACGGCTACTGGACTCTCCAAAGATTGTGAAAATGAAGACGTAGAAGTGACTTTTCTGCACCGTCTGGTCCAGCGCCGTCCTTTGTGTATCCAAGAAAATCAGACATTGTAAAAGTGAACAAAAATCAGATATAACTCAGGTGGAGCCGAGCACCATGACAGCCGCACATACTCTGACACAGAAGGAGACGGCCATTGCTAGTGAGCGCTTATGGGCAAGATGACATTTCACCCACTAGAAGGGACACATTGATGATAAAAGGCCAGTGTAAAAACCTACTATTAATTGTTTGATTAGTTCATATTTTATAGTACGAGGATTTAACTACTGGACTATTCTTCATAAACACTTCAGAAATGACATGTTTAGTGATATAGTAGAAAAAAAATTGTTCCATGTATAAATAGGTGGTAGAAATATTGGTTCTTTTATTCTTGTTTTTAACATATAATCAGGATGAGACTGTATTTAGAAAACCACACTTGAGGATGTGATCACGTTTTTTCTTTTGGCTTGTTCAATGCATTCAGGTTGAAAATGCTGAGCAAGTTGTTATGATGATTAAGATGTATTTATTCTGGCACTTCGGTATTTGTTTTTTGTGTTTCTTTATTGTTACATATAAATGCTGAATGCAATAAGTTGTAATTTGAAAAGAAAAAGGGAAGAAGCTCACACAAACATAAAATCAGATGATTCAAGGCTTAAAAAAAAATACAAATTTGATAGATCCCAAGTTGAATCCCTGTACAAATATAAACAAGGACACAAGTAACACACATGCATGTTTTCACAATTTTAAAACATACGTTTTTTTCAGAATTGCGCATCAAAATGTTTAATTTGATTTCACCAAAAGAAAATATAAAGAAACATAGTCTTGTGACATATCAAATGAAAGCCGGTACCGTTCTGAGAAAAATGATGCCTCTCCCACCTCTATATCTTAATCATAGCCCGAGATATGATAAAAAATGTAAAGCCATACCAGGCCAAAATCAGCGCTTTTTTAAAACTTTAAAAATCTGTAAAAAATTAACTGATGAAGAAAAAAATTCTAAACTTTTAATTTGTAATTAACTAAAGTTGTACTTCAAAAAAACAAAAAATAAAAAAAATCTAAAGACGTCAGGTAAAAAAAATATTCATATTTGGATCACTTGATATGGAATGACCCACCCATACACCACTCCAATGCAGTTCAACACTACAATCCAATAGGAGGACAATCTGGGACAATGCCAAAGCATATGCAATATGTCCGCCTGAGATTGCTAACTCCTTGGGCAATCAGAGTTGGACTTTGAAAGCACCACACCTTACTAAAGCTTGAAACATATTGCCGGAAGCTGCCAGATACAGCCTTGATCTCCTCTGGTTCAGTCCTCTGTGCTCAGCTCCTGGCTTGTGTATTTGTTTTCTGCTGTGACCCCAGCCTGTTTACTGACTACTCTTATGTCTCCTGAGTTAGTATTTTCTCTGGCCTCTTGGTTCTGACACGGACACACTGGGGGCAGAATGCCGGACACACTGGGGGCGGAATGCCGGACACACTGGGGGCGGAATGCCGGACACACTGGGGGCGGAATGCCGGACACACTGGGGGCGGAATGCCGGACACACTGGGGGCGGAATGCCGGACACACTGGGGGCGGAATGCCGGACACACTGGGGGCGGAATGCCGGACACACTGGGGGCGGAATGCCGGACACACTGGGGGCGGAATGCAGGACACACTGGGGGCGGAATGCAGGACACACTGGGGGCGGAATGCTGGACACACTGGGGGCAGAATGCTGGACACACTGGGGGCAGAATGCTGGACACACTGGGGGCAGAATGCTGGACACACTGGGGGCGGAATGCTGGACACACTGGGGGCGGAATGCTGGACACACTGGGGGCGGAATGCTGGACACACTGGGGGCGGAATGCTGGACACACTGGGGGCGGAATGCTGGACACACTGGGGGCGGAATGCTGGACACACTGGGGGCGGAATGCTGGACACACTGGGGGCGGAATGCTGGACACACTGGGGGCGGAATGCTGGACACACTGGGGGCGGAATGCTGGACACACTGGGGGCGGAATGCTGGACACACTGGGGGCGGAATGCTGGACACACTGGGGGCGGAATGCTGGACACACTGGGGGCGGAATGCTGGACACACTGGGGGCGGAATGCTGGACACACTGGGGGCGGAATGCTGGACACACTGGGGGCGGAATGCTGGACACACTGGGGGCGGAATGCTGGACACACTGGGGGCGGAATGCTGGACACACTGGGGGCGGAATGCTGGACACACTGGGGCCGGAATGCTGGACACACTGGGGGCGGAATGCTGGACACACTGGGGGCGGAATGCTGGACACACTGGGGGCGGAATGCTGGACACACTGGGGGCGGAATGCTGGACACACTGGGGGCAGAATGCTGGACACACTGGGGGCAGAATGCCGGACACACTGGGGGCAGAATGCCGGACACACTGGGGGCAGAATGCCGGACACACTGGGGGCGGAATGCCGGACACACTGGGGGCGGAATGCCGGACACACTGGGGGCGGAATGCCGGACACACTGGGGGCGGAATGCAGGACACACTGGGGGCAGAAAGAAGTTTGGCCAGAAAGACTGGACCTGGTCTTATAAATCTAAAAACGACCCAAGCGATCCATAATAGGATGAACAGTCAGAGACATAATATTAGGAAAGGTGTAATCTGTCTGGTTAGGCATTTCGTTTTAGAACATAAACGAGATCCCACCAGTTTAACCCCTTAGTGACAGGGCCAATTTGGTACTTAATGACCGAGCCAATTTTTACAATTCTGACCACTGTCCCTTTATGAGGTTATAACTCTGGAACGCTTTAACGGATCCCGCTGATTCTGAGAATGTTTTTGGGTGACATATTGTACTTCATGTTAGTCATAACATTTCTTCGATATTACTTGCGATTATTTATGAAAAAGACGGAAATTTGGCTAAAATTTTAAAAATTTTGCAATTTTCAAACTTAATTTTTATGCCCTTAAATCAGAGAGATATGTCACACAAAATAGTTAATAAATAACATTTCCCACATGTCTACTTTACATCAGCACAATTTTGGAAACAATTTTTTTTTGTTAGGAAGTTAAAAGGGTTAAAAGTTGACCAGCGATTTCTCATTTTTACAACAAAATTTACAAAACAATTTTTTTTTGAGGGACCACATCACATTGAAAGTCACTTTGAGGGGTGTACGTGACAGAAAATACCCAAACTTGACACCATTCTAAAAACTGCACCCCTCAAGGTGCTCAAAACCACATTCAAGAAGTTTATTAACCCTTTACATGCTTCACAGCAACTGAAACAATATGGAAGGAAAAAATGAACATTTAACTTTTTTTTGCAAACATTTTACTTCAGAACCATTTTTTTAAATTTTCACAAGGGTAAAAAGAGAAAATGAACCACAAAATTTGTTGTGCAATTTCTCCTGAATACGACGATACCCCATATGTGGGGGTAAACCACTGTTTGGGCGCATGGGAGACCTCGGAAGGAGCGCCGTTTGACTTTTTCAATGCAGAATTGGCTGGAATTGAGATCGGATGCCATGTCACGTATGGAGAGCCCCTGATGTGCCTAAACAGTGGAAACCCCCCACAAGTGACACCATTTTGGAAACTAGACCCTTAAAGGAACTTATCTAGATGTGTGGTGAGCACATTAAACCCCCAGGTGCTTCACAGAAGTTTATAACGTAGAGCCGTGAAAATAGAAAATCACATTTTTTCTACAAAAATGATATTTTCACCCCCAAATTTTTATTTTCACAAGGGTATCATGGGAAATTAGACCCCAAAAGTTGTTGTTCAATTTCTTCTGAGTATGCCGATACCCCATATGTGGGGGTAAACCACTGTTTGGGCACACGGCAGAGCTCGGAAGACAAGGAGCGCCGTTTGACTTTTTCAATGCAGAATTGGCTGTAATTGAGATCGGACGCCATGTTGCATTTGCAGAGCCCCTGATGAGCCTAAACAGTGGAAACCCCCCACAAGTGACACCATTTTGGAAACTAAACCCATTAAGGAACTTATCTAGATGTGTGGTGAGCACTTTGAGCCCCCAAGTGCTTCCCAGAAATTTATAACGTAGAGCTGTGAAAATAAAAAATCCTTTCTTTTCCTCAAAAAACAGGATTTTTGGTTGCTTACCGTAAAATCTGTTTCTCGGAGCCTTCATTGGGGGACACAGGAACCATGGGTGTATGCTGCTGCCACTAGGAGGCTGCCACTATGCAAATAAAAAAGTTAGCTCCTCCTCTGCAGTGTACACCCTACCGACAGGAAGTAGGATATTCAGTTAGTGAAAAAGCAGTAGAAGTAACGTGTAAATGAGAAAGAATAATAATATAATAATCTTTATATAGCGCCAACAAATTCCGCAGCGCTTTACAGTTTAACAGTTTCAAACACTCAAAGAGTGTTCAAAGAACTCAAACGTTAACAGTATAACACAATAAACAGAGCTGTTCAACTTGGGAGGGTGCTGTGTCCCCCAATGAAGGCTCAGAGAAACAGATTTTACGGTAAGCAACCAAAAATCCTGTTTTCTCGGAGCCTTCATTGGGGGACACAGTAACCATGGGACGTCCCAAAGCAGTCCCTGGGGTGGGAACAGCAATCGACTCCAATCTAGGTCGGAGGAACTCACCACCGTCGCCTGAAAGGTCTTCCTACCTAAGCCGGCATACGCCGAAGCTAGGCATGGAAGTTTTGCGAACATGTGGAGGACCGATCATCGGTCTGTAGAGGTGCAAGGTAGAGGCCCTGTATGTGCACCGCCGGAAGGCGCCCACTGCCCAGATAGAGAGCGCCTTAAACCTGGAAGGGGGAGCTCTGCTCTGACCTGGTAAATCTAAACAGTGCTAACTGGATTTTGCGGGCATACGTTGATTTGGCTGGAGGGCCTCTCTACGCCGAGCCCATATACTGAAAAGGAGGAGGGCGGCCTTAGCTGGATAGATGCACCTCGCCCTGACCCAGTGGCGTGATAAGAGAACGCTACGAAGGAGGAGTCCGAGCAGGATGAAAGGAAGGGAATCAAGAACGATGGACAGAGCCATGGAGAACCTCGGCGAGGTAAGGGCAGAGCACTGAACCGGAAACTCAGATCTTCACACCATCTATTCTTGATAACCAACCTTGTTGAAGCTGACAGTTCCAACCACAACTCTGAGTTTTGCCTGGTTGGTTCAAGAAAATTGGGGGAACCCACACCAGATTTTTCATTCATTCATTTCGTTATACTGCAGGCGGCGGCTGAGGAATACCCCGATCATCCGCTCCTGTTGTCACTGTTATTAGCGGCAGCAAGTGTCGGATGATGAGAGTAAGAATCCCAAAAGCCCCCACCTGCTGTCATCGTTCAGACTTTAATATAACTCATCATTCTCTTCTGCTCACGCCGATCGCTGGCAGAGCAGGGGAGAGCGATGAGAGCAGTCTTCAGCACCCACCACAGGGGAACAGCGCTTACAGTAGCACTTCTTCCCCGGCGGCCGTCTGTGTGGTACTGAGGCAGCGCACGGTTGCCACACGTGTGCCGCAAATATTACACACACGGACACTGATATCTCTGGTATTGTTTTTTCCGGGACCGGAAATAAACGGACGTGTCTGAGATCTGATGACACCTTCTCTCCATCTACCTGATGATCCTGAGGAGCATTGGGATCTTCTTGGTTACAGTCCTGTGGAAGAAGAGGACGGGGACATCTCTCTGCTGTTGTCCTCTTACTGGATAGATCTGGAGGAAACACATACAGGGACTGAATTCATTCTTTACATACAGATAATTATAGGCCATGTGTATTTAGTCCTGTCTATTACCTGGAGATGTGAGGGGCTGGGGAACCTCCATTATGACGTTCTTGTACAGATCTCTGTGTCCTTCTAAATACTCCCACTCCTCCATGGAGAAATAGACAGCGACATCCTGACACCTTATAGGAACCTGACACATACAATGATACCGTCATCCCCCCAATCCCTTCATAGCGTTACTGTATAATGTCCCAGCATTCCCAGCAGTGTCACCTCTCCAGTCAGCAGCTCAATCATCTTGTAGGCGAGTTCTATGATCTTCTGGTCATTGATGTCCTCATGGATCAGGGGGTGAGGTGGAGGCCCCATGATTGGGCTCAGGGGTCTTCCCCATCCCTCAGACACAGGGTCCTGACAGCGATCACTAGAGGTCTTCTTCACCACTGTGTAATCCTGGTAATGGAGAGACACATTAATAAATCTCACTACAGACATTTCCAGAGTCCTCACCTCTCCAGTTCTGTCCATCTGTTATTCCCATAGATAAGAATGATGTAATGTGACGTCATCAGAATCTCTCACCTCTCCAGTAAGCCGGAAGAGGATCTCTAGGGTGAGGTGTAATATCCTCTCCACCATCTTGTCTCTGTCCATATCCGTCTGTGATGGGTAAATCAGGAAAATTCTCTTTTGTAGAAGATCTTCACTGAGAGGATCCGATATTGTAGAGACCTGAATGAGAAGATGAGCCGATGTAACATCATAAGAATCCTGTGTAATAATACAATTACTGGAGATAATAAGGGAAACATAGGAGGAGATTTATTATTTTACAGTATTTAGTTTCCTTCTTTACATCTACTAATAAATCCTATATATTTAGGCCACAGACAACAAGCAGTTTCCTCCTCGGAGTCGGCAGCTGAATACGTTTCTCATAGACTCATCTTCTATAACGCTAATTCTTGTCTCATTTACCGACCCTGGAATCGGCATTAGTAATACTGCAGGAGATATTCATTACACGCGACATGAGAAATAACTACTTCATGATAAGGACGACATCTTCATCTTCTACTACGGCTCTAGAGACATATTTGGCCAGAGTCGGTCACTGACTCCATCCCCACCGGCCGTCTATATGAAGGTTTCCCGTCTTCCCCGCACTGTAATCTTCTATCACGTTAGATCTCAGATCTGATTCACACACAGAAGTTTGAGGCTTTTAGAAAAGATTTTTTGTTTTCACAATCAACACGGACAGAAATGATCTGATCCCAAAGTCTCCATGTACAGTGATTTATGGGGTTTATTTCTGGCCTTAGGCTTTCCGATATTACAGGAAAACACCAGAAAAAAACAGATATTGAAATGTTTCTGAGGAAAATTGGCTCCAACAATTCTTGTAATTTCCCGATATCTTCCCTTCGACCATCAACCACATTCGGATCCTTCAGACGGAACCTGAAAACCCACTTCTTCAGGAAAGCCTACAGCCTGCACTGATCCCGCTGCCTCCTCACCACTACCGGAGCTTGTATGCTTATGTATTGCCGGCTTCTATTATGTATTTTACCGAATGTTTATACTGATTATACTGTGTGGGGGGTATGGCGGTACTATGAGAACATTATACTGTGTGGGGGTATGGCGGTACTATGAGAACATTATACTGTGTGTGGGGGTATGGCGGTACTGTGAGAAAATTATACTGTGTGTGGGGGTGTGGCGGTGCTATGAGAATATTATACTGTGTGTGGGGGTATGGCGGTACTATGAGAACATTATACTTTGTGTGGGGGTATGGCGGTACTGTAGGAACATTATACTGTGTGTGGGGGTATAGCGGTACTATGAGAACATTATACTGTGTGTGGGGGTATAGCGGTACTATGAGAACATTATACTGTGTGTGGAGGTATGGCGGTACTATGAGAACATTATACTGTGTGTGGGGGTATGGCGGTACTATGAGAACATTATACTGTGTGTGAGGGTATGGCGGTACTATGAGAACATTATACTGTGTGTGAGGGTATGGCGGTACTATGAGAACATTATACTGTGTGTGGGGGTATGGCGGTACTATGAGAACATTATACTGTGTGTGGGGGTATGGCGGTACTGTGAGAAAATTATACTGTGTGTGGGGGTGTGGCGGTGCTATGAGAACATTATACTGTGTGTGGGGGTATGGCGGTACTGAGAACATTATACTGTGTGTGGGGGTATGGCGGTACTATGAGAACATTATACTGTGTGTGAGGGTATGGCGGTACTATGAGAACATTATACTGTGTGTGGGGGTATGGCGGTACTATGAGAACATTATACTGTGTGTGGGGGTATGGCGGTACTGTGAGAAAATTATACTGTGTGTGGGGGTGTGGCGGTGCTATGAGAACATTATACTGTGTGTGGGGGTATGGCGGTACTGAGAACATTATACTGTGTGTGGGGGTATAGCGGTACTATGAGAACATTATACTGTGTGTGGGGGTATAGCGGTACTATGAGAACATTATACTGTGTGTGGGGGTATGGCGGTACTATGAGAACATTATACTGTGTGTGGGGATATGGCGGTACTATGAGAACATTATACAGTGTGGGGGTATGGAGGTACTATGAGAACATTATACTGTGTGTGGGGGTATGGCGGTACTATGAGAACATTATACTGTTTGTGGCGGTATGGCGGTACTATGAGAACATTATACTGTGTGGGGGTATGGCGGTACTATGAGAACATTATACTGTGTGTGGGGGTATGGCGGTACTATGAGAACATTATACTGTTTGTGGCGGTATGGCGGTACTATGAGAACATTATACTGTGTGGTGGTATGGCGGTACTATGAGAACATTATACTGTGTGTGGGGGTATGGCGGTACTATGAGAACATTATGCTGTGTGTGGGGGTATTGCAGTAGTGTGAAAATACCTTTTTTACGAGAGATGCCAGTACTGTGGAAACATTATACTGTGTGAGCGCCATCAGATATATTACATAAGGGGTGTAATAAGGAGAGTCATTAAAAAGCCTCCTCAGGGCTGTGCTGCATTTGTACAGACTGCTATCTGCCGTCCAGACGGGACCATGTGACACCAATGGGGAGAGGGAGGGTTTCCGGAGGGAAGAGTCTAGAGGGTGCACCTGGTCAGGAGACCTTGATGGCGCAGTTACTGATATTATAAAGGCCGGAGCCCCAAAGGCAGAACAGATTTGGCGCCAACAAAGGAAAGGGGTGCGGGGAAGAATCTGAGGTACCAGCTCCTGGTAAAGTGCCCGAGGCAGCTGGGTGTGGGGCAGAACCCTGCTTACAGGGCATAATGGGGGCATTACACTGTGTGGGGCCAAGAAAGGGGCCCTGTACTAGGAGAACACTCCGCTCCTCACTTCCTGTCCTCCATAGTTGGCTCGTATGTATCTATTACAGGAAACAGAACAACAACGTTATGGTTCTTATAAAGAGTCTCCTCCGTGCAGAAGGGGTTAATGTCCCCGGCTGTGCTCAGTACTGGGGAATCTCCACATACCTCCACCTGCAGAGCCGCACTCCACAGATATGGCTGGGTAGATGCTAGAGTGTATGGGCTCCTTCCAGGTGTGACGTCATTTCCGGGGGCGTGTCCTATCGGGAGGGGGCGTGTTCTCCAAGGCGGCAAAGGAAAGCAGCATGACAGCTTGTGGACTAGTGATGGGAAATCTAGTTCATTTAGTTGAGTATTGCTCTGGATTCTGCTGAGAAGAGATGGATCAGTTCTAGTTCGTTACACAGAAGCTGTGGCTCCTAGGATGACTTATAGTTTTGTTAAAATGATCAGAAATAGTTAATACATCTGATAATTACATAAAAAACTCTTGTTAGAGGGGTACTCAGTCTGGAGAAAAAAAATTCTAAAGTTATTTATTCAAGTTAGTAATTTCTTTTTTTTCTTTGTGAAATATTCCAACCTCCCAGTGCGCAGTGTATTATCTGCACACATTATGGTCACTTGCAGTGTCTCTGGTATTGAGCACTGAGCAGGCAGACAGGATTCATTTCACACCACTGCAATAGGTTACAAAAGGAAGAGATGTGGTGAAACTACACAGAACTACAGATTTACCAAGCTGCCTTAGGGTATGTGCACACGTTCAGGTTTTTTCGCGTTTTTTCGCAATAAAAACGCTATAAAAACTCATTAAAAACGCATACATTATGCATCCTATCATTTAGAATGCATTCTGCGTGTTTTGTGCTCATGGTGCGTTTTTTTCCGCGGAAAAAACGCATCGCGGTAAAAAAAGCAGCATGTTCATTAATTTTGCGGTTTTTTTGCGTTTTTCCAGCTATTCTATGCATTGGGAAAAAACGCACAAAAAACGCGTCAAAATCGCAGTAAAAACGCATGCAGATTTCTGGCAGAAATGTCCGGTTTTTGTCAGGAAAATTTCTGCCAGAAATCCTGATGTGTGCACATAGCCTTACAGTAAATGGATCTTTTGCTGCCCATAGCAACCAATCACAGCTCAGATTTCACTTGCCAGAGCACTGCACTACTGCAGTATCAGAAAGCTGACCTGTGATTGGTTGCTATGGGGCAAAGAAAATCTTCCTATTAGACAGCCTGATAATTCTCCACCCTATCCTGTGAGGAGCTGATAGGAAATGCATCATGTCATGTGACCTGTGAACTAAATGAACTGCTGAACTAGATGTTCTGTTGAGAATGACTCAGGACAGCCTAGTTCAACGTGATGCATCTCACTCAGCCCAGCAGCAGTTCCCCTGCCTGTATTAGTGTAGAGTACTGACTAATAATGATTGTGTATGAGGGAGCTGAGAAGCCGTTCAGCATCCTGAGAACAGAACAGGAGACACTGGTAAAGATTGTAGCAAGGCTGATCCTCTACAGGAGGCTGATCCTCTACAGGAGGCTGATCCTCTACAGGAGGCTGATCCTCTACAGGAGGCTGATCTTATCACAAAGACTGGTGAGGGGCATGAACCACACCACAGAAACACTCTCATACACACATGAGCTGTGTCTGTCTACTGTACAATTTCAGTTTTTATTATTACGATTATATTTGTATTTGATGTGTGGTATAGTGTTTACTACCTTCTTTTCCAGCATCAGGAGCTATAAAGAGCAAGTGTGAGAGCAGGGATCTTCAGTGTGAGGAGCTGTAGGAGGGATCACTCTCTGTCTCCTCCCACTTCCTGTTTAGTTCATAATGAACTAATCTCTGTCAGGATGGTGAACTAGATGAACTAGTTCACTCTGAAGATTAGTTCATTTTGAACTACTCACGAACTACCCATCACTATTGTGGACGCCATGGAGGTCAGTGGTTTCAGGGTGAAAAATGCTACTTGCCGATCGCTATTGGGGGGAGGCCCTGCGGTGGTCGACCTACTTGTCTGTGTGGGGAGTGACCTGCGGTGGGATTTTGGGGGGCTCGGCTGCTGCTGGCTATTGTGGGGGACCCCTGCGGTGGGATTTTGGGGGGCTCGGCTGCTGGCTATTGTGGGGGACCCCTGTGGTGGGATTTTGGTGGGCTCCGCTGCTGCTGGCTATTGTGGGGGACCCCTGCGGTGAGATTTTGGTGGGCTCTGCTGCTGCTGGCTATTGTGGGGGACCCCTGCGGTGAGATTTTGGTGGGCTCTGCTGCTGCTGGCTATTGTGGGGGGACCCCTGCGGTGGGATTTTGGGAGGCTCCGCTGCTGCTGGCTATTGTGGGGGACCCCTGTGGTGGGATTTTGGGGGGACCTGCTGCTGCTGGCTATTGTGGGGGGGGACTGCTGCTGGCTGTTTGGTGGACTTCTGTGGTAGGCGACCTGCTTGTGTGAGGGGGGCTGCAGGCTATTGGGGGACCCCTGACCTGCTTGTGGGGGGGGCGACCTGCTGCATGCTATTGGGGGTGACCCATTTTAGTGGGGGGTGACCTGCTTGTGGGGGGGGGACCTGCTGCTGGCTATTGGGGTGACCCCTATGGTGGGACCCCTGTGGTGTGATTTGGGGGCGACCTGCGTGCGGGGGATCCCTTTTAGTGAGGGTGACCTGCTTAGGGTATGGCTCCACGGTCCAGAGGGGCGGCGGTATCGCCGCAGCGGCGAAGCCGCTCGGCGCTAAGCCCCGCCCCCTTCCTGGGACGCGATCATGCCGGATGTGTTAACTCTTCACATCCGGGATGATCGCTCGCTCCCATAGGGCCCTGTGATATGCCTTGCGGGGACGCTGCGTCCCCGCAAGGTGTACGGGCATGCTGCGATCTGAAAAGACGCGCAGCATGTCCGGAGTCGCAGGGCCGCCGCGTGCGGGTTTCCACGCATAGTGGAGACGGGATTTCATAAAATCCCCTCCACTATGCAGGAACATCTGGACGCTGCTTGTTTGACGCTGCAGCGCTGCGCAGCGTCAAACAAGCAGCGTTTCCTGACCGTGGAAACATACCCTTATCATTGGGTTTGGGGAGGCGACCTGCTTGTTGCGGGACCCCTTTTAGTGGGGGTGACCTGCTTATGGAGGGGTGACCTGCTGATGGCTATTGATGGGCCCCTGTGGTGAGGTTTGGGGGTGACCTGCTGGCTATTGAGGGGGACCCCTGTGGTGGGGTTTGGAGGTGACTTGCTGCTTACGGGGTGGACCCCTTTTAGTGGGGGCGACCTGCTGCTGGCTATTGGGGAGACCCTGGTGGTGGGGTTTGAGGGCGACATGCTTGTGGTCGGGTTTTGGGAGGGCGTGACCTGCTGTCTATTGGGGGGGGACCCTTGTGGTGGATGTGGGAGGAGACCTGCTGCAAGCTATTGGGGGACCCCTGTGGTGGGATGTGGGGGTGACCTGCTTGTGGTGGGATGTGGGGAGGCGACCTGCATGTGAGGGGTGACCTGCTGCAGGCTATTTGGGGGACCCCTGTGGTGAGATTTGAGGGCGACCTGCTTGTGGGGAGGCGACCTGCTTGTCGTTGAATGTGGGGAGGCGACCTGCTTGTCGTTGAATGTGGGGAGGCGACCTGCTTGTCGTTGAATGTGGGGAGGCGACCTGCTTGTCGTTGAATGTGGGGAGGCGACCTGCTTGTCGTTGAATGTGGGGAGGCGACCTGCTTGTCGTTGAATGTGGGGAGGCGACCTGCTTGTCGTTGAATGTGGGGAGGCGACCTGCTTGTCGTTGAATGTGGGGAGGCGACCTGCTTGTCGTTGAATGTGGGGAGGCGACCTGCTTGTCGTTGAATGTGGGGAGGCGACCTGCTTGTCGTTGAATGTGGGGAGGCGACCTGCTTGTCGTTGAATGTGGGGAGGCGACCTGCTGCTGGCTATTGGGGGGATCCCGTGGTGGGATTTGGGGACGACCTGCTGCTTACAGATGGAACCCTTTTATTGGGGGGTGACCTGCTGCTTACTGGGGGATCCCTTTTATTGGGGGGCGACCTGCTTATGGGTTGGGTTTGGGGGGGCTGAAGAGGGTTTAAGCTGGGTGGGGGGTGGACATCGAAGGGGGTGTGTGCTGGGTGGGGGGGTCCACGTCCGATGGGTGTTGGACGTCCGATGGGGGTTTCTGGGAGTTGGACGTCCGAAGGGGGTGTGTGTGCTGGGTGGGGGGGTCCACGTCCGATGGGGGTTTGTGCTGGGTGGGGGGTCTGCATCTGGGGGTTTCTGCTGGGTGGGGGGTTCCGCGTCCGGTGGGGGTTGTACGTCCGATGGGGGTTTGTGGGGGTTGGACGTCCAATGAGAGTTTAAGCTGGGGTGGCGTTCGATTGGAGGGGGTGTCTGATGGGATTTATGGTTGGGGCAGGGGGCGTCATATTTGGATTTACGCTTGAGGGGAGGGAATGTCTGGTGGGCTTTGGATTTATCCTGTGGGGTCCGCTGGTTAATGTGAGGTGGATATTTGTGACTGGGGGAGCGAGGTTATGCTGTGTGGCCCGCTGGTTAATGTGAGGTGGAGGTTTCTGACTGGGGGAGCGAGGTTATGCTGTGTGGCCATCTGGTTGATGTGGGGGGGGGGGGGCTAATGCTTCATTGGGGTACACAAAAAAAAATATGAGTGTGTGCTGCTTATGCTATGCAAAAAAAAAAAATTTGGTATTTCCCTGTAGAGGAGGCTACACCACCAACTAGCACGAAGCTAATCCTTTTTAGCTTAATGTCAGTAGGAGGCAGACATGGGTCTGGACCACCCAGCCCAGTTTCTGACTTAGGTTTTGGGGGTTTTTTTTATTAACGATTTTTCTTTTTTTTCAGATACGGCTTTTGAGGGCGACAGTGGAATTGTCACTCTAATCTCCCACCTAGAATTGTCACTACCGTATCATCTGTGGTCTATGAGGCAAGGCCCTAACACATCAAGAGTGTTTGTGGTTCCCGAGAGGATGGTCCATGCCACGAATCCCCCTACCCTCTGGCCCCCCCAGAGCCAGATAGAGTAGGGAGGGAAGACTAATCCGTTATGTGCCAGCCGCCGAAAGGTCTGCGTCCAGGTTATTCCATGCCCATCTTCATCATCGGTCTGTGAAGAATGATGTGTGATCTTCAGGACACATATATCCTACCAGGCAGTGAGGGGGCTACTTTAAAAAAAAATAAATAAATAAAAAAATGGAAAGGACAGGACAAGTATGTCCTAGTTTGCCCCTGAGCAATATGGACGTCTCCTGGGGAAACCTTCCTATTCATGCAGCCTCCATGTTTTCCAGAGGCTCCTGTGACCCTGCTCTTAAAATATCCAGGCTTCGGTCTAGGCCTTCTCTGGTGGCCGGTCCACACCGCCAGTGCCCTGAACAATCATGCACGCCAACTTTCTAGTGTGTCCTACTCTGCACCTATCAGTTTAAGAGTACTTCGCTTCTGCAACAGAGGACTAAAGTCTGCCTCCCAAGAGATCTGCTGTTCAATTTTGGTTGTTTTGGAAATGTTCTGTCCAAAAAACCAACGGGACAACTCTCTGACCCGCCAGGAAAAGACGAGACCTTCCTTTAGGCCAACCCCCTCCTGGCATCCATGAACCCACCAGCACTGGTCTGCTAGGCCTGGATCTAGCAGACTCTCTTCGACATGATGGAGCGTTCCCACCTTGGATGTTTCTCAGGGTCGGCTGCCGTGTCCTTCACAATTCATGGCCGGTATTATGATCTCTGGTCTGGGACACCGAAACCTCAGACATCGGAGGCAGGCCTGGGGGGAACAGAGCCACATACCAAACCGACAGTCCAGCCTGCATGCACCAACAGCATATTACAGTTTTACAATACTTTAGAAATGCATAAAATGAAACAAGCAAAGGCATACAGTTATTCAATGCAAAAAAATGCAGTTTTATAAAATTAGAAGTGTTTCTATATCTAATGTTAAAAAGATATTTATCCAGTATTTCTATAAGTAAAAGTCTGAGATTTCTGTGGGAAATGGTCATTTGTTCCTCTTAAACCAGTTCTGAATGTAAATAAAACATTGCTCTGATGAAGTCTCCATATTGTATTTTCGCCTTTCATTTCATGCGTAGGGCAGGACAAGCCCATGATGTATCTGTGTAACACATGGAAGGTGCTATAATAACAGCCTTAGGCCGGTTTCACACCACCGTTCGGCAGGGCTGAGAATGGCAGCCTTCCTCCTCCGTTAAGGCTACTTTCACACTAACGTCGCTTGCTGTATGTCTCAATGCGTCGTTTTGGAGAAAAAACGCATCCTGCAAAGTTGCCTGCATGATGCGTTTTTTCTCCATAGACTTTCATTAGCAACACATTGGGACGGATTGCCACACGTCGCATCCGTCATGCGACAGATGCGTCGTGTTTTGGCGGACCGTCGGCACAAAAAAAGTTCCATGTAACTTTTTTTGTGCGTCGAGTCCGCCATTTTCGATCGCGCATGCGTGGCCGAAACTCCGCCCCCTCCTCCCCGGAACTCACAATGGGCCACGGATGCGTTGTAAAACTGCCTCCGCTGCCCACGTTGTTCTACATAAAACACACTGTCCGTCGGGCCGACGGTTTGCGACGGCCCGTACCGACTGACTAGTGTGAAAGTAGCCTAAGCCCCGCTCACTGCCACAACTCTTCATTCAGTTCCGCCTACGTCTGCATGCGTCCTGCATACCCTATCTTTAATATTGGGTACGCAGGCCAAGCGGATGCCTCCGCATGCGTTGTTTTAACGCTGCGCCGACTGCAATAAAATGCAACATGTTGCGTTCGACGCAGTTCAGCGCATCTTCAAAATGAGGCATGCCTGCGTACCCAATGTTAGATGGGGGACGCCTGCAGACTTAGGAGGAGCTGAAGGAAGAGGCGCAGCAGTGGGCGGGGCTTAATGGAGGAAGAAGGCTGCCGAACGCTGGTGTGAAACCTGCCTGAGACAGGTAAGCCACCTTTGAAACGATGTTCACATGTACAAGCTCTTAGCCCCTTTGTGGCGGGGCCAATTTTTTAAAATCTGACCAGTGTCACTTTATATAGTAATAACTCTGGAATGCTTCAACATCCCATTGATTTTGAGATTAATTTTTTTTTTCGTGTTATATTAGACTTTATGATAATGGTAAACTTGAGTTGATATGTTTTGCTTTATTTTGTAAAAAATCAGAAATTTTACAAATTTTAAAAAATATAAATTTTTAATGATTTTCCCTTTAAGGCCGGAGTCACACTAGAGAGGAATACGGACGAGTACTATGCAAGAAAAAAATCGCATAGCACTCAAACCAATGTTAATCTCCCATCACTTTTTTTTTTCACGGCTGTATATGTGCGAGTGAAATTGCAGTATGCTGTGATTTGCACCGTATATCAGCCGAGACTCGCCAATGAAAGTCTATTTGTGCAAGAAAAACTCGCACCACACGGGCCATCAGTGTGACTTGCGAGAAATACGCAACGGTGTCCTTTGACAGGCCCGACAGTTCAGGTGCAGTGTACAGTAAAATCACACTGACAGGTTACAATAGAATAGATATATATACACACACAGTATAGGTGTATATAAAATCTAAAGAGATACACTACAGACCAAAAGTTTGGACACACCTTCTCATTTAAAGATTTTTCTGTATTTTCATGACTATGAAAATTGTACATTCACACTGAAGGCATCAAAACTATGAATTAACACATGTGGAATTATATACTTAACAAAAAAGTGTGAAACAACTGAAATTATGTCTTATATTCTAGGTTCTTCAAAGTAGTCACCTTTTGCTTTGATGACTGCTTTGCACACTCTTGGCATTGTCTTGATGAGCTTCAAGAGGTAGTCACTGGGAATGATTTTCACTTCACAGGTGTGCCCTGTCAGGTCTAATAAGTGGGATTTCTTGCCTTATAAATGGGTTTGGGACCATCAGTTGTGTTGTGCAGAAGTCTGGTGGATACACAGCTGATAGTCCTACTGAATAGACTGTTAGAATTTGCATTATGGCAAGAAAAAAGCAGCTAAGTAAAGAAAAACGAGTGGCCATCATTACTTTAAGAAATGAAGGTCAGTCAGTCCGAAAAATTGGGAAAACTTTGAAAGTGTCCCCAAGTGCAGTGGCAAAAACCACCAAGCGCTACTAAGAAACTGGCTCACATGAGGACCGCCCCAGGAAAGGAATACCAAGAGTCACCTCTGCTTCTGAGGATAAGTTTATCCGAGTCACCATCCTCAGAAATCGCAGGTTAACAGCAGCTCAGATTAGAGACCAGGTCAATGCCACACAGAGTTCTAGCAGCAGACACATCTCTACAACAACTGTTAGGGCTTGTTTCCATTTGCGAGAAACACATCCGTATCTCGCATGTGGAAACCAAGCTGTGGCGCCGGCACTTTGGAGCGGAGCGTGCAGCTCCATGTGTTCCTATGCGGCCGCACGCTCCGCTCTGGAGTGCAGGTGCTACAGCTTGGTTTCCACATGCGAGATACGGACGTGTTTCTCGCAAATGGAAACAAGCCCTAACAGTTGTTGTAGAGATGTGTCTGCTGCTAGAACTCTGTGTGGCATTGACCTGGTCTCAACAAGAGGAGACTTTGTGCAGCAGGCCTTCATGGTAAAATAGCTGCTAGGAAACCACTGCTACGGACAGGCAACAAGCAGAAGAGACTTGTTTGGGCTAAATAACACAAGGAATGGACATTAGACCAGTGGAAACCTGTGCTTTGGTCAGATGAGTCCAAATTTGAGATCTTTGGTTCCAACCACCGTGTCTTTGTACACAGAAAAGGTGAACGGATGGACTCTAAATGCCTGGTTACCACCGTGAAGCATGGAGGAGGAGGTGTGATGGTGTGGGGGGCTTTGCTGGTGACACTGTTGGGGATTTATTCAAAACTGGACCAGCATGGCTACCACAGCATCTTGCAGCGGCATGCTATTCCATCCGATTTGCGTTTAGTTGGACCATCATTTATTTTTCAACAGGACAATGACCCCAAACACACCTCCAGGCTGTGTAAGGGCTATTTGACCAAGAAGGAGAGTGATGGGGTGCTACGCCAGATGACCTGGCCTCCACAGTCACCAGACCTGAACCCAATCGAGATGGTTTGGGGTGAGCTGGACCGCAGAGTGAAGGCAAAAGGGCCAACAAGTGCTAAGCATCTCTGGGAACTCCTTCAAGATTGTTGGAAGACCATTCCCAGTGACTACCTCTTGAAGCTCATCAAGAGAATGCCAAGAGTGTGCAAAGCAGTCATCAAAGCAAAAGGTGGCTACTTTGAAAAACCTAGAAAATAAGACATATTTTCAGTTGCCTTACACTTTTATTAAGTATATAATTCCACATAGTTTTGATGCCTTCAGTGTCAATGTACAGTTTTCATAGTCATGAAAATACAGAAAAATCTTTAAATGAGGTGTGTCTAAGCATTTGGTCTGTACTGTCTGTGTGTATGTATGTGTGTGTGTGTGTATATGTATATATATATGTGTGTATATATATATATATATATATATATATATATATCACACGGACAGCGGAATAGCTGATAGTTAATTTGTCGGCTTCTGTTAAATCATTGCAGAGGCTGACAGGATAGGAGACAAGGTTTACATACAGTAAACCATTGCAGAACAGTTAGACTTATATAGGTCAGTGACTAATACGGTTAGTAGTGTGTGTGTGTGTGTGTGTGTGTGTAAAATTTGGGGCCTGTATGTATTTAATAATGTTTTCACTGAAAAAACTGGTGTGGGCTCCCGCACAATTTTCTGTGCCACAGAGGGAAAGCCAGTGACTGAGGACAGATATTATAGCCTAGAGAGGGACCATGGTTATTGCCACCCCAGAAAAGGTGCATCTGTAAGATGCGCCAATTCTGGCACTCAGCCTCTGTCTTCTCACTGCCCTGTAGCGGTGGCATATGGGGTAATAAGGGGTTAATGTCACCTTTGTATTGTAAGGTGACATTAGGCCAGCTTAGTAATGGAGAGATGTCTGATAGATGCCTCTCCATTACTAACCTGTGGGCTTGATGTTACTTGACAATAAAAAGGTGACATCAACCGCACAATTATGAACCCCTCTGCTACAGGGCAAGTGGGAAGAGCAAGGCTAAGTGCCAGAATTGGCACATCTATAAGATGCGCCATTTCTGCGACGGCTGAGAGCTGATGGTTTTTAGCCTGTGGGGCTGCCAATATCCATGGCCTCTTCACAGGCTATAAATATCAGCCTACAGCTGTCTGCCTAGCATTTGCTGGTTGGATTTTATGTCAATATTTTGTGTCCCCCTGTAAAATAGCCAGTAAAGGCTAAGCAAACAGCTGTGAGCTGATATTATTAGCCTGAGAACCTTTAGGCTATGTTCACACGCTGCGGGTTTTGCTGCGGACCCGCAGCTGTTTTGCAGCTGCGGGTCCGCATCCTTTTTCCATGTAGGTTACAGTACAATGTAACCTAATGGAAAACAAAACCCGCTGTGCCGACGATCCTTTTTTTCTGTGGAAAATCCGCGCGGATTTTCTGCAGAAAAAAAGGACCATGTCACTTCTTGGTGCAGAATCGCAGCGATTCTGCACCCATAGAAATGCATTGAACCGCTAACTTCCCGCATGGGGCTGTGCCCACGTTGCGGGAAGTTAAGCGGATAATGTGCGGGTGGTACCCGGGGTGGAGGAGAGGAGACTCTCCTCCAGGCCCTGGGAACCATATTTGGGTGTAAAAAAAAAGAATTAAAATAAAAAATCATGCTATACTCACCTCTCTGCGCTGCCCGCGGCGTCCGGTCTCAGTTGCTGTGCCGAACAGGACCTGTGGTGACGTCGCGGTCACATGACCGTGATGACGCCGCGGTCACATGACCGTGACGTCACGAAGGTCCTTGTCGGCACAGCCGCTTGCAGCGCCGGGGAGATCGCGACGTCAGAGGGTGAGTATAGCCAATTTTTATTATTTTTTACATTACTATTGATGCTGCATATTGCTGCATATGCAGCATCAATAGTACAGCAGTAATCCCGCAGCGGAAACCGCGGAACAAACCGCGATAAATCTGCAGGGATAACCGCAGCGGTTTTACCCTGCAGATTTTCAATTCCGCTGCGGGATTAACCCGCAGAGGAACCCGCAGCGTGTGAACGTGGCCTTATGGTTATTGGCTCCTTTCCAGAATAGTAACATCAGCTGTCAGCAGTGGCGTAACTACAAAGTTATGGGCCCCGGTGCGAACTTCCAAATGGGGCCCCCCCCCCACCTCCGTGACGCCCCCCCACCCCCTTCCCCTAGATACGCCTCGGACTGTTGCAGGAATCTCCTGCACTGCAACATGGTGTTGGGTGCCAGCACAGCCCGCACAGTGGTATATCCAGCACAGCCCGCACAGTGGTATATCCAGCACAGCCCGCACAGTGGTATATCCAGCACAGCCCGCACAGTGGTATATCCAGCACAGCCCGCACAGTGGTATATCCAGCACAGCCCGCACAGTGGTATATCCAGCACAGCCCGCACAGTGGTATATCCAGCACAGCCCGCACAGTGGTATGTACAGCACAGCCCGCACAGTGGTATATACAGCACAGCCCGCACAGTGGTATATACAGCACAGCCCGCACAGGGGTAAATACAGCACAGCCCGCACAGGGGTATATACAGCACAGCCCGCACAGGGGTATATACAGCACAGCCCGCACAGGGGTATATACAGCACAGCCCGCACAGGGGTATATACAGCACAGCCCGCACAGGGGTATATCCAGCACAGCCAGCACAGGGGTATATACAGCACAGCCGGCACAGGGGTATATACAGCACAGCCCGCACAGTGGTATATACAGCAGAGCCAGCACAGGGGTATATAGAGCACAGCCCACACAGGGGTATATACAGCACAGCCCGCACAGGGGTATATACAGCACAGCCCGCACAGGGGTATATACAGCAGAGCCCGCACAGGGGTATATAGAGCACAGCCCGCACAGGGGTATATAGAGCACAGCCCGCACAGGGATATATACAGCACAGCCCGCACAGGGATATATACAGCAGAGCCCGCACAGGGGTATATAGAGCACAGCCCGCACAGGGGTATATACAGCAGAGCCCGCACAGGGGTATATGCAGCACAGGGGTATATAGAGCACAGCCAGCACAGGGGTATATAGAGCACAGCCCGCACAGGGGTATATACAGCAGAGCCCGCACAGGGGTATATGCAGCACAGGGGTATATAGAGCACAGCCAGCACAGGGGTATATAGAGCACAGCCCGCACAGGGGTATATACAGCAGAGCCCGCACAGGGGTATATGCAGCACAGGGGTATATAGAGCACAGCCAGCACAGGGGTATATAGAGCACAGCCCGCACAGGGGTATATACAGCAGAGCCCGCACAGGGGTATATGCAGCACAGGGGTATATAGAGCACAGCCAGCACAGGGGTATATAGAGCACAGCCCGCATCTCATCTCCCCCCCCCCCGATAATGGCCCCACAGTCCGGTGAAAAAGAAAAAAAAAACTCTCCTCACCTTTCCTTTTGCCCGCGCTGCTCCTGGTGGCTGCAGTCTGCCCAGGACACTGCAGGTGCGCGATGATATGACATCATCGCGCACCCGCAGTGTACTGTCATAGGCAGAGCGGGGAATGATGGGAGAGGGGGCGTCAGGTGACGCTCTCCTCCATCATTGCATTGAACTATACCGGTGTCATAGACGCCGGTATAGTTAAATGCGGCGGCGGCGGCGGCGGGGGGGGGGAGGAACAGTGCAGCGGCCCACTACTGGCATCGGCTCTTCTGGCATTTGCCAGAAGTGCCCGATGCCCAGCCCGGCCCTGCCCTGACCTGCCGGCCCGGGGCCCCTGACCTGCGGGGCCCGGTCGCAATGGCGACCGCTGCGACCGCGGTCGTTACGCCCCTGGCTGTCAGCTTTCCCACTGCTGGTTATGAAAATTATGCGGGAGCCCATGCAGGTTTTATTTTTTGAAAAATAAACATATTGCATTTCACGCAGGTTTCTTAGTTGTTTTTTTTTTACAGCATATGTTGGTTAATTATGTTAATGCTCCTACATGGGTGTGTGTGTGTCTTTAGTTAATATTAATGAGGGTATCTCGTGAAGAGTTTGAATAAGGAAATGCATCAAATTCCTTTATTTATTTATTTTTAATATATCTTTATTTAGCGCTCACGATTTACAGAAACGCATCAAATCCGCATAAAAAAGTACAGAATTTCCACTGCGTTTTCTGCTAAGAGACGCACTAACCATGCAGACATTTCCTCAAGCAAATCTGCAACGTGCGCACATAGCCTTAACCATTATGCGTCCATATTCATTAATGAGCAGAACCACGTGACCGCTGAACACAGGAAGAGCTGCCCGGAGACCATCGGACATGCAGGGACCGCAGCAGGAGCAGGTGAGTATGTGACAGCCGCCGCTTCCCCGCCGACAATGACTCGAGTATAAGCCGAGAGGGTCTCTTTCTGCCCAAAAAAATTTCGGCTTATGCGCGAGTATATACGGTACAGCACTCTAGAAGGGTGTGTATAAGGGCATATAGGTGCTGGTGGTACTATATATGGGGAAAACCTGGTGACAGGTTCCCTTTAAGAAACCTATGGAACTAGGTAAAAATTAGCATTTTTTTGGATGGTGAAAAACTTGTAATTTAAATATTGATGGTGGCTGAACTGCAGGTGGTCTGTGTCGCTTCATAAGTTTAAGGCCGGGGTCACACTAGCGTAGAATACGGACGAGCGCTATGTGAGAAAGCATCGCATGGCACTCGGACCAGTGTATCTATGGGGCAGATCACATCTGTGATTATTTTTTCATGCCAAATCAGCATACGAGAACAATCGCAGCATATATACCTGACAGGGGCCCATACAGTCTATATCTACAATAATATATACCTGACAGGGGCCCATACAGTCTATATCTACAATAATATATACCTGACAGGGGCCCATACAGTCTATATCTACAATAATATATACCTGACAGGAGTCCGTACATTCTGATATCATCACTAATATATACCTGACAGGGGCCCATACAGTCTATATCTACAATAATATATACCTGACAGGAGCCTGTACAGTCTATATCTACAATAATATATACCTGACAGGAGCCCATACATTCTGATACCATCACTAATATATACCTGACAGGAGCCCATACATTCTGATATCATTACTAATATATACCTGACGGGGCCCATACATTCTAATATCATCAGTAATATATACCTGACAGGAGCCCATACATTCTGATATCATTACTAATATATACCTGACGGGGCCCATACATTCTAATATCATCAGTAATATATACCTGACAGGGGCCCATACATTCTGATATCATCACTAATATATACCTGACAGGGGCCCATACATTCTAATATCATCACTAATATATACCTGACAGGAGCCCATACATTCTGATATCATCACTAATATATACCTGACAGGAGCCCATACATTCTGATATCATCACTAATATATACCTGACAGGAGCCCGTACATTCTGATATCATCACTAATATATACCTGACAGGGGCCCATACATTCTGATATCATCACTGATATATACCTGACGGGCCCATACATTCTGATATCATCACTAATATATACCTGACAGAGGCCCATACATTCTGATATCATCACTAATATATACCTGACAGGGGCCCATACATTCTGATATCATCACTGATATATACCTGACGGGCCCATACATTCTGATATCATCACTAATATATACCTGACAGGGGCCCATACATTCTGATATCATCACTAATATATACCTGACAGGAGGCCGTACATTCTGATATCATCACTAATATATACCTGACAGGGGCCCATACATTCTGATATCATCACTAATATATACCTGACAGGAGCCCGTACATTCTGATATCATCACTAATATATACCTGACAGGGGCCCATACATTCTGATATCATCACTAATATATACCTGACGGGGCCCATACATTCTAATATCATCAGTAATATATACCTGACAGGGGCCCATACATTCTGATATCATCACTAATATATACCTGACAGGAGCCCATACATTCTGATATCATTACTAATATATACCTGACGGGGCCCATACATTCTAATATCATCAGTAATATATACCTGACAGGGGCCCATACATTCTGATATCATCACTAATATATACCTGACAGGGGCCCATACATTCTAATATCATCACTAATATATACCTGACAGGAGCCCATACATTCTGATATCATCACTAATATATACCTGACAGGGGCCCATACATTCTGATATCATCACTAATATATACCTGACAGGAGCCCGTACATTCTGATATCATCACTAATATATACCTGACAGGGGCCCATACATTCTGATATCATCACTAATATATACCTGACAGGGGCCCGTACACTCTGATATCATCACTAATATATACCTGACAGGAGCCCATACATTCTGATATCATCTATATATATAATTGTCTAAGGGTTTTTCCGTCTGTCTGTCTGTCTGTCTGTCTGTCTGTCTGTCTGTCTGTCTGTCTGTCTGTCCTGGAAATCACTCCATATAAGGTATGGTCTACAAACAGGATACCTTATATGGAGTGGTCGGCGGTTTGTAGACCATACCTTATATGGAGTGGTCGGCGGTTTGTAGACCATACCTTATATGGAGTGGTCGGCGGTTTGTAGACCATACCTTATATGGAGTGGTTGGCGGTTTGTAGACCATACCTTATATGGAGTGGTCGACGGTTTGTCGGGCGGCCTCGACCAATCAGAGATGGGCACAGCATGGCGACGATGATGTCATAATGGTTGCCATGGCGACGATGATGTCATAAAGGTTGCCTCGACCAATCAGCGACGGGCACAGTCTGCCGCGAATCACATACTACGGGGACATGCATATTCTAGAATACCCGATGCATTAGAATCGGGCCACAGTCTAGTCACTAATATATACCTGACAGGAGCCCATACATTCTGATATCATCAGTAATATATACCTGACAGGAGCCCATACATTCTGATATCATCACTAATATATACCTGACAGGAGCCCATACATTCTGATATCATCACTAATATATACCTGACAGGAGCCCATACATTCTGATATCATCACTAATATATACCTGACAGGGGCCCATACATTCTGATATCATCAGTAATATATACCTGACAGGGGCCCATACATTCTGATATCATCACTAATATATACCTGACAGGGGCCCATACATTCTGATATCATCAGTAATATATACCTGACAGGGGCCCATACATTCTGATATCATCACTAATATATACCTGACAGGAGCCCATACATTCTGACACCATCACTAATATATACCTGACAGGAGCCCATACATTCTGATATCATCACTAATATATACCTGACAGGGGCCCATACATTGTGATATCATCACTAATATATACCTGACAGGAGCCCATACATTCTGATATCACTAATATATACCTGACAGGGGCCCATACATTCTGATACCATCACTAATATATACCTGACAGGAGCCCATACATTCTGATATCATCACTAATATATACCTGACAGGAGCCCATACATTCTGATATCATCACTAATATATACCTGACAGGGGCTCATACATTCTGATATCATCACTAATATATACCTGACATGGGCCCATACATTCTGATACCATCACTAATATATACCTGACAGGGGCCCATACATTCTGATATCACTAATATATACCTGACAGGGGCCCATACATTCTGATACCATCACTAATATATACCTGACAGGGGCCCATACATTCTGATATCATCACTAATATATACCTGACAGGGGCCCATACATTCTGATATCATCACTAATATATACCTGACAGGAGCCCATACATTCTGATATCATCACTAATATATACCTGACAGGGGCCCATACATTCTGATATCACTAATATATACCTGACAGGGGCCCATACATTCTGATACCATCACTAATATATACCTGACAGGGGCCCATACATTCTGATATCATCACTAATATATACCTGACAGGGGCCCATACATTCTGATATCATCACTAATATATACCTGACAGGAGCCCATACATTCTGATATCATCACTAATATATACCTGACAGGAGCCCATACATTCTGATATCATCACTAATATATACCTGACAGGGGCTCATACATTCTGATATCATCACTAATATATATACCTGACAGGAGCCCATACATTCTGATATCATCACTAATATATACCTGACAGGGGCCCATACATTCTGATATCATCAGTAATATATACCTGACAGGAGCCCATACATTCTGATATCATCACTAATATATACCTGACAGGAGCCCATACATTCTGATATCATCACTAATATATACCTGACAGGAGCCCATACATTCTGATATCATCACTAATATATACCTGACAGGAGCCCGTACATTCTGATATCATCACTAATATATACCTGACAGGGGCCCGTACATTCTGATATCATCACTAATATATACCTGACAGGGGCCCATACATTCTGATATCAGCACTAATATATACCTGACAGGGGCCCATACAGTCTATATCTACAATAATATATACCTGACAGGAGCCTGTACAGTCTGTATCTACAATAATATATACCTGACAGGAGCCCGTACAGTCTATATCTACAATAATATATACCTGACAGGAGCCCATACAGTCTATATCTACAATAATATATACCTGACAGGAGCCTGTACAGTCTATATCTACAATAATATATACCTGACAGGAGCCCGTACAGTCTATATCTACAATAATATATACCTGACAGGAGCCCGTACAGTCTATATCTACAATAATATATATCTGACAGGAGTCCGTACAGTCTATATCTACAATAATATATACCTGACAGGAGCCCATACAGTCTGTATCTACAATAATATATACCTGACAGGAGCCCATACAGTCTGTATCTACAATAATATATACCTGACAGGAGCCTGTACAGTCTGTATCTACAATAATATATACCTGACAGGAGCCTGTACAGTCTATATCTACAATAATATATACCTGACAGGAGCCCGTACAGTCTATATCTACAATAATATATACCTGACAGGAGTCTGTACAGTCTATATCTACAATAATATATACCTGACAGGAGCCCATACAGTCTATATCTACAATAATATATACCTGACAGGAGTCCGTACAGTCTATATCTACAATAATATATACCTGACAGGAGCCCGTACAGTCTACATCTACAATAATATATACCTGACAGGAGCCTGTACAGTCTGTATCTACAATAATATATACCTGACAGGAGCCCGTACAGTCTATATCTACAATAATATATACCTGACAGGAGCCCGTACAGTCTATATCTACAATAATATATACCTGACAGGAGCCCATACAGTCTATATCTACAATAATATATACCTGACAGGAGCCCGTACAGTCTGTATCTACAATAATATATACCTGACAGGAGCCTGTACAGTCTGTATCTACAATAATATATACCTGACAGGAGCCTGTACAGTCTATATCTACAATAATATATACCTGACAGGAGCCCGTACAGTCTGTATCTACAATAATATATACCTGACAGGAGCCCGTACAGTCTATATCTACAATAATATATACCTGACAGGAGCCCGTACAGTCTGTATCTACAATAATATATACCTGACAGGAGTCCGTACAGTCTATATCTACAATAATATATACCTGACAGGAGTCTGTACAGTCTATATCTACAATAATATATACCTGACAGGAGTCCGTACAGTCTATATCTACAATAATATATACCTGACAGGAGCCCGTACAGTCTATATCTACAATAATATATACCTGACAGGAGCCCATACAGTCTATATCTACAATAATATATACCTGACAGGAGCCCGTACAGTCTGTATCTACAATAATATATACCTGACAGGAGCCCGTACAGTCTATATCTACAATAATATATACCTGACAGGAGTCTGTACAGTCTATATCTACAATAATATATACCTGACAGGAGCCCGTACAGTCTGTATCTACAATAATATATACCTGACAGGAGCCCGTACAGTCTATATCTACAATAATATATACCTGACAGGAGCCCGTACAGTCTGTATCTACAATAATATATACCTGACAGGAGCCCGTACAGTCTGTATCTACAATAATATATACCTGACAGGAGCCCATACAGTCTGTATCTACAATAATATATACCTGACAGGAGCCCGTACAGTCTATATCTACAATAATATATACCTGACAGGAGCCCGTACAGTCTGTATCTACAATAATATATACCTGACAGGAGCCCGTACAGTCTATATCTACAATAATATATACCTGACAGGAGCCCATACAGTCTATATCTACAATAATATATACCTGACAGGAGCCCGTACAGTCTGTATCTACAATAATATATACCTGACAGGAGCCCATACAGTCTGTATATACAATAATATATACCTGACAGGAGCCCGTACAGTCTGTATCTACAATAATATATACCTGACAGGAGCCCGTACAGTCTGTATCTACAATAATATATACCTGACAGGAGCCTGTACAGTCTGTATCTACAATAATATATACCTGACAGGAGTCCGTACAGTCTATATCTACAATAATATATACCTGACAGGAGCCCGTACAGTCTGTATCTACAATAATATATACCTGACAGGAGCCTGTACAGTCTGTATCTACAATAATATATACCTGACAGGAGTCCGTACATTCTGTATCTACAATAATATATACCTGACAGGAGTCCGTACATTCTGTATCTACAATAATATATACCTGACAGGAGCCCGTACAGTCTATATCTACAATAATATATACCTGACAGGAGTCCGTACAGTCTGTATCTACAATAATATATACCTGACAGGAGCCCGTACAGTCTGTATCTACAATAATATATACCTGACAGGAGCCCGTACAGTCTGTATCTACAATAATATATACCTGACAGGAGTCCGTACAGTCTATATATACAATAATATATACCTGACAGGAGCCTGTACAGTCTGTATCTACAATAATATATACCTGACAGGAGCCCGTACAGTCTGTATCTACAATAATATATACCTGACAGGAGCCCGTACAGTCTGTATCTACAATAATATATACCTGACAGGAGTCCGTACAGTCTATATATACAATAATATATACCTGACAGGAGCCTGTACAGTCTGTATCTACAATAATATATACCTGACAGGAGTCCGTACAGTCTATATCTACAATAATATATACCTGACAGGAGCCCATACAGTCTATATCTACAATAATATATACCTGACAGGAGCCCGTACAGTCTGTATCTACAATAATATATACCTGACAGGAGCCCGTACAGTCTATATCTACAATAATATATACCTGACAGGAGTCTGTACAGTCTATATCTACAATAATATATACCTGACAGGAGCCCGTACAGTCTGTATCTACAATAATATATACCTGACAGGAGCCCGTACAGTCTATATCTACAATAATATATACCTGACAGGAGCCCGTACAGTCTATATCTACAATAATATATACCTGACAGGAGCCCGTACAGTCTGTATCTACAATAATATATACCTGACAGGAGCCTGTACAGTCTGTATCTACAATAATATATACCTGACAGGAGTCCGTACATTCTGTATCTACAATAATATATACCTGACAGGAGTCCGTACATTCTGTATCTACAATAATATATACCTGACAGGAGCCCGTACAGTCTATATCTACAATAATATATACCTGACAGGAGTCCGTACAGTCTGTATCTACAATAATATATACCTGACAGGAGCCCGTACAGTCTGTATCTACAATAATATATACCTGACAGGAGCCCGTACAGTCTGTATCTACAATAATATATACCTGACAGGAGTCCGTACAGTCTATATATACAATAATATATACCTGACAGGAGTCCGTACAGTCTGTATCTACAATAATATATACCTGACAGGAGCCCGTACAGTCTGTATCTACAATAATATATACCTGACAGGAGCCCGTACAGTCTATATCTACAATAATATATACCTGACAGGAGCCCGTACAGTCTATATCTACAATAATATATACCTGACAGGAGTCCGTACAGTCTGTATCTACAATAATATATACCTGACAGGAGCCCGTACAGTCTGTATCTACAATAATATATACCTGACAGGAGCCCGTACAGTCTGTATCTACAATAATATATACCTGACAGGAGTCCGTACAGTCTATATCTACAATAATATATACCTGACAGGAGCCCGTACAGTCTATATCTACAATAATATATACCTGACAGGAGCCTGTACAGTCTATATCTACAATAATATATACCTGACAGGAGCCCGTACAGTCTGTATCTACAATAATATATACCTGACAGGAGCCTGTACAGTCTATATCTACAATAATATATACCTGACAGGAGCCTGTACAGTCTGTATCTACAATAATATATACCTGACAGGAGCCCGTACAGTCTATATCTACAATAATATATACCTGACAGGAGCCCGTACAGTCCGTATCTACAATAATATATACCTGACAGGAGCCTGTACAGTCTATATCTACAATAATATATACCTGACAGGAGGCTGTACAGTCTATATCTACAATAATATATACCTGACAGGAGCCTGTACAGTCTGTATCTACAATAATATATACCTGACAGGAGCCCGTACAGTCTGTATCTACAATAATATATACCTGACAGGAGCCCGTACAGTCTATATCTACAATAATATATACCTGACAGGAGCCCGTACAGTCTATATCTACAATAATATATACCTGACAGGAGCCTGTACAGTCTGTATCTACAATAATATATACCTGAGAGGAGCCCGTACAGTCTATATCTACAATAATATATACCTGACAGGAGCCCATACAGTCTATATCTACAATAATATATACCTGACAGGAGTCCGTACAGTCTGTATCTACAATAATATATACCTGACAGGAGCCCGTACAGTCTACAGTATATCTACAATAATATATACCTGACAGGAGCCCGTACAGTCTATATCTACAATAATATATACCTGACAGGAGCCCGTACAGTCTATATCTACAATAATATATACCTGACAGGAGCCTGTACAGTCTGTATCTACAATAATATATACCTGAGAGGAGCCCGTACAGTCTATATCTACAATAATATATACCTGACAGGGGCCCGTACAGTCTGTATCTACAATAATATATACCTGACAGGAGCCCGTACAGTCTATATCTACAATAATATATACCTGACAGGAGTCCGTACAGTCTATATCTACAATAATATATACCTGACAGGAGCCCGTACAATCTATATCTACAATAATATATACCTGACAGGAGCCCGTACAGTCTGTATCTACAATAATATATACCTGACAGGAGCCCGTACAGTCTGTATCTACAATAATATATACCTGACAGGAGTCCGTACAGTCTATATCTACAATAATATATACCTGACAGGAGCCCGTACAGTCTGTATCTACAATAATATATACCTGACAGGAGCCTGTACAGTCTGTATCTACAATAATATATACCTGACAGGAGCCTGTACAGTCTGTATCTACAATAATATATACCTGAGAGGAGCCCGTACAGTCTATATCTACAATAATATATACCTGACAGGAGCCCGTACAGTCTATATCTACAATAATATATACCTGACAGGAGCCCGTACAGTCTGTATCTACAATAATATATACCTGACAGGAGCCTGTACAGTCTGTATCTACAATAATATATACCTGACAGGAGCCTGTACAGTCTGTATCTACAATAATATATACCTGAGAGGAGCCCGTACAGTCTATATCTACAATAATATATACCTGACAGGAGCCCGTACAGTCTATATCTACAATAATATATACCTGACAGGAGCCCATACAGTCTGTATATACAATAATATATACTTGACAGGAGCCCGTACAGTCTGTATCTACAATAATATATATCTGACAGGAGCCCGTACAGTCTATATCTACAATAATATATACCTGACAGGAGCCCGTACAGTCTGTATCTACAATAATATATACCTGACAGGGGCCCGTACAGTCTATATCTACAATAATATATACCTGACAGGAGCCCATACAGTCTGTATATACAATAATATATACCTGACAGGAGCCCGTACAGTCTGTATCTACAATAATATATATCTGACAGGAGCCCGTACAGTCTGTATCTACAATAATATATACCTGACAGGGGCCCATACAGTCTATATCTACAATAATATATACCTGACAGGAGCCCGTACAGTCTATATCTACAATAATATATACCTGACAGGGGCCCGTACAGTCTATATCTACAATAATATATACCTGACAGGAGCCCATACAGTCTGTATATACAATAATATATACCTGACAGGAGCCCGTACAGTCTGTATATACAATAATATATACCTGACAGGAGCCCATACAGTCTATATCTACAATAATATATACCTGACAGGGGCCCATACAGTCTATATCTACAATAATATATACCTGACAGGAGCCCGTACAGTCTGTATCTACAATAATATATACCTGACAGGGGCCCGTACAGTCTGTATCTACAATAATATATACCTGACAGGAGTCCGTACAGTCTGTATCTACAATAATATATACCTGACAGGAGCCCATACAGTCTGTATCTACAATAATATATACCTGACAGGAGCCCGTACAGTCTGTATCTACAATAATATATACCTGACAGGAGCCCGTACAGTCTATATCTACAATAATATATACCTGACAGGGGCCCGTACAGTCTGTATCTACAATAATATATACCTGGAAGGAGCCCATACAGTCTAGGCTCAACCTATATGGCTGCTCTGTGCGCACAGGACCTGTGATGAGGTCACAGGGGGAGGAGTCAGGAGTCACGTGATCCGCAGTGAAGACGCTACATGGAGACTTCTCCTCAGTCAGTGACATTCCCGCCATTATTCGCCCTCACTACTGGCACAATCACCTCGCGCCGCCTTTTCTACACAATGTTCTGTGTGGAATGTAACGTGTGATTTCTCTGGAGACAAATAGACCCCACACATGAGGGGATTTTTACCGGTTACCGGACGTCTAGTATATGGCCGGCCGGGCGCGACCAATCGGTAAAGCCAGGGCCGGCTCCAGGTTTTTGAGGGCCCCGGGCAAAAGAGTCTCAGTGGGCCCCCCTTTAACACATACCATGATTCATGATGCACAGATACAGCAGAGAAATATGGCACAGCCACGTAGCATATAACAGCCCACGTAGTATATAACACAGCCACGTAGCATATAACACAGCCAAGCAGTATATAACAGTCACGTAGTATATCGCACAGCCCACGTAGCATATAACACATCCCACATAGTATATAACACAGCCATGTAGCATATGGCACAGCCACGTAGCATATAGCACAGCCACGTAGTATATAACTTAACCATGTAGTATATAGCACAGCCACGTACTATATAGCACAGCCACATAGTATATTGCACAGCCACGTAGGCCCACATAGTATATAGCACAGCCCACGAAGTATATAGCACAGCCCACGCAGTATATGACACAGCCCACGTAGTATATAACAGCCACATAGTATATAGCACATCCACATAGTATATAGCACTGCTACGTAGTATATAACACAGCCACGTAGTATATAACACAGCCACGTAGTATATTGCACAGCCCATATCACATATAACACAGCCCACGTAGAATATAGCACAGCCCACATAGCACTAACACAGCCACATAGCAGATAACATAGCCACGTAGTATATAACACAGCCACGTAGTATATTGCACAGCCCACATAGCATATAACACAGCCCACGTAGAATATAGCACAGCCCACATAGCATATAACAGCCACATAGCAGATAACATAGCCACGTAGTATATAACACAGCCACGTAGTATATTGCACAGCCCACATAGCATATAACATAGCCCACGTAGAATATAGCACAGCCCACATAGTATTTAGCACAGCCACGTAGTATGTAACACAGCCATGAAGTATATAGCACACCCACGTAGCATATAACACAGCCCATGTAGTATATAACACAGCCCACATAGCATATAACACAGCCACGTAGCATATAATACAGCCACATAGTATATAACACACCCACATAGTATATTGCACAGCCCACGTAGCATATAACACAGCCACATAGTATATAGCACAGCCATGTAGCATATGGCACAGCCACGTAGTATATATCACAGCCACGTAGTACATAGCACAGTTATGTAGTATATAACAGCCCACGTAGCATATAACACAGCCCATGTAGTATGTTATGACCCCAATGGCGAGGGTCTCAGAGGAACGTGGAAGTCTGCAGAATACAAAAATCCAGCTCATAGGGTAGTGGTAACTGGGTTGACCATATATCTACTCCTAACGCCAACACTAGAAGTAGCCGGGGATCATTCCTACGTTGATTCTAGATGACACGCGCCAGCCGGAGAATCTAGCTACCCCTAGTAGAGGAAAACAAAGACCTTTCTTGCCTCCAGAGAAGGGGACCCCAAAGCTGGATAGAAGCCCCCCACAAATAATGACGGTGAGATAAGAGGAAATGACAAACACAGAAATGAACCAGGTTTAGCACAGAGAGGCCCGCTTACTGATAGCAGAATAAAGAAAGGTAACTTATATGGTCAACAAAAACCTTATCAAAATCCACACTGGAAATTCAAGAACCCCCGAACCGTCTAACGGTCCGGGGGGAGAACACCAGCCCCCCTAGAGCTTCCAGCAAAGGTCAGGATAAAGATTAGGAACAAGCTGGACAAAAATACAAAACCAAAACAAATAGCAAAAAGCAAAAGGCAGACTTAGCTGATATAACTGGAACCAGGATCAGTAGACAAGAGCACAGCAGACTAGCTCTGATAACTACGTTGCCAGGCATTGAACTGAAGGTCCAGGGAGCTTATATAGCAACACCCCTAACTAACGACCCAGGTGCGGATAAAAGGAATGACAGAAAAACCAGAGTCAAAAAACTAGTAACCACTAGAGGGAGCAAAAAGCAAATTCACAACAGTACCCCCCCCTTAGTGAGGGGTCACCGAACCCTCACCACGACCACCAGGGCGATCAGGATGAGCGGCATGAAAGGCACAAACTAAATCGGCCGCATGAACATCAGAGGCGACCACCCAGGAATTATCCTCCTGACCATAGCTGTCATGATCTCCATGGCCAGAGAACTAGCATAAGCCTATATAGGAACAAGCTCTTGGAAGATGGTAACTGTACTGACCATGAACTAAACCTTACCGCACAACTAGAAGTAGCCAGGTAGCATGTCCTACTTTTTATCCCTATATGCCCAGCGCCGGCCGGAGAACTAAATAATGCTAGCAGAGGGAAATATAAGACCTGACTCACCTCTAGAGAAATGCCCAAAAAGGAGACAGAGGCCCCCCACATATATTGGCGGTGATTTTAGATGAAATAACAAACGCAGCAGGAAAATAGTTTTAGCAAATTTGAGGTCCGCTTTCTAGATAGCAGAAGACAGAAAGCACACTTTCATGGTCAGTAGAAAACCCTAACAAAACACCATCCAGAAATTACTTTAGGACTCTGGCATTAACTCATAATACCAGAGTGGCAATTCCTGATCAACAAGAGCTTTCCAGACACAGTAACGAAACTGCAGCTGTGAACTGGAACCAAAAAACAAAAACAAACAAGGACGAAAGTCCAACTTATCTAGTAGATGTCTGGGAGCAGGAACAAGCACAGAGAGGCTTCTGATAACATTGTTGACCGGCAAGCAACTAACAGAGAAGCCAGGTTATATAGCGACACCCAGATCTGATGAGAACAGGTGAACAGGAAAGATGATGACACAAGTTCAATTCCACCAGTAGCCACCGGGGGAGCCCAGAATCCAAATTCACAACAGTACCCCCCCCTCAAGGAGGGGGCACCGAACCCTCACCAGAACCACCAGGGCGATCAGGATGGGCCCTATGAAAGGCACGAACCAGATCGGAGGCATGAACATCAGATGCAGTGACCCAAGAATTATCCTCCTGGCCGTATCCCTTCCACTTGACCAGATACTGGAGTCTCCGTCTGGAAACACGGGAATCTAGGATTTTCTCCACAACGTACTCCAACTCACCCTCAACCAACACCGGAGCAGGAGGCTCAACGGAAGGCACAACCGGTGCCTCATACCTGCGCAATAACGACCGATGAAAAACGTTATGAATAGAAAAGGATGCAGGGAGGTCTAAACGGAAGGAAACAGGGTTAAGAATCTCCAATATTTTATACGGACCGATGAACCGAGGCTTAAACTTAGGAGATGAGACCCTCATAGGGACAAAACGAGAAGACAACCACACCAAATCTCCAACACAAAGCCGAGGACCAACACGACGGTGACGGTTGGCAAAAAGCTGAGTCTTCTCCTGGGACAACTTCAAATTGTCCATCACCTGCCCCCAGATATGATGCAATCTCTCCATCACCGCATCCACTCCAGGACAATCCGAGGATTCCACCTGACCGGAGGAAAATCGAGGATGGAACCCCGAATTACAGAAAAACGGGGACACCAAGGTGGCAGAGCTGGCCCGATTATTGAGGGCGAACTCCGCCAATGGCAAAAAAGCAACCCAATCATCCTGGTCAGCAGACACAAAACACCTCAGATATGTCTCCAGGGTCTGATTAGTCCGCTCGGTCTGGCCATTAGTCTGAGGGTGAAAAGCAGACGAAAAAGACAAATCTATGCCCATCCTAGCACAGAATGCCCGCCAAAATCTAGACACAAATTGGGTTCCTCTGTCAGAAACGATATTCTCAGGAATACCATGCAAACGAACAACATTTTGAAAAAACAGGGGAACCAACTCGGAAGAAGAAGGCAATTTGGGCAGGGGAACCAAATGGACCATCTTAGAAAAACGGTCACACACCACCCAGATGACAGACATCTTCTGGGAAACAGGCAGATCTGAAATAAAATCCATCGAGATGTGCGTCCAAGGCCTCTTAGGAATAGGCAAGGGCAACAATAATCCACTAGCCCGAGAACAACAAGGCTTGGCCCGAGCACAAACGTCACAAGACTGCACAAAGCCTCGCACATCTCGTGACAGGGAAGGCCACCAGAAGGATCTTGCCACCAAATCCCTGGTACCAAAAATTCCAGGATGACCTGCCAATGCAGAAGAATGCACCTCAGAGATGACTCTACTGGTCCAATCATCAGGAACAAACAGCCTATCAGGCGGACAACGATCCGGTCTATCCGCCTGAAACTCCTGCAAGGCCCGCCGCAGGTCTGGAGAAACGGCTGACAAAATAACTCCATCCTTAAGGATACCTGTGGGCTCAGAGTTGCCGGGTGAATCAGGCTCAAAACTCCTAGAAAGGGCATCCGCCTTAACATTCTTAGAACCCGGTAGGTATGACACCACAAAATTAAACCGAGAAAAAAATAATGACCAGCGCGCCTGTCTAGGATTCAGGCGCCTGGCGGTCTCAAGATAAATCAAATTTTTGTGGTCAGTCAATACCACCACCTGATGTCTGGCCCCCTCAAGCCAATGGCGCCACTCCTCAAACGCCCACTTCATGGCCAAAAGCTCCCGATTCCCAACATCATAATTCCGCTCAGCGGGCGAAAATTTACGGGAAAAGAAGGCACAAGGCCTCATCACGGAGCAGTCAGAACTTTTCTGCGACAACACTGCCCCAGCTCCGATCTCAGAAGCGTCGACCTCAACCTGAAAAGGAAGAGCCACATCAGGCTGACGCAACACAGGGGCAGAAGAAAAACGGCGCTTAAGCTCCTGAAAGGCCTCCACAGCATCAGGGGACCAATTAGCAACATCAGCACCCTGTCTAGTCAAATCGGTCAATGGCTTAACGACATCCGAAAAACCAGAAATAAATCGACGATAAAAGTTGGCAAAGCCCAAAAATTTCTGAAGACTTTTAAGAGAAGAGGGCTGCGTCCAATCACAAATAGCTTGAACCTTGACAGGATCCATCTCAATGGAAGAGGGAGAAAAAATATATCCCAAAAAGGAAATTCTCTGAACCCCAAATACGCACTTAGAACCCTTGACACACAGAGAATTAGACCGCAAAACCTGAAAAACCCTCTTAACTTGCTGGACATGAGAGTCCCAGTCATCCGAAAAAATCAGAATATCATCCAGATACACTATCATAAATTTATCCAAAAAATCGCGGAAAATATCATGCATAAAGGACTGGAAGACTGAAGGGGCATTAGAAAGACCAAAAGGCATCACCAAATACTCAAAGTGGCCCTCGGGCGTATTAAATGCGGTTTTCCACTCATCCCCCTGCCTGATCCGCACCAAATTATACGCCCCACGGAGATCAATCTTAGAGAACCACTTGGCCCCCTTTATGCGAGCAAACAAATCAGTCAGCAACGGCAATGGGTATTGATATTTAACCGTGATTTTATTCAAAAGCCGATAATCAATACATGGTCTCAAAGAGCCGTCTTTTTTTGACACAAAGAAAAAAACCGGCTCCTAAGGGAGATGACGATGGACGAATATGTCCCTTTTCCAAGGACTCCTTTATATATTCTCGCATAGCAGCATGTTCAGGCACAGACAGATTAAATAAACGACCCTTTGGGTATTTACTACCCGGAATTAAATCTATAGCACAATCGCACTCACGGTGCGGAGGTAGTGAACCCAGCTTGGGTTCTTCAAAGACGTCACGATAATCAGACAGGAACTCAGGGATTTCAGAGGGAATAGATGATGAAATGGAAACCAAAGGTACGTCCCCATGAGTCCCCCTACATCCCCAGCTCAACACAGACATAGCTCTCCAGTCAAGGACTGGGTTGTGAGACTGCAGCCATGGCAATCCTAGCACCAAATCATCATGTAGATTATACAGCACCAGAAAACGAATAGTCTCCTGGTGATCCGGATTAATACGCATAGTTACTTGTGTCCAGTATTGTGGTTTATTATTAGCCAATGGGGTGGAGTCAATCCCCTTCAGAGGAATAAGAGTCTCCAAAGGCTCTAAATCATACCCACAACGATTGGCAAAGGACCAATCCATAAGACTCAAAGCGGCGCCAGAGTCGATATAGGCGTCCGTGGTAATAGATGACAAAGAGCAAATCAGGGTCACAGACAAAATAAATTTAGACTGTAAAATGCCAATGGAAACGGATTTATCAAGCTTTTTAGTACGCTTAGAGCATGCTGATATAACATGAGTAGAATCCCCACAATAGAAACACAACCCATTTTTCCGTCTAAAATTCTGCCGCTCGCTTCTGGACAGAATTCTATCACACTGCATGCTTTCTGGCGTCTTCTCAGTGGACACCGCCAGATGGTGCACTGGTTTGCGCTCCCGCAGACGCCTATCGATCTGAATGGCCATTGTCATGGACTCATTCAGACCCGCAGGCACAGGGAACCCCACCATAACATCCTTAATGGCATCAGAGAGACCCTCTCTGAAAGTAGCCGCCAAGGCACACTCATTCCACTGAGTAAGCACAGACCATTTACGGAATCTTTGGCAGTAAATTTCAGCTTCATCTTGCCCCTGCGATAGGGACATCAAAGTTTTTTCTGCCTGAAGTTCCAAATGAGGTTCCTCATAGAGCAACCCCAAGGCCAGAAAAAACGCATCCACATTGCGCAACGCAGGATCCCCTGGTGCCAATGAAAAAGCCCAGTCTTGAGGGTCGCCGCGGAGCAAGGAAATCACAATCCCAACCTGCTGTGCAGGGTCTCCAGCAGAACGAGATTTCAGGGACAAAAATAACTTGCAATTATTTCTAAAATTCTGAAAGCCAGATCTATTCCCTGAGAAGAATTCCGGCAAAGGAATTCTCGGCTCTGATACCGGAGCATGAACAACAAAATCTTGCAAACTTTGTACTTTCGTGGTGAGATTATTCAAACCTGCAGTTACACTCTGAAGATCCATTATAGACAGGTGCACACAGAGCCATTCAAAGATTAGAAGGAGAGAGAAAAAAAAAAGAAAGACTGCAGCATAGACAGACTGGCAAGTGATCCAATTAAGAGCACAAAAAAAAAAAAAAACTCTCAGCAGACTTCTTATTTCTCTCCTTTCTCAGCCAAGGATTTTAACCCTTTAGTGGGCCGGTCAAACTGTCATGATCTCCATGGCCAGAGAACTAGCATAAGCCTATATAGGAACAAGCTCTTGGAAGATGGTAACTGTACTGACCATGAACTAAACCTTACCGCACAACTAGAAGTAGCCAGGTAGCATGTCCTACTTTTTATCCCTATATGCCCAGCGCCGGCCGGAGAACTAAATAATGCTAGCAGAGGGAAATATAAGACCTGACTCACCTCTAGAGAAATGCCCAAAAAGGAGACAGAGGCCCCCCACATATATTGGCGGTGATTTTAGATGAAATAACAAACGCAGCAGGAAAATAGTTTTAGCAAATTTGAGGTCCGCTTTCTAGATAGCAGAAGACAGAAAGCACACTTTCATGGTCAGTAGAAAACCCTAACAAAACACCATCCAGAAATTACTTTAGGACTCTGGCATTAACTCATAATACCAGAGTGGCAATTCCTGATCAACAAGAGCTTTCCAGACACAGTAACGAAACTGCAGCTGTGAACTGGAACCAAAAAACAAAAACAAACAAGGACGAAAGTCCAACTTATCTAGTAGATGTCTGGGAGCAGGAACAAGCACAGAGAGGCTTCTGATAACATTGTTGACCGGCAAGCAACTAACAGAGAAGCCAGGTTATATAGCGACACCCAGATCTGATGAGAACAGGTGAACAGGAAAGATGATGACACAAGTTCAATTCCACCAGTAGCCACCGGGGGAGCCCAGAATCCAAATTCACAACACATAGCCCTTCCACTTGACCAGGTACTGAAGCCTCCGCCTGGAGAGGCGAGAATCCAAGATCTTCTCCACCACGTACTCCAACTCGCCCTCAACCAACACCGGAGCAGGAGGCTCAGCAGAAGGAACTACAGGCACAATGTACCGCCGCAACAAGGACCTATGAAATACATTGTGAATAGCAAACGACACAGGAAGATCCAGACGAAAAGATACAGGATTAAGGATTTCCAATATCTTGTAAGGCCCAATAAAACGAGGTTTAAATTTGGGAGAGGAGACCTTCATAGGAACAAAGCGGGAAGAAAGCCATACCAAATCCCCAACGCGTAGTCGGGGACCCACACCGCGGCGGCGGTTGGCAAAGCGCTGAGCCTTCTCCTGTGACAACTTCAAGTTGTCCACCACATGATTCCAGATCTGCTGCAACCTATCCACCACAGAATCCACCCCAGGACAGTCAGAAGGCTCCACATGACCCGAAGAAAAGCGAGGATGGAAACCAGAGTTGCAGAAAAAAGGCGAAACCAAGGTGGCGGAACTAGCCCGATTATTAAGGGCAAACTCAGCCAACGGCAAGAATGTCACCCAATCGTCCTGATCAGCAGAGACAAAACACCTCAAATAAGCCTCCAAAGTCTGATTGGTTCGCTCCGTCTGTCCATTAGTCTGAGGATGGAAAGCAGACGAAAACGACAAATCAATGCCCATCCTACTACAAAAGGATCGCCAGAACCTGGAAACGAACTGGGATCCTCTGTCTGACACAATATTCTCAGGGATGCCGTGCAAACGAACCACGTTCTGGAAAAACACAGGAACCAGATCGGAAGAGGAAGGCAGCTTAGGCAAAGGAACCAAATGGACCATCTTGGAGAAGCGATCACATATCACCCAGATAACGGACATGCCCTGAGATAGCGGAAGATCAGAAATGAAATCCATGGAGATATGTGTCCAAGGTCTCTTCGGGACAGGCAAGGGCAAGAGCAAACCGCTGGCACGAGAACAGCAAGGCTTAGCTCGAGCACAAGTCCCACAGGACTGCACAAATGACCGCACATCCCTTGACAAGGAAGTCCACCAAAAGGACCTGGCCACCAGATCTCTGGTGCCAAAAATTCCCGGGTGACCTGCCAACACCGAGGAATGAACCTCGGAAATGACTCTGCTGGTCCACTTATCCGGGACAAACAGTCTGTCAGGTGGACAAGACTCAGGCCTATCAGCCTGAAATCTCTGCAACACACGTCGCAGATCCGGAGAAATAGCTGACAAGATAACTCCATCTTTAAGAATACCAACAGGATCAGCGACTCCAGGAGCATCAGGCACAAAGCTCCTAGAAAGAGCATCGGCCTTCACATTCTTTGAACCTGGTAAATACGAGACAACAAAATCAAAGCGGGAGAAAAACAATGACCAGCGGGCCTGTCTCGGATTAAGGCGTTTAGCAGACTCGAGATACATCAGATTTTTGTGATCAGTCAAGACCACCACACGATGCTTAGCACCCTCGAGCCAATGACGCCACTCCTCAAATGCCCATTTCATGGCCAACAACTCCCGATTGCCCACATCATAATTTCGCTCGGCAGGCGAAAACTTCCTAGAGAAAAAGGCACAAGGTTTCATAACAGAGCAACCAGGGCCTCTCTGCGACAAAACGGCCCCTGCCCCAATCTCCGAAGCATCCACCTCAACCTGAAAGGGAAGTGAGACGTCAGGCTGGCACAAAACAGGCGCCGAAGTAAACCGGCGTTTCAACTCCTGGAAAGCCTCCACGGCAGCAGGAGCCCAGTTAGCTACATCGGAGCCCTTCTTGGTCATATCCGTCAAAGGTTTCACAATGCTAGAAAAATTAGCGATAAAACGACGGTAGAAGTTAGCGAAGCCCAAGAACTTCTGAAGACTCTTAACTGACGAGGGCTGAGTCCAATCAAGAATAGCTCGGACCTTGACTGGGTCCATCTCCACAGCAGAAGGGGAAAAAATGAATCCCAAAAAGGGAACCTTCTGTACACCAAAGAGACACTTTGAGCCCTTGACAAACAAAGAATTTTCACGCAAAATTTTAAAGACCAACCTGACCTGCTCCACATGCGAATCCCAATTATCAGAAAAAACCAAAATATCATCCAGATAAACAATCAGAAATTTATCCAGATACTTCCGGAAAATGTCATTCATAAAGGACTGAAAAACTGAAGGCGCATTGGAGAGCCCAAAAGGCATCACCAAGTACTCAAAATGACCTTCGGGCGTATTGAATGCGGTTTTCCATTCATCACCTTGCTTAATGCGCACAAGGTTGTACGCACCACGAAGGTCTATCTTGGTGAACCACTTGGCACCCTTAATCCGGGCAAACAAGTCAGACAACAGCGGTAAAGGATACTGAAATTTGACAGTGATCTTATTTAAAAGCCGATAATCAATACAAGGTCTCAAAGATCCGTCCTTTTTTGCCACAAAAAAGAATCCCGCACCAAGAGGGGAAGAAGACGGACGAATATGTCCTTTCTCCAGAGACTCCTTGATATATGAACGCATAGCGGTATGTTCAGGTACCGACAGATTAAACAGTCTTCCCTTAGGAAATTTACTGCCTGGGATCAAATCTATAGCACAGTCACAGTCCCTATGAGGAGGCAGTGCACTGGACTCAGACTCACTGAAGACATCCTGATAATCAGACAAATACTCCGGAACTTCCGAAGGCGTAGAAGAAGCAATAGACACAGGCAGGGAATCCCCATGAATACCACGACAGCCCCAACTTGAGACTGACATAGCCTTCCAGTCCAGGACTGGATTATGGGTCTGTAACCATGGCAGCCCTAAAACAACCAAATCATGCATTTTATGTAAAACCAGGAAACGTATCACCTCGCGGTGTTCAGGAGTCATGCACATGGTAACCTGTGTCCAATACTGCGGTTTATTTGCTGCCAATGGTGTAGCATCAATACCCCTAAGAGGTATAGGATTTTCTAATGGTTCAAGAGTAAAACCACAGCGCTTAGCAAATGAGAGATCCATGAGACTCAGGGCAGCACCTGAATCTACAAACGCCATGACAGGATAAGATGACAGTGAGCAAATCAAAGTTACAGACAGAATAAATTTAGGTTGCAAATTACCAACGGTGACAGGACTAACAACCTTAGCTATACGTTTAGAGCATGCTGAGATAACATGTGTAGAATCACCACAGTAGTAGCACAAGCCATTCCGGCGTCTATGAATTTTCCGCTCATTTCTAGTCAGGATTCTATCACATTGCATTAAATCAGGTGTCTGTTCAGACAACACCATGAGGGAATTTGCGGTTTTTCTATCACATTGTACCGAATTAGGTGTCTGTTCAGACAACACCATGAGGGAATTTGCGGTTTTGCGCTCCCGCAACCGCCGGTCAATTTGAATAGCCAGTGCCATAGTATCATTCAGACCTGTGGGAATGGGAAAACCCACCATAACATTCTTAATGGCTTCAGAAAGGCCATTTCTAAAATTAGCGGTCAGTGCACACTCGTTCCAATGTGTCAGCACGGACCATTTCCGAAATTTTTGGCAATACACTTCAGCCTCGTCCTGCCCCTGAGACATAGCCAGCAAGGCCTTTTCTGCCTGAATCTCAAGATTGGGTTCCTCATAAAGTAAACCGAGCGCCAGAAAAAACGCATCAAGATCAGCCAATGCCGGATCTCCTGGCGCCAGCGAAAAAGCCCAATCCTGAGGGTCGCCCCGTAAGAACGAAATAACAATTTTTACTTGCTGAGCAGAATCTCCAGATGAACAGGGTCTCAGGGACAAAAACAATTTACAATTATTCACGAAATTCCTAAACTTAAACCTGTCTCCGGAAAACAGTTCAGGAATCGGTATTTTAGGTTCTGACCTAGGATTTCTGATAACATAGTCTTGTATGCCCTGCACACGAGTAGCCAGCTGGTCCACACTTGTAATCAAGGTCTGGACATTCATGTCTGCAGCAAGCATAGCCACTCTGAGGTAAAGGGGAAGAAGAAAAAAAATCAAAAAACTCAGAATCTTCTTTCTTATAATCCCTCTTCTGCAATGCATTAAACATTTAATACTGGCCTGGCAAACTGTTATGACCCCAATGGCGAGGGTCTCAGAGGAACGTGGAAGTCTGCAGAATACAAAAATCCAGCTCATAGGGTAGTGGTAACTGGGTTGACCATATATCTACTCCTAACGCCAACACTAGAAGTAGCCGGGGATCATTCCTACGTTGATTCTAGATGACACGCGCCAGCCGGAGAATCTAGCTACCCCTAGTAGAGGAAAACAAAGACCTTTCTTGCCTCCAGAGAAGGGGACCCCAAAGCTGGATAGAAGCCCCCCACAAATAATGACGGTGAGATAAGAGGAAATGACAAACACAGAAATGAACCAGGTTTAGCACAGAGAGGCCCGCTTACTGATAGCAGAATAAAGAAAGGTAACTTATATGGTCAACAAAAACCCTATCAAAATCCACACTGGAAATTCAAGAACCCCCGAACCGTCTAACGGTCCGGGGGGAGAACACCAGCCCCCCTAGAGCTTCCAGCAAAGGTCAGGATAAAGATTAGGAACAAGCTGGACAAAAATACAAAACCAAAACAAATAGCAAAAAGCAAAAGGCAGACTTAGCTGATATAACTGGAACCAGGATCAGTAGACAAGAGCACAGCAGACTAGCTCTGATAACTACGTTGCCAGGCATTGAACTGAAGGTCCAGGGAGCTTATATAGCAACACCCCTAACTAACGACCCAGGTGCGGATAAAAGGAATGACAGAAAAACCAGAGTCAAAAAACTAGTAACCACTAGAGGGAGCAAAAAGCAAATTCACAACAGTAGTATATAGCACAGTCACGTAGTATATAACTTAGCCATGTTGTATATAGCACAGCCACGTGCTATATAGCACAGCCACGTATTATATTGCACAGCCACATAGGCCCATGTAGTATATAACAGCCCACGTAGTATAGAGCACAGCCCACGCAGTACATAGCCCAGGCCACACAGTATATAACACAGCCCACGTAGTATATAACACAGCCCACGCAGTATATAACACAGCCCACGCAGTATATAACACAGCCACATAGTATATAGCACATCCGCATAGTATATTGCACAGCCACGTAGTATATAGCACAGCCACGTAGTATATAGCAGTGTGTGCACTATATCCCTGTTAAAAAAAATTTAAATAAAAAATAGTTATATATTCACCTTCCGGAGGCCCCCAGATCCAGCCCAGGCCTTTAGCGATGCTCCCGCCAAGTTCGTTCCCAGAGATGCTTTGCGGTAATAACCCGTGATGATAGGCAGCATCAATAGCATCAATAGTAAAAAGTGAAGCGATGCTTAAATACCTCCCAGGGGTGGACTGGGCCGGGTGGCAGGAATGCATATGCTCCCCGGACCGGTGCCTAAGCAGCTGCACAGGGCTCCTGGAGGAACGGCAGAGCAGTATGTGATGAGCAATAACATGGGGGCTGGACACGCAGCGTGCACCTGTGGCCGCAGCCATGGCCTGCTTCAGTAATGTGTACACTGCGGTGAGAGGGCAGCTCCTGGCACACAAGAAGAGAAGGAGGGTGCAATACTTACATAGTGATCGCACGCAGCCTCCTCCTCTTCTGTGTGCACTGTGCAGATCTGTCTCCGATGTCTGATCAACCAGGACCTGGAGGGGGAGGAGCATCAGTGTGCAGAGCAGCAGCACAGGAGGGCAGAAGATGAGAGGTGGCTGCCCTGTGTGCCCACTGTCCAGCACATTCCAGCTGCCCATCTCAAGGTTTGCTGTGCTAAGGGGGAGTGGGGGCATTTGACAAATTAAATATGGCAGGCCAGGGTATGTGTTTTTTTCTGGGTATGTGCGGTTTCTTGTGTGTTTTCCTATGTGTGGGTGTGTGTGTATGTGTTTTCCTGTGTGTGTTTGTGCTTTACTGGGTGTGTGGGTATTTTCTTGGGTGTGTGTGCATTTTCTTGGGTGTGTGTGCAGATGCATAACTACCACTATTGCAGCGGTCTCTCTGTTACCGGGCCTGGCAGGTCAAGGGCCCGGCACGTCAGAGGCACCCGACTCCCCCCGCCGCTGCTGCCGCATTGAACTACGCCGGCGTCTATGGCGCAGGTACAGTTCAAAACAATGATGGAGGAGAGAGCGTCAGGTGTCGCTCCCTCTCCCATCATTCCCCACTGCCTCTGACACTGCAGGTGCGCGATGACGTCACTTCATCGTGCACCCGCTGTGTGCGGAGCCCAGGCAGTGCAGCATCTTCACAGGTGATGGCGGCCGCCATATTGGCGGAGCCTGTGGCGGCTGCTGGGACCGGGAACAGGCAGCTCCGGGGCTGGCGGGGGATGCATGGACCGAACTGCCCAGGAGGGGGATGCCGCAGCAGCTCAGCCATGTGGAGGATTCGGGGATGAACATGTAGGTGTACGGAAGCGGTGGCAGTGAGGTGTGTCTGCTGCCCGTGTGTCACCGTCCTCGGCCCCCAGCGTCCCTTACCTCCTGTGACACCAGCCCCGCTTCCTCCCTGCTCTCCCGTGCCCCATGTCCTCGTAGGTCCCCAGGTTCAGGTCTTTGTGCTCTTCCAGGCCCCCGTACGTGCCTGGTCCCCCAAATGCTCCCCATCTCCCATGTCCTGAGTCCTCCTGCACCCCCATGCATTCCCTGCCTCTTGTCCCCCTGTGACCCATCTGCCCTGCTCTCAAATCTTTCCTGTCCCCTTTCTCACCATGCATTCCCTATCTGCCCTGTCCTTGTAATCCATGTGCCCCCTTTTTCCCTGCTCCCAAGTCTCCTCCCCGTCTCCCCGTCTCCTTGCAGCCCCGTCTCCCCATGCGTCCCTATCTACTATGCCCTTGGAGTCCTCTTGTGTCCTCTTGTGCCTTACTCCCTAGTTCCTGTGTCCCCTTGTGCCCTTCTCCCCTTTCTCCTAGTCCCAAAGAGTCCCCTTGTGCATGTCGCCCTTGTCCCCTTGTGCTTGTGTCCCTTGTCTCTGTGTCCCCTTGGGTCAGTCTCCCTTGCCCACTAGTCCCTGTACCCCCTTGTGCCTGTCTCCCTTGTGCTTGTGTCCCTTGTGTCAGTCTCCATTGTCCCCTTTTGTCAGTCTCCCTTGCCCACTAGTCCCCTTGTGCCTTTCTTCCTTGCTCCCTGGCCCCTATCTCCCCTAGCCCCCTTGTGTCTTTCTCCCCTGCCCTCTAGTCACCGTTTGACTGTGTCTTTCTCACTGCCCCTGTATGGAGGGGCTGCATTATACTATGAGGGGAGCTGCATTATATTCTATGGGGGTTACATTATATTGTATGGCGAGGCTGCATTATACTCTGTGGGGTGGCTGCATTATACTCTGTAGAGTGGCTGCATTATACTATATGTGGGCTGCATTATACTGTATCGAGGACTATGGGGAATACATTATACTATATGAAGAACTATGTGGTGCATTATACTATGGGAAGTGAATTGTACGACATGAATGACAATGGTGGTGCATTATACTATATGGAGCACTATGAGGAGTGTATTATACCATATGTAGGACTGAGCAGTGTATTTTAATATATGGAGCACTATGAGGAGTGTATAATACTATATGGAGGACTGAGGAGTGTATTATACTTTATGGAGGACTGAGGAGTGTATTATACTATATGGAGGACTGAGCAGTGTATTATACTATATGGAGCACTATGAGGAGTGTATTTTAATATATGGAGGACTATGGGGAGTGTATTATACTATATGAATGACTATGAACTGTGCAGTATATTATATATGTTATGCTCTAAGAATCAGGCTGCACTCAGATGTCATCCGAGTGCAGTCCTTTTGTGAGTGACGATTCAAAGAGGGAAAACGGGAAGTGGACCCTCTAGACCGCGACGACGAACCCCTCACGGACGAGCTGACCAGATAGACCGCCCCCTATACAGGGAGAGTTAGGGGCAGGCCCGTGAGGGACTATCGCCAGGGAAGCTGGAGGACCAGGACGGGAGAAGACAGAGAAGAGGCGGAGATAGTAGGACCACAGGATAGGTGAGTACTGCAGAGACACAGGACTGATGGGTAAACTGCAGCAGTGCAGGGACTGGCGGAGGAACTGAGGGAACGCAGAGGCTAGCAGGATACAGGAAAGACAGGATAAACCCAAAGTCAGAGGGAAAACAAACTTCACAGAGACTAAGAGCGGCCAGGAACACCTGAAGGAACAAATGATAACCAGGCACAGAGGAACGGCAGGAAGCAGTTTAAATACCTAAAGGCAGGGTAGCACTTCCGGGTAACAGACCTCCAGAACCATAGAGAGGACAATAAGGAGGACCGTCTCCCGGGTACTAGTCCTCCAGAACCATAGAGGAGACGAAGAAGAGTGCCGACAGAAGATCAGAAGTGCACACGTGCAGCACTGAACCTGGTATGTGCGCGAGCACGAGAAGCAGAGGCCGGGAGCGAGCGCGGAGGAAGAGATGCTGCAGAAGGAGAGGCGTGCCGGGACGCCGAAGACAGGTAAGTAAGACAGGACTGGGGAGGCGGCAGCAGCGGTATGATAATATAGAGGACTATGGGGGTGCATTATACTTCTTATGTGGATCCCCATGACTTCTATGTAAGCCCCTGATGAGTATAATGGTTTATTTTCTTTTATACATTACATAACAATGGCAGTACGGAGGACAAATATATACCAGGATTGGGCACCGGATAGTTACGCTACTGGGATCACACTATACAACTTTGCAATAAAGCTATAGTGTGCAAAATGAATAGGGAAAATAAGAATTTGGGTGGAAAATATTTTGGCATGGTAGGGGGGCCCCATTTGAAAGTTCGCACCAGGGCCCATAATTTTGTAGTTATGCCACTGTGTGCGTTTTCCTGGGGGTGTGATTTCCTGGCTGTGGATTTGTGTGGTTTTATCATGTGTGTATGTGTGTTTTCTCAAGTGTGTGAGTGTGCATGTGTGCGTGTTTTTCCTGTCTTTGAGCGTGCATGTTTGTGAGCGTGCATGTGTGCGAGCGTGTGGACAGCCCATAACTTTCAAATATCAAATTTGTAATGTGTATGTATATCAGTCCCAGAGTACCCTGTATGGTGGATAATCATCGGCCCTGGCGTATTCTGCGTGGCAAATAGTCGTCGGCCCCGGCGTATCCCACGTGGTGAATAGTGGTCGGACCCTCCGGAACCAGCTTGGCGGATAGTTGTCAGCCCCGGCGTATCCCTTGTGACATAAACGGCATAACTAAAGTGCCCCTGTCAGCAGGATTGTGCATAGTAAACTACAGACAGTGTCAGCTTGGCGCCATTATACTGATTACAATGATACCTGGTGATGAAATCCGTCTTGTGGTTGTTGTCTGATCTTTATTTTCAGTTAATGATATGCTCCTGGGCGGCCTGTGAGGGGGTCTTCATGTGGTGCTCTGATTAGGTATTCATAATGCAGACTGCTGATAGGTCACTGATCCCACACGGACCTGGACCCTAGTTTACATAATGAATATCTATCTATCTATCTTGGGAAAAATAAATCACCTTCTGCAGGCAGATGGTGGCGCCTGCGCTGCAGCCTGATCGCATATGTAGTGTGTATATAATTAATTTGTTAGAGGTTATCCTGCGCAGTAGCAGCTATCAGTGTATGTATAGGTGATCCGAAAGCTGCTACTGCGCAGGCGGCGCCAACTTTGTAGAGAAAAAAATCTCCTCCTCCACGATGGCACCTCCCCTGATTGTATTTCTAAGGTACTAAAATGTCCTTGTATTTCTAGGTATATGGGTGGTTTATAGGTACTACAATCACCAATGCTGTCCATATAGGCGCCCTAGTGCAGGTTATTATATGTTCCCTTTTAAAATGTTTTTAAATGTTAGTGTCTTGCTATTGTCTGTATATTTCAACATAAATAAAGCTGTGTTCAACTTTTGCTATATCCAAATGTGTGGTGATCCCCGTTTTTATGACCTATCCTGCTTCTTTGTGCTTTGTTATTGGTTACTGTATAGGTCTGGGTGTGTATCCCACTGACCATGGTGCCCCCTTAGGGCTTGTTTCCACTTGTGAGAAGCACGTCCGTGTCTCGCATGTGGAAACCAAGGTCTGGTGCCGGCACTTGGGAGCGGAGCGTGCGGCTCCATGTGTTGCTATGTGGCCGCAAGCTCCGCTCACATGCGAGACACGGACGTGCTTCTCACAAGTGGAAACAAGCCCTTATTTTGTATATTCAATATCGATGATTGGTCGCGGCCGGCAGGGCGTGACCAATCAGCGACGTGGGATTTCCGTTACAGACAAACAGACCTTAGATGATTATATATATATAGATAATACAATTTATGAAGTCAGAAAGGAGGTCACAAAAATACATCTGTGATTTCGCTGAGTCCATTTGCTGTAAGGTGTTTAGTTTATAAATACGCAAGATTTCTCTCCGATGTAGTTGTCCAGTGCGATTCTGAGCCTGTGCGGGAATCTCCTCTGTGGGGAATATTTTCCGTTGTTTGTCATCTTTATTGTGTTTGATGGTGCAGTGGCGTGAAAGCCCATGTTTGATAAAGCCCTACTGGATCTTGGGACGGTGCGAGTTCAGCCTTTTGTGGGGGGTTGGGTCGTCCTTCCCACATATACATTCTGACATTAGCATATAATCACATAGATGACAGAACTGGTGGAACATGACATGGGACTTTTCATAGGGAGAATGTCACCTGTAGAAATAAAGGTGAATTCAGAGAGACCATGGCAGATCGTAAGTCACCCACCAGAACAATGGGGATACTCGGTACCTGGTCCGGTCGCAATTAAAGGGGATGTCACGGTGGCTGCAACCCGGTCCGTGGCCCTGGGCACCCAATTAAAAGGGGGAAAGGTCTTTTAAGGGATTTAATAAAGTTTGTAATCGTGACGCCACTTGTGGTTCTCGGTCAGCGGGGACTGATGCTGCTTAAAGGGGTCCTCTGGGGTGATGTTACTGCAGCATACATGGTGACATTTCTCACAGGTGAAGAGGGGTCCCCACTGTAGTGAGCAAGGATGGTGGATTGTCGGTAAATAAACGGAGGACACAGGTTTGCAGTCTTTACCTGGTTTACTGTTGTTGTAGTCAGCCTCAGTCCAGGGTACCGGCAACAGGTGTAGATAGAGTCCAGGCAGCCTGAAGACAGGTGGAGACCCCCTTGGCAGGTCAGGTTGGGAGCCTTCCACTTTGCGCTATTAGTCCATTGCTGCCTGTAGTGTACTGGCAAGGTCCTCGTTCTCTCCTGTCCTAGGACAGTACCTGCACTGTAGGCAACTTGAGCGGTTATCTGGGGTCTCTTTATACGGTGGCTCTGGAATGCTGCTCTACCTCAGATTTTTTGTGGGCAGGTTACTTTCAGCTCTCTGCCCTCCGGTTCTGCTGTGGGACTTACAGTTCCACACAGCCTCGGGCTCCTGGTGCCCGGTTACTGCGCTCAGCTTTTAGGGGCCCAATTGTAGCCTCCTCAAGCTCCTCAGTTCCTCTCTGCTCCTTCCCTGTCTCTTGTCTCAACCAGACTGTCTATCTCCTCCTCCAGACCAGGATGTCTATTGAGGGAAGCTCCCCTAAAACCGGGTTTTGAGCTCCCCCTTTTGGCATGGAGTCAGAATATGTTGCATGTAAGATTACCTGCCAAAGGGATCCCTCCTGTCTCCAGGCATGGCATTACCCTCCCCAAGAGGAAGGCAACACCACTGTGGTACCCGAACTCCTGGGGTGCCACAATCACATGACAACATAGACAATTTTTCAGATCGCATGTAATGACATTATTCGGAAGACACCAATTTTAGTGAATCTTCCATCTTCTTTTTTATCTTTCTTAGTGCTAGGACATTTTTTAATGATGGAGCTCTATTCGAAATGTCAAAAACGGATTGCTAGCTAATGTTTTCCCCACTCCAGCTGTCTGACATGCTCACCATGCTCCTCCAGAGGACGTGAGGAACTCAATATGTCATCTAGGTAAACTACCACAAATCTACCAGTGAGAAAAAATATAATTAATGACATTTTCACAGACTGCCGAAGCATTGGTTACCCCGAATGGCAGCATCAAATGTTCAATCTGCCCCTCAGGTGTATTGTGTGCGGTCTTCCATCCGTCACCATGGCGATACGTATAAGTTTATATGCCCCTCTCACGTTAAGTCTGTAAAACCATTTATCTCCGGGTAATTGGCTAAACAGGTCCGGTGTAAGGGGTAAAGGACAGGGAAGGTGAGCTGTGATTTTATTACTCTCTCTGAAGTCCAAGCATGGACGCCGCCCTCCATCCTATTACCAAACCCCACAGCGACTGGAGAGGAGCATGGCCGTATATGACCCTTAGCCGGACACTGGAAGGGGGTAAATAAGCGAGATTTCGGCATTTTAGCTCCTGGTGTGGAGGCGATAGCACAATCATATGCCGCCATATACTAGACGTCCGGTAACCGGTGATAATCCCCTCATGTGTGGGGTCTATTTGTCTCCAGAGAAATCACACGTTACATTCCACACAGAACATTGTGTAGAAAAGGCGGCGCGAGGTGATTGTGCCAGTAGTGAGGGCGAATAATGGCGGGAATGTCACTGACTGAGGAGAAGTCTCCATGTAGCGTCTTCACTGCGGATCACGTGACCCCTGACTCCTCCCCCTGTGACCTCATCACAGGTCCTGTGCGCACAGAGCAGCCATATCTGTGGAGTGCGGCTCTGCAGGTGGAGGTATGTGGAGATTCCCCAGTACTGAGCGCAGCCGGGGACATTAACCCCTTCTGCACGGAGGAGACTCTTTTGGGGTTGTTGTTGCCCCTTTATAAGAACCATAACGTTGTTGTTCTGTTTCCTGTAATAGATACATACGAGCCAACTATGGAGGACAGGAAGTGAGGAGCGGAGTGTTCTCCTAGTACAGGGCCCCTTTCTTGGCCCCACACAGTGTAATGCCCCCATTATGCCCTGTAAGCAGGTTCTGCCCCACACCCAGCTGCCTCGGGCACTTTACCAGGAGCTGGTACCTCAGATTCTTCCCCGCACCCCTTTCCTTTGTTGGCGCCAAATCTGTTCTGCCTTTGGGGCTCCGGCCTTTATAATCTCAGTAACTGCGCCATCAAGGTCTCCTGACCAGGTGCACCCTCTAGACTCTTCCCTCCGGAAACCCTCCCTCTTCCCATTGGTGTCACATGGTCCCGTCTGGACGGCAGATAGCAGTCTGTACAAATGCAGCACAGCCCTGAGGAGGCTTTTTTATGACTCTCCTTATTACACCCCTTATGTAATATATATGATGGCGCTCACACAGTATAATGTTTCCACAGTACTGGCATCTCTCGTAAAATAGGGATTTTCACACTACCGCCATACCCCCACACAGTATAATGTTCTCATAGTACCGCCATACCCCCCACACAGTATAATGTTCTCATAGTACCGCCATACCCCCACACACAGTATAATCTTCTCATAGTACCACCATACCCCCACACACAGTATAATGTTCTCATAGTACCGCCATACCCCCACACACAGTGTAATGTTCTCATAATACCGCCATACCCCCACACACAGTATAATGTTCTCATAGTACCACCATACCCCCACACACAGTATAATGTTCTCATAATACCGCCATACCCCCACACACAGTATAATGTTCTCATAGTACCGCCATACCCCCACACACAGTATAATGTTCTCATAGTACCGCCATACCCCCACACACAGTATAATGTTCTCATAGTACCGCCATACCCCCACACACAGTATAATGTTCTCATAGTACCGACATACCCCCACACACAGTATAATGTTCCTACAGTACCGCCATACCCCCACATACAGTATAATGTTCTCATAGTACCACCATACCCCCCCACACAGTATAATGTTCCTACAGTACCGCCATACCCCCACACACAGTATAATGTTCTCTTAGTACCGCCATACCCCCACAGAAAGTATAAGGTTCCTACAGTACCTCTATACCCCCACACACAGTATGATGTCCCTACAGTACCGCCATACCCACACGCACAGTATAATGTTCCCACAGTACCGCCATACCCCCACACACGGTATAATGTTCTCATAGTACCGCCATACCCCCACACACAGTATAATGTTCTCATAGTACCGCCATACCCCCACACACGGTATAATGTTCTCATAGTACCGCCATACCCCCACACACAGTATAATGTTCCTACAGTACTGCCATACCCCCACACACAGTATGATGTTCTCATAGTACCGCCATACCCCCACAGAAAGTATAATGTTCCTACAGTACCTCTATACCCCCACACACAGTATGATGTTCCTACAGTACCGCCATACCCACACGCACAGTATAATGTTCCCACAGTACCGCTATACCCCCACACACAGTATAATGTTCTCATAGTACCGCCATACCCCCCACACAGTATAATCTTATCATAGCACCGCCATACCCCCAAACACAGTATGATGTTCCTACAGTACCGCCATACCCCCACACAGTATAATGTACCTACAGTACCACCATACCCCCACACACAGTATAGTGCTCCTACAGTACCTCCATACCCCCACACACGGTATAATGTTCTCATAGTACCGCCATACCCCCCACACAGTATAATCTTATCATAGTGCCGCCATACCCCCCCACAGTATAATGTTCCTTTTTTTTGTTTGTTTCAACACTGTCTTGGTCTATTGATATTTGAGAATATACATACTTATCCTTTTTGGCTGTGTATTCTGCCCCCTGGGACGGCATCGTTCCTCTTTCGTTGGGCCCGATGGCCACTTAATAAATTTTAGGTGTCTTTCACCTCTGGTCTAGTTTTGTCTGGTATGGATCAGTGTACTGTAGCTTAGTATAGATATAGTATAGATTCTAGCTCGGCGCTACCCCTAGATATGCGGCGTTTATGTGTGAATGTTGTTGTTAGATATCTGCCGTAATAGGAAGTTCACTTATTGTCCTATTGGGACTGGTATGTTTCACACTATCCGAGCACACACATTGGGATATCTATGCGTTCTTACATTGATTTATGGGGAGAGGCATCCCTATGAGAAATGTTCCAATTTTGGTTCAGGGTTATTAGTGCAGGCGCAGCACCTATTCCAATCCTCAATATTGTTGTACTTAGCTCCTCATGTATCTACAATAGTTAGTTTCTGGTGTGTGGTACGACATTCTGATAAATCATGACCGATACAATGTAGGGCATGTCGCCGCAGTAGCGCTGTGATTCCTCGCTTCTATTCCTCTATTGATCGCTTCACTGCAGGTGGGCGGTCCTGCCTAACATAGACAGGGATCCGTTATGATGCACTATGCGCATGCGCTGTACGGTTTTCAAGCCACCATCTTTGTACACCCGGTTTGAAAGCCGTACACCCGGTTTGAAAGCCATACACCTCAGTTCATTTCCGGTGCGACGTCATTTCCGGTCGCATACGGCGCTTTCTCCCACAGCTGTTCGGGATCTCATGCTATCAGGTAAAGTACTTAAAGTGTATATTTGAGTCCAATGGCGCATACCATTTCTTACCCCTGATGAAGCCACGGCGGTGGCGACACGCGTCGGGTTCTTAATCCCCCCTGGACCTTCCTTTGGGTCGTGCACATTCTTTGTTTGGACATGAGTGATGGGACTTGCAGTGCGGCTATTTAGGTCGGCAGCTGCACCAGTCACCTCGGACTGCTCCGCCATGCTTATACAGGTCATGTATCCACCCTCTCCCCATGTACATGTGTTGTAGATTTCAGCTGTATTATTGGTTACTAGCTGTACTACCCGGCTTCGCCCGGGTTAATGACTGCTGTTAGCAAAATAGAATGTGTTAACAAAAATTTATTCTGCACACAAAAACCACAAAAAAAATAGAAATGTAATTATTAAAAGGCAAAAACTAAGCTAATAGAAGCATTTCACAACATATATTAGCTTTGTTATACTGAGAATGTCTTTGTTGCCTATATTAACCAATCAGAGCTCAGATTAATTAATTGTAGCAAAATAGAAGCTGAGCTGTGATTGGTTGCTATTGGCAGCCTGATAAATCCCCAGCCAACAGTAAGCCCACCCCCTGGCAGTATATATTAGCTCACACATACACATAATAGACTGGTCATGTGACTGACAGCTGCCGGATTCCTATATGGTACATTTGTTGCTCTTGTAGTTTGTCTGCTTATTAGTCAGATTTTTATTTTTGAAGGATAGTACCAGACTTCTGTGTGTTTTAGGGCGAGTTTCATGTGTCAAGTTGTGTGTGTTGAGTTGCGTGTGGCGACATGCATGTAGCGACTTTTGTGAGATGAGTTTTGTGTGGCGACGTGTGTAGCAACATTTTGTGTGTCGAGTTGCATGTGACAGGTTAGTGTAGCAAGTTGTGTGCAGCAAGATTTGTGCATGGTGAGTTTTGCGCGTGGCGAGTTTTATGTGTGGTGCCTTTTGAGTATGTGCAAGTTTTGTGTGAGGCAACTTTTGCATGTGGTGCAACTTTTGTACATGTGGCAATTTTTCTGTGTGTGCAAGTTTTGCATGAGGTGAGTTTTCCATGAGGTGAGTTTTGCGTGAGCCTAGTTTTGCATATGGCGAGTTTTGCTCGTGGCGAGTTTTGAGTGGTGACTTTTGTGTTTCGACTTTTATGTGGCGAGGTTGGTGTATGTGTGGTGAAATGTGCGCTGAGGGTGGTATATGTGTTCAAGCACGTGGTAGTGTGTGGCGCATTTTGTGTGTGTGTTCATATCCCCGTGTGTGGTGAGTATCCCATGTCGGGGCCCCACCTTAGCAACTGTACGGTATATACTCTTTGTCGCCATCGCTCTCATTCTTTAAGTCCTCATTGTTCACATCTGGCAGCTGTCAATTTTCCTCCAACACTTCCCTTCACTTTTTCCCCATTATGTAGATAGGGGCAAAATTGTTTGGTGAATTGGAACGCGCGGGGTTAAAATTTCACCTCACAACATAGCCTATGACGCTCTCGGGGTCCAGACGTGTGACTGTGCAAAATTTTGTGGCTGTAGCTGCGACGGTTCAGATGCCAATCCCGGACATACACACACACATACACACATACATACATACACACATTCAGCTTTATATATTAGATTGATCCATTTTTACAACAGCACACTTTCCTTCCACATGGATGGTTATGGTGGGTACATGTACTTGTCCCCTATGCTTTCTTGATATACTATATCTCATCATATTGGGTGCATTTTTTCACCTGTTTGAGCCTAGGGGTCTGGTCCCATATATCACATGCATATTGGCTATATGCATGTGCTACATATTTGTTTGTTAAACATTCCTTGTTCTGTACTGGGTGCTGGACAAGCCAGCCTATGGTTTACCGATATTAAGGTGTTAGATGGCCATTCTGCAGTTTGGCAGGTTATATAGGGTCCACCTATTCTTAGTGGACTTTCTAAATATATTTATATGGTGATATTACGGTATATCCTTGATGGGAACTAGCTAACTGGGGCATTGATTCCTATTTAGCCTGTGGGCATAGTATTTTTGTCTTTTACACCAGTATCACCAGTACACCTTACCATGTCCTATAACAATTGTTTGCATTAAATACAGCTAACTATATAGTGCTATATTGCCATTGTGTACACCCGACCCTTGGTCTGGGTTTTTTTTACCTCCCCTTTTTCTTTTGAGGTGGTCTTTACTATTGGTGCTTTTAATGCTTATGTTTTTATGCAACTACTGTTTATGTGGTATGTGTTGTTTGGACTGAAATAAACTTTTTCTATATATATTTATATTCAGGGTGTTCCCCAATTTTTGGTATGTCTCTTTTCCTTGTTTCATGATATTTCGTTTGACATACTCCTGGGCAGATACCCTGCGCTATTTGGTTACTATTGTTGATGGTGCCCTCCTTCTCTGTTTGTTTACAGTACCGCCATACCCCCACACAGTATAATGTTCCTACAGTACCGCCATACCCCACACACAGTATAATGTTCCTACAGTACCGCCATACCCCCACACACAGTATAATGTTCTCATAGTACCGCCATACCCCCACACACAGTATAATGTTCCTACAGTACCGCCATACCCCCACACACAGTATAATGTTCCTACAGTACCGCCATACCCCCACACACAGTATAATGTACTTACAGTACCGCCATAACCCCACACAGTATAATGTTCCTACAGTACCGCCATACCCCCACACACAGTATAATGTTCCTACAGTACCGCCATACCCCCACACACAGTATAATGTTCCTACAGTACCGCCATACCCCCACACACAGTATAATGTTCCTACAGTACCGCCATACCCCCACACACAGTATAATGTTCTCATAGTACCGCCATAACCCCACACACAGTATAATGTTCCTACAGTACCGCCATACCCCCACACACAGTATAATGTTCTCATAGTACCGCCATACCCCCACACACAGTATAATGTTCCTACAGTACCTCCATACCCCCACACACAGTATAATGTTCTCATAGTACCGCCATACCCCCACACATCTATAGACCAAACAAAAATGGAGTATATGTCCAAAAATACATAATATTTTATTGAATCACAAGATAACAACAATCAGTATACACAGATTAGTTCATAAAAATTACAAACAGTTTCAGATAAGAATAGGTAGCACAGACCAAAAAACAGTGTAGATCACACCTGATGCCATGTACAAAAAATCAAATGCATAGTGCAGTGGATAGTACAGGCACTGAACCGGGGATCACATGGGACCGTATAGGAAGGTGCATAAGCCCTGTACACAGGCTCATAGACTCACTAGTAATGCAATCAATCCCATCCCTGGATTCTTTCCCATATGCTGGCGTCAGGACGGAACCACACCGTTGCCCCAACGCGCGTTTCGCGTCGGCTTCGTCAGGGGGCGGTCATATCCCCACACACAGTATAATGTTCCCACAGTACCGCTATACCCCCACACACAGTATAATGTTCCTACAGTACCGCCATACCCCCACACACAGTGTAATGTTCTCATAGTACCTCTATACCCACACACACAGTATAAAGTTCCCACAGTACCATCATCCCTCCAAACTTAGTATTTTGTTCACACAATAGTGGCTAACCAAAGACACAGGGCAGCGGGATACTCTGCATCAGGCTGTTGCTGTTAAAGGGGATGTCACGGTGGCTGTGACCCGGTCCGTTGCCCTGGGATTCACTGTAAAAGGGGAACCTGCTTTAAAGGGGAATTGTGATAAAGTCTGTTGTGACGCCACCTGTGGTTTTCGGTCAGGGTGACCGGCGCTGCTTTAAAGGGGTCCTCTGGGGGATGTTGTTGCAGCAATGATGGTGACGCTCCCCACAGGTGAAGCGGGGTCCACAGGGCTCCCAAGGTGTGTGGCAAAGATGGTGTATGCCAACGAATAAGTGGAGGACACAAGTTGTAAAGTCTTTATCTGTTTACTGTTATTAGCAGGCCACAGTCCAGGATACCAGGCACGGGTGGTGGTGTGGTCCAGCCGGCTTGGAGGCAAAAGGTGATCCCTCTACCAGGGGAGGTCCATAAGCCTTTCCTACTTGTGCTAAGATGACGAGGTCCCTGCTGCTTGTAGCTTGCTGGCAAGGAATCCTCTCTCTCCTGTCCTGGGAAAGTTGCCTGCACGGTGGGCAGTTTGAGCCTTTTTATAGGGTCTCTACCACAACCCGAGCTCTTAGAGTACTGCTGTACCTCATGCTTGGTTGGTGTAGGCAGTTAACATGTAGTCTAGTGCCCTCCGGTTCTGCTTCGTGTCTTAGAGTCCCACAAAAGCCTCGGGCTCCCGGTACCCATTTTCTGTGCTTTGGCTCTGGGGGTGCCCAGTCACAGTTCCCCTCTGAGCCCTGTTCTACTTTTGCGCTCCTTTCCTCAATGCTGCACTGCATGCAACAACCTTTCAGATTCTCTCTCTTCCCTGGAGCCACAGCACAATCCTGGCTGCCAGCTCCAATGTCTGCTATCTCAGACTTTCTTCTCCTTCTGTGTCTCTCTCAGACTGCCTAACTCCTCCTCCAGACCAGGATATATATTCATGTTTGAGGGAAGCTCCCCTGAATCCGGGTCCTGAGCTCCCCCTCCTGGCCTGTATTCAAAATGTGTTGAATGCGTGTGCTTACCTGGTAAAGAGAATCCTCCTTGCCTCCACACATGACATCGCCCTCCCCGAAATTAAGGCAACATCACTGCAACAACCTGTTATCTGGGGTGTTGCATTTCCACAGGACTGGCATCCCCCTCATACACAGTGTGTCCCCACAGTACTGCCATCCCCCCACTTTCTAATGTTCCCACAGTACTGCCCCCTACATGCACAATATGGTACCATCCACCTCACTGACTACCTCCGACCACCAACAATTAATAAAATGCTCAGCCTCATTCTTGGTGCAAATACTAATGAACCCAGGATCTATGAGATATTTACACTCCTGCCTATCCAACTATCGTATGGTATCATCCATAAAGGTAGCCCACTCGGTTGCTATGATGTCTATAAATTGACAGGGCTCAGTGGGGTGTGATATTGGTCACCCTCTCCTTCCCATCATCACAATTTCAGCGATATCCACATTCCCATGACGGTGATACCGCTGAATAGATTAGTGAATCAGGGAGTGGAAAGCTCCTGATCCACCATTCAGCCTTCACTTCTGAGTCTGAGACTCCGTGCACTGCAGACACAATGACGTCACTACATCACACCTGTAGTGCGGAGCCTCAGTACTCACACCGCACAGACCAGAGCAGCGCTCCTCAGGAACCGGGTTGGCTGAGTAGTGTGTTTTGTTTGTTTTTTCCAAATATCAGGAATTGTGGGGGCATCATATTAAGAGAAGAGCTGTTGGGACTCTCATACTGAATGTGTGGCTGGTAGGGGCCATTATACTGGGGTTGTGGTGGACTGTAAATGCCTCCATACTGAGTGGGAGTTTTTATTTTGAGGAGCAGGTTGTGTTGGCCATAATTAGAGATGAGCGAATATGTTCAGAAAACGATCGCCAAACATAAATTCGGTAGGAATATGGTACATTCGGATTCATGATCGGTAACACGAGCATTTTTCTTAAGATCGGTAAAAGATATAACAGAACCCGGCAATATATTTGCCGCGTTTAGTAAAATCACAGCCACCAATGTGGGAGACTGGGGTTCAAATCCTATCCATATCAAAAAAGAAGACAGCGCCACAATGATCAGTGAAAAAATAACTTACAGATTTAATCTGCCATCTGCGGCGACGTTTCATAGTTACATAGTTACATAGTTATTAAGGTTGAAGGAAGACTGTAAGTCCATCTAGTTCAACCCATAGCCTAACCTAACATGCCCTAACATGTTGATCCAGGGGAAGGCAAAAAAACCCCATGTGGCAAAGAGTAAGCTCCACATTGGGGAAAAAAATTCCTTCCCGACTCCACATACGGCAATCAGACTAGTTCCCTGGATCAACGCCTTATCAAGGAATCTAGTGTAACATTATACTTTTCCAGAAAGGTATCCAGTCCCCTCTTAAATTTAATTAATGAATCACTCATTACAACATCATACGGCAGAGAGTTCCATAGTCTCACTGCTCTTACAGTAAAGAATCCGCGTCTGTTATTATGCTTAAACCTTCTTTCCTCCAGACGTAGAGGATGCCCCCTTGTCCCTGTCTCAGGTCTATGATTAAAAAGATCATCAGAAAGGTCTTTGTACTGTCCCCTCATATATTTATACATTAACATAAGATCACCCCTTAGTCTTCGTTTTTCCAAACTAAATAGCCCCAAGTGTAATAACCTATCTTGGTATTGCAGACCCCTCAGTCCTCTAATAACCTTGGTCGCTCTTCTCTGCACCCGCTCTAGTTCAGCTATGTCTTTCTTATACACCGGAGACCAGAACTGTGCACAGTATTCTAAGTGTGGTCGCACTAGTGACTTGTATAGAGGTAAAATTATGTTCTCCTCATGAGCATCTATGCCTCTTTTACTGCATCCCATTATTTTATTTGCCTTTGTAGCAGCTGCCTGACACTGGCCACTGAATAGGAGTTTGTCATCCACCCATACACCCAGGTCTTTTTCATTGTTCGGTATAACAACCTTTATCAAGCATTGTTGTTATACCGAAACGTCGCCGCAGATGGCAGATTAAATCTGTAAGTTATTTTTTCACTGATCATTGTGGCGCTGTCTTCTTTTTTGATATGGATTGGTCTTTGTAGCTGGGTTGACCCCCTGGCATTGACGTGCGCTACTGGGCTTATGGAAGCCATATGGGTATAGGGTGCGGTTTAATGAGTTTTTTGGATTTTTACATGCTGGGGTTCAAATCCTGGCTCTGCCCTGTTGGACATAACGTACCAGTGTTGTCGCAGGTCTCGACCTACTCTCTGATGAGTCCACCGTAGAGATGACGTCACAGCACCGGAGAGATAAGACACAATACACCAGGGCTGTATCTGAAATATCTCTAGTTCTATTAGGCTGTGTGCACATGTAGCATATTTTTTGCGGTTTTTTTCGCGTTTTTTCGCTATAAAAACGCTATAAAACTGCGAAAAAAACGCTACCATTAAGCATCCTATGTAATAGAATGCATTCCGCATTTTTTGTGCACATGCTGCATTTTTTTTCCTGAGCGGAATTGCATTCTAGAAAAAAACGCAGCATGTTCATTAAAATTGCGGAATCGCGGCGATTCTGCACCCATAGGAGTGCATTGATCTGCTTACTTCCCGCACGGGGCTGTGCACACCATGCGGGAAGTAAGCAGATCATGTGCGGTTGGTACCCAGGGTGGAGGAGAGGAGACTCTCCTCCACGGACTGGGCACCATATAATTGGTAAAAAATAAAAGAATAAAAATAAAAAATAGCGATATACTCACCCTCGATGTCCCCCGCAGTCTTCCGGCCTCTCCGCTGCACGCTGCCGCTTCGGTTCCTATAGCTGCTGGGCGGTGAAGGACCTGCGATGACGTCAGTGTCTTGTGATTGGTCGCGAGACCGCATGTGACCGCTCACGCGACCAATGACGTCATCTCAGGCCCTTCACCGCACAACAGCTATAGGAACGGACGCCGCTGAGGTCTGCAGGTGAGTATAACCATTTTTTTTATTTTTTTTATTATTTTTAAACATTCTACCTTTTACTATAGATGCGGCATAGGCAGCATCTATAGTAAAAAGTTGGTCACACTTGTCAAACACTATGTTTGACAAGTGTGACCAACCTGTCTGTCAGTTTTCCAAGCGATGCTACAGATCGCTTGGAAAACTCTAGCATTCTGCAAGCTAATTATGCTTGCAAAACGCTAGTTTTCTGCGGGTATATGCATGCAAATTCTGCATGCGATATACCCGCGGCAGGAGGCGCAGAATTGCCGCGGAAATTTCCGCGGCAATTCTGCAACGTGTGAACTTAGCCTTAAGCTTACACACACTTTTTATGCATTCTTGTGTCGGAGGCGGATTCTCCATATATGGGCTAAGCGTCGGAGTGTATTACTCCCTTGCCTCCCTATGGTTTCGCAAACATATTTTTACACAGTACATTATTCGTTATTTTACCAAGGACATTCCCTGCTACAATTAGTTCTTAGCAATCAGCAAATAACAGCACAACGAAGAATAGTGAATAACAACTTGTTTTTCTGACCTTTTGTAACACACAAAATGGAGGCAAGCAAGATAAAATGGATCCTGCTATAACACCAGTAGTGGTCCATAACACTATGGTGCCTACCTCAATAAGCATGAGAGGGTCACGAGCAAAGAGAGTCATGCCGGCTCTGACGTAGCCTGGATTAACAAGGTCCATCTCAGATGTCGAGGAACCAGGACAATCTGATGATACATGGGCTACAGGACCAAACCACACATGGACAAAGCAAGAGGGAATGGTCGCCAGTGAAGAGATTTGCAGAGGGCAGAAGCAGAGGAGTAGCGAGGACAGAGATGAATTAGTCGGGCAGCAGAGTTAAGGATGGACTGGAGAGGTGCAAGGGTTTTTAGCAGGGAGGCCACAGAAAGGGATGTTGAAGTAGTCGAAGCGCGAGATCACACATCCTGAATCCCATAGTCCAGTACCCATATACCCATCATGCATATCCTCCATCCCATAGTCCCATGCCCATATACCCATCATACATATCCTCCATCCCATAGCCCAGTGCCCATATACCCATCAAACATCCTCCATCCCATAGTCCCATGCCCATATACCGATCACACATTCTCCATCCCATAGTCCAGTGCTCATATACCCATCATACATATCCTCCATCCCATAGTCCTGTGCCCATATACCCATCATACATATCATCCGTCCCATAGTCCAGTGCCCATATCCCTAGTCCAGTGTCCATATACCCATCATACATCTCCATCCCATAGCCCAGTGCCCATATACAGTCATGGCCAAAAGTATTCACACCCCTGCAATTCTGTCAGATAATTCTCAGTTTCTTCCTGAAAATGATGGCAAACACAAATTCTTTGGTATTATCTTCATTTAATTTGTCTTAAATGAAAAAACACAAAAGAAAATGAAGCAAAAAGCAAAACATTGATCATTTCACACAAAACTCCAAAAATGGGCCAGACAAAAGTATTGTCACCCTCAGCCTAATACTTGGTTGCACAACCTTTAGCCAAAATAACTGTGACCAACCGCTTTCGGTAACCATCAATGAGTTTCTTACAATACTCTGCTGGAATTTTAGACCATTCTTCTTTGGCAAACTGCTCCAGGTCCCTGATATTTGAAGGGTGCCTTCTCCAAACTGCCATTTTTAGATCTCTCTACAGGTGTTCTATGGGATTCAGGTCTGGACTCACTGCTGGCCACCTTAGAAGTCTCCAGTGCTTTCTCTCAAACCATTTTCTAGTGTTTTTTGAAGTGTGTTTTGGGTCATTGTCCTGCTGGAAGACCCATGACCTCTGAGGGAGACCCAGCTTTCTCATACTGGGCCCTACATTATGCTGCAAAATTTGTTGGTAATCTTCAGACTTCATAATGCCATGCACACGGTCAAACAGTCCAGTGCCAGAGGCAGCAAAGCAAAGCCAAAACATCAGGGAACCTCCGCCATGTTTGACTGTAGGGACCGTGTTCTTTTCTTTGAATGCCTCTTTTTTTCTCCTGTAAACTCAATCTTACCCCGAGACATAAAAAAGCCAGGCTGGAGTTTGCCAAAACTTACCTGAAAAAGCCTAAAACGTTTTGGAAGAATGTTCTCTGGTCAGATTAGACAAAAGTAGAGCTTTTTGGGCAAAGGCATCAACATTGAGTTTACAGGAGAAAAAAAGGCATTCAAAGAAAAGAACACGGTCCCTACAGTGTCAGTGTCTGCTGAGGTGTTGTGGAGCGGGAAAACTGCTGCTCATAGCAACCAATCACAGCTCAGCTTCTTTTAAACAGCTCTGTTGAAATGAAAGATGCTTAGTGATTGGTTGCTATGTAGAATGGGTGTGGCTTGACACACACACACACATACATACACTCAGCTTTATATAGATAGATTTTTTCTCTTTACGTTGGAGGGCCCAATTCCAGCTATTACTCTCGGACCTGTGATTTCTATCTCCTCCACTGTGTACAGGATAATAGAGTATAATAAAGTAGTTATGGACGAGACTTAACTAACATTGTGCAGTGACTCTGCTTTCCATATAGTGACGGATATTTCTTGTTGCTGACACTATGATGTTTTTCACTTTAACCCTTTGTTAAACCCCTCTGATCAGTGCGATCACACAACATACAAGCCTCTGATGGCTCCGGTGATGCCCTGTACTACTGTAGTGCCGTGTATCATCACTGCTGTCAGTGTAATACTAACGGCCCCATACACATGAGATAAGAGTTGGCTGAACGGTCATTTGGCAGACGGCCATCTCTCCCGACTCCCCCATACACACAAATATTCCAGCTTTCCTGGGGTCTGTATGAGAGAGTCGCCTCCAGACTCCTCTAGCGGAGGATTATCTACAGGAAGAACAAACGGATTATCCTCTGAAATTCAGGATGTCAGATCCTTCTCTGCCCTGACATCATCTGTCGGGAGGCCCCAAATACATTATATAGTCGCCCAAACCCCCGAAATCAGTGATTTCATGGAACTTTAGTCTAATGTGTATGGGGGCGGTAGAAGGTAACTTATTGGACGCTGCCTCTTGCCCGGCCTAATAGACCTTCATACATTGCAGCCCAGACACCATTATTAGGCATGTAAGTATCGTAATAACTAGGCCGCCCCATACTATCCAGGACTTGGGGGCGGGGGGCATTCAGCCAAACTCTGTCTGACCTGAGATCTAACGTGATAGAAGATTACAGTGCGGGGAAGACGGGAAACCTTCATATAGACGGCCGGTGGTGATGGAGTCAGTGACCGACTCTGCCTAATATGTTTCTAGAGCCGTAGTAGAAGATGAAGATGTCGTCCTCACCATGAAGTAGTTATTTCTCATGTCGCGTGTAATGAATATCTCCTGCAGTATTGCTAATGCCAATTCCAGGGTCGGTAAATGAGACGAGAATTAGCGTTATGGAAGATGAGTCTATGAGAAACGTATTCAGCTGCCGACTCCGAGGAGGAAACTGCTTGTTGTCTGTGGCCTAAATATATAGGATTTATTAGTAGATGTAAAGAAGGAAACGAAATACTGTAAAATAATAACTCTCCGCATATGTTTCCCTTATTATCTCCAGTAATTGTATTATTACAGGATTCTTATGATGTTACAGCGGCTCATCTTCTCATTCAGGTCTCTACAATATCGGATCCTGTCAGTGAAGATCTTCTACAAAAGAACATTTTCCTGATTTACCCATCAAAGATGGATATGGACAGAGACAAGATGGCGGAGAGGATATTACACCTCACCCTAGAGATCCTCTTCCGGCTTACTGGAGAGGTGAGAGATTCTGATGACGTCACATTACATCATTCTTATCTATGGGAATAACAGATGGACAGAACTGGAGAGGTGAGGACTCTGGAAATGTCTGTAGTGAGATTTATTAATGTGTCTCTCCAATACCAGGATTACACAGTGGTGAAGAAGACCTCTAGTGATCGCTGTCAGGACCCTGTGTCTGAGGGATGGGGAAGACCCCTGAGCCCAATCACGGGGCCTCCACCTCACCCCCTGATCCATGAGGACATCAATGACCAGAAGATCCTAGAACTCACCTACAAGATGATTGAGCTGCTGACTGGAGAGGTGACACTGCTGGGAATGCTGGGACATTATACAGTAACACTATGAAGGGATCAGGGGGATGACGGTATCATTGTATGTGTCAGGTTCCTATAAGGTGTCAGGATGTCGCTGTCTATTTCTCCATGGAGGAGTGGGAGTATTTAGAAGGACACAGAGATCTGTACAAGAACGTCAAAATGGAGGTTCCCCAGCCCCTCACATCTCCAGGTAAGAGACAGGACTAAATACATACAGCCTATAATTATCTGTATGTAAAGAATGAATTCACTCCCTGTATGTGTTTCCTCCAGATCTATCCAGTAAGAGGACAACACCAGAGAGATGTCCCCGTCCTCTTCTTCCACAGGACTGTAACCAAGAAGATCCCAGTGCTCCTCAGGACCATCAGGTAGATGGAGAGAAGGTGTCAGGAGATCTCCCCTATGATGTGTAGACGCCGGTGAAGGTCTTGTGCTCAGTCTTGTTTTATCCACCAGTATTATATGTTTTATACTTGTGTAATGAGAACGGTGGAGATGGCAGGATTAGAGCTGATCATAGATGGGACTTCTCCATCTGTCGGTGACTTTTATAATATTTGTTTCAGGGTGAAGATCTGACCCATATTAATACTACAGAGACATATGTGAGGGGTGATGAGCGGTGTAAAGAGGAGATTCCCACATATGGCTACCCAGGTGAGTAGTAACCACTAAATGCAGAGAAGTCACAGATTCTTCTCAGTCACCGGCTGTGGCTGCTTTATCAGTGGTGTAGTCCGGCCGTATTACCATGATCACCATTTTGCCTCTAGACCACAACCAAAACTGCCTCCAAAACTTGCCTCCGACCAAAACTGTTCAAGGAGGAGGTCTTGGGAGGACCGGAGATTACATGAGGGAAGGTATTGAGAGATTACCGTATTTTCCGGCGTATAAGACGACTGGGCGTATAAGACGACCCCCCAACTTTTCCAGTTAAAATATAAAATCTTCTTAAAAGTCGGGGGTCTTCTTATACGCCGTATGTCATCTTATAGGGCCGGTGACTAATGTGCCTTTTGGGGGGGGGGAGTGGTCCTGATGAAGACGAGGGGGCGTCTCACAGGAAAGTGCGTGGAGTATCCCCCATTACCTCATCGTAGCGCTGCAGCGTGGGGTCTCTGTGCTGGGAGCGGCGGCGGCTGCTCCTCTTTGTGCCACGTGGGTGCTGTGCTGTGGGGCGGCGGCTCCTCTTCTGCAGTGTGGGGCCTCTGTGCTGTGGGGCGGCGGCTCCTCTTCTGCAGTGTGGGGCCTCTGTGCTGTGGGGCAGCGGCGGCGAATCTTCATGCCGTCAGTCGGGGCTCCTCCAGCATCTCCTCCAGGCCCGGAGGCACCTGTATCTCCATTGCTGCGATGCGGTGGCCTCCGGGAAAATGGCCGCTGGGGGCGGCGCGTGCTCAGATTCAGATCTCGTCCCGAGATCTCGGGAGACGAGATCTGAATCTGAGCAGCGGCCATTTTCCCGGAGGCCACCGCATCGCACCAATGGAGCTGCCGGCGGGGCCTCCGGGCTTTAAGGAGATGCCGGAGGAGCCCCGACGCTGCAAGAAGAGTCGCCGCCGCTGCCCCACAGCACAGAGGCCCCACACTGCAGAAGAGGAGCCGTCGCCCCACAGCACCCACGCGGCACAAAGAGGAGCAGCCGCCGCCGCTCCCAGCACAGAGACCCCACGCTGCAGCGCTACGATGAGGTAATGGAGGATAGTCCACGCACTTTCCTGTGAGACGCCCCCTCGTCGTCATCAGGACCACTCCCCCACCCACCATATACACCCGGCGTACAAGACGATACCCGGCGTATAAGACGACCCCCGACTTTTAAGAAGATTTTCAGGGGTTGAAAAGTCGTCTTATACGCCGGAAAATACGGTAGTTCAGCGGAGAAAGGTTATCGATGACTTTGTAGGTCGGTGTTAGTAGTTGAAACTGGATACACTGGGAATTTGGGAGCCAGTGAAGGGATTTGCAAAGAGGGGAAGCAGGGGAATAGCGAGGAGAGAGATTAATTAGTCGGGAAGCAGAGTTAAGGGTGGATTGGAGGGGTGCGGGAGTGTTAAAAAATAGGCCACAGAGGGGTATGTTGCAATAGTCGAGGCGGGAGATGACTAGGGCATGCACAAGCATTTTGGTAGAGTGTGGGTTGAGGAAAGGACGGAATCTGGAAATATTTTCGAGCTGGAGGCTACAGGAGGTGGCGAGAGCTTGGATGTGCGGATTGAACGACAGGGCAGAGTCAAGGGTTACTCTGAGGCAGCGGATGTCCGGGACAGAGGAAAGTGTGATTTCATTTATTTTGATAGATAGATCAGGCAGGGAAGATGTGTGAGATGGAGGAAAGATAATTAGCTCAGATTTAGTTTAGCCAAATGACAGCGTACGTACAATGTGCCGACAAGATAGAAAATCACTTGAAGAAAAATATTATGATGGCCTGTAAGAGAAAGCGGAGGGTGATGATGCTGTTGGCTTCCTAGAACCCTGAGATCTTATCGGATGAATCTCCCTTCTCTCCCTTCTGTGCTGCTGAATGTGATCATATGGTCCCTACAAGACCAGGTCCAGTCTTTCTGGCCAAACTAGTTGCATACCAGGCTTGTGAACAAGATAAAGTTACTTCATGGCAGCTGTAACCTTTTACCTAATTAAATAACAGAATTTATCTTTAAGCAACAAGAAAATGGAGTCAAAAACACAAAATGGAGAATCTAGCACAAAATGGAGAACCTTTCATAATTTGTTCCTTCACATTCCCCCCTAGATAAATTTTGTTAATTAATGTCCAGCATCAGAGATACTATCCCGAGCTCTAAGCTCGAGGGGTACTGGTCTTCACATGACTGGTGCCATGTTACCAGCCATTTTAAATACAGTTTCATTAATATCTACAAGCGAGGGAAAAATCTTATTATTTCACAGTCTAAGATATAGCAGTACAAAAAATATATAAGAAAATATATTTTCACCTTGACAATCCCCCCTAAACACTAAGTTTTTTTCCCTTAAAGAAAGATCCTTCGAGACTGTCCATGTGATGGGAAAAGGGGAGGTGGATTTCTTCATCCAGACACCTCAGAAACTCTCCCCTAGCGAGAGACCTCCAGGCAGCTGAACCCTTCACTAACCTCACATGGAGTTCTCCCACTGTCCCTAAACTAAATCTCTTAGTATCATCTGAGAATGGGGGGTTTTGTCTACTCTCTTGAGGGGGACATACTTAGGGATCTCCCCTGGATCAGTACCATCGTACTCTGGTGAGTCTACTTCTTGATTGAGGAAGGTGCCAGTCGGAGTTGTTTTGGCAATAACCTTTCTATACAAGGGAATAACACAACAGAGAATTATCGATCCAACTATAAGGAGGGCAATCAGTACCAAACAAGCTTATTGAAAAAAAATCCCTTGAGCCCACCCAACCATCCGGAAAAGAAAGATGTGTCTGCTCCAGCATACATGACACGTCGTCTTATTGTCCTAATTTGTTCAACTTCTTTAGAAACCTTCAGGAGATCTTTTGGATCTACATTTCGCCATTCAGGTCTGGCTGTCTATATTTCGTCTCGTAAGTCTTTGGTCATACCGTCAATGAATGTATTTACCAATACTCTAACATCAAGTGGGTTTATGGGACTGTACCCCATGTCTTCCCATTTCAGCTGTAACCGTCCAAAGTATAGCTCTACACTCTCTCCTTTTGTCACATCTGTAAAAAGTCTTAATTTGCGTCCTAGTACATCACCTGTTTTTGTGTTCACCAACTCTCTAGGTCTGCCTAGGTGCACTTATACGTCCATCATATGGTCATTATTTGTCTGTAAAATGAGAAAGGTTGGTTCTCAGGGTCAGCCAATTGTTTTTGCATAGCTAGCTAGTCAGAGGGCCTCCAGGGATAATACTCCTGTATCTGTCTTACCCTACCTGATGTGGTTGGTTCTCTGGTGGTGGGGGTGACATGACATGCTGGTCTACAGCTCCTTCCCAAAAGGATTACTGTCAGCCTACTCCCAAAAGTTAATATCCCCACTATCCACCAACCACAATCCTGTGTCAGCTTCTTATGTCACTACATGTGATCTTGTCTGGACAGGATTCAGTGTAATTCTCTTAGGTCGGGTTGCAGCACGGGTCATACAAGTGTTAGGGCCCAGATCCTCAACTATACCCTGGAAAGCATCTTGGCTAAAATTGACAAACCTTTGTTCACTGTAATATATGTAATTGATCCATTCAACATTTTTATTAATCTGCACCTGTGGGATTATAGAAGCAATGCCGGCATAAATCTGGTTCTGGGCTTTAAACTGGTCAGGCACCCCCTTGGCACTCCAATGGCATCAATATATACTAGTGGATCTTCTTCATAACACAGCTGCAGCTGATCAAGGCTTCTCCTCTTTCTGGTAGGTTCATCAGGTATTTTTGGATCCCAAGGTAAAATCTTGAACTGCATAGCTAGTTTAACAAGGGTGCATTGACCTGTCCAGGCATTAGGCAACCTAGGACGGAGCTTACCATCTCCACATAACCAATAAATGTTATACATATACTGTGTATGTTTGATTAGCAAATCAGTATCTAGAGAACTGTTCTCTTTGCAGAAACCTGTCTCGAAGATCCCTACTGGTGTACCTGTGGTGTCGTGGGAATTATAGCAGGTGTAATTGTCAGCTAATACGGTTACTTCTCCTGGGACCTTTAGTCTAGGTTCCTTATGAATTAGTGGGACATAATCTGGGCAATCAGTGGGCTTCAGACCTTTCAACAGATTCATAACACAGGCAGTGGTGTTGTCATCAGGAAAAAGCAATGCATGTGTGTAGAGATGTGTATTCGCAGCAGCACAAGCAATACATCCTACAGAGATATTCTGGACTCTTACATTGTATCTCACCCATTCTAACCACAGGTTTTTCCTTGGGGCTGTTTGTGTTTCTATGGAGAAAACTTCTTGCCAACTGAGACCTGGAATGGGGATTACTTCATTAACTACATTTTGCAAGCGCTCACCTGGGCCTGTTTTAGCTATACTGGTAACAGGGGCCTTGGTTGGTCTGAAGCTAATATCCTGGAGCTGTATATGGCCTAAATTCCCATGGTATCCACCATTAAATACATAATGAAAATGCCTTCCCAGTACAAATGTCTGCAGGTCAGCAGATTGGGGGCTTTCAAGATTTAGGAGGAGGGGGTGACAGTTTCTACCCCATTTACAGCCTCTAAGTGGTTGCGGAAGGGCTGTAAGATGCATTCTCCCACGAAGACTCCTACCCGTCCTATCCTTAGGGAACATGGCTTCGCTAGGTTTATATCCCCAATCATCTCCCTATTCCAGGCAGCATCTGACCAATAATAACAATTATTGTTGTCATTTCTGGTAACACACATATAAAACTGGATGATCCCCTCTACCACCCGTTCAGTCTCGGGGCACTTGACTACATCGCAAAAATCAAATCGCCAGATATTTACCGGGGCCGTTAGGTTTACCCAGAGAATAGTGGGACCAGGATTCTTATTTACAATAGGGGCCGAAGAGGTAGGGGCGAGGATGGCCCCCAGTCCCAAGATCAAAAACAACAGCAACATTTCCCTTCAGTCACTACTGTGACTAAACACTGGTTCGGTCTCTTTTAGGGCTTGTTCACACTGTCCTTTTTTTGCTGAGGATTTTTCAGGTCCTGATTTGGAAAAACCGCAGTGCAAAACCGCGGTGGTTTTTACTGCGGTTTTCTGTCCTTTTTCTAATGCGGATTCCACTGCGGGTTTCCAGCTGCACTTTCCTATTGTTGCAGGTGGAAACCCGCTGCGGAATCCGCAGAAAGAATTGACATGCTGCTACTTTTTTTCCGCTGAAAATCCGCGCGGATTTTCAAGCCGAAAAAAGGAAAGTGGGCACAGCGGTTTTGGTTTTCCATAGGGTAACATTGTACTGTACCCTGCATGGAAAACGGCTGCGGATACGCAGCTGCAAATCCGCTGCGGATCCGCAGCAAAAACCGCAACGTGTGAACATAGCCTTACAGTGTGAGGCGTGGATCCAAGTGCTCTTTCCTACAAGTTTTACTGCAGTGGGAGTAACCAGGATCACCGTGTGGGGTCCTTCAAATCTTGGCTGGAGACCATCTCTGCGCACAAACTTTTTCACATACACCAGGTCTCCTGGCACAAAGGGATGGTGTCCAGGAACCTTGTCTGGGTCTGGAAGAGAACTGAAGACAGTTAAATGCACTTTGGCAAGGTGTCCATGTAAGGCCTGCACATAGCTAGTCAAGTCCTGGTACTTGAGTTGCAACTGTTGTGGAAAGAAACATTCAAGATTGGGGCTCCTGCCAAACAGAATCTCATACGGTGACAGTCCTGTCTTCCTGTTTGGGGTATATCTTACTGAAAACAAAGCTAGAGGAAGGCATTCTGTCCATGGTTTACCAGTCTCTGTCATTGCCTTCTGGATTTTAAGCTTAAGAGTTCCATTTAGTCTCTCCACTCTTCCACTGCTCTGTGGAGGGAGTATGCAATGCTTGACTTACCCCCAGTGCTGCCATTACCTCTCACATGATCTCTCCAGTAAAATGGGAACCCTGATCGCTTTCAATGACTTCAGGAACTCCATACCTGCATATGATCTCAGCCATCAGTTTCTTTGCCGCTGTCTTAGCCGTAGCTTTGGCAACTGGGTAGGCTTCTGGCCAACCTGAAAATAAATCAATGCAGACCAACACATACTCATACGTCCCTACCCTGGGTAACTGAATATAATCAATCTGCAGTCTCTGGAATGGGTTAAAGGGGAGTGTGTTTGGATGGAGTTTTCACTGTCCTACCCTGATTATGTGTGGCACATATCATGCAGCTCTGTACCTGCCTTTCTGCGCAGGTGGAAAACCCCGGGGGCAATCCATTGTTTCTGTAGGGTGTCACACATGGCCGTCTTCGAGTGGTGCACATTCCCGTGCAGAACCTGTGCCATCATTGGGTACAGTTCCTGTGGCAGGCAGATCTTTTCACCCCTCCCCCATAGTCCAGTGACGGTATCAGAGCAAGCCCCTATCTCTTGCCACCTATTTTTCTCCTCCTTACTTGCCTGTTCTTGTAACCGGGCTAAAATGTCTTTAAACACAAGTGGAGATGGTGGGGTGTCTAGGTGATGTACTTGAGAGGCTACAGGAGTGCTTGCTGCTTTCTTGGCAGCCTGGTCTGCCAGTGCGTTACCCTTTGTCCGTCCATCAGTGCCTTTGGTATGTGCCTTTTCCTTTATGATGCCTGCTTGGGTGGGAATCTGTAGTGCGTTCATAAGTTGCTGGACTGCCTCAGCATGTTTAATGGGGTGGCCATTTGCTGTCAGGAAAGTCCTGGCTCTCCAGATAGGCCCATAATCGTGTGCAATGCCAAAAAGCATACCTGGAATCAGTGTAGATATTTACAGTCTTACCTTCTGCTAGTTTGCACGCTTCTATGAGCGCCTTGAGCTCTGCTTCTTGTGCAGACATATGAGCTGGCATTGACTCTGCCTTGATTACCTCATGGTCCGAGACCACAGCATATCTGGTGCAGAAGCGTCCTTGGTCATCTTGGTGACGGGATCCATCTACAAAAAGCTCAAAATCAGCATTAGGAATAGGCACACTAAAGACAGTAGGGAGGCCAGCCGTTTCCTGAGACATCAATTCTAGACAATCATGTGGTTTGGAAATCTGATCTTGTTCCTCTGGATCCATTCTAGAAAGAAAAAGAGTGTCCTTTTTCATGTCACCTACTCCTCCCCCCTTTGGATCCATAGGAACTAGGAGAAGAGTAGCGGGGTTCAGGACATTGCACCTTTTCAAAGTCACATTAGTAGGCATGAGAATAGCACACTGAAATCGCAGCTGTCTGATCATGGACATGTGGCCAGGTTGTACTTGGTTAAGGATACTATGTACATCATGTGGGGTGGCCATAGCTTCTCCTGGCTGCAAGGGGCCATAAGCGGCAGGGCAGGCCTGACACTCTTGGGCTATGACTGGGCCCCCCTTTTTAGCTATCTGTTGGGCCAAACCACCTCTATGTGACAGGGTAGAGTCGGCTGGGTTCACTATCGCTCCCACCTGGTGGGTAATTATGTCCCCATACCTCACTGAGAAAAGAACCTGGGAGCCCTGAGGTGTGATGTAGTAGCGTGAATGACAGGGGAACCAAACTTCAGGTTCTTGGAGAGTCTGGCCTTGTAAGTGTGAAGGTTTCACGGAAAGAGGAGATCTAGGGGCCTTTCCGAGCTGGGGGGTCTGCCATCTACACGGATTAAAACAAGCTCTTGGTCTGAGAATTGACATGACGGGGCTTGAGAGGGAGTGAGATTCCCATACAGGGTTAAAAACATATTGGAGTGTGAGACTGGACTTGTGTACGGTGGGAGGAGGGCAGGAGCTGCAGTCTGTTACGTGAATCACTGATAAGGAAGCTGCATCCTTGCAGCTGCGGTGCGGTGGGGGCTAGAGAGCGAGCAGAGAATCGCTGCTGATGCAGAATGGGCTTTTGTTACAATGAGAATCCCAGATCTTTAAACACTACCATAAAACGCCCATAGAACTTCTCGGCAGTCCAGGATATATTGGTGCCTTGGCTTTAAGGGACATAGGGCTTACAGTCGGGAGTAGAGGCTTAATTTCCTGGGGAGGGACCATATTATCTAACAGGGAGCCCCCCTGTTGATCTTCAATTTACTATATATATATCAACCACTCAACTGGAAACAGGTAAATCTTTTACCAATCTTTCAATCACTTACAAATTTCCTTCTAAAACTAGACACTAGATTTCACTTTCAAATTTCCAGATTATAATATTTCTTTGTACTTCAAAACAATATTATCGCCTTAAAAAAACCACAAATCTACCAGCGCGTACTACATCAAGAAAACACAGTGAAACTCAAGAGCGCAGGCACATGCCCACTCCCTACCAGAAACACGGAGATAAGAGAAATCACAGCATTCCTGAGCGAGTCAGCACAGAAGGGAGAAAGCAACAGCGCAGCTGCTCGACCCCTCCCATCTAGTACACAGCACTGATAAGAGCTCAGTATCTTCTACACAGAAACGGATTACAGCAGTTTTCAGACTTAATTTCTACAAAACCTTCCTATGATCCTCCCTCTCCATCAACCTCTTTCCATCCTTCGTTCTTTAAGCCTCGCGCAACTCGCAGATGAGCTTGACTGCCTCTTGCCCTCCCGTGACTCTACTATTGTCTTGACTTCCACGGCATCCTCATCTAACTTGTGGGGCACGGACTTCTTCTGCTTTAAGAGACGCAACATGACTTTTACAGAATACTATGTCCTCCTGCAGTAGGCCACTGGCAGCGATATCAACACTGTGTTCTATACCACGGAACTTCGCATTCAACGTACTAGGAAAAGAGCCTCGCGCTCAATATTTCCTGTCCCTAACCTGAACAACAGTGATTAACAGACTATCCTGTCACGATATTCCAAACCGTCGGGAGGCGGTCTCCTAGTGAGAGCCCTCCACAGAAATACAGGGGGTCCCCCTCTTGGGACGTCTTAATTACCTAGTTGGTACAATATCACAGAGGCTGCATCTCCTATCCCTTTCTCTAAGCTGCCCCACAATCTACAACTTGCTCAATTTTTCACTCCACTTCACTACTAGACAATAGTCACGGGTAGGGTGGTTGAATGGAGTACAATGACCGGTGGAGGAGGTGTGGTGTACACGAGGACGCGCAGGACGCGACGTCTCTCAGTTGCTGGTTCAGAGCGTGGCACAGGATCGCGCTCGGTCTCACCACTCGACCGGTCACCCCTCAGACCCAAGGAGACCACAGACAAACCAATAACGGTTGAAACACCAGCAAGTGTGACACATACAGAGTATATGATCTCCACTTACCGTGTTTGGAGGGTGATCAGTCCTCGAGGTCAGCCACTACGGGTGTCATCCACGGACATCCAGGCATGGGTCCAGGGGGTCTCGGATCGCTGTCCACGCCCCACGTTGGTCGCGCCAAATTGTCGGGGTCGTCACGACAATAACCCTCATTCACCAGTCATTCCAAATTAAAGTATAAGCCGAACGTCTGGTACCGGATAAGAATGAGTCAGACGGATAGCTGGTTCAATCTTAGTTGATGTCCGTGCGTCTACTTGTGTCAGCAACGGTTACAGCAACTGGCTTTATTTTAGAATACACAGTACTATATCGTGTTAGAGGAAGGCGTGCATTAGGCGGGGTTTAAGCAGTATACGTCTAGTGTTCAGTCTCTTCTGATTTGTCCTAACATCTCCTGGCGTATCCTCCTTTCTTCTCATTCCTTAAGTTTCGATTTCAGAAGAAATGATACTTAACTCCTTGGAAACGAAACTAGAGTAAAGGTGAACACTGGCAGCCATCTTTAATACAATTACATTTGCAAGCAAGGGAAAAATCTTATTGTTTCACAGTATAAGATATATAAAAGTACAAAAAGGTATAAAAATGTATATTTTCACCTTGACAGGGATATGCTGGTGTAGTACTTGTCAACATACAGATTGTAGCCTTTTTGTAATAATGGAGTTATCAGCTCCCAAACGTTTTTCCAGATGTCCCCAGATAAGTAGGGCATCCTGGTGGGTTTAGTTGCTATCTTTCATAAATTAGGCTACTTTCACACTTGCGTTTGGAGCCGCTGCGGAGGGCTGTGGACTTCCTCCGTGAAGCCCCGCCCCGCCGCTAGCTCCGCCTATTTCTGCATGCAGCCGGCATGCGGCCTGTGTACCTATATTTAACATTAAATAGAGAAAAAAAAAGAGAAAAAAACCAATCAGCACTCCTAATGTGAACACGTGCAAAGCTGCAAGCTGCATCATATAGACAAAAAACACACAGCAGCGCATGTATATGAATCTAGGCCATGTGAAAACACAGACAAATATACAAGATGAATTATACCTCAAAAATATTTTTTTTTTTTTAATTTTCAAAAACCTTTTTTTTCATAAAACTTACAGTAATGAAGATTCTTAGCGCATAAATTGGCCAATTCATGTGTGCCCATCAACCACGGCAAGGTGATATTCCTCTTTATGAAAAAAATTTTTTTTTAAAATTTTTAAAAATATATATTTTTGAGGTATAATTCATACTGTATATTTGTCTGTGTTTTCACATGGCCTAGATTCATATACATGTGCTGCTGTGTGTTTTTTTGTCTATATGATGCAGCTTGCAGCTTTGCACGTGTTCACATTAGGAGTGCTGATTGGTTTTTTTTCTCTATTTAGTTATTGGATGTGGCTGCATCCAGGCTGATCTTGCACTCCTCCCATTGACCTTGCAGGTGGCGGTAATCAGCTCTACCTGCCCATAAATTGTAGGTTTAGCCCAGAGTGACATGTTTTGTCCAAAGTTGTAGGCTGGTGGCCCAAGGGTGGCATGTACGGTAGAGTAGGACCCATCAGAGGGAGATCACCTTGCCGTGGTTGATGGGCACACATGAATTGGCCAATTTATGCGCTAAGAATCTTCATTACTGTAAGTTTTATGAAACAAATTTTTTTTTGAAAAAATTAAAAAAAAATATATATTTTTGAGGTATAATTCATATTGTATATTTGTCTGTGTTTTCACATGGCCTAGATTCATATACATGTGCTGCTGTGTGTTTTTTTGTCTATATTTAACATTAGGTATGCAGGTCGGGCCGCAGTATGCGGATGCTGCCGCATGCGTCGTTTTGACGATGTGGAGACCTGCGTAGGACGCAGCTCGTAGCAATTTTTTTTTTCCGCATCGTCAAAACGACGCATGCGGCAGCATCCGCATACTGCGGCCCGACCTGCGTACCTAATGTTAAATATAGGTACACAGGCCGCATGCCGGCCGCATGCAGAAATAGGCGGTGCTAGCGGCTGAGGGCGAGGCTTCACGGAGGAAGTCCACAGCCCTCCGCAGCGGCTCCAAACGCAAGTGTGAAAGTAGCCTTAAAAAAGCTAATGTGTATCCTGTTGAACTGTCGCACATGTTATAGAGCTTTATTCTGAACCTTGCCCTCTTAGAAGGAATAAATTGCTTGAGGTGCAGTCTTCCTTTGAATTTTACAAGTGACGCATTAATGGAAATGTTTTCTTTGGGGGTGTAAAGCTTTAAGAAGTTTTCTGTCAAGTCTTCAATGATGGGTCTGATTTTCAATAGTCTGTCATGTTCTGGGGCATTTCTGGGCAGGCATTGACTCTTGTCGTTAAAATGCCGAAATCTCACGAGCATTTCATAACGGGTCTTAGGAAGAACGGCAGAAAACATTGGGGTGGCTTGAACATGGCAGTTGGACCAATAGGACCGAATGCTCATTTTTTTTAACAAGCCCCATAGCGAATGTAAGTCCTTAAAATGTAGTAGGATCATGGATTCTGGCTGATGAATTGGGACGCATATAAATTTATTTGTAGGACAGTATGCTCTAGCAAGCTAATAGAAAACTCTGAAGTGACCAAGTTATTGGGGAGACAATTGAGAAAAGCCTACTTCTTTAGCCTAACCCTAACTTTAGAATAAACCCTGACTTTAGCCTAACAGTAACCCTAACTGTAGCACTAACCCTAACCTGCCTTCTCTGTTTTTACTTTATAACAAGATCGCTGACTGACACAGCTGTTGCCAGAAGCACTTCTAACACTGTTTCTTCTCTAATCTCTCACTGACAGGAGATCTGAGGACAAACAGCGTTTTTCTCAGGCAGATCGTCCGAGGAAGTTGGTTGCTACAACAAACTTTCCTAGTGATTTGTCTCATTGGCTGGTGTGACGCTTACCTCATCAAGACCTGAACCAATCAGGTCTTGATGAGGTCTGGGGTCACAGGAACTGTTATGTGCCGGAATCCCCTCGTTATAAGGTACGTGGAAGTCCCGATGAGCACAAAACCACCGACCGTAGACAAATGGTAGCTAAATGCTGGCACTAGCAAGGCTTTGTGCAGCGCCAATGATTACGGTTGGTAGTCAAAGCGGTTAAGTTAAGGGTACCATAATTTCTATCCAGGCCTATTTCATGGGTTTTATTTATTTTTTTAATTTGTGGAAACCTGGTTGAAAAGCAATATCTGACTTTAATTTGTTCATTTTCATAGATCTCTTATTTATTACTTTAGTCAGATTAAAGTTATTTCTGTGACCATTGTGGGTTTTTCAGTCATTACACGAGGGGTACCAACAATTTTGAACAAGTGTGTAGGAGGAGTGAATATTTTGACTCCACAGCCATTTTCCGGAAATTAAGACTCAGTGGATGTTGGAGAGTGAAAATTACACATTTGCAATTTTATTACCCAGCACAGATTGTGCTCCAGGAGATACACACCGCAAATTAAGTGGATTCTCTCTATATAATATTGCTAAATACAGGGATCCTAAATGTTGTTTGAGCACACTGCAAGACTCAGAAGTGAGAGCGGATTTTGCTGGATTGGTTTATAGAAACTCTGTTGCTTTTCAACAGCCTTTGAGCCACTAATAGTGTGGAAACCTCTGTTTTTCCATTGACAGATGATGGACCTGAGTGGGGACTTGTTTTTTGTGAGATGAGAATTGGTATTATTTTTGTCTACATAACATTGATTGGTTTCTTTTTATTCGATATATGGATGGCAGAATGAACAAACAGTTGAACACCACACACTACTGGTTCATCCAACAAGGTTTTCTATTAGACTGTGAACAGTCATTGTCTTAGTAAATAAAGTTGTACATAGCTTGCCATTTGTATGGACAGTTTAAGCAGAAATGTTCAATAATATAAAACTCAAGGATATTGTGTTAAAAAAATTTGTTTCTTAGCAGATGACTGTACCAGGAGATCAGAGGGACAGTTGACATCTTCAATGTTTAAATCTGATGATCTTGAGATCCTACAAGATACAACTGAAGTGATTGCTGTTTCTACAGATATATCATCATCAATTCACACCAAAGATCTGTCATCTGATCCTATGAAACGGGTCCCATCTTCTGATTCATTACTGACTGCTAAGGAAAATCAAAATCACAAAAGAGGCAACAAAAAACAAACTGCTCCTAAAGCAAAGAAGTCATTTTCATGTTCAGAATGTGGGAAATGTTTTAACCAGAAAGGGAATCTTGTTATTCACCAGAGAATCCACACAGGGGAGAAGCCTTTTTCCTGTTCAGAATGTGGGAAAAGTTTTATCCAGAAAGGGAATCTTGTTAGTCACCAGATAATCCACACAGGGGAGAAGCCTTTTTCCTGTTCAGAATGTGGGAAAAGTTTTAACCAGAAAAGGTATCTTGTTATTCACCAGAGAACCCACACAGGGGAGAAGCCTTATTCCTGTTCAGAATGTGGGAAATGTTTTACACATAAATTGCATCTTGTTAGTCACCAGAGAACCCACACGGGGGAGAAGCCTTTTCCTTGTTCAGAATGTGGGAAATGTTTTAACCAGGAAAGGAATCTTGTTAGTCACCAGAGAACTCACACAGGGAAGAAGCCTTTTTCGTGTTCAGAATGTGGGAAATGTTTTAATCGGAAAAGGAATATTGTTATTCACCAAAGAACCCACACAGGGGAATATCCTTTTTCCTGTTCAGAATGTGGGAAATGTTTTACCCAGAAAGCAGATTTAGTTACTCACCAGATAACCCACACAGGGATGAAGCCTTTTTCATGTTCAGAATGTGGGAAAAGTTTTAACCAGAAATTGAATCTTGTTGTTCACCAGAGAATCCACACAGGGAAGAAGCCTTTTTCATGTTCAGAATGTGGGAAAAATTTTAAACAGAAAGGGAATCTTGTTATTCACCAGAGAACCCACACAGGGGAGAAGCCTTATTCCTGTTCAGAATGTGGGAAATGTTTTACCCAGAAAGCAGATTTGGTTACTCACCAGAGAAGCCACACAGGGGAGAAGCCTTTTTTCTGTTCAGAATGTGGGAAATGTTTTACCCAGAAAGCATTTTTGGTTACTCACCAGAGAAGCCACACAGGGGAGAAGCCTTTTACCTGTTCAGAATGTGGGAAAAGTTTTATCCAGAAAGGGAATCTTGTTGTTCACCAGAGAATCCACACAGGGGAGAAGCCTTTTTCCTGTTCAGAATGTGGGAAAAGTTTTATCCAGAAAGGGTATCTTGTTATTCACCAGAGAACCCACACAGGGGAGAAGCCTTATTCTTGTTCAGAATGTGGGAAATGTTTTACACATAAATTGTATCTTGTTAGTCACCAGAGAACCCACACGGGGGAGAAGCCTTTTCCTTGTTCAGAATGTGGGAAATGTTTTAACCAGGAAAGGAATCTTGTTAGTCACCAGAGAACTCACACAGGGAAGAAGCCTTTTTCGTGTTCAGAATGTGGGAAATGTTTTAACCGGAAAAGGAATCTTGTTATTCACCAAATAACCCACACAGGGGAATATCCTTTTTCCTGTTCAGAATGTGGGAAATGTTTTACCCAGAAAGCAGACTTGGCTAGGCACCATAGAACTCACACAGGGGAGAAGCCTTTTTCCTGTTCAGATTGTGGGAAATGTTTTCGCCATAAATGGCATCTTTGTAATCACCAGAGAACTCACACAGGTCAGAAGCCTTTTTCCTGTTTAAAATGTGGGAAATGTTTTAAATTGAAAGCACTTCTTGTTAAACATCAGAGCAGTCACACAGGGGAGAAGCCTTTTTCATTTTCTTAATGTGGGAAATATTTTAATTGAAAATCAACTGTTAATAAACATCAGAGACGTCACATAGGGGAGAATCCTTTTTTATGTTCATAATGTTGGAATAGTTTGAACCAAAATTGAATCTTCTTAAATTGGTTGTCTATTGTCATTCCTCGTGTTTGCTGACAAAAGGGTAAAACTAAACTTTATTAATTCCAAATGTAAAACTATACCGATAATTCACCTCTTGAAGGTTAGTCAGTAGGTGACTAATAGAAAAAACATGTACCTCACAGTTCAGTATATAGGGTGAGGTGACATATACACACTCACTCTCCAAGCCTCTCATTTCTATGTGTTTCATCATCCTCACCAAAGGCGACTCAACAGGAGACTATTTAATATTGACCTATATTCAAGAGAGACTAGACAAAAAAAAACTAGTCATGTATCATGTTATCCGTAACAGTCAGAAAACTAGCCACATATTGGCAGATCCCAGACCTCAAGCTATATACTTCGTAAGTTTATAAGCCACTGTAGTGTCCAGAATAGATAGTATGTGAAAATACAGTACAGTATAATTCTTGTGTTTTTTCTCCTATGGGGACTGCCCCAGTTTAGTATTGTAACAGCTGTTATAGTCGTGCAGACAAATTGTCCTGGACTAAACTCCGTTTTCAGATGGCCGAATATGTACCACTCGGAAAACTTACCTGCTCCAAAGATCAATAGCAGCTTCTAACTAATGGCCATGCTGAGATTTGTCAAGGAATCCAATATCGTTATAAAGGCTAGGGATGTGTGCAATCATAAGACATGAGAAGGACAGGACAGCAGCCATTTTACATAATGGCTCCATTACGAGGGACACGGATCTATCATTCTATAGGAAAACAACCTAGGGGTTTTCAGCCTCGGTTGCAAGAATACAGATCTGCTCCATTGACCATCATTGAACCATGGATACGTATGGAAAAGCCAGGTTGTGATCCTCAGATCAACTGGCCTTGTACATTGTATGGACTGTCATCTTCCTACGCTTGTCGTTACCTCTTGTCTGTGTGCATGCCACAGGTGGAGTAACCAACCCTGGAATATGAAGCTAAGCTGTGATCCTCGTATCAACTGGCCTTGTATGGACTGGCATCTTCCTACGCTTGTCGTTACCTCTGTGTGCGTACCACAGGTGAGGTAGTGACCCTGGAAGATCTGCAGTCACAGCTGCTATTTTCCCGGTGAGTCAGCGGAAGGGCGAGACTTTGAAATGTTCAACATCTTGGCTACTGTGCTGTGACTGTTCTGTGTTATCTGCCTATTTTGTGGTACAATAAAGCATTGCCACACAGTTTTACTTTCGCCCTGTGTTGCCTGAGTAGCGTTTTGCCCATGTTTAAAGGAGAGCAGGAGTTTGGCGAGATGATCCCTGGGTTCATGCCTTTTCGGCTATCGGGCGGCGCTCATAGCAATCCAGCAGTAACAACCATAGATTTCTGCTGGAGACCTCTGATTGTCATGCCAACCCATCGGTAACCTGCGATCATGTGACGGGGTCACTGATGAGCGGGATTTCCGGTGCACTTGCTGACATGTGCCAGAAGAGATGTGCTTCAGCGCTGGAGCCAGCATCAAAGGGAGGGAGTCATACATCTGCGTACATTTACGCCTGATGTCGGAAAGGGGTTAAAAGGGATTGTTTTAGGCTAGTTTCACACTAGCGTTCGGCAGGGCTGCGAATGAAAGCTGTTATGATCCCAGTGGCTTAGGATCACAAATCTAACCAGCTAAGTCAGAGATAATAGGACGAGCTCTGGGGATGTGGTAACTGGACTGACCGCAAACCTGATCCTAACCAAACACACTAAAGGTAGCCGTGGAACGTTTCCTGAAATCCTAGACGTCTCTTCACGGCCTGAGAAACTGACTACCCCTAAAGAGAAAGTACAGACCTCACTTGCCTCAGAGAAATAACCCCAAAGGTATAGAAGCCCCCACAAATAATAACGGTGAGTTAAGAGGAAAAGACAAACGCAGAGATGAAACAGATTAAGCAAATGAGGCCTGCTAACGCTAGATAGCAAAAAATAGCAAGGGATCTGTGCGGTCAGTAAAAAACCCTATGCAAGAATATCCACGCAGAGAATGCGAGAACCCCCACACCAACTAACGATGTGGGGGGAGCAACTCAGCACCCCAGAGCACCAGCAAGCAGGGAAATCACATATTAGCAAGCTGGACTAAACACATCATATACTAGGACACATCTTGAACACAGATGAGCAAAAATAAGCAAACAAAACTTAGCTTCTCTTGGAAAGACTGATAACGGATGTAGACAGGAGCAATCAGAATAGCACTGAATACAACAGGCAACAACTGAGAGTCCAAGTGAACTAAATAGGAAACCAGCTAACAGATAACGAGACAGCTGATCCAGCCTCAGACCTGCAGAATGACACTCACACAGTACCACTTGTGACCACAAGAGGGAGCCCAAAAACAGAGTTCACAACAGTACCCCCCCTTGAGGAGGGGTCACCGAACCCTCATCAAAACCCCCAGGGTGATCAGGATGAGCCACATGGAAGGCATGAACCAAATCGGCCGCATGAACATCAGAGGCGACAAACCAGGAATTATCCTCCTGACCATAGCCCTTCCACTTAACCAAATACTGAAGCCTCCGTCTCGAAATACGAGAATCCAAGATCTTCTCCACCACGTACTCCAATTCGCCCTCAACCAGCACCGGGGCAGGGGGCTCAACAGAAGGAACCACAGGCACCACATACCTCCGCAACAAAGACCTATGGAACACGTTATGAATGGCAAACGACGCTGGAAGGTCCTAACGAAACCAGGTTAAGGATTTCCAAAATCTTATAAGGACCGATGAAGCGAGGCTTGAATTTAGGAGAGGAAACCTTCATAGGAACATACCGAGAAGACAGCCATACCAAATCCCCAACACGAAGTCGGGGACCCACACCGCGACGGCGGTTGGCAAAGCGCTGAGCCTTCTCCTGTGACAACTTCAAATTGTCCACCACATGGTTCCAAATTTGCTGCAACCTATCCACCACAGAATCCAACCCAGGACAGTCAGAAGGCTCAACCTGACCCGAGGAAAAACGAAGATGAAAACCAGAATTGCAGAAAAAAGGCGAAACCAAAGTAGCAGAACTAGCCCGATTATTAAGGGCAAACTCGGCCAATGGCAAAAAAGTCACCCAATCATCCTGATCAGCAGAAACAAAACATCTTAAATAAGTCTCCAAGGTCTGATTAGTTCGCTCGGTTTGACCAGTCGTCTGAGGATGGAAGGCCGACGAAAAAGACAAATCAATGCCCATCTTAGCACAAAAGATCCGCCAAAATCTGGACACAAACTGGGATCCTCTGTCAGACACAATATTTTCAGGGATGCCGTGCAAGCGAACCACATTCTGAAAAAATAGAGGAACCAAATTGGAGGAGGAAGGCAACTTAGGCAAGGGCACCAAATGGACCATTTTAGAAAAACGATCACACACCACCCAGATGACAGACATTCTCTGAGAGACTGGAAGATCCGAAATAAAATCCATGGAAATGTGCGTCCAAGGCCTCTTCGGGACAGGCAAAGGCAAAAGCAAACCGCTGGCACGAGAACAGCAAGGCTTAGCCCGAGCACAAATCCCACAGGACTGCACAAAGGAACGCACATCCCGCGACAAGGAAGGCCACCAGAAGGACCTAGCCACCAAATCCCTGGTACCAAAAATCCCAGGATGGCCTGCCAACACCGAAGAATGAACCTCGGAAATAACTCTGCTGGTCCATCTATCTGGGACAAACAGTCTCTCTGGTGGGCAACGGTCAGGTCTATCCGCCTGAAATTTCTGCAGCACTCGTCGCAAATCTGGGGAAATGGCAGACAAAATCACTCCCTCTCTAAGGATACCAGCCGGCTCTGAAACTCCCGGAGAGTCAGGCACAAAACTCCTAGAAAGAGCATCAGCCTTCACGTTCTTCGAACCAGGCAGGTACGAGACCACGAAATCGAAACGGGAGAAAAACAACGACCAACGAGCCTGACTAGGATTCAGCCGCTTGCAGACTCGAGATAAATCAGATTTTTGTGATCAGTCAAGACCACCACACGATGCTTAGCTCCCTCGAGCCAATGTCGCCACTCCTCAAATGCCCACTTCATAGCCAACAACTCCCGATTACCAACATCATAATTCCGCTCGGCAGGCGAAAACTTTCTTGAAAAGAAAGCACAAGGCTTCATCACAGAGCAATCAGAGCTTCTCTGCGACAAAACAGCCCCTGCTCCAATCTCAGAAGCATCAACCTCGACCTGAAAAGGAAGAGAGACATCAGTTTGACACAAAACTGGAGCCGAAGAAAACCGGCGCTTCAGCTCCCGAAAGGCTCCCACGGCCGCAGGAGACCAATTAGTCACATCAGAACCCTTCTTGGTCAAATCCGTCAAGGGTTTAACCACGCCAGAAAAATTAGCAATGAAGCGACGGTAAAAATTAGCAAAACCCAAGAACTTCTGAAGACTCTTAACAGATGTAGTCTGAGTCCAGTCATGAATAGCCTGCACCTTGACTGGGTCCATCTCAATAGTAGAAGGAGAAAAAATAAAACCCAAAAAGGAAACCTTCTGTACTCCGAAGAGACATTTTGAGCCCTTCACAAACAAGGCATTAGCACGCAGGACCTGAAATACCATCCTGACCTGCTTCACATGGGACTCCCAGTCCTCAGAAAAGACCAAAATGTCATCCAGATACACAATCATAAATTTATCCAGATATTCTCGGAAGATGTCATGCATGAAGGACTGGAACACAGAAGGAGCATTAGAGAGTCCAAAAGGCATCACCAAGTACTCAAAATGGCCTTCGGGCGTATTAAATGCTGTTTTCCATTCATCCCCCTGCTTAATACGCACAAGGTTATACGCACCATGAAGATCTATCTTGGTGAACCAACTGGACCCCTTAATCCAAGCAAACAGATCAGATAATAATGGCAAAGGATACTGAAATTTGACCGTGATTTTATTTAGAAGACGATAATCTATACAAGGTCTCAGAGAACCATCCTTCTTGGCCACAAAAAAGAATCCTGCACCAAGAGGGGAGGAGGACGGGCGAATATGTCCCTTCTCTAAAGACTCCTTTGTATAACTCCGCATTGCGGCATGTTCTGGTACAGACAAATTAAAAAGTCGTCCCTTAGGGAACTTACTACCAGGAATCAAATTTATAGCACAATCACAATCCCTGTGAGGAGGCAGGGCACCGGATCTGGGCTCATCAAGTACATCCTGGTAGTCCGACAAAAACTCGGACATGAATCCCCTGGCAACCCCAACTTGAAACAGACATAGCTTTCCAATCCAGAACTGGATTATGGGCCTGCAGCCATGGCAGACCCAAAACGACCACATCATGCAGATTATGTAGCACAAGAAAGCGAATCACCTCCTGATGTACAGGAGTCATGCACATGGTCACTTGAGTCCAATACTGAGGCTTATTCTCAGCCAATGGTGTAGCATCAATACCCCTCAGTGGAATAGGGAATTCCAAAGGCTCCAGGACAAAACCACAGCGCCTGGCAAACGACAAATCCATCAGGTTCAGGGCAGCACCTGAATCCACAAAAGCCATAACCGAGTAGGATGACAAAGAACAAATTAAAGTAACAGACAAAATGAATTTAGGCTGTATAGTACCAACGGTGACAGATTTAGCGATTTTTTTTTATGCGCTTAGAGCATGCTGAGATAACATGAGTTGAATCACCACAGTAAAAGCACAACCCATTTTGACGTCTATGATTTTGCCGCTCAATTCTGGTCAGAATTCGGTCACATTGCATAGACTCAGGTCTCTGTTCAGAAAACACCGCCAGATGGTGCGTAGATTTGCGCTCCCGCAAACGCCGATCAATCTGAATGGCCAAAGCCATTGAGTCATTCAGACTTGCAGGCGTGGGGATCCCCACCATAACATTCTTAATGGCTTCAGAAAGACCTTCTCTGAAATTTGCAGCCAGGGCACACTCATTCCATTGAGTAAGCACCGACCATTTCCGAAATTTTTGACAATACACCTCAGCTTCATCCTGGCCCTGAGAGAGAGCCAGCAAGGCCTTTTCTGCCTGGTTCTCAAGATTAGGTTCCTCATAAAGCAATCCAAGCGCCAGAAAAAACGCATCCACATTCAGCAATGCAGGATCTCCCGGCGCCAGGGAGAAAGCCCAATCTTGAGGGTCGCCACGTAACAGGGAGATAACAATTCTAACTTGCTGAGCGGAATCGCCAGAGGAACGAGGTCTCAAAGAAAGAAATAATTTACAATTATTCTTAAAATTCAGAAACCTAGATCTATCTCCAGAAAACAACACAGGAATAGGTACTTTTGGCTCAGACATAGGACTGTGAACAACAAAATCCTGAATGCTTTGCACCCTTGCAGCAAGATGATCCACACTAGAAGTCAGACTCTGAATATCCATGTCTGCAGCTGAACTCAAAGCCACCCAGAGATTAAGGGGATGAGAGAAGCTGGACAGACTGCAGCAAAGGAAGAGAAAGGAAAAAAAAAAATTGTACTCAGGACTTCTCTTATCCCACTTCTGCGATGCATTAAACACTTTTCAGGCCTGCTGTACTGTTATGATCCCAGTGGCTTAGGATCACAAATCTAACCAGCTAAGTCAGAGATAATAGGACGAGCTCTGGGTATGTAGTAACTGGACTGACCGCAAACCTGATCCTAACCAAACACACTAAAAGTAGCCGTGGAACGTTTCCTGAAATCCTAGACGTCTCTTCACGGCCTGAGAAACTGACTACCCCTAAAGAGAAAGTACAGACCTCACTTGCCTCAGAGAAATAACCCCAAAGGTATAGAAGCCCCCACAAATAATAACGGTGAGTTAAGAGGAAAAGACAAACGCAGAGATGAAACAGATTAGGCAAATGAGGCCCGCTAACGCTAGATAGCAGAAAATAGCAAGGGATCTGTGCGGTCAGTAAAAAACCCTATGCAAAAATATCCACGCAGAGAATGCGAGAACCCCCACACCAACTAACGATGTGGGGGGAGCAACTCAGCACCCCAGAGCACCAGCAAGCAGGGAAATCACATATTAGCAAGCTGGACTAAACACATCATATACTAGGACACATCTTGAACACAGATGAGCAAAAATAAGCAAACAAAACTTAGCTTCTCTTGGAGAGACTGATAACGGATGTAGACAGGAGCAATCAGAATAGCACTGAATACAACGACAGCAGGCAACAACTGAGAGTCCAAGTGAACTAAATAGAAAACCAGCTAACAGATAACGAGACAGCTGATCCAGCCTCAGACCTGCAGAATGACACTCACACAGTACCACTTGTGACCACAAGAGGGAGCCCAAAAACAGAGTTCACAACAGAAAGCCTTCTAACTCCGTGAAGCCCCTCCCACTGCCGCTCCTCTTCCTTCAGCTTCGTCTACGTCTGCATGCGTCCTGCATACCCTATCTTTAATATTTGGTACGCAGGCCATGCAAATGTATGCGGATGCTTCTGCATTCGTCGTTTTGAAGCTGCGCCGACCGCAACATGTGGAGTTTGATGCAGGTCAGCGCAGCGTGAAGACGACACATGCGGAGGCATCCGCATACATCTGCATGGCCTGCGTACCCAATGTTAAAATTAGGGTATGTAGGATGCATACAGATGTAGGCGGTGTCATGAATCCCACCGTGCTGACACCAATATGTCATGAATCCCTCCGGATATGTCAGGGATCCCACCACTCTGTCAAGGTTTACGGGGAAGATACCTTTATCATCCCCGCCACTCACCAATTTGTCACGAACCGGGGTTCCCACTTCCCAGTTCAGCTTTGAAACTTGCAGCTCTCTTGGCATCCCCCTTAACCTCAGGTCAGTCAGGGTACTGCATCTAGGGTAATTAGTCACCAGAAGGGCTGCCTGCTATGTATTGGTTATTGGGCACGCTGCAGCGAGGGCAATATAACTACTCCCACACAGGCGGGAATAATAATTATCAATGATATGCCCTCGTCGTGACATCACTGAGTGGGCTGAGTTATGACATGCACTCTTCTTTCCACTCTTTACGTTTTGGCTTCACCAAAGACATTCCTGGGGGAAGGGAGGGGGAACGAGTGGCTTTAATTACAATGTGCTGCCAGCAGAGAAGGGATTTCGAACATGCAGCGGGTGACTGTTCTCTGTTCTTGGATGTGGCAGAGCTCAGTGCGCGATAATAGACAATCCACTACCTCATGTTCCTGACATCTCCCCTCTGGTAGGGCAGCACGGTGGCTCAGTGGATAGCACTGCAGCCTTGCAGCGCAGGAGTCCTGGGTTCTAATCCCACCTTGGACAACATCTGCAAGGAGTTTGTATGTTCTCTGTTATGGTCTGGTGATTTAGGAGCAACATGGGACGAGCTCTGGAGGGGGTGGTACCTGTACTGACCACAGTTCCTGAACCTAACACAACACTAGAAGTAGCCATGGGATGTTCCTATCGCTCCCTAGACAACTCGTCACAGCCGGAGATCTAACTACCCCTAAAGAGGAAACAGGAATGCTATCTTGCCTCAGAGAAAATCCCCAAAGGATAGGTAGCCCCCCACAAATATTGACTGAGTGGAGAGCAAAATTACATACACAGAATGAAAACAGGATTTAGCAAAGGAGGCCAATTCTAACTAGATAGATAGAACAGGATACAATACTGTGCGGTCAGTATAAAAACTAGAAAAATCCACCACAGAGTTTACAAAATCTCCACACCTGACTACAGGTGTGGAGGGCAAATCTGCTTCCCCAGAGCTTCCAGCTTAACTGAATACATACATACTGACAAGCTGGACAAGGAAAAACATGGGCTGAGCAGAACGATTAAGTCCACAACAAGTGGACAACAAAAGAATAAGCAAGGACTTATCTTTGCTGAACTGGACAGAATATCAGGGAAATCCGAGGAGAGATGTGACTCCAACCTGGAAACATTGACTACTGGCCCTGACTGAAGGGCAGAGCCAGGCTAAATAGCCGAGCAGCAAAGAAAATCAGTGGAAGCAGCTGCTACTGAGAAATCCAAGGAGCAGCCATTCCACTTAAAACCACCGGGGGAGTCCAAGAGCAGAACTCACAAAAGTGCGATTTACAACCACCGGGGGGAGCCCAAGAACGGAATTCACAACAGTTCTCCCCGTGTTTGCGTGGGATTCCTCTGGGTACTCCAGTTTCCTCCCACATTCCAAAGACATATAGGGAATTTAGATTGTGAGCCCCATCGGGGACAGTGATGATAATGTGTGCAAAACTGTAAAGCACTGCGGAATATGTTAGCGCTATATAAAAATAAATATTATTATTATTGGACTGCGCTACGGAGGCAGGACCTCTCGGTACATCTCCATGCGCACCTTGGCAGGTTCTCCTAAGCGGGACAACCCATCTGCATTGCTATGCTCCCTGCCCATTTTGTGTGTGACTGTAAAGTCGTACTGCTGGAGGGCAAGGCTCCAGCGTAGCAACCTTCCTTTGGTTCCACACATGGCTTGTAGCCAGCGCAGAGGGTGGTTGTCCATCATCACAGTGAAGGTGCACCCTTACAGGTAGGGCTGTAAACGTTGTAGGGTCCAGACTATGGCCAGGCACTCCTCAATGGTGGAATAGGCCACTTCCCTCAGCAGAAGCTTCCAGCTCAGGTACAAGATGGGGTGGTTATGGTTCCCCTTGTTGACCTGGCTGAACACAGCACCGAGGGCAAACTCACTGGCGTCAGTCTGCACCAAGAACGGTCGACTGATGTCAACTGCTTTCAAAACAGGAGCATTACACAGGGCTGTTTTCAACGCCTGGAAGGCCCCCCTCACAGCAGTTGGTCCAGTCGACTATGTGGGGTAGCTTCTTCCTGGTGAGGTCCGTCAAGGGTTTTGCCAGGCTACTATAGTTCTGTACGAAGGACCTATAGTACCTTGCAGTTCCCAAGAAGGACATCACCTGTTTCTTGGTCCTGGGGTGGGCCAGGACACGATCGCGTCCACCTTCCCAGGCTCTGACTTTATGGACTTCCCACCTACCCGGTGCCCAGGTAATGGACCTCTCTCATGCCCATCTGGCACTTTCCCGGCTTGATGGTCAGACCGGCTCAGTGAATTTGTCTGAGCACCTCCTGCTGATGCTGCAGGTGTTCATCCCAGGAGGAACTGAAGATGTTATTCAGGTACACCACCATGTACTTCTCCAGTCCCTGAAGCAGGTGCTTGACCATCCGCTGGAAAGTGGCAGGGGAATTCTTCTTGCCGAAGGGCATGACCGTGGACTCGTACCGTCCGAAGAGGCTGACTTCTCCTGCGCCTCGGGGCTTAGGGGAATCTGCCAGTATCCTCAACTCAGATTCATTATGGTCGGATATTTTGCACCAGCTGACAGCTCAAGTAGTTCCTTGATGTGCGGCATTGGGTGTGCGTCAGAGGCTGTGATGGCGTTGAGCCCCCTGTAGTTCACGCTGAACCGCGTGGTTCGATCCTTCTTTGGCACGAGAACTACAGGTGAGGCCAACGTGCTCTTTGACCGTTGAATCACCCCCAGCTGTAACATCTCATCGATCTCCTGGCGCATAACCTGCTGCACCTAGTCGGAGATCCGATAGGGTGTTCGCCGGAGTGGGGCATGATTCCTGGTGTCCACCTCGTGGACCACTAACATGGTCCTTCCAGGTTGGTTGGAGAGCATGGCCCGGAAGGATTCCAGCGTGGTCCGCAACTGCAACCGCTGAGGTTCGGTTAAAGCGAACCTGTCACCCCCAAAATCGATGGTGAGGTAAGCTCACCGTCATCAGGGGCTTATCTACAGCATTCTGTAATGCTGTAGATAAGCCGCCGATGTTACCTGAAAGAGAAGAAAAAGACGTTAGATTATACTCACCCAGGGGCGGTCCCGCTCCGATGGGCATCTCAGGTCCGGTACAGTGCCTCCCATCTTCATTCCATGACGTCCTCTTCTGGTCTTCGCGCCGCTGCTCCGGCGCAGGCGTACTTTGTCTGCCCTGTTGAGGGCAGAGCAAAGTACTGCAGTGCGCAGGCGCCGGTAAGGTCAGAGAGCCCCGGCGCCTGCGCACTGCAGTACTTTGCTCTGCCCTCAACAGGGCAGACAAAGTACGCCTGCGCCGAAGCCGCGGTGCGGAGACCAGAAGAGGACGTCATGGAATGAAGATAGGAGGCGCCGGAGCGGACCTGAGACACCCATTTGACCGCGGACCAGCAGTGGGACTGCCCAGGTGAGTATATTATAACCTCTTTTTCTTCTCTTTCAGGTAACATCGGCGGCTTATCTACAGCATTACAGAATGCTGTAGATAAGCCCCTGATGCCGGTGAGCTTACCTCACCATCAATTTTGGGGGTGACAGGTTCCCTTTAACAAGGCGCTTACCTCCACGTCCTCAATGGACCCACCAGCCTTGGCTTGGGCCAGCAAGTCCAGGACGGGGTCTTCCTCCCTGTCTTCGGGCAGGCTGCAGACCGGTAGGATGCAAGCTTCACATTCGTGATGAGCCGTCATCATGTTGACATGAAAGGCCTCTCGTCTACCCCGAGCGTGGTCAAGCGTGACCACGTAGGTGACCAGGTTGAGCTGTTGGTGGACGACGTTCGAGCCTTTCCAGGCTGCCTGAAGCTTATCCTTTGGTACGGGACCAGCACCCACACCTTTAGAACCATGTGGTAGGTCCGCTCCCAGGGCGTTCTGGTCGTACCAGTGCTTCTGATCAGCCTGAGCCTGTGTCATGTTGTCATGCACTAACTTCGTCAAGGTCTGCATTTTGTCACGAAAGCGCATGACATACTCCACTATGGACACTTCAGAAGGGTTTGACTCCTCTTCCCAGGATTCCCTTACCAACCCAAGGGGTCCCCAGAGTCGCCTGCCGTACAGGAGCTCGAATGGGGAGAACCCCGTTGAGGCCTTCGGAACCTTTCGGTAAGCGAATAGCAGGTGTGGGAGGTCATGCTCCCAGTCATGTCCTTGGGTCTCAACCAGCTTGCGTAGCATCTGTTTGAGGATACCATTGAAGCACTCACACAAGCCATTTATCTGTGGGTGATACGCACTTGATACCAGACGCTTCACCTGCATTCTCTTACAGAGAGCCTCCATTAGGCAAGACATGAATTGGGTCCCTTGATCGGTAAGCATCTCCCTGGGAAATCCTACACGTGAAAAGATAGCCAACAGTGCATCCGCCACCATATCTGCCCTAGTTGAGGACAGCCACTGCTTTTGGGTACCCGGTAGCTTAGCCTACTACAGTGAGGACGTAATGCTTTCCAGAGCTGCTGGGGACGGCCAGCGGGCCCACAATGTCCACCACGATCCTCTGGAAAAGCTCCTCGATCACTGGCAAAGGGATTAGGGGAGCCTTAAGAGCAGGCCCCGCCTTCCCCACTCTTTGGCAGGTGATACAGGAGTGGCAGTAGTTTGTTACATCTGTCCCCATCTTGGGCCAATAGAAGTGTTGAGACAGCCGGGTCTTAGTTTTGCTGATCCCCAAGTGTCCAGCGAGCGAGATCTCGTGGGCAATCTGCAACAACTCTCTCCTGAATTGGTGCAGGACGACCAGCTGTCTTTCCCTCAACCACTCCTTTTGCAAATTTCCAGGTACAACCTCACTCGTTCCCAGAACACCCTCTCCTTATCAGTCACAGAGGTGGGTGTCTCAGCAAGGTGTATCAAATTCTCCAGGCTCGCATCTGAGTGCAGAGCGGCCTGGAAATCCTGGCTAGTGGCAGCCAGAAGTGACATCAGGGTCCCTTCCCCATGGAAACCCTCTGGGACCTGCTCTGGGTTCATCTCTGGTTCAGTCACACCTGTGACTGAGGAGGGTCCAGAAGGCAGAACGTTATCTGCGTTCCGGGCACTCTGACTGTGGGTGACAGCAGCTACGTAGGCTGTCTCCCCGGGAATCTCCACAGACCTATCTGCCGTCGCTGCTATGGGTACTACCTCCCCATCCACCCCCAACATCCCAGGAGCAGTGCTACTTATGGAGCAGTTACCTTTCTCTGGGGCACTGGATCACCTTCCTCACGGTTCCCATGCATATCCCCATTTCCCATAGCACCATCGCTTGCTGATTCCTCAGCCATCCCACCCCGCAGAGTGAGAAGGCTGAGCACTCCTGCACCTGTGAACACATCATTCTTGGGACACAAATGGTTAGCAGGTAACACGTGCACATTTTTAACATTAGCATTATTGGTATTATCCTCGGCATTTTCAGAAAAATGATTGTCAGGTAACACATGCAGTTTCCCATTGCTATCATCAGCATTCGATCGGGGAGAGGAGTCAGGGACATAGTATGCAACCATCCTCCCCAAATCATTCCCTTATAAAACATCAGTGAGGCGCAGCACATTGCGATAAGTATCATGCAATAGTGTTGGGTAGACACAGAGTATTGCGTTAAAGCACCATGCAAAGCTGTGGATACTATTGACATATCTTGTAGTCAAATTATGTGTATTTTTATGTGTGTACCTATTGCTCGGATATAATCTGATTGATTAGTGTGCAGGTACTAAACATTGTCTAATGTGGTTGACTATCAATTAGATATATTACTTATCACATTATATAAAACATATGGTTGACAACATTTTTTGAAATATTTAATCTACAGTATGGGTGCTAGTCTAAAAAAGGTGTTCATTGCCTAAATATAATATTGATGTGGCATATCCGGTGGCATACCCATTACACAATAGCATCTGCTAACAATTAGATGGCTATATTATTCCCTGTATGGAAATGATATCTTTTGTCCACTAAATTGCCTTCCAACCCCCCTCCCCCAATTTTTGCTAAGTTTGTTATATTTGGTTTTTTTATTGATTTGACCATTTTTTTTCTTTCTTCATCTCTGTTCTTATGTTATTGTTTTCCCACCTGCATTACAGGGTGAGCTAGGGCAGAGAGGGTGAGCCTACGTTGAGTGGGGGCGCCAAAAAATCGTTGACAGGGTGCCAACCTCCACAGTTAGGTAGGGGTCAGGAAGGACTAGTGTAGGGTATGTGCTAGACCTTGGTCTTTTTTATCTAGGCAGTGTATTCTGCCTTAAACACTGGGTGGTGTATTTTAAACATTTTTTTGAAATAAAATATATTTTTAAAGGGATACATGTTCACTAAATTTTTGATAAAACTATTCCGATTATGTAAAAATCTTCTCAAAATACGATTTATAAAACACCAGTGGGCAAGTTATCGGACAGCTCCACTTCCTTCACCCCGCTCCCGGCACCCCAATCTATATACACCTGGGTCAATGACAAGGGACAGTGGATGCCCCCAATCCCGGTGAGAGTCAGGGTTTTCCTTGGAATGGTTTCTTCAGGGTCTGCCAGTTCAGGTCAGATAAGGGTTCGTTCAGCCTCGGTGTCCTTGAGGCCTGTAGCGACATGGTACCCCCACGGTGAAGTGCTGCACGTACACACCCAACCGCCCCACCCACCAAAAGAACTGCATTAGGCCCTGGGGCCTTGGCTGGGGGATTATTCTGCTTCTATGGACAGTAGGTTCTGATATGACCAGTCCACTTGCAGAAAAAACTGTTGAGGGTAGGTGGTAGGTCTGATGTTGTTGGCAATGGGGACAGGGTCTCTGGTGTGTTGGCTGGCAGGGGCACTGGCATTGGTTGCAGGCTTACCCACTCCAGCTGGTGGTGACTGGCTTCCGCAGTTCCGATTTATGGTTGGCCTCATAGTCATCGTCAATCTGTGCTGCTTTAGTCACGTCTCTGTCCTTCACGAACTGTCCTACCTCAACTGGGCAAAGATGTAAGAACTGGTCTTTGATCATCAGGTCCCGCAGCTGTGCAAAGGTGGTCACTGACAGTCCTTGGGTCCACTGGTCAAAGTGGGTCCCGAGTCCATGCGCCATATCACTGTAACTGTCATGTGGGCCACGTTGGAGGTTCGGGAACTTTCTACGGTAAACTTCAGGTGTTAGCTGGGACTTGGTTATCAGGGCCTGCTTGATGGCCTCATAGTCACCATCTTGCTCTTGAGGGAGAGCAGCAATCACTTCCAGAGCGTTGCCTCGTAGCTCTGGGGTCTGGTATCTGGCCCTGTCACCGATCCCACCTTGCTTCCACCAATATTTCACGGATCCCACCAATCTGTCACGGTATACAGGGAAGTTACCTTTATTATCCCCACCACTCACACCAATTTGTCAGGAACCGGGGTTGGTTGGTTGCCCCTGGTTCCTTCTGAAGGGGATTTGTTGTGAATTCCGTTCTTGGGCTCCCCCCGGTGGTTGTAAATCGCACTTTTGTGAGTTCTGCTCTTGGGCTCCCCTGGTGGTTTTAAGTGGAACGGCTGCTCCTTGGATTTCTCAGTAGCAGCTGCTTCCACTGATTGTCCTTGCTGCTCAGCTATTTAGCCTGGCTCTGCCTTTCAGTCAGGGACAGTTGTCAATGTTTCCAGGTTGGAGTCACATCTCTCCTCGGATTTCCCTGATATTCTGTCCAGTTCAGCAAAGATAAGTCCTTGCTTGTTCTTTTGTTGTCCACTTGTTGTGGACTTAATCGTTCTGCTCAGTCTATGTTTTTCCTAGTCCAGCTTGTCAGTATGTATGTATTCAGTTAAGCTGGAAGCTCTGGGGAAGCAGATTTGCCCTCCACACCTGTAGTCAGGTGTGGAGTTTTTGTAAACTCTTTGGTGGATTTTTCTAGTTTTTATACTGACCGCACAGTATTCTATCCTGTTCTATCTATCTAGTTAGAAGTGGCCTCCTTTGCTAAATCCTGTTTTCATTCTGTGTATGTAATTTCCCTCTCCACTCACAGTCAATATTTGTGGGGGGCTGTCTATCCTTTGGGGATTTTCTCTGAGGCAAGATAGCATTCCTGTTTCCTCTTTAGGGGTAGTTAGATCTCCGGCTGTGACGAGGTGTCTAGGGAGCGATAGGAACATCCCACAGCTACTTCTAGTGTTGTGTTAGGTTCAGGAACTGCGGTCCGTACAGGTACCACCTCTTCCAGTGCTCGTCCCATGTTGCTCCTTAATCACCAGACCATAACAGTACAAGTTGCCAACAATGTGTTAAATGCATCTCAAAAGAAGGAAAAAAAAGTTCTGAGCCATTTTTTTTTCTGTAGTCTGTTTTGTCTTTTTTTTCCCTTAATCTCTGGGTGGTTCAGGATTTTGGCGCTGACATGGATGTTCAGGATTTGTTTTCTCGTGTGGATCAACTTGCTGCAAGAGTACAGAATATCCAAGATTATGTTGTCCAGACTCCGGCTTTAGAGCCTAGAATTCCAACTCCTGATTTGTTTTTTGGAGACAGATCTAAGTTTTTGAACTTTAAAAATAATTGCAAATTGTTTTTTGCTTTGAGACCCCGTTCCTCTGGTGATCCCATTCAGCAGGTGAAAATTGTCATCTCTCTGCTGCGTGGTGACCCTCAGGACTGGGCATTCTCCCTTGAATCAGGGAATCCGGCATTGCTTAATGTAGACTCATTTTTTCAAGCGCTCGGATTATTGTATGACGAACCTAATTCTGTGGATCAGGCAGAGAAAACCTTGTTGGCTCTGTGTCAGGGTCAGGAAGCGGCAGAATTATACTGCCAGAAATTTAGAAAGTGGTCTGTGCTCACTAAATGGAATGAGGATGCTCTGGCTGCAATTTTCAGAAAGGGTGTTTCTGAAGCCCTTAAGGATGTTATGGTGGGGTTCCCCACGCCTGCTGGTTTGAACGAATCTATGTCTCTAGCCATTTAGATTGATCGGCGCCTCCGCGAGCGCAAAGTTGTGCACCATATGGCAGTGTCTTCTGAGCAGAGTCCTGAGCCTATGCAATGTGATAGGATTTGGACTAGAGCAGAACGGCAGGGATTCAGACGTCAGAATGGGCTGTGTTTTTGCTGTGGTGATTCTGCTCACATTGTCTGTGATTGCCCTAAGCGTACTAGGAGAGTAGCTAGGTCTGTTACCATCAGTACTGTACAACCTAAATTTCTCTTATCTGTGACCCTGATTTGCTCATTATCGTCCTTTTCTGTCATGGCATTTGTGGATTCAGGCGCTGCCCTGAACTTAATGGACTTGGAATTTGCCAGACGCTGTGGTTTTTCCTTGCAGCCTTTGCAGAGCCCTATTCCTCTGAGGGGCATAGATGCTACACCATTGGCCAAGAATAAACCTCAGTACTGGACTCAGCTGACCATGTGCATGGCTCCAGCACATCAGGAAGATTGTCGTTTTCTGGTGTTGCATAATTTGCATGATGTTGTTGTACTGGGTTTTCCATGGTTGCAGGTACATAATCCTGTCCTGGATTGGAAATCTATGTCTGTGACTAGTTGGGGTTGTCAAGGGGTACATAGTGACTTTCCTTTGATGTCAATTTCCTCTTCCCCCTCTTCTGAAGTTCCTGAGTTTTTGTCGGATTTCCAGGATGTATTTGATGAGCCCAAGTCCAGTTCCCTTCCTCCACATAGGGACTGTGATTGTGCTATTAACTTGATTCCGGGCTGTAAGTTCCCTAAGGGCCGACTTTTCAATCTGTCTGTGCCAGAGCATACCGCCATTTGGAGTTATGTTAAGGAGTCTTTGGAGAAGGGGCATATTTGGCCGTCTTCGTCACCATTGGGAGCGGGATTTTTTTTTGTTGCCAAGAAGGATGGCTCCCTGAGACCCTGTATTGATTATCGCCTTCTTAATAAGATCACGGTCAAATTCCAATACCCTTTACCTTTGCTTTCTGATTTGTTTGCTCGGATTAAGGGGGCTAGTTGGTTTACTAAGATTGACCTTCGAGGGGCGTATAATCTTGTTCGTATTAAACAGGGTGATGAATGGAAAACTGCATGTAATACGCCCGAAGGCCATTTTGAATATCTTGTGATGCCATTCGGACTCTCTAATGCTCCATCGGTGTTTCAGTCCTTCATGCATGATATTTTCCGGAATTATGTTGATAAATTCATGATTGTTTATTTGGATGATATTTTGATTTTTTCCGATGATTGGGAGTCTCATGTGAAACAGGTCAGGATGGTATTTCAGATCCTTCGTGATAATGCTTTATTTGTGAAGGGGTCTAAGTGCCTATTTGGAGTTCAGGTTTCTTTTTTGGGTTTCATTTTTTCTCCCTCGTCTATAGAAATGGATCCTGTTAAGGTCCAAGCCTTCATGATTGGATTCAGCTCACATCTGTGAAGAGTCTTCAGAAATTTTTGGGCTTTGCTAATTTTTATCGCCGTTTCATTGCCAACTTTTCCAGTGTGGTTAAGCCCCTGACCGATTTAACGAAGAAAGGCGCTGATGTGGCGAATTGTTCCTCTGCGGCTGTGGAGGCCTTTCAGGAGCTTAAACGCCGATTTACTTCTGCCCCTGTGTTGCGTCAGCCAGATGTTTCTCTTCCTTTTCAGGTTGAGGTTGACGCTTCTGAGATTGGGGCAGGGGCCGTTTTGTCTCAGAGGAGTTCTGATGGTTCTTTGATGAAACCGTGTGCCTTCTTTTCCAGAAAGTTTTCGCCTGCAGAGCGTAATTATGATAGGCAATCGGGAGTTGTTGGCTATGAAGTGGGCATTTGAGGAGTGGCGACATTGGCTTGAGGGAGCCAAGCATCGTGTTGTGGTCTTGACTGATCATAAGAATCTGATTTACCTCGAGTCTGCCAAGCGGTTGAATCCTAGACAGGCTCGATGGTCCCCGTTTTTCTCCCGTTTTGATTTTGTGGTCTCGTATCTTCCGGGATCTAAGAATGTTAAGGCTGATGCCCTCTCTAGGAGTTTTTTGCCTAATTCTCCGGGAGTCCTTGAGACGGTTGGCATTCTCAAGGAGGGAGTGATTCTTTCTGCCATCTCCCCTGATTTACGGCGGGTGCTTCAGGAATTTCAGGCTGATAAACCTGACCGCTGTCCAGTAGGGAAACTGTTTGTCCCTGATAGATGGACTAGTAAGGTGATTTCTGAGGTTCATTGTTCGGTGTTGGCTGGTCATCCTGGGATTTTTGGTACCGGAGATTTGGTTGCTAGGTCCTTTTGGTGGCCTTCCTTGTCGCGGGATGTGCATTCTTTTGTGCAGTCCTGTGGGACTTGTGCCCGGGCCAAGCCTTGCTGTTCCCGCGCTAGTGGGTTGCTTTTGCCTTTGCCGGTCCCTGAGAGGCCCTGGACGCATATTTCCATGGATTTTATTTCAGATCTTCCTGTTTCCCAGAAGATGGCTGTTATCTGGGTGGTTTGTGACCGGTTTTCTAAGATGGTCCATTTGGTACCCTTGCCTAAATTGCCTTCCTCCTCTGATTTGGTTCCATTATTTTTTCAGCATGTGGTTCGTTTGCATGGCATTCCGGAGAACATTGTGTCGGACAGAGGTTCCCAGTTTGTTTCTAGGTTTTGGTGGTCCTTTTGTGCTAGGATGGGCATTGATTTGTCTTTTTCTTCGGCGTTCCATCCTCAAACAAATGGCCAAACTGAGCGAACTAATCAGACCTTGGAAACCTATTTGAGATGCTTTGTGTCTGCCGATCAGGATGATTGGGTGGCTTTCTTGCCGTTGGCCGAGTTTGCCCTTAAAAATCGGGCTAGTTCGGCTACTTTGGTTTCGCCTTTCTTTTGTAATTTTGGTTTTCATCCTCGTTTTTCTTCAGGGCAGGTTGAGCCTTCTGATTGTCCTGGTGTGGATTCTGTGGTGGACAGGATGCAGCAGATTTGGACTCACGTGGTGGACAATTTGACGTTGTCTCAGGAAAAGGCCCAACGTTTTGCTAACCGCCGTCGGATTGTTGGTCCCCGGCTTCGGGTTGGGGATTTAGTCTGGTTATCTTCTCGTCATGTTCCTATGAAGGTTTCTTCCCCTAAGTTCAAGCCTCGGTTTATTGGTCCTTATAAGATTTCTGAGATTATCAATCCGGTATCTTTTCGTTTGGCCCTTCCAGCCTCTTTTGCCATCCATAATGTTTTCCATAGATCTTTGTTGCGGAGATATGTGGTGCCCGTTGTTCCCTCTGTTGATCCTCCTGCCCCGGTGTTGGTTGAGGGGGAGTTGGAATATGTGGTGGAGAAAATTTTGGATTCTCGTTTTTTGAGGCGGAAGCTTCAGTATCTTGTTAAGTGGAAGGGTTATGGCCAGGAGGATAATTCTTGGGTTGTTGCCTCCGATGTCCATGCCGCCGATTTGGTTCGTGCTTTTCACTTGGCTCATCCTGATCGACCTGGTGGCTCTGGTGAGGGTTCGGTGACCCCTCCTCAAGGGGGGGTACTGTTGTGAATTCCATTCTTGGGCTCCCCCGGTGGTTGTAAATCGCACTTTTGTGAGTTCTGCTCTTGGGCTCCCCCGGTGGTTTTAAGTGGAACGGCTGCTCCTTGGATTTCTCAGTAGCAGCTGCTTCCACTGATTGTCCTTGCTGCTCGGCTATTTAGCCTGGCTCTGCCTTTCAGTCAGGGCCAGTTGTCAATGTTTCCAGGTTGGAGTCACATCTCTCCTCGGATTTCCCTGATATTCTGTCCAGTTCAGCAAAGATAAGTCCTTGCTTGTTCTTTTGTTGTACACTTGTTGTGGACTTAATCGTTCTGCTCAGCCTGTTTTTCCTAGTCCAGCTTGTCAGTATGTATGTATTCAGTTAAGCTGGAAGCTCTGGGGAAGCAGATTTGCCCTCCACACCTGTAGTCAGGTGTGGAGTTTTTGTAAACTCTGTGGTGGATTTTTCTAGTTATTATACTGACCGCACAGTATTCTATCCTGTTCTATCTATCTAGTTAGAAGTGGCCTCCTTTGCTAAATCCTGTTTTCATTCTGTGTATGTAATTTCCCTCTCCACTCAGTTAATATTTGTGGGGGGCTGTCTATCCTTTGGGGATTTTCTCTGAGGCAAGATAGCATTCCTGTTTCCTCTTTAGGGGTAGTTAGATCTCAGGCTGTGACGAGGTGTCTAGGGAGCGATAGGAACATCCCATGGCTACTTCTAGTGTTGTGTTAGGTTCAGGAACTGCGGTCAGTACAGGTAACACCTCCTCCAGAGCTCGTCCCATGTTGCTCCTTAATCACCAGACCATAACAGGGATTTATCTATATCCTAATTCCCAGTTGAGGGTTGGGATCGTGCAGCTCTCTGGCGCCCCCCATTACCCTCAGGTCAGTCAAGTAATTTCATCTAAGGTAATTAGTTTCCAGAAAGGCTTCCTGCTATGTACTGGCTATTGGGCACGCTGCAGCGAGGGCGATATAACTATTCCCACCCAGGTGGGAATAATGATTATCAATGCCTCCGTCGCTACAAAGCCTCCCAAAGGCACAGAACAAAGTATGCTACCACCAGCTCCGATTTTCAAACTATTGACGGGTCCGGAGCCAACCCAAATCTGTAGCGTAATTCACCTCAGAGGACGCGACAGTTCGTTTAGAGCATGAAGAGTCAAGCTAGTAATTTTATATTTTACTCCATAAAAAGGTAGGCAGTGTTTACAAGGTATAAAAAGATATTATAAAGAAGACAAAATCATCTGTACAATACAATTACAAATACACAGGGATTAAAATTGAAAGAAGAACACTTACATTTCGTTCAGATCATTTCATCTTTTGACTGGCCGTGTGCAAAGGAGGGGGGTCACATCTAGATGCGTACCACACATCTAGACAGCAGCTAGACCCTGGACACCAAACTTGAGAAGACTCCTTGCTTCACTACTTGTTTCCTAGCCTAAATTCCTCGTTATGTATGGTATGTTATGCCGTTTACCGATCAGATTAATTATATTTACGAGAAAAACTGAACTGACTGCTACTAAGTACTGATACATGTACAATGTACATAATTGTGTAATGCATATTTTACTGTAACAGAATGCTTACTGCCATTCTGTTTTTTGAATAAATAGTATATACAGTTAAAGATATGATGACAAACTGAGTGGTTATTGTGTATACAATATTGTGGAAAATGAGAAACATGGAATAATTCACATGCCTTGAGAAATTGGTAAATCTAAATCTAATGTCAACATATTTTGCATGGTGAATCCTTATGCCAAAATGAACAAATTTGAGGGGTAAGACTTACTAATTTGCAAAGTTCATTTTTCCTTGTTTTTCCTTGGCACCCTAGTGTCCTTGTTATGTTGCTTATACCAGCCTTCTACTCTTGCAGCCATCATTACCAAATAATAGATAGGATACAAAAACAAAGAGAAGGGTAGGGGGTAATCGCAAGTACACACTTATCTCAGGACTGGTAAACACTGAGCTTGTTCTCCAAAACTTATTTGTACAGGTTCCTCTCCAGAACTGTGCAAGTTTTTAGTGAAAGGAATGATTGCTCAAACCCAGTCATTAATGCTCTATTATCCCACCGCTGCCACCAATATGTCAGGAATCCCACCGCGCTGACACCAATATGTCACGAATCCCACCAGATATGTCAGGGATCCCATCATTCTGTCACGGTTCACAGGGAAGATACCTTTATCATTCCCACCACTCACCAATTTGTCAAGAACCGGGGGTTGTTTGGTTGCCCCTCGTTCCTTCAGTAGGGGATTTATCTGTATCCCACTTCCCAGTTCCGCTCTGAAACTTGCAGCTCTCTGGCACCCCTTACCCTCAGGTCAGTCAGGGTACTGCACCTAGGATAATTAGTCACGAGAAGGGCTGCCTGCTATGTACTGGCTATTGGGCACTCTGCAACGAGGGCGATATAACTACCGTATTTTCCAGCGTACAAGACGACTTTTTAACCCCTGAAAATCTTCTTAAAAGTCGGGGGTCGTCTTGTACGCCGGGAATCGCCTTGTACGCCGGGTGTATATGGTGGGTGGGGGGGGGGAGTGATCCTGATGACGACGAGGGGGCGTCTCACAGGAAAGTGAGTATCCCCCATTACCTTATCGTAGCGCTGCAGCGTGGGGTCTCTGTGCTGGGAGCGGCGGCTGCTGTGCTGTGCTGTGGCGGCTCCTCTTCTGCAGTGTGGGGCCTCTGGTGCTGTGGGGCGGTGGCGGCGGCGGCGTATCTTCATGCAGTCGGGGCTCCTCCGGCATCTCAGCCTGGAAGCCCCGCCGGCAACTCCATCGGTGTAATGCGCTGGCCTCCGGGAAAATGGCCGCTGCTTAGATTCAGATCTCGTGTCCCGAGATTTCGGGACGAGATCTGAATCTGAGCATGCGCAGCCCCCAGCGGCCGGGCCACCGCATCGCACCTATTGAGCTGCCTCCGGGAAAATGGCCGCTGCTCAGATTCAGATCTCGTCTCCCGAGATCTCGGGACGAGATCTGAATCTGAGCAGCGGCCATTTTCCCGGAGGCCACCTGACCGCATTGTACCGATGGAGTTGCCGGCGGGGCTTCCAGTCTTTGAGATGCCGGAGGAGCCCCGACTGCATGAAGATACGCCGCCGCCACTGCCCCACAGCACCAGAGGCCCCACACTGCAGAAGAGGAGCCGCCACAGCACAGCACAGCAGCCGCCGCTCCCAGCACAGAGACCCCACGCTGCAGCGCTATGATAAGGTAATGGGTGATACTCACTTTCCTGTGAGACGCCCCCTCGTCCTCATCAGGATCACTCCCCCCCCCAAAAGGCACATATTCACCGGCCCTATAAGACGGCATACGGTGTATAAGAAGACCCCCAACTTTTAAGAAGATTTTATTTTTTAACTGGTAAAGTTGGGGGGTCGTCTTATACGCCCAGTCGTCTTATACGCCGGAAAATACGGTACTCCCACACAGGCGGGAACAATAACTATCAATGCCGCCGGTCGCTGCAAAGAAGCCCAATTGCACAGGACAAGGTATGCTGCCACCAGCTCCAATTTTCCAAAGATTAACGGGGCCGGAGCCAACAGAAATCAGTAGCGTAATTCACTTCAGAGGACGCGACCGTTCATTTAGAGCAGGGGTCCTCATCCTGTAGCTCGGGAGCCATATGTGGCTCGCGGTCCTATGAATTGTGGCTCGTGGCTGTTAGCTTGATGCATTAACTTCAGTTCTAGCAAACATGTATGAAGAGCACATCTGAAAATGGTGAACTTTGTGAGCAGCCCTGCACAGAAGAGCAGATCTGGATGCACATATAATGGTCTTAGGGGTTTTGAGATGATTTAAGTATGGTGCGCTGGAAACAAGATGACACCACCTGTCAGGAGGAAGAAGGCTTTCATCTGCAGTCTGAAACCAGCCTTACAGAGACAGAAGTGGTAATCAATCATGTATACATACATATATGTGTGTGTAGCCCCTCTCACTCCACACGCAGAGCCCCGTATAAACATCTAATATATATTGTGAAATATGTATGTGTGTATATATATATATATATATATATATATATATATATATATATATGTGTGTGTGTGGCGAAATATGTACAGGTCTATATGTGTGACCAGCAATAGTTTAACATCTGTCCTGAGAATGCAGGTCTCACAAGGGTCACAACATGTGTATCTGAGAAAGCAGTCTACTGTCTCCAAATCTCACCAGGGAGTCTGCTGGAAACCAGGAAGAAAGGGAAACATTTCACACCTCCAAGCTCTTTCAAGAGAGATGTCAATTCTAGCCTGACACTGTCTGTGAGAACTTTTAGGCAAAGAGTGTTCAAAGGAAAAGAATATATTCATTGGGGGAGCGGCCATGGTCCAATCAAAAACAAGCAAGTATAATATTTATCTGAGAGGCTGGTCTAGAAATTTGACCTCCAGAGAAACACTATAAATTAGGCTTGTATGAGTACAAAGTTGTTCACAGACTGAGGTAAGCCCAGCTGATGTGTTCCAGTCCATCCATTCCCCCGTCAGGGAGCAGAAAGCAGACTACAAAGTTAGCCATTTTCTGTAAGTTTTCTCCTGTTTATTTTTATAACTGTTTTGCATACTTGTGTCTTATTACCATATTTTTATACTTTTTTCTTTACTGTAAGCACTGTACTTCTTGTATAAAAGCATAAAACTTTAACAACTTGAACCTTGTATGTTCTAAAGAATCCATAGCCTTAAACTGTGTGAGCCTTATGATTGAAAAAAGTATATTCACTATATTGCTGGATGAGTGTAAACAACGTCTCACCAAAAAAACTAATACCATAAAAATATTTTTTATGAAATTGCTCTTAAAAATAACGAATGACCTAAATACAAACCACACCAAGCAATAGTTAATCCACTATACTAGACAACACTCATGGGTGGGCTGGGGGATGGGTATCCCTGTTACACCCTTATAATCCCTACCTGAACGCTACCTGAACCCTACCTGTCTGCAGAGGTTGGCACCCTCTTGGACGCAATGTGGCGCCCCCGCTCCTCGGCGGCTCGCCCTTATCTCCCTAGCAAATCCCTAGTATAAACACCAATAGGGGATTCACGAAAAATGCCCCTACACAGGGATACAACACACAATGACTTATCTAGATTATAACCAAAAAAAAGAGGGAGTAGGACAAAAAAACAACCAAAAAACTAGTGCAGTGAATAAAACCAATCTGATATTCTGGGAGTATAAATAAAGAGATATCTTGCCTACCAGATCCCTAGAGTAATCCCTCTTGGACGCAATATGGCGCCCCAGCTCCTCGGCGGCTCTCCCTCGTGTCTCTAAAAATCTCCTGGGTTATAGATAATAAAAAATATACACCCAGAAACTGGGCAATCATAAGCCATCAGTCTTCTGCATTCAAAATTAGAGACAACTCTCAGGAATCTCCAGCTCAAAAATATGAAAACATAGTGAAAAGATATTTAAGGCTGCATGAAAACCACACTCATCAATGCGTCACTGAAGTCCCAATGATATAGTATCCCCAGTGACTTTAACACTGAGTTTAAACCATTTGCAGCCCAACCCAGAAACCAATTCAAAATAGCATGCTTGTTTCCAGTGTTATCTAAGCATGCTTTTTGTATTCCATTTAAGTATAAGTATGGGGTACTGTAATATATTCAGTAATAATGCCATTTATCCTTTATATTCCCTCCAAAGGCATCATAACACATCAGTTATTAGTTTTTGTATACAAAAAGTTTTTTTTTCCGGATGTCATAAAGCGTCTTCAATGCCCCAACAGCTACATCATACCTATTCCTGTTAGTGGTTCAGGGTTTAATATATGTATATACACAACACAAGCACCTATTGCATTGTGCCCTGGACAGAAAGTGTGCTCCTATTGCACCGTGCACCAGTTACTCAAAAACCAGCAAGACAATTCTGCCAATCATTGTTGGTCCACCTTATCTATATACAGGTTTTGCCTTAAGGTACCTTCACACTAAACAACTTTCCAATGAGAACGACAACGATCCGTGACGTTGCAGCGTCCTGGATAGCGATCTCGTTGTGTTTGACATGCAGCAGCGATCTGGATCCCGCTGTGATATCACTGGTCGGAGCTAGAAGTCCTGAACTTTATTTGGTCGTCAGATCAGCATGTATCGTCGTGTTTGACATCAAAAGCAACGACGCCAGCAACGAGCATAGGGGGCGTCGCAGCGTCTCCTTCTAGCCAGGTAGGCGTGTTACATTCCAAATGGAGACGCCCTCAGCCGCGACGGCCTGGGAGGCACCTTGCAGCAGGAACAATGGTAGCTGGGCGTCTCCCTGTCAACGCTGATAGGCCATAGCAGGATCATCTGTAGCTGCGTTCCGAAATATAAACCGCGACTCTACTCCTTTGCAATCACTTGTGCATCCTCCGCCTACAAGCCTCTCGTGAGCGTCCTGTTTGGAAATCCAGAACTCTGCATCGTCTTCGTTCTCTCTTTCAGCATATTAACGGTAAGTATAACTTTGTGCTGTTTTGTTTCATCTGCCATGCAGCAAAGCTAATTAATGTGTATTGTAGAGTGATGTATACTACATCTCTGCACAGATCTGTTTGAGCTTGCAAGTTTGTTAACAAATACGCTTTTTCGCTGGTTGGCAGCCATTTGTAGCTTACACTATTTGGAAAGGTAAACAAATACGTTTTTAGGCTTGCTGGCAGGCATTTTGAGCTTTCGCTTTATGGAAAGTGTATTGTAGAGTGATGTATACTACATCTCTGCAGAGATCTGTTTGAGCTTGCAAGTTTAGTTAACAAATACGCTTTAGCGCTGGCTGGCAGCCACTTTGAGCTTTCACTATATGGAAAGGTAAACAAATAAGTTTTTACGCTGGCTGGCAGCCATTTTGAGCTATTGCTTTATGGATAAGTGTATTGTAGAGTGATGTATACTACATCTCTGCAGAGATCTGTTTGAGCTTGCAAGTTTGTAAACAAATATGCTTTTGCGCTGTAGTATTGGCCGTTAGTGGTCATTACTGGGTAACAAGGATTTGGTGATGTGGTGTGTTAGGATGTTAATATGTTCACCAACAAAATGGCCACCGCCAAATTTTAATTTGCCATCCACAAAGTAGCCACCATTAGCATTAACACTTTTTCCACCCACAAAATGGCTGCTAACAATAGGAAAAAGCACACGGCCCATCCCGTGTGCTTTTTCCTATTGTTAGCAGCCATTTTGTGGATGGGATAGGCCGTATGCTTTTTGAGCACCCACTAAATGGCTGCTAACAATAGGAAAAAGCACACGGGATGGGCCGAGTGCTTTTTTCCTATTGTTAGCAGCCATTTTGTGGATGGGATGGGCCCTGTGCTTTTTCCTATTGTTAGCAGCCATTTTGTGGGTGCTAAAAAAGCACACGGCCCATCCCATCCACAAGAGGAGGAAAATGCGGCGTTCGTGAAAAATGATCAGGTCAGGGGTTCCGGAATCTGCACCAACATAAAATTTTGGGATGTCCGCAATTGCCGGGAGGAGGGAATCAGGAGACGCGCGCTGCCATGAGGTGCTTCCTAGTGATGCAATAATACGTGTCCCAGGCCACATAGAGCATTGAACTCCAAAGCCCCCAGACAATGCAGAGTATAGCATCACTGGGAAGAGTGATCTCTATTTTCTATATACAGTGGGGCAAAAAAGTATTTAGTCATTCAGCAATAGTGCAAGTTCCACCACTTAAAAAGATGAGAGGCGTCTGTAATTTACATCATAGGTAGACCTCAACTATGGGAGACAAACTGAGAAAAAAAAATCCAGAAAATCACATTGTCTGTTTTTTTAACATTTAATTTGCATATTATGGTGGAAAATAAGTATTTGGTCACAAACAAAATTTCATCTCAATACTTTGTAATATATCCTTTGTTGGCAATGACAAAGGTCAAACGTTTTCTGTAAATTACAGACGCCTCTCATCTTTTTAAGTGGTGGAACTTACACTATTGCTGAATGACTAAATACTTTTTTGCCCCACTGTATGTACGTACATTTGGCGACTAAAAATTTCATTTGGCTCCTAACTTTTGCCGCCAATGGCGCCTAGGTATTTTTTTTTTTTATTCTGGAGCCCTGTACTTTTGGTGTCTAAATATTGCTGTTCTTTAATGTTTGTGTAGAGAGACGGCGCCGGCAACAGGCACCAGCACCAGCCGGCACGCCTTCATCCGCCACCAGCGGCAGCCCACAGCCCGGGACATCACGTATGTTAACCATCATTCTTTGCAATTTTATTACTGCATACGGGACATTAGAGGGGAACTGAAATATTGTATACATTACAGACGCAGTAAGGTCCAGGCGCAGGCGCGCTAGCACCCCACCGCAAGCCACAACACCTCCCTTCCGCCACTCATCTTCCTCCCCCAGGTCGGCGGCATACTCCCCAGAGGCAAGCATTCGTAAGTGACCAAAACTGCGAGCGCTTCCCCACAGCGTGTTCAATTGTTAACCAGATATGTATTTGCTTCCTTTTAGCTGCGGCAGCTGTGGCCCGAGCGAGGGGATGGGAGGTCAGCAGCTCTTCCGGGGATGAGCAACCAGCGTCCCTTCTCCGTAAGTATATAGACAGTGGGAGGGGTTATCGGTGGGATGTCACATTTGACAACGACAAGAACGACAAAAAAAACGTCCTCTGGGACAGGACCAAATTGAGTGTGTAGTAAATCTCAGGGTATGTTCACACATGCCATATTTGCAGCGTAATCACCATCCGTTCTCCGACCTCTTCTATCCACAGAATTGCCCACCGTGAGAGAGCTGCTGGCGAAGCAGAAAAGAATGGAGAGGACAGCAGCAGGGCCGCACGCTGCGACACCTGTTAGCCCACCGCAGTGGGAGGATTTAAATTTTTATATTTGTTAAAAAAAAAAGTTTATATTGCGAGTTGTTTCAAAAAAAAAAAAAGTTTTATATTACCGTTAGCACACAACATATTTTAATTAACTAGCGGAGCAGGCCAGGGCCAGCCAAGCCAAGGCAGACACAAAAAAGTTGATTTACCTTTCCATATAGTGTGCGCACAAAATGGCAGCCAGCGCAAAAGAGTTACTAACCGCATCCTAAAGTGCCTCCATCTTGTGCGTCCACTTGCCAGATGCACAAGATGGCTGCCAGAGATGTTTTATACATCATTTTACCTTGTACATAGATAAGCATTTCTGCATAGCCTTAACTATACACAGAAGAAACAAACAACAACTCAAAGATATTTCATACCGCTGATGAGCAAGAAAAGAACCGATGAAGACGCCTGCAGTATACTGAGTACGGCGTTCCGGACAGAACGCTCACGGGAGAAGAGGATCGTAGCTGGCGGAGGGTCGTTCCGGACAGGACGCTGGAAAGGCAGAAGAACGTGAAGGCGCAGCTCTCAAACAATATGGAATGACAAAATCGCTGTAGAGTCATGGTTTATATTCCGGGACGTCACATCCTGGGTGTCTCCATGTGGAGAAACGCCTATCTGGCTACGCTGCAATTTGTCAGATCATTACACTCTAGCTGTTTGACATGGAGCTAACAACCAGCGAGAACGATAAGTGAGTCGCTGTTACGTCACCGGATTGCTCCTGCATCGTTCTGGAGTTGCTGTGTTTGACGTCTCTACAGCGACCTAAACAGCGACGCTCCAGCGATCTAGTTTAGGTCGTATCGTTGTCTATATCGCTGCATTGTCGCTGAGTGTGACGGTACCTTTAAGGTTTTAACAAATATATGTACAAGAAAAAACACCGATTGCACTGTGCCCCAGAAAAATCAACTTTACAACTAGCTGGAAAAATATACAGGATGATGCAACTTCTATATATAACTGAATACAGCAAGTCACCAGGAAGGCAAGTAAGTGAGATGGTTCCAGCACAGTACATGAACAAGTGTGTCCCAGGAAGTACACAGAAAGTAATGGAATTTCCCTGTCCCAGCATAGCTTGGTACAATCCCACAATGCAACACTCTAATTATAACTAAAAAACACAGGTTATAAATGTAACCACCATTAGATGGTGCTATAACACAGCAAAAACCAAAACACTAATCGTAGTGAAACTTTAATGCATAATTGGAACCATACTGTCCTTTTCAGAAAGAACAGAACACCACCCATGTTGTCTAGTATAGTGGATTAATTATTGCTTGGTGTGGTTTGTTTTTAGGTCATTAGTTATTTTTAAGAGTAAATTAATAACAATTATTTTTATGGTATTAGTTTTTTTGGTGAGACGAGCCTAATGATTGGCAGACAGTAGTAGTAATATTCCCGGGACTCATCGCCCGTGTGTTCGGTGAGTGGTGGCAGCGTGTATGAGCGGGTGTGTGGCCTGGGTCGGTGTATGATTTATGCTCCCATTACAGCATAGGACAGAGGCTGAATGCTGGACCGAGAGAGGGAAGATAGATTAACCCTTGCAGGCACAACCCCAAGTCACGTGCTGAGAGCGGGTACGTGACAAATTGGTGGCAGCACGGAAGGGATCTGTGACATAAATATCTAATAAATATAAATATATAATATCTATTTCATAGGCACCTCTTCTTGACAACAATAGCTTACGCTGCCTGTGTTGCCCATAGCAACCAATCACTAAGCATCTTTCATTTCACCAGAGCTGTTTGTAAGAAGCTGAGCTGTGATTGGCTGCTATGAGCAACAGTTTTCCTTGTAGACAGTTGTGGTAACTGAGGCCTATTATTCTTCTCATTTCTATGGTGTTATCGTCCTTCTGTAAAGCTGGAAATAACACAATTTATTACCGTGCCGACACAGACCCCCCTCTGCCACAGACTGCAGGGGGCCCAGAATCAGGAACTTCTCTTTGTCCGTTATGAAGCATCTCATTAACTTCAACCACAGAGAAAGAAAGAATCACAAGACAGATTTCTCCAACCCAGGAACCATTTTACTCGGTGTAAAGGTACCTTCACACTGAACGAGATCGCTAACGATCCGTGACGTTGCAGTGACGTTGCAGCGTCCTGGATAGCGATCTCGTTGTGTTTGACACGCAGCAGCGATCTGGATCCCGCTGTGATATCGCTGGTCGGAGCTAGAGGTCCAGAACTTTATTTCGTCGCTGGATCACCCACTGTCATCGCTAGATCGGCGTGTGTGACGCCGATCCAGCGATGTGTTCACTGGTAACCAGGGTAAACATCGGTTTACTTAGTGCAGGGCAGCGCTTAGTAACCCGATATTTACCCTGGTTACCATTGTAAAAGTTAAAAAAAAAAAAAAAACCCAGTACATACTCACCTTCTGAAGTCTGTCACGTCCCCCGGCTAGCGGTGGACACCGTGTCAGTTACGCCATCCACACACGGAGGTTGTTGCCCACACAGCCTTACAACAGGTCAATACCGTACAGCTTTATGGTGAATGGTGAATCACCATCGGCCCACACGGGCACGTTTCTCTTAAATATTCCACATAGCACGTAACTGATGAAGGTCCAGTATGCGACCGAAACGTTTTGTTGCTGTTAATAAACACATCTCCAGATTATAAGTTGAGTGCCAGGTCTTATTACATATTGTCACGTCCCCCGGCGTCAGCTTCCCCTGCACTGACTGTCAGCGTCAGCCGGCCGTAAAGCAGAAGCAGAGCACAGCGGTGACGTCACCGCTGTGCTCTACTTAACGGCCGCCGGCGCTGACACAGTGCAGGGGAAGCTGACGCCGGGGGACGTGACAGACTTCAGAAGGTGAGTATGTACTGGGTTTTTTTTTTTATTACTTTTACAGTGGTAACCAGGGTAAATATCGGGTTACTAAGCGTGGCCCTGCACTTAGTAACCCGATGTTTACCCTGGTTACCCGGGGACTTCGGCATCGTAGACAGTTTCAACGATGCCGAAGTCCTTCACCTAATCGTTGGTCGCTGGAGAGAGCTGTCTGTGTGACAGCTCCCCAGCGACCACAAAACGACTTACCAACGATCACGATTGCTGGTCGTGATCGTTGGTAAGTCGCTAAGTGTAACGGTACCTTAACAGCGTCACCCTGACAATGTCGGGTTCACTGTACACCTATTTATACAACTAATGCCGCTCTACATGAATCCTTCTATACAATGTCTTAACTAAATGGGATTACCGAAATGCTCTGTGCTGCGGGGACACCGTGTACAGTCGGAAGGAACCTGGAGACGACACACAGGTGTATACTGTATACAGGGGAGATGACACAGGTATATATTATATACAGGTGAGAGGACACAGGTATATACTATATACAGGTGAGATGACACAGGTATATACTATATACAGGGGAGAGGACACACAGGTATATACTATATACAGAGGAGACCACACAGGTATATACTGTATACAGGGGAGAGGACACACAGGTATATACTGTATACAGGGGAGAGGACACAGGTATATACTATATATAGGGGAGGGGACACACAGGTATATACTATATACAGAGGAGACCACACAGGTGTATACAGGGGAGAGGACACAGGTATATACTATATACAGGAGATATGACACACAGGTATATACAGGGGAGAGGAGACACAGGTATATACTATATACAGGGGGGAGGGCACACAGGTATATATATATATACAGGGGAGAGAACACAGTTATATACTATATACAGGGGGAGGACACACAGTTATATACTATATACAGAGGAGAGGGCAAACAGGTATATACTATATACAGGGGAGAGGACACAGCTATATACAGGGGGAGATGACACAGGTATATACACTATATACAGGGGAGAGGACACAGGTATATACTGTATACAGGAGGAGATAACACAGTTATATACTATATACGGGAGGAGATGACATACAGGTATATACTATATACAGGGGAGAGGACACAGCTATATGCTATATACAGGGGATATAATATACAGGTATATACTATATACAGGAGATGACACAGGTATATACTATATACAAGGGAGATGACACACACAGGTATATACTGTATACAGGAGATGACACACAGTTATATACAGGAGATGACCTACAGGTATATTCTATATACAGGAGGAGATGACATACAGGTATATACTATATACAGGGGAGAGGACACAGGTATACGCTATATACAGGGGAGATAATATACAGGTATAAACTATAAGGAGCATCTATGGAGCCATAATGAACGGTGCAGAGCATATATGGCACAGCTTTATAAGGAGCATCTATGGGGCCATAATGAACGGTGCAGAGCATATAAGGCACAGCTTTATAAGGAGCATCTATGGGGCCATAATGAACAGTGCAGAGCATATAAGGCACAGCTTTATATGGAGCATCTATGGGACCATAATGAACAGTGCAGAGCATATAAGGCACAGCTTTATATGGAGCATCTATGGGGCAATAATGAACAGTGCAGAGCATTATATATGGCACAGCTTTATAAGGAGCATCTATGGGGCTATACTGAATGGTGCAGAGCATATAAGGCACAGCTTTATAAGGAGCATCTATGGGGCCATAATGAACGGTGCAAAGCATATAAGGCACAGCTTTATAAGGAGCATCTATGGGGCCATAATGAACGGTTCAGAGCATATAAGGCACAGCTTTATAAGGAGCATCTATGGGGCCATAATGAACAGTGCAGAGCATATAAGGCACAGCTTTATAAGGAGCATCTATGGGGCCATAATGAACGGTGCAGAGCATATATGGCACAGCTTTATAAGGAGCATCTATGGGGCCATAATGAACGGTGCAGAGCATATATGGCACAGCTTTATAAGGAGCATCTATGGGGCCATAATGAACAGTGCAGAGCATATATGGCACAGCTTTATAAGGAGCATCTATGGGGCCATAATGAACGGTGCAGAGCATATATGGCACAGCTTTATATGGAGCATCTATGGGGCCATAATGAACGGTGCAGAGCATATATGGCACAGCTTTATAAGGAGCATGTATGGGGCCATAATGAACAGTGCAGAGCATATATGGCACAGCTTTATAAGGAGCATCTATGGGGCCATAATGAACAGTGCAGAGCATATAGGGCACAGCTTTATAAGGAGCATCTATGGGGCCATTGTTATGATCCTAGTGGTAGAGGATCTCAGGAGTTCCAGCTAAGTCCGCAAACACAAAAACCAGCTCATAGGGAAGTGGTAACTTGGCTGACCGCATATCTGATCCTAGCACAACAAGTAGAAGTAGCCGGGGAACGTACCTACGTTGATTCTAGACGTCTCGCACCAGCCGGAGAACTAACTAACCCTTTCAGAGAAAATAAGACCTCACTTGCCTCCAGAGAAAAGACTCCAAAGTTATAATACAAGCCCCCAACAAATAATAACGGTGAGGTAAGAAGAAAAGACAAACGTAAGAATGAACTAGATTTAGCAAAGAGAGGCCCACTAATTAATAGCAGAAAATAGGAAGAGGACTTATGCGGTCAGCAAAAACCCTATAAAAATATCCATGCTGAATATCCAAGAACCCCCGCACCGACTAACGGTGTGGGAGGAGAATATCAGCCCCCTAGAGCTTCCAGCAAAAACAGAAATCACATTTTGAACAAGCTGGAACAAAATAAGAGCAAATGCAAATGAACAAAAATAAGAAAGCAGAACTTAGCTTATCTTGCAAAAACCAGGAGTCAGGAGAAAACAGACATAGACTGATTACATCGATTCCAGGCACTAGACTGAGTATCCAGGAAGTTTAAATAGGAACACCCAAGGCCTAACGAACCAGGTGGGTACCAACCTGGGGAAAGACAAACCAAGTGCCATACCGCTAGTGGCCACAAGAGGGAGCCAAAAAGTATAGTTCACAACAGTACCCCCCCTTTAAGGAGGGGTCACCGAACCCTCACCAAGACCACCAGGGCGATCAGGATGAGCAGCGTGAAAGGCACGAACCAAATCGGCCGCATGAACATCAGAGGCGACCACCCAGGAATTATCCTCCTGACCATAGCCCTTCCATTTGACCAGATACTGAAGCCTCCGTCTAGAGAGACGAGAGTCCAAGATCTTCTCCACCACGTACTCCAACTCGCCCTCAACCAACACCGGAGCAGGAGGCTCAACAGCAGGAACCATAGGCACAACATACCGCTGCAACAAAGACCTATGGAACACATTGTGAATGGCAAACGACACAGGAAGATCCAAACGAAAAGACACCGGATTAATGACTTCCAAAACTTTATAAGGACCAATAAAGCGAGGCTTAAACTTAGGAGAGGAAACCTTCAGAGGGACAAACCGAGAAGACAACCAAACCAAATCCCCAACACGAAGTCGGGGACCCACACCGCGGCGGCGGTTGGCAAAACGCTGAGCCTTCTCCTGTGACAACTTCAAGTTGTCCACCACATGATTCCAAATCCGCTGCAACCTATACACCACGGAATCCACCCCAGGACAGTCAGAAGGTTCAACATGACCCGAGGAAAAACGCGGATGAAAACCAGAGTTGCAGAAAAATGGCGAAACCAAAGTAGCGGAACTAGACCGATTATTGAGGGCAAACTCAGCCAATGGCAAGAAGGTCACCCAATCATCCTGATCCGCAGAAACAAAACATCTCAAATAAGCCTCCAGTGTCTGATTAGTTCGCTCAGTTTGGCCATTAGTCTGAGGATGAAAGGCAGATGAAAATGACAAATCAATGCCCATCTTAGCACAAAAAGATCGCCAGAATCTGGACACAAACTGGGATCCTCTATCAGACACGATAATCTCAGGAATGCCGTGCAAACGAACCACATTCTGAAAGAACAAAGGAACCAGATCGGAAGAGGAAGGCAACTTAGGCAAGGGCACCAAATGGACCATCTTGGAAAAACGATCACAGACCTTCCGGTGTCTCAAGGAATGTCTGTCATCTGGGTGATCTGAAATGAAATCCATGGAAATGTGCGTCCAAGGCCTCTTCTGGACGGGCAAGGGCAAAAGCAACCTGCTGGTACGAGAACAGCAAGGCTTAGCCTGAGCACAAATCCCACAGGATTGCACAAAAGAACGCACATCCCGCGACAGGGAAGGCCACCAAAAGGACCTAGCCACCAAATCTCTGGTACCAAAAATCCCAGGATGCCCTGCCAACACCGAGGAATGAACCTCAGAAATAACTCTGCTGGTCCATTTATCAGGAACAAACAATCTATCAGGTGGGCAAGGGTCAGGTCTACCAGCCTGAAATCTCTGCAACACACGTCGCAAATCAGGAGAAATGGCCGACAAGATTACTCCCTCTTTAAGAATACAAAAAAAGACCAAAACTACGATAGGCCGAGGTCCTAGAAAACTATGAAAAACCAAAACAAGAGAACAAGAACCCCTAAAATATAACTTTTAATAGAACTAGTATAAAAACTTTATTTAACATAATAATCAAAATTTTAAGAGGTAAAAAGGTATTCAATGTACCTAAACAACCCTAGGTCATACTATAATACGGACTGCCTAACAGTGGAGGTTGGCACCCTACTTTTTCTCGGTCGGCGCCCCCACTCCTCGGCGGCTGACCCTTAAGTACACCCTAAAAATACAGTACCTATCCTCCCACCTGCCTAGCAGTGGAGGTAGACACCCTAATTTACTGCGGTAGGTGCCCCCACTCAACGACGACTACCCCTAGCGTCCCTCACAATCCCTATGGGAATAGATAGACCAAAGATAATGTCCCATACACAACTCTGATACCCCCCCAAAAAAAAGGAAAAAAATGAGAAAAAATATATAGAAAAACTGAACAAAACAAAAATAATGATATGCAGTTTTATAGTTTTACCCACACGGGTGACGGGTACCATTAAGTACAATGACCTGAATCACACACATATATGGGTATACAGAGTGCGGCAAATATGTATTTGTCCAGATGCAGTTAATTAGAGAAGCACAACAGTGCCTATAACAATGTACAGAAAAATTCACTCCTCTATCCAACAAATTAGTCCCATCTCACTGTGCGATGTCTTATAATATGGGAGTACACAAAATGAGAGATTAGTCACTCAAAGATCACCAGATAGCAACCATGATCTAATAATCAATATTATTATAATGCTCCACATCGATTTTAGCACAAGAAGATGTGAACAAACTGAGAAATAAATCCTCTGGGTAATAAGGACACGTTACCAGCCAATTAATAGGTAGAAAGATGAAAAAACTCTCTGCTACAGCAAATCAAAGATACAATCATCCTGTCAATGCAGGTGAATAAAGAGTACACAATATCACTGTTATACTCATCTATTTGCTGTGGTCTCCCAGCCTATTAGTCCAAGTTGACCCAGAGATGCGGATACTTTAAATATATGTGATCAATATCCCTCTTTAAGAATACCAGCTGGCTCTGAGACGCCAGGAGAGTCAGGCATAAAGCTCCTAGAAAGAGCATCAGCCTTCACATTCTTTGAACCAGGCAGGTACGAGACCACAAAGTCAAAACGGGAGAAAAACAATGACCAACGAGCCTGTCTAGGATTCAGGCGCTTAGCAGACTCGAGATATGTCAGATTTTTGTGATCAGTCAAGACCACCACACGATGCTTAGCTCCCTCGAGCCAATGACGCCACTCCTCAAATGCCCACTTCATGGCCAACAACTCCCGATTACCAACATCATAGTTCCGCTCAGCAGGCGAAAATTTCCTAGAGAAAAAAGCACATGGTCTCATCCCAGAGCAACCAGAGCCTTTCTGCGACAAAACAGCTCCGGCACCGATCTCAGAAGCATCCACTTCCACCTGAAAGGGAAGTGAGACATCAGGCTGGCACAAAACAGGCGCCGAAGTAAACCGGCGCTTCAGCTCCCGAAAAGCCTCCACGGCTGCAGGAGCCCAATTAGCAACATCAGAACCTTTCTTGGTCATATCCGTCAAAGGTTTAACAACGCTAGAAAAATTAGCAATAAAACGACGGTAGAAATTAGCAAAACCCAAGAACTTCTGAAGACTCTTAACAGACGTGGGTTGAGTCCAATCATGAATAGCTCGGACCTTGACTGGGTCCATCTCCACAGTAGAAGGGGAGAAAATAAAACCCAAAAGGAAACCTTCTGCACCCCAAAGAGACACTTTGAGCCCTTCACAAACAAAGCATTATCACGCAAAACCTGAAACACCATCCTGACCTGCTTTACATGAGAATCCCAATCATCCGAGAAAACTAGAATATCATCAAGATACACAATCAAAAATTTATCCAGATACTTCCGGAAGATATCATGCATAAAGGACTGAAACACTGAAGGGGCATTAGAGAGCCCAAAGGGCATCACCAAGTATTCAAAATGACCTTCGGGCGTATTGAATGCAGTTTTCCATTCATCTCCCTGCCTAATGCGCACAAGGTTGTACGCACCACGAAGATCTATCTTGGTGAACCACTTGGCGCCCTTAATCCGAGCAAACAAGTCTGACAATAGCGGCAACGGATACTGAAACTTAACAGTGATTTTATTCAGAAGCCGATAGTCTATACAAGGTCTCAAAGACCCGTCTTTCTTGGCCACAAAAAAGAATCCCGCACCGAGAGGGGAAGAGGATGGACGAATATGCCCCTTCTCCAAAGACTCCTTGACATAAGAACGCATCGCGGCATGCTCGGGTACAGACAAATTAAATAATCATCCCTTAGGAAATTTACTGCCAGGAATCAAATCTATAGCGCAGTCACAGTCCCTATGAGGAGGAAGAGCACTGGACCTGGACTCACTGAATACATCCTGATAGTCACACAAATACTCAGGAACTTCTGAAGGAGTAGAAGTAGCAATAGACACCGGCGGAGAATCGCAATTAATTCCCTGACAACCCCAACTTGAGACAGACATAGCCTTCCAATCCAAAACAGGATTATGGGTCTGTAACCATGGCAGACCTAAAACGACCAAATCATTCATTTTATGCAGAACAAGAAAACGAATCACCTCCCGATGTTCAGGAGTCATGCACATGGTCACTTGTGTCCAATACTGCGGTTTATTTTCCGCCAGTGGCGTAGCATCAATTCCTCTGAGAGGAATCGGAACCTTTAAAGGCTCCAGGACAAAACCGCAGCGCTTGGAAAACGACAAGTCCATAAGACTCAGGGCAGCACCTGAATCCACAAATGCCATAACAGGGTAGGAAGACAATGAACAAATTAAAGTCACAGACAAAATAAATTTAGGCTGCAAATTACCAATGGTGACAGGACTGACAACCTTGGTTAGGCGTTTAGAGCATGCTGATATAACATGTGTAGAATCACCACAGTAAAAACACAGCCCATTCTGACATCTATGATTTTGTCGTTTGGTTCTAGTCAGGATTCTATCGCATTGCATTGAGACAGGTGTCTGTTCAGACAACACTGCCAGAGGTTTAGCGGATTTGCGCTCCCGCAAACGCCGATCAATCTGAATAGCCAGCGCCATAGAATCATTCAGACTTGTAGGAATTGTAAAACCCACCATCACATTCTTAATGGCTTCAGAAAGGCCATTTCTGAAATTTGCGGCCAGAGCACATTCATTCCATCGAGTAAGCACGGACCATTTCCGAAATTTTTGGCAGTACACCTCAGCTTCATCCTGGCCCTGAGAGATGGCCAGTAGAGCTTTTTCTGCCTGAATTTCAAGATTAGGCTCCTCATAAAGCAATCCGAGCGCCAGAAAAAACGCATCAACATCCGCCAATGCAGGATCTCCTGGCGCTAACGAGAAAGCCCAATCCTGAGGGTCGCCACGCAAGAAGGAGATAATAATTTTGACTTGCTGAGCTGAATCTCCAGACGAACGAGGTTTCAAAGATAGAAACAATTTACAATTATTCCTAAAATTCCTAAATTTAAATCGATCTCCAGAGAACAGCTCAGGAATAGGTATCTTAGGCTCTGACATAGGACTGCTAACAACAAAATCCTGAATGCCCTGCACACGTGCAGCAAGCTGATCCACACTAGTAATCAAGGTCTGAACATTCATGTCTGCAGCAAGCTTCAAGCCACTCAGAGATAAAGGGGAGGAAGAAAAAAAAAAAAAAACTCAGAACTTCTTTTCTTTTAATCCCACTTCAGCAATGCATTAACTATTTATGGGCCTGGCATACTGTTATGATCCCAATGGCAGGGGACCTCAAAGATTACAGCAAAGTCTGCAAAACATAAATACCAGCTCATAGGGAAGTGGTAACTAGGCTGACCATATACCTAATCCTAGCGCAAACACTAACAGCAGCCGGGGAACGTGCCTACGTTGGTCCTAGACGTCTCGCGCCAGCCGGAGAACTAACTACCCCTATCAGGGAAAATAAGACCTCTCTTGCCTCCAGAGAAAAGACCCCAAAGTAATACAAGCCCCCAACAAATAATAACGGTGAGGTAAGAAGAAAAGACAAACGTAAGAATGAACTAGATTTAGCAAAGAGAGGCCCACTGACTAATAGCAGAATATAGTAAGAAGACTTATATGATCAGCAAAAAACCCTGCAAAATATCCACGCTGAATATCCAAGAACCCCCAAACCGACTGACGGTGTGGGGGGAGAATATCAGCCCCCCTAGAGCTTCCAGCAATAACAGGAATCACATATTGTACAAGCTGGACAAAAAATATGAACAATGCAAATGATCAAGAGTACGAAAGCAGGACTTAGCTTATCTTGCAAAGAACCAGGACCTGAAGACAGGAGCAAACAGAAGTGAACTGATTACAACGATGCCAGGCACTGGACTGAGAATCCAGGAAGTTTAAATAGCAACACCCCAAGCCTAACGAAGCAGGTGAGCACCAACCTGGTAAAAGACAATCCAAGTGCCAAATCACTAGTGACCACAAGAGGGAGCCAAAAAGTATAGTTCACAACAGGTCGCCACGTAACAAAGAAATAAGGATTTTTACTTGCTGAATGGGGTTACCAGAGGAGCGGGGTTTCAAAGCAAGAAACAGTCTACAATTATTTTTGAAATTCAGAAACTTAGATCTATCCCCAGAAAACAAATCAGGAATTGGAATTCTAGGCTCTAACATCTGATTCTGAACTACATAATCTTGAATGCTTTGTACCCTTGCAGTTGAGTTGATCCACACAAGAGGGCAGACCTTGAATGTCCATATCTACACCTGAGTCCTGAACCACCCAGAGATTAAGGGGAAAAGAAAGACAAACCACACTGCGGAGAAAAAAAATGGTCTCAGAACTTCTCTTATCCCCAGCTGGCCCACAAAGTGTTAATGCATCTCAATAGAGGGATAAGAGAAGTTCTGAGACCATTTTTTTTCTCTGCAGTGTGTACTGTTATGGACCTGGTGGTTAGGAGCACCCAGAATGACCTGATGGTTAAACAGCAAAACAGGACAAGCTCTGGGAAGTGGGAGCTCTGCTGACCGCAAACCCTAATCCTATCACACACACTAGAAATAGCCGTGGAGCGTACCTAACTCTGCCTAGACGCCTCTTCACAGCCTAAGAGCTAACTACCCCTAAAGATAGGAAATAAAGCCTTACCTTGCCTCAGAGAAATTCCCCAAAGGAAAAGGCAGCCCCCCACAAATATTGACTGTGAGTTAAGAGGAAAGTCACAAACACAGGAATGAAACAGGTTTCAGCAAAGGAGGCCAGTCTTCACTAAACAGACAGAGGATAGAAAAGGGATCTTTGCGGTCAGCACAAAAAACTACAAAAAACCATGCAGAGTGTGCAAAAAGACCCCCGCACCGACTCACGGTGCGGAGGTGCCACTCTGCACCCCAGAGCTTCCAGCTAGCAAGGCAATATCATGATAGCAAGCTGGACAAGAACTTAGCAAGTACTAAGAAATATATTCAGTACACAATGAACAACAAATGAACTAGCAGGGACTTAGCTTCTGCTGGAGTAGACAGGTCATCAGAAAGATCCAAGAGAGATCTGAACCAGTACTGATACATTGACAGCTGGCATGAAGTAATGATCTGAGTGGAGTTAAATAGAGAAGCCAGCCTAGCACTAAACGAGGGCAGCTGAGGAAGCAACCTCAGCACCAGCAGCTCCACTCACAGCCACCAGAGGGAGTCCACGGACAGAACTCGCCGAAGTACCATTCATGACCACAGGAGGGAGTTCGAGAATGGAATTCACAACATCTGTCTATAAAATATAGCTTTGGTCCAAGTCAGGACTCTGTCCTAGTGGTGATAGTGGCTTCTAATTGTAGCTTAGTGTCCTGCATTTGTTTAGTTAGGTACAAAGATGTGGAAAGTTGATTGGCTAGTTTGAGTAGGAAACCAGTCATATATTTCTTGTGTCCTAGCCAAACTGTTCCTGGGGAGGATTCTCCTGTAGTATTGTCCTCAAAAAAATCTACTCATATCCTCTCTAGTTAGGGTATTAACAATTGGATCTGTCAGTAAGGATTCATTTAGCCTCCATCTATACAACCTGGATGTGGTGATATTGGATTTAAAGCAAATAGAAAAGTCAGCTTACCTGCATCTAGACTCCTCCACATCTACTCCCACAAGGAAAAGGCAGAGCAACCAGTTCAAGAAGAAAAAAGCGAGTGATCCCGCGGGAAGTTATTATCTTCAATAAAGTTTCACATGTTTATTTATCCAAAAATATAAAAGAAGGATAATAAGGTAAACCATTACCGCACTTTCCAGCATCATGCACATAGAATAGCATTTAGCCTACACGTTTCGACATTCGTCTTAATCATGACATGCTTCACTGAAGACTGGATAAGTTCTTAGAGCTTTTCTTATTCCATTGCACAGCTGATTTGAATAATTGCAATTGTTTCCAGAAACCAATGAGTTGGCTATGGAGACATACGAGAAAACAAATCATGAAAATACAAATACAAAATAATATAAAAGATATTGTGAAGGGATAACACACACAAAAAACGTTTCAAGGAAAATCAAGCCAGAAGGAGCATGTAAGATATTTTAGTAATGTAAAATAAGATCCTGTCTGTGATTTAGACCATGAGGTACTCTCGTTTCCAGCGTGAAAATCCACAAGGACTCCCTATTCAGGAGTTTCCTTCTATGATCCCCACCTCTATAAGGGCTATAAACCTTTTCAATACCACAGAAGGCAAAGCCAGAAGCATCACCTTTATGGAGACAGTAGACGAAGAAAAAGCCGCAGGGTTAACGTCATCAGATAAGTGACGTGTGATTCTAGTTTGTAACGAGCTTGTTGTACAATCCACATATGGGAGTTTACAGAGGGTGCACTCAATGAGAGAGACTACAGAAGTATCATTGCCGTTAATATAATCATTAATATGAAATTCCCTAAGATTACTGCGTGATTGGTAAATGTTTGTTTTCCATCCATACTGACATACTAAGCAGCGCTGAGCCCCACATTTGAAGAAACCTTTGAGGTCCAGCCATGTTTTCTTTCCTTTTGTCTTTGATTAGTTGCTCTTCAATAAACTTGCGGGAGTAGATGTGGAGGAGTCTAGATGCAGGTGAGCTGACTTTTCTATTTGCTTTATACGGAGAGTTTTTTTTGTCTTGCTCACTGAGACTCTTTATTCCCATCTGTATCGGATTGGTTACCATTACAATACCACACAGCTTGTTATTGAAAAAAAAAATTCTTTTTTTCCAACGATAAACATTGACTCCTTCATGTACCAATTTTTATGATATTAATGACTGTACTGATACATTGAACAAATTGGCGGCAGTATTTGGCCGTCATCCACATCCAGATATGAATAAATCTGATGAATTGGAAACTTACGCTAGCACTGGAAAAGAAAATGCTTAAAGAAATAAATATCTGGTGGGATCATAAAATGCTGAAAACTTACCTGGAAAAGGAGATGATATCTAGAGGATTGCGTATTATAAAGATTGCCACGACAATTTATAATGATGAGTTTCACATTGAATGGAATCCTATATTGAGCCAATGTTCTCTCAAGTTGATACGGTTCATTGTAAAACATGAAAAAATGGAGCCGAATAAAGGATGAAATTGTTGATCTTCAGAAATCTTTGGAATCATATGCACATGTGAAGGATTTCAAATGTCTGAAAGAAGGACTAACCAATAATCTTGTCAAGCTGGAGAAAAATATTATGGACATCAAAAAGAAGAAGTGTTCAAGAGACTCGGAGGACTATACCAGTAACCAGGTGTCAGGAACATGAGGTATTTGGTTGTTAATCACAATAGGAGTGCCCTATATACTGAACCCATGAGTGTTATGGGATACGTGTGCCAGTGGATAAACAGTAAATCACTGCAGCCATAATTCAGTAATGATCCCAAACATTATTTGGTACTAAAATAGATCATTTTACTAATATAGTAATTAAAAAAACTATTTAAAACATTACAATGAAAAATAATAGAAAAGGTGCTGAGTTCAAAAATAGGCAACAATGACAAATACGACAGGTAATGTTTTTAGAATCAATTCTTTTGTCAATTGTCAAACTACTCACGTAGTATCGAATGTGGCTGCGGTCTTCAATATGTGGGCTGCACCATACAAACGATGCACACGAGATTAAACAAACACCGACAGAATATAAAAAATGGTTTTCTGTTACATAGCCTGTCCAAGAACTTTTTGGTGCACCAAAAAAATTGGAAATCAATGAAATGAATAATTATTGACCACATACCCGATCATGTGACAGACCATCTAAACAGCTTAGTAAAAATAGAAAGCTTTTGGATATTTAAGTTGGGCACATTGGCCCCTGAAGGACTGAACCTTGTGATTGAGAAAGTGACTAATAACTATATATCATTTTGATTTTTTATTCTGGTTTGTTTTTATTGTGTTTTTATCTGGAGGTATTTGCTTTTGAAGATGTTCTAATAAATGGCGTAAGTTTTTGCCCCCCTTTTTTTTATCTGTAATGATATATTTGCATATGTAATTACAACCGTTCTGTGATTCGTTGCCTTGGGGTTAAATACTGCTTCCTTTCTATGACTAATAAACATTCACCTGAAGAAGACGGTGTATGCTGTTGAAACGCGTTGTGGTTCAACCCAAACTGGTGTCTGTGTCCTCTATCCTGCTCTCCTGTGACCGGTTTTCCTTTTTCACTTGCAATTGATAATAGGGACCTTTTTTTTGCCAAGGAATGAACACTAAACAGCGGCCAAAACGTTTCATAAGTCATTTTAAAACATAATAAGGTGATAGAATATATATAAATTAATGAAATTCAATCTATATGAAGGCTTCACAAAAATGTCTGCCCATAATGAGAATGACCATTTCGAAAAAAATTATTGTATAGTCACCTGTATGCTAAAAGTGAAATGTTTGTCCTAGGATAATAATGTGCAAAATACTAAATGAACGATTGCCTGCCTGGGCTAGTAAATGCTATCCATACCTATGACTAAATATCACTTGAATAGAGCGATGAGAAATATTACCTATATGGCAGCGTGTTGATCTCCTGGCGTCCCTGGCCCCGACGCGCGTTTCGCTGTGCTTCTTCGGGAGGCGTGTCAGGGCAGGGGGTGTGTTGGTTTAAATAGCAGAAACTAGCTTGATGATTGGACTGTAAGTAAATAGAGTGACCAATGGAAAACTTGGACCCGCGCATGCGCTGTTCTATTGTAAAATCTTTATGTTGTTATGGGAACCCCATGATGTAGTGATTAGACCACGGGTATTGTGGCCAATAGAAAAAGCCCGGAACCCACGCCAATGTCACGTGGATATAAATTCACGGTGCCACAATGAGGACTTCGCATTTGTGTATATTTGCATGGCCCGTCTTATGAGTAGAGGTGAACCGATTAGAGGCACTCACTTTATATTTTTAGATGCTTTATGTAGCAAGGTATATTTAAAATCCGTAGTATATTAGCACATGCACAGATACTACGGGCTCAATATACGGGGACTGGGCAGTTTGCGGTCATGTGACAGGCATGTCAGTTCATCAATGAGATGACGTGAACACCCCGTATCATGTTAAAACCACTAGCTGTCAACCCCTTGAGTCCGTGACCCGCGCATGCGCATAACTTTATATATTGAAATGGGGGGGGGATATCAAGAAGGGATTTGCCTAATGGCTCTAAATGTAAGAAAAAGTGCTAGGTGCTAAAATAATTCAAGTGCCTATCGGTATCTGATTATATTGATGAATACACCTAAATGTTAATAGGGAAAAAGGGAAAGGGTTTGTTACTAATGGGAATCTTATACCCAGGATTAACCCTATAACAGGAATATTCTAGTATTCTAAGCGTCAGTGATTTATATGTGCTACAAGGGGAAGGTGTCATGTTCTCAATGGCAAGAGAACATAGCATAAGCATATATAGGAACTAGCTCTTGGAAGATGGGAACTGAGCTGACCATGAACTAAACCTAACGCACAACTAGCAGTGGCCGGGTAGCATGCCTACGTTGATTCTAGATGCCCAGCACCAGCCGGAGGACTAAATAATGCTAGCAGAGGAAAATATTAGTCCTAGCTCACCTCTAGAGAAATACCCCGAAAGGAGACAGAGGCCCCCCACATGTATTGGCGGTGAATTAAGATGAAATAACAAACGTAGTATGAAAATAGGTTTAGCAAATTTGAGGTCCACTTACTACATAGCAGAAGACAGAAAGGACACTTTCATGGTCAGCTGAAAACCCTATCAAAACACCATCCAGAAATTACTTTAAAACTCTGGCATTAACTCATAACACCAGAGTGGCAATTCCTGTTCACAAGAGCTTTCCAGACACAGTAACGAAACTTCAGCTGTGAACTGGAACAAAAATGCAAAAACAAACATGGACAAGAGTCCAACTTATCTAGTAGTTGTCTAGGAGCAGGAACAAGCACAGAGAGGCTTCTGATAACATTGTTGACCGGCAAGCAACTAACAGAGCAGCAAGGTTATATAGCGACTCCCACATCTTGATGGGAACAGGTGAACAGAGACGATGACAACACCAGTTCAATTCCACCAGTAGCCACCGGGGGAGCCCAGAATCCAAATTCACAACAGTACCCCCCCCTCAAGGAGGGGGCACCGAACCCTCACCAGAACCACCAGGGCGATCAGGATGGGCCCTATGAAAGGCACGAACCAGATCAGAGGCATGAACATCAGATGCATTCACCCAAGAATTATCCTCCTGGCCGTATCCCTTCCACTTGACCAGATACTGGAGTCTCCGTCTGGAAACACGAGAGTCTAAGATTTTCTCCACAACGTACTCCAACTCACCCTCAACCAACGCCGGAGCAGGAGGCTCAACGGAAGGCACAACCGGTACCTCATACCTGCGCAATAATGACCGATGAAAAACGTTATGAATAGAAAAGGATGCAGGGAGGTCCAAACGGAAGGAAACAGGGTTAAGAATCTCCAATATCTTATACGGGCCGATGAACCGAGGCTTAAACTTAGGAGAAGAGACCCTCATAGGGACAAAACGAGAAGACAACCACACCAAATCCCCAACACAAAGCCGAGGACCAACACGACGGTGGCGGTTGGCAAAAAGCTGAGTCTTCTCCTGGGACAACCTCAAATTGTCCACCACCTGCCCCCAGATCTGATGCAATCTCTCCACCACAGCATCCACTCCAGGACAATCCGAAGTTTCCACCTGACCAGAGGAAAATCGAGGATGAAACCCCGAATTACAGAAAAACGGGGACACCAAAGTGGCAGAGCTGGCCCGATTATTGAGAGCGAACTCCGCCAATGGCAAAAAAGCAACCCAATCATCCTGGTCAGCAGACACAAAACACCTCAGATATGTCTCCAGAGTCTGATTAGTCCGCTCGGTCTGGCCATTCGTCTGAGGATGGAAAGCGGACGAAAAAGACAAATCTATGCCCATCCTAGCACAGAATGCCCGCCAAAATCTAGACACGAATTGGGTCCCTCTGTCAGAAATGATATTCTCAGGAATACCATGCAAACGAACAACATTTTGAAAAAACAGAGGAACCAACTCGGAAGAAGAAGGCAACTTGGGCAGAGGAACCAAATGGACCATCTTAGAGAAACGGTCACACACCACCCAGATGACAGACATCTTCTGAGAAACAGGCAGATCTGAAATAAAATCCATCGAGATGTGCGTCCAAGGCCTCTTAGGAATAGGCAAGGGCAACAATAATCCACTAGCCCGAGAGCAACAAGGCTTGGCCCGAGCACAAACGTCACAAGACTGCACAAAGCCTCGCACATCTCGTGACAGGGAAGGCCACCAGAAGGACCTTGCCACCAAATCCCTGGTACCAAAAATGCCAGGATGACCTGCCAACGCAGAAGAATGAACCTCAGAGATGACTCTACTGGTCCAATCATCAGGAACAAACAGTTTATCAGGTGGGCAACGATCCGGTCTATCCGCCTGAAACTCCTGCAAGGCCCGCCGCAGGTCTGGAGAAACGGCTGACAATACCACTCCATCCTTAAGGATACTTGTGGGCTCAGAGTTACCAGGCGAGTCAGGCTCAAAACTCCTAGAAAGGGCATCCGCCTTAACATTCTTAGAACCCGGTAGGTATGACACCACAAAATTAAACCGAGAGAAAAATAATGACCAGCGCGCCTGTCTAGGATTCAGGCGCCTGGCGGTCTCAAGATAAATCAAGTTTTTGTGGTCAGTCAATACCACCACCTGATGTCTGGCCCCCTCAAGCCAATGGCGCCACTCCTCAAAAGCCCACTTCATGGCCAAAAGCTCCCGATTCCCAACATCATAATTCCGCTCAGCGGGCGAAAATTTACGGGAAAAGTAGGCACAAGGCCTCATCACGGAGCAGTCAGAACTTTTCTGCGACAACACTGCCCCAGCTCCGATCTCAGAAGCGTCGACCTCAACCTGAAAAGGTAGAGCAACATCAGGCTGACGCAACACAGGGGCAGAGGAAAAACGGCGCTTAAGTTCCCGAAAGGCCTCCACAGCGTCAGGGGACCAATCAGCAACATCAGCACCCTTCTTAGTCAAATCGGTCAATGGCTTAGCAATATCCGAAAAACCAGCAATAAATCGACGATAAAAGTTAGCAAAGCCCAAAAATTTCTGAAGACTCTTAAGAGAAGAGGGCTGCGTCCAATCACAAATAGCTTGAACCTTGACAGGATCCATTTCAATGGAAGAGGGAGAAAAAATATATCCCAAAAAGGAAATCCTCTGTACCCCAAAAACACACTTAGAACCCTTCACACACAAAGAATTAGACCGCAAAACCTGGAAAACCCTCCTTACTTGCTGGACATGAGAGTCCCAGTCATCCGAAAAAATCAGAATATCATCCAGATACACAATCATAAATTTATCCAAATAATCGCGAAAAATATCATGCATAAAGGACTGGAAAACTGACGGAGCATTTGAAAGACCAAAAGGCATCACTAAATACTCAAAGTGGCCCTCGGGCGTATTAAATGCGGTTTTCCACTCATCCCCCTGCCTGATTCGCACCAAATTATACGCCCCACGAAGGTCAATCTTAGAGAACCACTTGGCCCCCTTTATGCGAGCAAACAAATCAGTCAGCAACGGCAATGGGTATTGATATTTTACAGTGATTTTATTCAAAAGCCGATAATCGATACATGGTCTCAAAGAGCCGTCTTTTTTTGACACAAAGAAAAAACCGGCTCCTAAGGGAGATGACGATGGACGAATATGTCCCTTTTCCAAGGACTCCTTTATATATTCTCGCATAGCAGCATGTTCAGGCACAGACAGATTAAATAAACGACCCTTTGGGTATTTACTACCCGGGATTAAATCTATGGCACAATCGCACTCTCGGTGCGGAGGTAATGAACCAAGCTTGGATTCTTCAAAGACGTCACGATAGTCAGACAGGAACTCAGGAATTTCTGAGGGAATAGATGATGAAATGGAAACCACAGGTACATCCCCATGAGCCCCTTTACATCCCCAGCTCAACACAGACATAGCTTTCCAGTCGAGGACTGGGTTGTGAGATTGCAGCCAAGGCAATCCTAGCACCAAATCATCATGTAGATTATGCAGCACCAGAAAGCGAATAATCTCCTGGTGATCCGGATTAATACGCATAGTTACTTGTGTCCAGTATTGTGGTTTATTATTAGCCAATGGGGTGGAGTCAATCCCCTTCAGAGGAATAAGAGTCTCCAAAGGCTCTAAATCATACCCACAGCGTTTGGCAAAGGACCAATCCATAAGACTCAAAGCGGCGCCAGAGTCGACATAGGCGTCCGTGGTAATAGATGACAAAGAGCAAATCAGGGTCACAGATAGAATAAACTTAGACGGTAAGGTGCAAATGGAAACAGATTTATCAAGCTTTTTAGTGCGCTTAGAGCATGCTGATATAACATGAGTAGAATCACCACAATAGAAACACAACCCATTTTTCCATCTAAAATTCTGCCGCTCGCTTCGGGACAGAATTCTATCACACTGCATACTCTCTGGCGACTTCTCAGTGGACACCGCCAGATGGTGCACTGGTTTGCGCTCCCGCAAACGCCTATCGATCTGAATAGCCATTGTCATGGACTCATTCAGACCCGCAGGCACAGGGAACCCCACCATAACATCCTTAATGGCATCAGAGAGACTCTCTCTGAAAGTCGCCGCCAGGGCGCACTGTCATGATCTCCATGGCCAGAGAACTAGCATAAGCCTCTATAGGAACAAGCTCTTGGAAGATGTAACTATACTGACCATGAACTAAACCTACCGCATCATCTAGAAGTAGCCAGGTAGCATGTCCTACTTTTTATCCCTATATGCCCAGCGCCGGCCGGAGAACTAAATAATGCTAGCAGAGGGAAATATAAGACCTGACTCACCTCTAGAGAAATGCCCAAAAAAAGGAGACAGAGGCCCCCCACATATATTGGCGGTGATTTTAGAAGAAATAACAAACGCAGCAGGAAAATAGTTTTAGCAAATTTGAGGTCCGCTTTCTAGATAGCAGAAGACAGAAAGCATACTTTCATGGTCAGTAGAAAACCCTAACAAAACACATCCAGAAATTACTTTAGGACTCTGGCATTAACTCATAATACCAGAGTGGCAATTCCTGATCAACAAGAGCTTTCCAGACACAGTAACGAAACTGCAGCTGTGAACTGGAACCAAAATACAAAAACAAAACATGGACGAATGTCCAACTTATCTAGTAGATGTCTGGGAGCAGGAACAAGCACAGAGAGGCTTCTGATAACATTGTTGACCGGCAAGCATCTAACAGAGAAGCCAGGTTATATAGCGACACCCAGATCTAATCAGAACAGGTGAACAGGGAAGATGATGTCACAAGTTCAATTCCACCAGTAGCCACCGGGGGAGCCCAGAATCCAAATTCACAACAGTACCCCCCCCTCAAGGAGGGGGCACCGAACCCTCACCAGAACCACCAGGGCGATCAGGATGGGCCCTATGAAAGGCACGAACCAGATCAGAGGCATGAACATCAGATGCAGTGACCCAAGAATTATCCTCCTGGCCATATCCCTTCCACTTGACCAGATACTGGAGTCTCCGTCTGGAAACACGGGAGTCTAGGATTTTTTCCACAACGTACTCCAACTCACCCTCAACCAACACCGGAGCAGGAGGCTCAACGGAAGGCACAACCGGTGCCTCATACCTGCGCAATAACGACCGATGAAAAACGTTATGAATAGAAAAGGATGCAGGGAGGTCCAAACGGAAGGAAACAGGGTTAAGAATCTCCAATATTTTATACGGACCGATGAACCGAGGCTTAAACTTAGGAGATGAGACCCTCATAGGGACAAAACGAGAAGACAACCACACCAAATCTCCAACACAAAGCCGAGGACCAACACGACGGTGACGGTTGGCAAAAAGCTGAGTCTTCTCCTGGGACAACTTTAAATTGTCCATCACCTGCCCCCAGATATGATGCAATCTCTCCACCACCGCATCCACTCCAGGACAATCCGAGGATTCCATCTGACCGGAGGAAAATCGAGGATGGAACCCCGAATTACAGAAAAACGGGGAAACCAAGGTGGCAGAGCTGGCCCGATTATTGAGGGCGAACTCCGCCAATGGCAAAAAAGCAACCCAATCATCCTGGTCAGCAGACACAAAACACCTCAGATATGTCTCCAGGGTCTGATTAGTCCGCTCGGTCTGGCCATTAGTCTGAGGGTGAAAAGCAGACGAAAAAGACAAATCTATGCCCATCCTAGCACAAAATGCCCGCCAAAATCTAGACACAAATTGGGTTCCTCTGTCAGAAACGATATTCTCAGGAATACCATGCAAACGAACAACATTTTGAAAAAACAGGGGCACCAACTCGGAAGAAGAAGGCAATTTGGGCAGGGGAACCAAATGAACCATCTTAGAAAAACGGTCACACACCACCCAGATGACAGACATCTTCTGAGAAACAGGCAGATCTGAAATAAAATCCATCGAGATGTGTGTCCAAGGCCTCTTAGGAATAGGCAAGGGCAACAATAATCCACTAGCCCGAGAACAACAAGGCTTGGCCCGAGCACAAACGTCACAAGACTGCACAAAGCCTCGCACATCTCGTGACAGGGAAGGCCACCAGAAGGATCTTGCCACCAAATCCCTGGTACCAAAAATTCCAGGATGACCTGCCAACGCAGAAGAATGCACCTCAGAGATGACTTTACTGGTCCAATCATCAGGAACAAACAGCCTATCAGGCGGACAACGATCCGGTCTATCCGCCTGAAACTCCTGCAAGGCCCGCCGCAGGTCTGGAGAAACGGCTGACAAGATAACTCCCTCCTTAAGAATACCTGTGGGGTCAGAGTTGCCAGGTGAATCAGGCTCAAAACTCCTAGAAAGGGCATCCGCCTTAACATTCTTAGAACCTGGTAGGTACGATACCACAAAATCAAACCGAGAAAAAAATAATGACCAGCGCGCCTGTCTAGGATTCAGGCGCCTGGCGGTCTCAAGATAAATCAAATTTTTGTGGTCAGTCAATACCACCACCTGATGTCTGGCCCCCTCGAGCCAATGGCGCCACTCCTCAAACGCCCACTTCATGGCCAAAAGCTCCCGATTCCCAACATCATAATTCCGCTCAGCGGGCGAAAATTTACGGGAAAAGAAGGCACAAGGCCTCATCACGGCGCAGTCAGAACTTTTCTGCGACAACACTGCCCCAGCTCCGATCTCAGAAGCGTCGACCTCAACCTGAAAAGGAAGAGTCACATCAGGCTGACGCAACACAGGGGCAGAAGAAAAACAGCGCTTAAGCTCCTGAAAGGCCTCCACAGCATCAGGGGACCAATTAGCAACATCAGCACCCTGTCTAGTCAAATCGGTCAATGGCTTAACGACATCCGAAAAACCAGAAATAAATCGACGATAAAAGTTGGCAAAGCCCAAAAATTTCTGAAGACTTTTAAGAGAAGAGGGCTGCGTCCAATCACAAATAGCTTGAACCTTGACAGGATCCATCTCAATGGAAGAGGGAGAAAAAATATATCCCAAAAAGGAAATTCTCTGAACCCCAAAAACGCACTTAGAACCCTTGACACACAGAGAATTAGACCGCAAAACCTGAAAAACCCTCTTAACTTGCCGGACATGAGAGTCCCAGTCATCCGAAAAAATCAGAATATCATCCAGATACACTATCATAAATTTATCCAAAAAATCGCGGAAAATATCATGCATAAAGGACTGGAAGACTGAAGGGGCATTAGAAAGACCAAAAGGCATCACCAAATACTCAAAGTGGCCCTCGGGCGTATTAAATGCGGTTTTCCACTCATCCCCCTGCCTGATCCGCACCAAATTATACGCCCCACGGAGATCAATCTTAGAGAACCACTTGGCCCCCTTTATGCGAGCAAACAAATCAGTCAGCAACGGCAATGGGTATTGATATTTAACCGTGATTTTATTCAAAAGCCGATAATCAATACATGGTCTCAAAGAGCCGTCTTTTTTTGACACAAAGAAAAAACCGGCTCCTAAGGGAGATGACGATGGACGAATATGTCCCTTTTCCAAGGACTCCTTTATATATTCTCGCATAGCAGTATGTTCAGGCACAGACAGATTAAATAAACGACCCTTTGGGTATTTACTACCCGGAATTAAATCTATAGCACAATCGCACTCACGGTGCGGAGGTAGTGAACCCAGCTTGGGTTCTTCAAAGACGTCACGATAATCAGACAGGAACTCAGGGATTTCAGAGGGAATAGATGATGAAATGGACACCAAAGGTACGTCCCCATGAGTCCCCTTACATCCCCAGCTCAACACAGACATAGCTCTCCAGTCAAGGACTGGGTTGTGAGACTGCAGCCATGGCAATCCCAGCACCAAATCATCATGTAGATTATACAGCACCAGAAAACGAATAGTCTCCTGGTGATCCGGATTAATACACATAGTCACTTGTGTCCAGTATTGTGGTTTATTATTAGCCAATGGGGTGGAGTCAATCCCCTTCAGAGGAATAAGAGTTTCCAAAGGCTCTAAATCATACCCACAACGATTGGCAAAGGACCAATCCATAAGACTCAAAGCGGCGCCAGAGTCGATATAGGCGTCAGTAGTAATAGATGACAAAGAGCAAATCAGGGTCACAGACAAAATAAATTTAGACTGTAAAGTGCCAATGGAAACGGATTTATCAAGCTTTTTAGTACGCTTAGAGCATGCTGATATAACATGAGTAGAATCCCCACAATAGAAACACAACCCATTTTTCCGTCTAAAATTCTGCCGCTCGCTTCTGGACAGAATTCTATCACACTGCATGCTTTCTGGCGTCTTCTCAGTGGACACCGCCAGATGGTGCACTGGTTTGCGCTCCCGCAGACGCCTATCGATCTGAATGGCCATTGTCATGGACTCATTCAGACCCGCAGGCACAGGGAACCCCACCATAACATCCTTAATGGCATCAGAGAGACCCTCTCTGAAAGTAGCCGCCAAGGCACACTCATTCCACTGAGTAAGCACAGACCATTTACGGAATCTTTGGCAGTAAATTTCAGCTTCATCTTGCCCCTGCGATAGGGACATCAAAGTTTTTTCTGCCTGAAGTTCCAAATGAGGTTCCTCATACAGCAAGCCCAAGGCCAAAAAAAACGCATCCACATTGCGCAACGCAGGATCCCCTGGTGCCAATGCAAAAGCCCAGTCTTGAGGGTCGCCGCGGAGCAAGGAAATCACAATCCCAACCTGCTGTGCAGGGTCTCCAGCAGAACGAGATTTCAGGGACAAAAATAGCTTACAATTATTTCTAAAATTCTGAAAGCTAGATCTATTCCCTGAGAAGAATTCCGGCAAAGGAATTCTCGGCTCAGATACCGGAGCATGAATAATAAAATCTTGCAAATTTTGTACTTTCGTGGTGAGATTATTCAAACCTGCAGTTACACTCTGAAGATCCATTATTAACAGGTGAACACAAAGCCATTCAAAGATTATAAGGAGAGAGAAAAAAAAGAAAGACTGCAGCATAGACAGACTGGCAAGTGATCCAATTAAGAGCACAGAGAAAAAAAAAAAAAAAAAACTCTCAGCAGACTTCTTATTTCTCTCCTTTCTCAGCCAAGGATTTTAACCCTTTAGTGGTCCGGTCAAACTGTCATGATCTCCATGGCCAGAGAACTAGCATAAGCCTCTATAGGAACAAGCTCTTGGAAGATGTAACTATACTGACCATGAACTAAACCTACCGCATCATCTAGAAGTAGCCAGGTAGCATGTCCTACTTTTTATCCCTATATGCCCAGCGCCGGCCGGAGAACTAAATAATGCTAGCAGAGGGAAATATAAGACCTGACTCACCTCTAGAGAAATGCCCAAAAAAAGGAGACAGAGGCCCCCCACATATATTGGCGGTGATTTTAGAAGAAATAACAAACGCAGCAGGAAAATAGTTTTAGCAAATTTGAGGTCCGCTTTCTAGATAGCAGAAGACAGAAAGCATACTTTCATGGTCAGTAGAAAACCCTAACAAAACACATCCAGAAATTACTTTAGGACTCTGGCATTAACTCATAATACCAGAGTGGCAATTCCTGATCAACAAGAGCTTTCCAGACACAGTAACGAAACTGCAGCTGTGAACTGGAACCAAAATACAAAAACAAAACATGGACGAATGTCCAACTTATCTAGTAGATGTCTGGGAGCAGGAACAAGCACAGAGAGGCTTCTGATAACATTGTTGACCGGCAAGCATCTAACAGAGAAGCCAGGTTATATAGCGACACCCAGATCTAATCAGAACAGGTGAACAGGGAAGATGATGTCACAAGTTCAATTCCACCAGTAGCCACCGGGGGAGCCCAGAATCCAAATTCACAACAGCGCACTCATTCCACTGAGTAAGCACAGACCATTTACGGAATCTTTGACAGTAAATTTCCGCTTCATCTTGCCCCTGAGATAGGGACATCAAAGTTTTTTCTGCCTGAAGCTCCAAATGAGGTTCATCATAAAGCAACCCCAAGGCCAGAAAAAACGCATCCACATTGAGCAACGCAGGATCCCCTGGTGTCAATGAAAAAGCCCAGTCTTGAGGGTCGCCCCGGAGCAAGGAAATCACAATCCTGACCTGCTGTGCAGGGTCTCCGGCAGAGCGAAATTTCAGGGACAAAAATAATTTGCAATTATTTCGAAAATTCTGAAACCCAGATCTATTCCCCGAGAAAAATTCCGGCAAAGGAATTCTCGGCTCAGATACAGGTGCATGACAAACAAAGTCTTGCAAATTTTGTACCTTCGTGGCGAGATTATTCAAACCTGCAGTTACACTCTGAAGATCCATTACAAACAGGTGGACACAGAGCCATTCAAAGATTAGAAGGAGAGAAAAAAAAAAAAAAAATTCTCAGCAGACTTCTTATTTCTCTCCTTTCTCAGCCAAGGATTTTAACCCTTTACTGGCCGGTCAAACTGTCATGTTCTCAATGGCAAGAGAACATAGCATAAGCATATATAGGAACTAGCTCTTGGAAGATGGGAACTGAGCTGACCATGAACTAAACCTAACGCACAACTAGCAGTGGCCGGGTAGCATGCCTACGTTGATTCTAGATGCCCAGCACCAGCCGGAGGACTAAATAATGCTAGCAGAGGAAAATATTAGTCCTAGCTCACCTCTAGAGAAATACCCCGAAAGGAGACAGAGGCCCCCCACATGTATTGGCGGTGAATTAAGATGAAATAACAAACGTAGTATGAAAATAGGTTTAGCAAATTTGAGGTCCACTTACTACATAGCAGAAGACAGAAAGGACACTTTCATGGTCAGCTGAAAACCCTATCAAAACACCATCCAGAAATTACTTTAAAACTCTGGCATTAACTCATAACACCAGAGTGGCAATTCCTGTTCACAAGAGCTTTCCAGACACAGTAACGAAACTTCAGCTGTGAACTGGAACAAAAATGCAAAAACAAACATGGACAAGAGTCCAACTTATCTAGTAGTTGTCTAGGAGCAGGAACAAGCACAGAGAGGCTTCTGATAACATTGTTGACCGGCAAGCAACTAACAGAGCAGCAAGGTTATATAGCGACTCCCACATCTTGATGGGAACAGGTGAACAGAGACGATGACAACACCAGTTCAATTCCACCAGTAGCCACCGGGGGAGCCCAGAATCCAAATTCACAACAGGAAGGGATCTTGTTACTGATATGGAAATCATTAATCCCCAAATTTCCGCCAATTTTTACTATGTGTGCATAAAGATAATACACTATATTATATCTGTGATTGTGTATGTGCTAAAAATATTGTAATGAATAAATAAATAAATAATAAAATAGATCAATAATGAAATAAATGATGAAAACTAATTAATGAGTGTTAGGGCTAGCAGAACGCACCAAATAATTAGAAAGATAGAGTAAGGTGCGTTCGCAGCCCAGGGTCCACTGTGCAGAAATGGAACCTGCTGCTAAGTAATGACGGACTATATGGCGGTACAATATGGATTCACACACGGGTTAACTTCACCCAGTATAAAGAAAGCAAACCCTGTTGCGTCACAAGGCGGGGGTATGGCACAAAGAGCGCAAGCAAAGAGTCACACAACTCTACCCCTAGACTCGGGATTAGAGTACAACTAGACCTCTTGCGCTCGACACCGCAACTGGAGTGTCAGCGTAACCAAAAAAATAACTTAGATGCACGGGAGTGCATGCGGTGCTGCTCTGGCGGACGCCACTAACCACCCAGGCTTGGGTAAGGAAAGAGCTGTGAAAGCGCACGGCGCCGCACTGGCGGTCACAGCAATCTGACGCTGTATTGTGTGTCACGTGCTGATGGCTAAGTCGGGCGCTAGATAGCAATCATCCACCTTACGCGAGCAGTCATACACAAGGGAGGGGATGATTAATGAACGACTTTCACACATCAACACACACAAGTTTACAAGTGTACACTAGCGCATGGCCATGCGAACCTTTTATAGCTGCAGCAAGTACAGGACCTTCCCAGAAGGACCAATGGGAGGCTGCCACAGAAGTTGAGCACCTTCAGGACCTTCCTAAAGGACTAATGGGATTTGCTGCAGTATCTAAGCATCTGACCCTTGATCTCTAACAAGATCTTGCCCTGGGCATGCTCAGAAGGGGAAAAGCAGGACTTAGTCCCAAAAACATCTGCTCGCCGTTACAATGGCAGAAGCGGGAAAGGCAGCAGTAACCCTTTGCACAGTGTCAGACTGAGCAAGACGTAGGGACCGACGTCTCCACTGAGCAGACTCCACTGTGGCTGGAGAAGAATGGGAGACCGCAGCGGAGATGGTTCGAGATTCCCCCTGTGCAGAGGCGGGAACTCAACACCTATCAATGAGTGATAATCTATATATATAATTTTCTAAGGGGCACTTCCGTCTATTTGTCTGTCTGTCACGGAAATCCCAAGTCTCTGATTAATCGCGGCCGGCCGTGACCAATCAGTGGCGGGCACAGTCCGGCCACGAATTGGCCCCTCCCTATTCCCCTGTAGTCAGTGCCACCTCCATACTCCCCTCCAGTCAGCACCCACATACCGTTTTAGCAGTCCGTTAAACGGACTGTGTTACACCCCAGCATAACCTATACCTATGCAGCATCAATAGAAACAAAATCAAATGTTAACAAAAAAAAAAAAATCATTATATTCTCACCTTCCAGCACATTTCCCACTCCTCACGACTAGTGTTGAGCATTCCGATACCGCAAGTATCGGGTATCGGCCGATACTTGCGGGTATCGGAATTCCGATACCGAGATCCGATACTTTTGTGGTATCGGGTATCGGTATCGAAACAACATTAATGTAATAATGTGTAAAATAAAGAATTAAAATAAAAAATATTGCTATACTCACCTCTCCGACGCAGCCTGGACCTCAGCAAGGGAACCGGCAGCGTTGTTTGCTTAAAATTTGCGCGTTTATTTCCTTACTTGAAGTCCCGGCTTGTGATTGGTCGCGTGCCGCCCATGTGGCCGAGACGCGACCAATCACAGCAAGCCGTGACGTAATTTTAGGTCCTTCAGTATTTTAAAATTACGTTCCGGCTTTGTGATTGGTCACGTCGCGGTCACATGGGCGTCGCGACCAATCACAAGCCGTGACGTCACGGGAGGCTGGACACGCGCGCATTTTAAAATCAATGGTGATTGGGGCCACCATCTAGTAACTATATATGTTGTTATGACCTGGTGATTACGGAGCAGCACTGAGATAACCTGGTGAGTAAAACAAATCATGGACAAGCTCCGAGGAGGTGGCAGCTCCACCGACCGCAATCACTGTTATGACCTGGTGATTACGGAGCAGCACTGAAATGACCTGGTGGGTAAAACAAATAATGGACAAGCTCTGAGGAGGTGGTAGCTTTACTGACCGCAATCCCTACTCCTAGCACCAACACTAGAAATAGCCGTGGAGCGTTCCTGACTCTGCCTAGAACTAACTACCCCTGAAGATGGAAACGGAAAACTATCTCGCCTCAGAGAAACCCCCAAAAGGAAAGATAGCCCCCCACAAATATTGACGGTGAGTGGAGAGGGAAATTACAAACTCAGAAATGAAAATAGATTTTAGCAAAGGAGGCCAATACTATCTAAATAGACAGAAATAGAAAAGGATACTGTGCGGTCAGTATAAAAACTAAAAATCCATGCAGAGTTTACAAAAATAGCCTCCACACCGACTCACGGTGTGGAGGAGCAAATCTGCTACCCCAGAGCTTCCAACTAGCCTGAATATTTCATAATGACAAGCTGGACAAAAGAGACATAACTTAAACCTGAACAGAAGGTCAAAAACAGGGAACAACCCAAAAACTAGCAGGACTTATCTTAAGCTGAAATGGACTGGCCAACAGAGAACTTCCAGGAGAGGACTGAATCCAACAGGAAAACATTGACAGCTGGCATGGATTACAAACTAGAGCCCAGTTAAATAACAAGGCCAGGGAACCGATTAGTGAAAGCAGCTGCTAAGTTCCACTCGAAACCACCAGAGGGAGCCCAAGAGCAGAACTCCCAAAAATACCATTCATAACCACAGGATGGAGCCCAAGAACGGAATTCACAACAATATGTATTATATATAGCTATATTGATTATATGAATTAATGACAAAATAAATTAAATTACATATACCTATGCAGCGCCCCAGAGTCCTGGTCGTTGCAGTACTGTTGCTCCGCCACTAAGGGGAGTGATGGTACGTCTGATTGCACTAAAGAAGTTCACCTGACCAGGTATCGCAGGCACACACTACACCTCACACTCCGGCCACCAGGGGGGTGGTTCTATCTATTAGACCACTCCTCACACTTGGGTAAAACTGGGGGTTGGACAGGAAGTCAGGGAGAAAGGAGCTGGGAAGAGCTCGAGAGAGGACCTGTCAGGGGTGGGATCCTGGCAGAGCCCTAGTGAACAGGAAAGAACGTTACGGAGCCGTGCCTGTGCTTACAGCGGCAGTCTCCTAGGATAGGACCAAAAGGAGTCGTGCTGTAAGATCGAGGCAACATCCTTCTGAGGCGCAAAGTTGGTGGCCAGAACGCCGAGGAAGTAAGAGACTCTAAGCATTACTTCAAACCACGGCAGGACAGCCAATTATAGGTTGGCTGTCTCACTTAAAACACCTAAGCAGACAACGGAGGCAGCTGTGGGAGAGGGGCGACTCTAGGGTCCCAGAAGAACTCCAGGCCTACTCCGTCATACGGGTACGTTCTAGCCATATCATCTGGGGGACGGAGAGAACGAACATCAGAAACAGACACAACAGTTGTGAGGACTATCCCGGGGTGCTCAGCAGGGAAGTACTACAACACACAGGCGCTAGAAGGTAGACACTGATTCCCACCTGCAAAGGGAACTCCGGATGTGCCTTCGGACCGGCTGGACTCAGCCAGCCCTGTTAACAGTGCTCTGGATTGAGTATCTCGAAACCTTCAGTAAAGAGGTAAAGAGACTGCAACCCTGTGTCCTCGTTATTCATCGCGACCTGCACCGCACACCACCATCTACAACTTTAATTGGATGCCCCTTAGCAGGGTCACGGACCGGGTCTAGCCACCGTGACAACCCCAGAACCGCGACAGAGGAGCCCAGTACCGAGTACCCCGCGGCCCTGCGACTGGGGGCGCTCCAAACTTGGTGTCACGGACAGGATCTACTTAAGCCTGAAGAATCAGGTCATGTGTGCCTTGGAACTGTGATTTATTGTGCTTGGACTGTGATTTACTGCAAAGACTGTGCATTGCTATTACCGGCACAAGTTCCCTCCATAATTCGCCATCGCCTCGCACGGAGGGGGGAGCCATAGCTTCGTGGGCGGAGCCGGCCAAAAAGAGCGCGGAACAAGAAAACGCGGTGAAGTGCCGATCTCGGAAGAGGAACCCTGACTCTCAGCAGGTTAGCAGGGGGAAGGAATGGCCATGTCGGAGTCGGGAGGGGCAGAGGCGGCGGTCGCAGCCGCGGACGCAGAGGCACCTCCGGGCCCCGCATTAGACGCAGCCGCGGGCCTTGTGCCACCGCCGGTCGCCGCAGAGCTTGCCGCCCCCGTCAGCCAGCCGGATACTGCCGTGGCTACAACAGCCATAATGCCCTTCTCTATGCCGTACCTGCCCGGAGCAGCCTGGCTCCCGCGATGCTCTGGAGAATCACATACATTTACTGACTTTAAAGAGGGGATCTGCAGCCTGCTTGAGTTTTATCCCCTGACGGAGCCGCAGAAAGTTCATATGATAACTGGCCAACTCTTTGGGGTGGCTCTGAGAGAAGTGAAGTCCTGGCCCGCCGCGGATAAGAAAACTGCGCAGCAGGTCTTTGCAAAGCTTAAAGCCACCTTTGACACACGCACTGCTATGGAAATTAAGTTGACTTTCTATGGGTGCAAACAGAGGCCGCAAGATAGCTTACGGGACTATGCCCTTAACCTCCAGGTGGCGCTGCTTGCCATCAAGCAGAGTGACCCCGGCAGCATGCAAGATGAAGATAAACTCCTTAAAGAGCGGTTCATTGAGGGGCTCCTGTGCAACCACCAAAGGGGTCAACTGCACTTCCTGGCCATGCAGAATCCAGACCTGACTTTTGCGCAATTCAAGGATAAAGCCATCCAGGCGCTACAGGAGCGACAGCCCAGCCGTGCAGTGCCTCCCAGACGCCAAGCTCTCACATACCACCAGGAGGTGGCGTCGGATGCCCCAGTCGCCACCGAGGCCGATGCCCAGATCCTAGAGGATGATTCCCCCGCAGGACTCCGCCTCCAGGTGCAGGAGCTGACCAAGAGCGTCGATGCCCTAGCCCGGACCGTGCAGTCCCTACAGGAGGCCCCCAAGGAGAAGATCCAGCTGGCCTCCAGACCAGAGGATGTCCCCTGGATGCGACAGAGGAGGACTCCGCCGACCAGAGGCAGGGACGACGATCGCTTTCATCGGGACGCACGACCTATCTGCCGCCACTGTCATCATGTGGGCCACCTTGCAAGGTACTGTCATTTAAACGAGCAACCCCTGGGGCAGAGGGCCAACCCCCAGAAGTAGGACGATCAGGCCCGTAGCATTGGAGAGCCAAATACATTGGAGGGCGACCAGTTCTTCCTATCGTGATTGACGGTATCCCCATGAACGCTTTGCTGGACACCGGTTCTCAGGTGACGACTATGCCTTACGTGCTTTATAAACGGTATTGGGAGGACACCGATATTACTCGTGGCCCCGATGACGATTTCACCATAATAGCCAGTAATGGTCAGCCACTGCCACAAGTGGGGTATAAAGAGGTCACCATCAAAGTGGGGCGGGTGGAATTAAAGGCCCAAGGGATTGTAATTGTTGATATTGATCGCCGAGAATGTAATCCCATGATGACAATTGGTACTAATGTTATACAAAATTGTCTTGCAGAAGTTATTGTCCTATTACAACAGGTAGCAGAAACAGCTGGCTACAGTGAACAATGTGCCCTGCAAAAAGAAATCAGGGCCCTGATGCAAAGACAGCAGGTGGAGCTGACTGGTGGTGAAATTGGTCGTGTCACAGTGAGTGATTCAAACCCCATTGCGATACCCCCCCAGGAGTGAAATGTTAATATGGTGTCGGGCAGCCATAGGCCTCAGGGGTAAAGACTATCAGGCCCTGGTAGAACCCGTACACTCGGATAATAGGCCTACCCTCCTGACAGCCAGAGGGGTGGTTGACGTCCGCAAGGGGAGGGTGCCAGTACGTGTTCTCAATTGCGGGGAGGAAGAAGTCCAGCTAGCCAAATATGCCACACTTGCCAAACTGTTTACTGTTAATAGTAGTGTGATACAGGCACCTGGGCCCTTGGTCCCGTCCAATCCGGTGGAGAACAACGGTTCTGCAGGGCAGCCGAAGGATTGGTGTCGGGAATTACACGTGGGCACTGACTCTACCCCACCTCACCAGAAACAGGGGGCCTACAGGGTGGTTCATGAGTATGAGCGGGTCTTCAGTAAACACCCCCTAGATTTTGAGCAGGTAAAAGGGATCCAACACCATATCCCCACAGGGGATCACCGACCCATAAAAGAGAGATACCATCCTGTACCCCCAGCTCATTATCAGTGTGCCAAGGACATGTTGCGAGAGATGAAGGAGGCTAGGGTAGTGAGGGACAGTTGTAGCCCTTGGGCAGCTCCATTAGTCCTTGTTAAAAAGAAAGATGGTACAATGAGAATGTGTGTGGATTATAGGCAGTTAAATCGCATTACACATAAAGATGCATACCCACTGCCCAGGATAGAGGAGTCCCTGGCCACTTTAAAATCTGCTAACTACTTCTCTACCTTGGATCTCACCAGTGGGTACTGGCAGGTTCCTGTGGCAGAGGCAGACAAGGAGAAGATGGCCTTCACGACGCCGATGGGTCTCTGTGAATTCAACTCTATGCCCTTCGGATTGTGCAATGCCCCGGGGATGTTTCAGAGGATGAAACCGTACTGCTGTATCTGGACGATGTCATTGTCTTCTCCAAGACCTATGAAGACCATCTGAAGCACCTGGCCAAGGTGTTTGAAGCCCTGTCCAACTTCGGCTTAAAGGTGAAACCATCCAAATGCCACCTGCTGAAGCCCAAAGTGCAGTATCTGGGCCATGTGGTGAGTGCCGAAGGAGTGGCCCCAGACCCCGACAAGGTTACGGTGATTAAAGACTGGCCAAAACCCAGCAACCTCCATGAAGTCTGGCAATTCCTCGGGTTGGTAGGCTATTACAGGAGGTTCATCAAGGACTTCACCAAGAAGGCCGCACCATTGCAAGATCTGTTGGTGTGCCAATCCAAGAAGACCAAGGGGAAGAATACCCCCTTTGATTGGAATGAAGGACTGGAAGGGTCATTCACTTGCTTGAAGATGGCGCTGACGGGAGAAGAGGTACTGGCTTACCCTGAGTATGATCAACCATTTGTACTGTACACGGATGCCAGCAACGTAGGACTGGGAGCTGTGTTGTCCTAGGTCCAGAAAGGCAAGGAGAGGATAATCACTTATGCCAGCAGGAAACTGCGTCCCACGGAAAGGAACCCTGACAACTACAGTTCCTTCAAGCTGGAATTCCTCGCCATCGTTTGGGCAGTGACGGAGAGGTTCAAGCACTACCTGGCTTCAGCAAAATTCACCGTCTTCACGGATTACAATCCACTAACGCATTTGGACATGGCAAAACTCGGGGCCTTGGAACAGCGGTGGATGGCCCGGCTGTCCAATTACGACTTCACCATCAAGTACCGGGCAGGACGCAAGAATGCGAATGCCGATGCCTTGTCCCAGATGCCCAATTTGCCAGAAACGGGGGAGGACCCGGAGGCACTTGAAGAAGTAGAGCTGCCCGCTTTCCATCGCCCCAAAGCTACTCAGTGCTCCCATCATGTGAAGAACAGGCACAGAAACAACCAGGGTGCCACGCTGAATCCCCTGCCCCACCATGGGTGGGCAGAGACCCAAGATGGTGACCCTGCGGTCCGTCGGGTGAAAGAGCTCCTGACGCAGGCAGGTTTACATCCCGGCCCGGATGTTCCACAGGAAACCCAACAGCTGTGGAAGGGGAGGAGCAAATTGTTTATTCACGATGGTAAGCTGTGCCGAAGAAGTATCGACCCCCGCACTCATGAATTGGTATGGCAGATAGTGGTTCCAAGGCAAGATGCGCCCATGGTTCTGGGAGCGTACCATGATGGGGCTGGACACTTCAGGTGGAGGAAGTTGGAGAGACTACTCCGAGGGAGATTCTATTGGATTGGCATGAAAAGAGCCATCGAGTAGTGGTGTCGGGAGTGTGGCCCGTGCAGCCTACGCAGGAAGGACCGTGACAGCCAACGGGCTCCTTTGTAGCCCATCATCACCAAACGGCCGCTAGAACTGGTCGCGCTAGACCACGTGAAGCTGACACCTAGCCGGTCGGGCTATATCTACGCTCTCACCATCATGGATCACTACTCCAGGTTCCTGGTGGTTGTACCTGTCAAGGATCTAACGGCCAGGACGGCTGCCAGAACCTTCCAGCAGTACTTCTGTAGGCCCCATGGGTATCCGGAGAAGGTACTGACCGATCAGGAACCAGCGTTTGAGGCGGAGGTATTCCAGGAGTTCTGCAATCTGTACGGGTGTAAGAAGATCAGAACCACACCGTACCACCCACAGACCAACGGGATGTGTGAAAAGATGAACCAAATGGTGATCGACTTATTGAAGACCTTGCCTGTAGAAGAACGGAACTTGTGTCCAACAAAGTTACCCGACCTGGTAGACATGTACAACCACATCCCAGTGAATTCTACCAACTGCACTCCGGCGTACCTGATGCAAGGAAGGTCTAGTAAGTTGCCCGTTGATCTGGACATGGGGGTTCTAACCCCCGAAGATACCTCGCCGGATGTCGATTGGGATGCGGAGAGGCAGCAAAGGTACCGCAAAGTACAGGAATGCATGGAAAGAAGTCTCACTCAGGCCAGGCAAAAACAGGAAAGGGACTACAACCAGAGCGCTCCTGCGACTCCCTTGCCGCCTGGTGAGCAGGTACTTAAGCGGAAGAGAAGGCTACACAAACTTGACGATCAATGGGAAGCAGAACCGTATACCATCCTGCCGTCTGATTTCGACAATACTAAAGTCTGTCTCATCAGCAAAGATGGAGGGGAAACCTCCACGGCAATATCCAGAGACCACCTTAAGATATGCCCCGATAAGTTGAGGGAGAAGGAGACAGGTCCGAAAGCTTCTCCACCTGCATAAGAGGAGAAAATGATACACACTGTTCTTGGTGATTTCCCCCAGTCTTGGACTCAAATATATCAGGCCATCATGGTACCTGTCTTAACGTTTCATCAACCGGACCCACCTGAACTAGATGTGGTGCCAGATCCTCCGGACCCGCAATTGCCACAAACCCCTCCGGACGATGTCATGCCCACCGTCGGACCGGCGGAGCCACCCTCTGCTATCGGCGAACCGGCCGTACCCACTGTCGGTAGCAGCAGCTCCGAGAGATCCAGCATACCAGTGCTACCCAGACTAACTAGAAGCGTAGCTAGAAGGCAGTGCACTACACCAGTGGTAGCAAGCATAGCGAGCCCTGCTAGGCCAGTAGTAACCCCCGCACTACGGAGGTCTACACGTAGCACCAAGAACCAAACTCCACTTCACTACAAAACTTGGAGGTATTAACGAAAAATTGTTATTTGGTTAAGAATGTTTGTGTAAATATCTGTGTTACAGGTTTGACAATGGACAATGGAGTAATGGACAGTGAATTGCTCCAAAACTTTCAAAAGGGGACCCCTTTGTTTACCCGGGGTCCCCGCCGTTTCAACCACTGGACTGGGAGTCATAGACTGTGCATGACCCAAAATTTGGGCAGCGTTCAAGTGTCCTCACCTCCCATAAAGGGAAGCACTGTTATATAGTTACTGGTTCATAGCATTTACTTGCTTATAGTGTTTCAAAGTTTTGTGTGTTTCCTACTAACATGTAATGTTGTTTTTCTTTTCCCAATCCGGGAGTACTGGATTTAACCGGGGGGGAGTGCAGTGCCCCAGAGTCCTGGTCATTGCAGTACTGTTGCTCCGCCACTAAGGGGAGTGATGGTACGTCTGATTGCACTAAAGGAGTTCACCTGACCATGTATCGCCTACACACACTACACCTCACACTCCGGCCACCAGGGGGGGTGGTTCTATCTATTAGACCACTCCTCACACTTGGGTAAAACTGGGGGTTGGACAGGAAGTCAGGGAGAAAAGAGCTGGGAAGAGCTCGAGAGAGGACCTGTCAGGGGTGGGATCCTGGCAGAGCCCTAGTGAACAGGAAAGAACGTTACGGAGCCGTGCCTGTGCTTACAGCGGCAGTCTCCTAAGAAAAGACAAGAAGCGAGGGGTATTGTGAAGGAGTGAGAAACGGGAATACAGCAAAGAGGTGATAGGACCAAAAGGAGTCGTGCTGTAAGATCGAGGCAACATCCTTCTGAGGCGCAAAGTTGGTGGCTGGAACGCCGAGGAAGTAAGAGACTCTAAGCATTACTTCAAACCACGGCAGGACAGCCAATTATAGGTTGGCTGTCTCACTTAAAACACCTAAGCAGACAACGGAGGCAGCTGTGGGAGAGGGGCGACTCTAGGGTCCCGGAAGAACTCCAGGCCTACCTGTTATGATCCGGTGGCCTTGGGGCAGCATGAGACGTACTCTAGAGAAGGTGGTACCTGTACTGACCGCAGACCCTGAACTTAACACCGCAGCTAGAAGTAGCCGTGGGATGTACCTACCGATCCTAGACACCTTGACACAGCCGGAGGACTAAATACCCCTATAGATAGAAAAGGGAAAACTATCTTGCCTCAGAGAAAATCCCCAAAGGATAGACAGCCCCCACGAATATTGACTGTGAGAGGAGAGGAAAAAACATATGCAGACTGAAAACAGGATTTAGCAAAGGAGGCCACTGTAGATAAATAGAAAGGAAAGGACAGAATACCATGCGGTCAGTATTAAACACTAGAAAATATCCACCACAGAAAATACAAAAACTCCACATCTAACTAAAGATATGAAGGGTATATCTGCATCTCCAGAGATTCCAGCTTGGCTTACACAGACTAAGCTGGACAAGAAAAAACATGAAATGCAATGAACTGTAAGGCCCACAGCATGTGGACTGCAAAAAACAAAAGCCAGAACTTATCTTTGCTGATTTGGGCAGCAGAGAGGAGAAACCAGGCAGAGATGTGAATCCTCCAAGAACAATGGACAACTGGCAAGAATTAGAGGATGCTGCAAACCTAAATACCCAGCAAGCCAGCAATAAGCAGGGACACCTGAGCAGAACCACAATCCAGGGACACTGCATTACCAGCAGCAACCACCGGAGGGAACCCAAGAGCAGAATTCACAACACCTACCCCATCAAACGGGTGCGTCCTAGCCATATCATCTGGGGGACGGAGAGAACGAACATCAGAAACAGACACAACAGTTGTGAGGACTATCCCGGGGTGCTCAGCAGGGAAGTACTACAACACACAGGCGCTAAAAGGTAGACACTGATTCCCACCTGCAAAGGGAACTCCGGATGTGCCTTCGGACCGTCCGGTCTCAGCCAGCCCTGTTAACAGTGCTCTGGATTGAGTATCTCGAAACCTTCAGTAAAGAGGTAAAGAGACTGCAACCCTGTGTCCTCGTTATTCATCACGACCTGCACCGCACACCACCACCTACAACTTTAATTGGATGCCCCTTAGCAGGGTCACGGACTGGGTCTAGCCACCGTGACAACTCCAGAACCGCGACAGAGGAGCCTGGTACCGAGAACCCCGCGGCCCTGCGACTGGGGGCGCTCCACCTACATTAGAAGCTAATTAGCCAAAATTCCTACATATATTGATATCTCAATAAATATCTGCTCATTAGATTACAGTCCAAAAGGTCTTCCCAATTTTCAAGAAGGTCCAATATAGTCCCAAGATTATTTCTCCAATTTTCAAAGTATGGTCCTGTGCAATCCTAAGAAATATATCTTCCCAATTTTCACAGTATGGATACTACTGCAATTTTGTTTCCAGAATGCTGAAGCACCCACAGGTCCAATATGGAATTCCAGAGGATAAACGGACAAGAAGTTCATCAATCAGGTAAGAACATTGTTGTGAACTCCGTTTTCAGGCTCCCTCTTGTGGTCACAGATGGTATTGTGTGACTTTGGTTTTTTGGCTCCCCTTGGTGGTTTGGTTTATTATCCTGCGGGTCTGGCTGGATCAGCTGCCTCGTTATTCACCAGGGAGGTTCCTATTTAGCTCTGCTTCACTTCCACTTGTTGCCGGCTGTCAATGTATTCAGTACTATTCTGATTATTCCTGATTATCTCGTTTTCTGCCTCTTCAGGATAAGCTAAGTTCTGTTTGAATATTTTTTTCTCATCTGCCTGCAATGTGATTTCTGTGTAAGATGAGTCTAGTCCAGCTTGCTAATATGTGATTTCTTGTTGCTGGTAAGCTCTGGGGTACAGAGTTGATTCCCCCGCACCGTTAGTTGGTGCGGGGGCTTGAGCAATCTCTGTGTGGATATTTTGAATAGGGTTTTTTATTGACCGCACAGTTTCCTTCCTATTTTCTGCTATCTAGTATTAGCGGGCCTCATTTGCTAAATCTGATTTCATCTCTGTGTTTGTGCTTTCCCCTTAACTCACCGTTAATATTTGTGGGGGGCTATTCTATATCTTTGGGGTCATTCCACTGAGGCAAGAGAGGACTTTCTTTCCCTCCAGGAATAGTCAGTTTCTCAGGCCGTGAAGAGACGTCTAGGATTTTCAGGTAACGTTCCACGGCTACTTATAGTTGTTTGCGGATAGGATCAGGTGGCGGTCAATCTAGTTACCACCTCCCCAGAGCTAGTCGTCTGTTCAGTTACTTAGCTAGTCCGTCCTGCGATCCTTGCCACTAGGATCATAACCAGTGGCGTAACTACAAAGTTATGGGCCCCGGTGCGAACTTCCAAATGGGGCCCCCCCCCCCCCCGCCATAAAATTCAATGTAACCCCCGTAGAATACAATGCAGCCCCCCTCATAGTATAATGCAGCCCCTCCATACAGGGGCAGTGAGAAAGACACGAGCAAATGGTGGGGAGAGGGCACAAGGGGGCAAGGAAGACAGGCACAAGGGGACACATGGGGGCTAGGAGGCAGGGGAGAAGGATACAAGGGGACTAGTGGGCAAGGGAGACTGACACAAGGGGAAAATGGAGACTGACACAAGGGGCACACGGGGACAAGTGGGCAAGGGAGACTGACACAAAAGGCACACGGGGACTAGTGGACAAGGGAGACTGGCACACGGGGACACAGGGACTAGTGGGCAAGGGAGACTGACACGGGGAATAGTGGGCAAGGGAGACTGATACAAGGGGACTAGTGGGCAATGGAGACTGATACAAGGAGACACACGGGGATAAGGGACAAGCACAAGGGGAAAAGGGAGACAGGCACAAGGGGACACACAGGGACTAGTGGGCAAGAGACTGACACAAGGGGACAAGGGATACAAGCACAAGGGGACACACAGGGACAAGTGGGAAAGGGAGACTGACACACAGGGACTAGTGGGCAAAGGAGACTGACACAAGCACAAGGGGACAAAGGAGACTGACACAAGCACAAGGGGACATAGGAGACAGGCACATGGGGACACACAGTGACTAATGGGCAAGGGAGACTGGCACATGGGGACACAAGCATAAGGGAGACAGGCTGAAGGGGACACACGGCCCCCTGACCTGCCAGAGCCGCTTGCAGCTGCGACCGTGGTAGTTACGCCGCTGCCTCACACACACACATACTACAGATATCACACACACACTACAGATATCACACACACACACACATCATACTACAGATATCACACACACATCAGTTATCACACACACTACAGATATCACACACACTACAGATATCACACACACTACAGATATCACACACACTACAGATATCACACACACTACAGATATCACACACACACACATACAGATATCACACACATACTACAGATATCTCACACACACACACACACACACACACACTACAGATATCACACACATCATATTACAGATATCACACACACACTACAAATATCACACACACACTACAGATATCACACACACACACACAGACATACTACAGATATCACACACACATCATACTACAGATATCACACACACATACTACAGTTATCACACACACACTACAGATATCACACACACACATACTACAGATATCACACACACACACCAGAGATACCAGCTCATATACACAACTCACAATCTCCTCTCTGGTACAGGGGTGGCTGATGTAAACCGGCTGCAGCTCCTCAGCTTCTCCTGACTAAAGCGGCTCTGTCCCGCACCTCCCCCCTGCTCTCGCCTTCTGTCCCGGGGTTATTTTGGCTTTCTCTTAAATACGATCTCATTCAGACGTACATGAGATGTATGAGGGGGGAAAAATACAGACTGAGAGGCTGTCTCATCGTGATGACTGGAGCTGCTTCCTGTCTCTCACGTGCCCCGGCTGCCCCCTTCCCCTAGATACGCCTCGGACTGTTGCCGTGCAGGAGGAATCTCCTGCACTGCAACATGGTGTTGGGTGCCAGCACAGCCCGCACAGTGGTCTATCCAGCACAGCCCGCACAGTGGTCTATCCAGCACAGCCCGCCCAGTGGTCTATCCAGCACAGCCCGCCCAGTGGTCTATCCAGCACAGCCCGCCCAGTGGTCTATCCAGCACAGCCCGCCCAGTGGTCTATCCAGCACAGCCCGCACAGTGGTCTATCCAGCACAGCCCGCACAGTGGTCTATCCAGCACAGCCCGCACAGTGGTCTATCCAGCACAGCCCGCCCAGTGGTCTATCCAGCACAGCCCGCCCAGTGGTCTATCCAGCACAGCCCGCACAGTGGTCTATTCAGCACAGCCCGCACAGTGGTCTATCCAGCACAGCCCGCACAGTGGTCTATCCAGCACAGCCCGCACAGTGGTCTATCCAGCACAGCCCGCACAGTGGTCTATCCAGCACAGCCCGCACAGTGGTCTATCCAGCACAGCCCGCACAGTGGTCTATCCAGCACAGCCCGCACAGTGGTCTATCCAGCACAGCCCGCACAGTGGTCTATCCAGCACAGCCCGCACAGTGGTCTATCCAGCACAGCCCGCACAGTGGTCTATCCAGCACAGCCCGCACAGTGGTCTATCCAGCACAGCCCGCACAGTGGTCTATCCAGCACAGCCCGCACAGTGGTCTATCCAGCACAGCCCGCACAGTGGTCTATCCAGCACAGCCCGCACAGTGGTCTATCCAGCACAGCCCGCACAGTGGTCTATCCAGCACAGCCCGCACAGTGGTCTATCCAGCACAGCCCGCACAGTGGTCTATCCAGCACAGCCCGCACAGTGGTCTATCCAGCACAGCCCGCACAGTGGTCTATCCAGCACAGCCCGCACAGTGGTCTATCCAGCACAGCCCGCATCTCTCGCCCCCCCCCCCCCCCCCACTCTCCTTACCTTTCCTCTTGCCAGCGTTGCTTCCTGCTCCGGTCTCAGGCTCGGCTGCAGTCTGCCCGGGATCGCGCACCCGCAGTGTCAGAGGCAGAGCGCGGAATGATGGGAGAGGGAGCATCTGTAGACGCTCTCTCCTCCGTCATTGCATTCAACTGTACCGGCGTCATAGACGCCGGTATAGTTGAATGCGACGGCAGGGGGGGTGAGTCGTCGGCGGCGGGGGGAGGCGGATCGAGCGGCCCATGACTGGCACCGGCTCTTCTGGCATTTGCCAGAAGTGCCCGATGGCCAGTCCGGCCCTGCTCTGACCTGCTGGCCCCGGGCCCCTGACCTGCTGGGCCCGGTTGCAATGGCGACCACTGCAACCGCGGTAGTTACGCCCCTGTCCATACTGTACAATGGCCACACATAGTGCTCCATACTGTACAATGGCCACACATAGTGCTCCATACTGTACAATGGCCACACATGATATTGCCTACAGTATAATGGCCACACATAGTTACTCCTACACATGCGGCTGAGCTCCGTACACATTGCACATGCGGCTCCCCTCCGTACACCTCTTACACACCCGGCTCCGCTCCGTACACCTTGCACACGGCTCCGCTCCGTATACCTCGTACACACACGGCTCCGCTCCGTACACCTCGTACACACACGGCTCCGCTCCGTACACCTCGTACACACCCGGCTCTGCTCCGTACACCTCATACACACCCGGCTCCGCTCCGTACACCTCGTACACACCCAGCTCCGCTCCGTACACCTCATACACGCGGCTCCGCTCCGTACACCTCGTACACACCCGGCTCTGCTCCGTACACCTCATACACACCCGGCTCCGCTCCGTACACCTCGTACACACCCAGCTCCGCTCCATACACCTCATACACACCCAGCTCTGCCTTGTACACCTCATACACACCCGGCTCCGCTCCGTACACCTCATACACACCCAGCTCTGCCTTGTACACCTCATACACACACGGCTCCGCTCCGTACACCTCATACACACACGGTTCCGCTCCGTACACCTCATACACACACGGCTCCGCTCTGTACACCTCATACACACACTGCTCTGCTACATCCACACAAACCCATCCTGACCTCACACAAAAGCTTACCCTCCTCCAGCAAGATGACGACCAGCACTGCACTACTGTCCTGCACTACACGGAAGCCTTTGATCATGTGACTCCGACTCCTCCCCTCCTGTGACCTCATCACAGGTCCTGCGTGCACAGAGCAGCTGCAGCCATAGTTGTGGACGGTGTGCGGCTCTCTGGGGTGGAGGGGCTCTGCTGCAGGACAAGTGCAGTCCCACCCGTGATCGCGCGTGCACTGAGAGAGTGCACGCGCACTAGGGCCTGTAAAGAAGGTTTATTTAAAGGGCCGGCGGCCCATTTTGTAGCTCAGAGTCGGGGCCCCTAGGCACTGCGGGCCCCGTCGCAATTGCGACCCCTGCGACCGCGGTAGTTACGCCCCTGATCATAACAGTACAGCCGGCCAGTAAAGTGTTAATTGCATGGCAGAAGCAGGAGAAAAGAAGCTTGGAGAAATTTTTTTTTTTTTTTTTGCTGCCGTGTGTCTAGCTGCTGTGTGTCTGGCTTCTCTCCTCCTCTTAATCTTGGTGTGGCTCTGAGTTCAGCTGCTGATATGGATATCCAGAGTTTAGCCTCCAGTGTAGATCATCTTGCTGCAAGGGTACAAAGTATTCAGGATTTTGTTGTGCACAGTCCTATGTCACAGCCTAGAATACCTATTCCGGAGTTGTTTTCTGGAGATAGATCTAGGTTCCTGAATTTTAAGAACAATTGCAAATTGTTTCTTTCTTTGAAACCTCGTTCCTCTGGGGATTCTGTTCAGCAAGTTAAGATTATTATTTCTTTCTTGCGTGGCGATCCTCAAGATTGGGATTTCGCATTGGCTCCAGGGGATCCTGCATTGCTCAGTGTGGATGCGTTTTTTCTGGCCCTTGGATTGCTCTATGAGGAACCTAATCTTGAGAACCAGGCTGAAAAAGCGTTGTTGGCCCTCTCTCAGGGGCAAGATGATGCAGAGGTGTACTGCCAGAAATTTCGGAAATGGTCGGTGCTTACTCAATGGAATGAGTGTGCCCTGGCTGCAAATTTCAGAAAAGGTCTTTCTGAAGCCATTAAGAATGTCATGGTGGGGTTCCCTACGCCTGCAGGTCTGAATGAGTCAATGACTCTGGCCATTCAGATTGATCGGCGTTTGCGGGAGCGCAAACCTGCGCATCATTTGGCGGTGTCTGCTGAACAGACACCTGAGTCTATGCAATGTGATAGAATTCTGACCAGAAGTGAACGGCAAAATTATAGATGGCAAAATGGGTTGTGCTTTTACTGTGGTGACTCAGCTCATGTTATCTCAGCATGCTCTAAGCGCACAAGAAAGATTGATAAATCTGTCACCATCGGTACTTTACAGCCTAAGTTTATTTTGTCTGTGACCCTGATTTGTTCCCTGTCATCTTACCCGGTTATGGCTTTTGTGGATTCAGGTGCTGCCCTGAGTCTGATGGATTTGTCATTTGCCAGGCGCTGTGGTTTTGTTTTGGAGCCTTTAAAATTCCCTATTCCACTAAGGGGAATTGATGCTACACCATTGGCTACGAATAAACCTCAGTACTGGACACAAGTGACCATGTGCATGACTCCTGTTCATCAGGAGGTGATTCGCTTTCTTGTATTGCATAATTTGCATGATGTTGTCGTGTTGGGCCTGCCATGGTTGCAGACTCATAATCCAGTCCTGGTTTGGAAAGCAATGTCTGTGTCAAGTTGGGGTTGTCAGGGAATTCATGGCGACGCTCCTGTGGTGTCAGTTGCTTCATCCACTCCTTCTGAGGTCCCTGCGTTTTTGTCGGATTACCAGGATGTATTTGATGAGCCCAAACTCAGTTCTCTACCTCCTCATAGGGATTGTGATTGTGCTATAAATTTGATTCCTGGTAGTAAGTTTCCTAAGGGACGACTTTTCAATTTGTCAGTGCCGGAGCATGCTGCTATGCGGAGTTATATAAAGGAGTCTTTGGAGAAAGGACTTATTCACCCCTCCTCCTCCCCTCTTGGTGCGGGGTTCTTTTTTGTGGCTAAGAAGGATGGTTCCCTGAGACCTTGTATTGATTATCGCCTTCTAAACAAAATCACGGTCAAATTTCAGTATCCTTTGCCATTGTTATCTGATCTGTTTGCTCGCATTAGGTTGTCTAGTTGGTTCACCAAGATAGATCTTCGTGGTGTGTATAACCTTGTGCGTATTAAGCAGGGTGATGAATGGAAAACAGCATTTAATACGCCCGAAGGCCATTTTGAGTACTTGGTGATGCCTTTTGGACTCTCTAATGCTCCTTCTGTCTTTCAGTCCTTTATGCACGACATCTTCCGTGAATATCTGGATAAATTTAGGATTGTGTATCTGGATGATATTCTGGTTTTTTCGGATGATTGGGAGTCCCATGTTAAGCAGGTCAGGTTGGTGTTTCAGGTCCTGCGTGCCAATACTTTATTTGTGAAGGGCTCAAAATGTCTTTTTGGAGTCCAGAAGGTTTCTTTTTTGGGTTTCATTTTTTCTCCTTCTGCTATTGAGATGGACCCAGTCAAGGTTCAGGCTATTCATGACTGGACTCAGCCTACATCTGTTAAGAGTCTTCAGAAGTTCTTGGATTTTGCTCATTTTTACTGTCGCTTCATCGCTAATTTTTCTGGTGTTGTTAAGCCATTGACGGATTTGACCAAGAAGGGCTCTGATGTGACTAATTGATCTCCTGCGGCCGTGGAGGCCTTTCGGGAGCTGAAGCACCGGTTTTCTTCAGCTCCAGTCTTATGTCAGCCAGATGTCTCTCTTCCCTTCCAGGTCAAGGTTGATGCTTCCGAGATTGGAGCAGGGGCTGTTTTGTCGCAGAGAAGCTCTGAGGGCTCTGTGATGAAGCCGTGTGCTTTCTTTTCAAGAAAGTTTTCGCCTGCCGAGCGGAATTATGATGTTGGTAATTGGGAGTTGTTGGCTATGAAGTGGGCATTTGAGGAGTGGCGTCATTGGCTCGAAGGAGCTAAACATCGTGTGGTGGTCCTGACTGATCACAAAAATCTGATTTACCTCGAGTCTGCCAAGCACCTGAATCCTAGACAGGCTCGTTGGTCATTCTTTTTCTCCCGTTTCAACTTCGTGGTCTCATATCTGCCTGGTTCGAAGAACGTGAAAGCTGATGCACTTTCTAGGAGCTTTGTGCCTGACTCTCCGGGAGTTTCTGAGCCGGCTGGTATTCTCAGAGAGGGAGTGATTTTGTCTGCCATTTCTCCAGATTTGCGACGAGTGCTGCAGAAATTTCAGCAGATAGACCTGACCGTTGTCCACCAGAGAGACTGTTTGTCCCGGATAGATGGACCAGCAGAGTTATTTCCGAGGTTCATTCTTCGGTGTTGGCGGGTCATCCTGGGATTTTTGGTACCAGGGATTTGGTGGCTAGGTCCTTCTGGTGGCCTTCCTTGTCGCGGGATGTGCGTTCCTTTGTGCAGTCTTGTGGGATTTGTGCTCGGGCTAAGCCTTGCTGTTCTCGTGCCAGCGGTTTGCTTTTGCCTTTGCCTATCCCGAAAAGGCCTTGGACGCACATTTCCATCGATTTTATTTCGGATCTTCCAGTATCTCAGAAAATGTCTGTCATCTGGGTGGTGTGTGATCGTTTTTCCAAGATGGTCCATTTGGTGCCCTTGCCTAAGCTGCCTTCCTCCTCCGATTTGGTTCCTCTATTTTTACAGAATGTGGTTCGCTTGCACGGCATTCCTGAAAATATTGTGTCTGATAGAGGATCCCAGTTTGTGTCCAGGTTTTGGCGAACTTTTTGTGCTAAGATGGGCATTGATTTGTCTTTTTCGTCGGCTTTCCATCCTCAGACTAATGGCCAAACCGAGCCAACTAATCAGACGTTGGAGACTTATTTGAGATGTTTTGTTTCTGCTGATCAGGATGATTGGGTGACTTTTTTGCCATTGGCCGAGTTTGCCCTTAATAATCGGGCTAGTTCTGCTACCTTGGTTTCGCCTTTTTTCTGCAATTCTGGTTTCCATCCTCGTTTTTCCTCGGGTCAGGTTGAGTCTTCTGACTGTCCTGGGGTGGATTCTGTGGTGGATAGGTTGCAGCAGATTTGGAGCCATGTGGTGGACAATCTGAAATTGTCACAGGAGAGGGCTCAGCGCTTTGCCAACCGCCGCCGCGGTGTGGTTCCCCGACTTCGTGTTGGGGATTTGGTGTGGCTGTCTTCTCGGTATGTTCCTATGAAGGTCTCATCTCCTAAGTTTAAGCCTCGCTTCATCGGTCCTTATAAGATCTTGGAAATCCTTAACCTGGTGTCTTTTCGTTTGGATCTCCCGGCATCGTTTGCCATCCATAATGTGTTCCATAGGTCTTTGTTGCGGAGGTATGTGGTACCTGTGGTTCCTTCTGTTGAGCCTCCTGCTCCGGTGCTGGTCAAGGTCGAATTGGAGTACGTGGTGGAGAAGATTTTGGATTCTCGTATCTCTAGACGGAGACTTCAGTATCTGGTTAAGTGGAAGGGCTATGGTCAGGAGGATAATTCCTGGGTTGTCGCCTCTGATGTTCATGCAGCCGATTTGGTTCGCGCCTTCCACGCGGCTCGTCCTGATCACGCTGGGGGTCTTGATGAGGGTTCGGTGACTCCTCCTCAAGGGGGGGGGGGTACTGTTGTGAACTCTATTTTTGGGCTCCCTCTAGTGGTCACAAGCGGTACTGTGTAGTGTTGTCTTTCTGCAGGTGGCCTCATCAGCTAGTTCGTTATCCTTGGTTGGTTTCCTATTTAACTCACCTGGATACTCAGTTCCTTGCCTGCTATCAATGTATTCAGTGCTCTTCAGATTCCTTGTGACTACCTTGCTCCCAGTCTCTCCAAGACAAGCTAAGTCCTTGTTTGTTCATTTTCTGATTATCAGCGTTCATCATGTTTTTTTGTCCAGCTTGCTAAAATGTGATTTCTTACTTGCTGGTTGCTCTAGGGGACTGACTTTCTCCCCCCACACCGTTAGTTGGTGTGGGGGTTCTTGAAATCTCAGTGTGGATATTTTGTAAGGGTTTTTTACTGACCGCATAGACCTCTTTGCTATTTTCTGCTATCTAGAATTAGTGGGCCTCTTTTGCTGAATCTGCTTTCATCCCTGTGTATGTGCCTTCCTCTTACCTCACCGTTATTATCTGTTGGTGGCTTCTATATATTTGGGGATTATTTCTCTGGAGGCAAGTGAGGTCTTTCTTTCACTCTAGGGGTAATTAGTTCCTCAGGCTGGCTAGAGACGTCTAGGAATTTTAGGCACGTTCACCGGCTACTTCTAGTGTGTTTGGATAGGTTCAGATTTGCGGTCAGTCCAGTTTGCCACCTCCCTAGAGCTTGTCCTATGTTTGTTACTTAGCTGGAGTAATTTGTGATCCTCAACCACTAAGGATCATAACAGTCTAGCCCCAGATTAGGGGTATCCTTTCCCTCAGCAGCCGACAATGTAATATGATACTTTGTCTGCTTATGTAATTGAACTCACCAAGAAACTTGCTAACATCCATTTTTGAGTTTTTTCTTCATTGCCAGATCCAGATACAGTGTCCGGTACGCACTCCTTGAAGCCAGGAGACTGGGTGTTAGTGAAAAAAAGTTTGTAAGGAGAACACCACTCGATCCCAGACTTGATGGTCCTGTTCAAGTGCTGCTGATGACACCAAACTCTGTGAAACTGGAAGGAAGACCCACTTGGATCCACTCATCGCATTGCAAGAAAGCTCCCCTACCAGAAGATGGCACCCAAGCCAGAATGATGTTGTGGATGCCCTGCCTGACCGAATAGATGACCTAACTGATAAAGAATACCCACCGCTCACTACACATGCTATTGACTAAGAGACTGATTGCAATGAACCCCCGTTAGGGACAGATCTCCTGACCGCCCATTTGTGAAAAGTCTGTACGGAGTGGGGCGCAGGCATTAGGCTTGTGTCACTTCACCGGCAGCACAAAAGAGTTGCAGCGCTTTGGGACAGGAGGCTAGGATTAGGGCAAGTGATATCTAAGGGGGGCTTGTGATAGAAATATATATATCATGTAGATCTCACTTGCATGTATACTGCTCTATAATCATATATACTTATATACTCACAGCTAATATATACATTATAATCAATGGCTTAAAATGGCTGACATAAACTGATATAAGCCAGACAGATTGTATGGGGTTTTCCATCTCAAAAGCCAACAACGCCAGATGTATTAAGTGCTGATCAGATGTCTCAACTTTGTCCTAGATGCAGAGATACATTTTAGTTGCTTAATCAGCATCCATATGTGCATTAATCATAATATTCCATATATGTTTAGATAACCAATGACAGAGGAGCTAGACAATATGGTAATTAACTAACCACCCCTAACAACCCCTAACCACTCCTTTCTATATGAAAATATAAAACTATGTGTGTACAATAAAGTATCAGTATTGATGGAATGTTGTTCTGTCACAATAGTGTACAGTCCATTCTTGATGAGCGCTCAAAATACTCAGTCTTATTGGGAGCGTCCGCAGCCCACACAGGGATAAATTGATCCAACCCAAATTTCCATATCACTGTGGTGTTACATAAGGCTGCATGTGATATATACTAAATTATCTGTACTCAGAGAGTTATCACTGCTATCTCTGGTGTTACATAGGACTGCAGGTGACATCTACTACATTATCTGTTCTCAGAGAGTTAGCACTGTTTTATCTGAAGAGTTGAAAAAAAATTAAGAGGGGGTTGGGGGTAACCCTTTGTCTTGGGCCCCTAATCTTTTCTGACCCTAGCAACGCCCCTGCATACAGCTAACAGTGGCAGACCTTTTGGCCAATATAAGGCCCCTAAATATGGGGGCCACAGCATGAGCACTGGCTCCAGGCCCCTCCACCAACTGTATCCGCATCCTGCTCATGCAATGTAACTTAAATGTTTGTGTGATTTTACAATGTTAGCATTTGGGGCCCCACTTTAAATTTTTGCCTATGCCCCACTTTGTCTAAAACCGGCCCTGCAGCTGATGGACAGTGATGCCAAGAGTCTGATACCACTGAGCTAATATTTATGTACTAGATGGTGGCCCGATTCTAACGTATCGGGTATTCTAGAATATGCTATTGCCCAGCCACATAGTATATTGCCCAGTGATGTAGTATATTGCCCAGCCACGTAGTATATTGCCCAGCCACGTAGTATATAGCACAGCCACGTAGTATATAGCACAGCCACGTAGTATATAGCACAGCCACATCGTGGCTGGGCAGTATACTACGTGGCTGGGCAGTATACTTAGTATACTGCCCAGCCACATAGTGTGCTGCCCAGCCACATAGTATACTGCCCAGCCACATAGTATACTGCCCAGCCACGTAGTATACTGTCCAGCCACGTAGTATATTGTCCAGCCACGTAGTATACTGCCCAGCCACGTAGTATATTGGCCAGCCACGTAGTGTATTGCCGAGCCACGTAGTATGCATCATATCCCTGTTAAAAAAAAAGAATTAAAATAAAAAATAGTTATATACTCACCTTCCAGAGCCTCAGGGTCAAAGCAACCGGTTACCAATGCTCGACGCGCGCTCCGGTCTGAAGAGTGCATTGCGGTCTCGCGAGATGATGACGTAGCGGTCTCGCGAGACTGCATGTCATCTCGCGAGATCGCAGCATGGACCCGGTTACCGGAGTGTCGCGAGCAGGGAAGGCCTGTTGTGGATCCGAGGGGCCGACGGACGGTGAGTATATAACGATTTTTTTTTTATTATTATTTTTAACATTAGATATTTTTACTATTGACGTCGCATAGGCAGCATCAATAGTAAAACATTGGTCACACAGGGTTAATAGCAGCGTTAACCGACCGCGGCATAGCGCGGTCGGTTAACACTGCCATTAACCCTGTGTGAGCGCTGACTGGAGGGGAGTACGGAGCGGGCACTGACTGCGGGGAGGAAGGAGCGGCCATTTTCTTCCGGACTGTGCCCGTCGCTGATTGGTCACGGCAGCCATGACAGGCAGCTGGCGAGACCAATCAGCAAATGAATAACCGTGACAGACAGACAGACAGAAGGACAGACAGAAAGACGGAAGTGACCCTTAGACAATTATATAGTAGATTTATTTTACTCACTGATATAGCACCATGAATTCCACAGCACTTTACAGATGTTTTCATTACTGTCCCCATTGGGGCTCACAATCTACATTCCCTATGAGTATTTAGAGTGTGGGACAAAACCAGAGAACCCGGAAGAAACCCACGCAAACACGGGGAGAACATACAAACTCCTTGCAGATGTTGTCCTTGGTGGGAATTGAACTCACGACCCCAGCGCTGCAAAGCAACAGTGCTAACCACTGCGCCACCAAAAATCTCTACAAAGGCCAAGATCTGTATTACCACCATATTGTGACCATACAGTGGTAGATACCAGTTCTTGCAGTACATATAAGAGATCACAGCACAGTTAGAGATAATGACACCGCTGTCGTTCTTTCTGATGGAGTCGTTCACTTTTCCCTTCTTTTCCATCTGGCCCAGACCGACATGACAACTTCTTCCAGCCAGGACTCAGCTGCAGAGAAAACAGACACATTTCACTTCTCACATTCCAGCCCCATCACCATCTATTCCCAACCTGCACAAGCTCCTCATCCTGCTGATACCCCAATACTGAGCCGCTGCTGCTGTATGTGTCCCTATTACTTCACCTGATACCCCAATACTGAGCCGCTGCTGCTGTATGTGTCCCTATTACTTCACCTGATACCCCAATACTGAGCCGCTGCTGCCGTATGTGTCCCTGTTACTGTACCTGATACCCCAATACTGAGCCGCTGCTGCTGTATGTGTCCCTATTACTGCACCTGATACCCAAATACTGAGCCGCTGCTGCCGTATGTGACCCTATTACTGCACCTGATACCCCAAGACTGAGCCGCTGCTGCCGTATGTGTCCCTATTAATGCCCCTGATACCCAAATACTGAGCCGCTGCTGCCGTATGAGTCCCTATTACTGCCCCTGATACCCCAATACTGAGCCGCTACTGCCGTATGTGTCCCTTTTACTGCACCTGATACCCCAATACTGAGCCACTGCTGCCCTATGTGTCCCTATTACTGCACCTGATACCCCAATACTGAGCCACTGCTGCCGAATGTGTCCCTGTTACTGTACATGATACCCCAATACTGAGCCGCTGCTGCCGTATGTGTCCCTATTACTGCAACTGAAACCCCAATACTGAGCCACTGCTGCCATATGTGTCCCTATTACTGCACCTGATACCCCAATAACTGAGCCGCTGCTGCCATGTGTGTCCCTATTACTGCACCTGATACCCCAATACTGAGCCGCTGCTGCCGTATGTGTCCCTATTACTGCCCCTGATACCCCAATACTGAGCCGCTGCTGCCGTATGTGTCCCTGTTACTTCCCCTGATACCCCAATACTGAGCCGCTGCTGTCGTATGTGTCCCTATTACTGCACCTGATACCCCGATACTGAGCCGCTGCTGCCGTATGTGTCCCTATTACTGCACCTGATACCCCAATACTGAGCCGCTGCATGTGTCCCTATTACTGCACCTGATACCCCAATACTGAGCCACTGCTGCCATATGTGTCCTTATTACTTCACCTGCTGTGTGGTACAATAACAGCTCCTCTTAATGCCCCACATATTACTGCCACCACTGTGCCCCTTTCATAGTAATAATGCCTCCTTTGTGCTCTCTCTATGGTAAAATTGCCCCCCACTAGAAAATCTTAATGCACTGTGCAAATGCAATAAATCACTGTATTGGTAACCATAATTCAATAATGATCCCAAACATTCTTTGGTACTAAAATAAATAATTTTAATAATATAGTAATTTTTTAAAATATATATTTAAAACATTACAATGAAAAATGATAGAAAAGGTGCTGAGTTCAATTGAAAACAGGAACTTTTTGCCATGGAATGAACACTAAACAGCGGCCAAAACATTATTAAGTAATTTTAAAACATAATAAGGTGATACATTATATATAAATTAATGAAATGCAATCTATATGAAGGCTTCACAAAAATGTCTGCCCATAATGAGAATGACCATTTCACAAAAAGTTATTGTATAGTCACCTATATGTTAAAAGTGAAATGTTTGTCCTAGGATAATGTGTACAATACTAAATGAACGATTGCCTTCCTAGGCTAGTAAATGCTAACCATACCTATGACTAAATATCACTTGAATAGAGCGATGAGAAATATTACCTATATGGCGGCGTGTTGATCTCCTGGCGTCCCTCGCACCGACGCGCGTTTCGCTGTTCTTCTTTGGGAGGCGTGTCAGGGCAGGGGGTGTGTTGGTTTAAATATCAGGACCTAGCTTGATGATTGGACTGTAAGTAAATAGAGTGACCAATGAAAAACTTGGACCCGCGCATGCGCTATTCTATTGTTAACTCTTTATGTTGTTATGGGAACCCCATGATGTAGTGATTAGACCACAGGTATTGTGGCCAATAGAAAGCCTGAAACCCGCGCCTATGTCACATAAATATGAATTCACGGTGCTGCTACGAGGACTTCGCATTTGTGCATATTTTGTGCATATGCATATATTGTGCAATTAGTAGAGAAGAACAGGAGGCCTTAGAAGCTCTCACATCTCTCCTGGATGAAAATACCTCAAGTGTAGGTAGATTCCCTATGGAATTGATTAACAAATTGAAAACATTCCCTCCATTAACAATAGATTCAGCTGTTGACACATTTACAAAAATGGTTATGTAGGATATTGAAGGGATGAGTACCTCAAAAAAAAAAAAAAAAAAGTAGTTGACCACAATCTCAACTTCTCAGAAAAGGAAGCATTAAAACAACTTGGTGACTGGGATGATGTTGTTTTCAAAATGGCTGATAAAGGGGCAATATAGTAATTTGGCCAAATAATATGTATGAAACCCAGGCCTGCAAAATATTGCACAATATCCAAGAGTATAAGGTACTTACTTTTAATCCTATGATTAAATTTAAAACAGAACTTATTGATATTTTATTTGAGGCCTTTGAAAACAAGTTCATCCCCAAGAAATTTTCGGAAATACATCAAAAAATAAATCCAAGGTTGGCAACTTTTTATTTAGTCCCGAAAGTCCATAAGAACCCATTAGTCCCCCCAGGAGACCTACAGTTGCAGCTAATGAAGAACTTTGTGAGATCATCTGTGATGTTATTGAGCATTTTTTGAAACCTATAGTGACACAATTACCATCCTACATTAAGGATACCACTGCCGCTTTCGGCACATAATGCCTTTACATTTAATAGGAAAACCTACCTGCAATTACAAGGCACAGCCATGGGGGCCCCCTGTGCCTCTTTATGGGGGCATGGGAATGGTCAATCTTCCAGGATGAGGAGATCCCAGGCATGGAACGAGTCCATCATTGGATTTGTTTCATAGATGACATCATTTTCATCTGGGAGGGACCAGAGGATGAATTAATGTCTCTTATGGATAGATTGAATGACAACAATAAGAACATCAAGTTGTCATATAAGTTTGGATGGAATGTTGAATTCTTGGATTTGATAATTACAGCATCACCCAACGGCAGATTATCTACAACAGTTTATCATAAACTTACGGCAACAAATTCAATATTACATGCGTCATCCTTACATCTGAAATCCACCATTAATGGTATACTCATTGGACAATTTTTACGTATCAGGAGAATTTGATCGGAGGAACAATCAACAATATTGAGAAAACGATTCCAAGATCGTGGCTACAGCAGAAGAGTTATTCAAAAAGGATACATGCGAGCCAAACATACCCCCAGAGAACAATTATTACATAAAAATCAACCTGTACAAACTTTACAGGCAATAGACGATCAGGTAAGATTCATTACGAATTATAGTTATATTAGGTTCTGTAGAAGGACGTAGATCTGGGGATTTATTATGATGGAATATAGGCTGAACTGGATGGACAAATGTCTTTTTTCGGACTTACTAACTATGTTACTATGCTATGTTACTATAGTAATGGGTGGCATGCTCTGAAAAATATTGTTCAAAAGCATTGGCGCATTCTTCTGTAGGATCCCATTTTGAAGAAAATACTACCGATGGGACCTTCTTTTGTAGCAAAACGAGCTCCTAGTCTACGGGACATACTCACACATAGCAACTGTGACCCCAAAAAGAAAGAAACTATCCAAAAACAAATGGAATGCAAAGGGTTTTTTCCCTGAGGTATTTGTAAGGGATGCGCCAACATGAGGAAGGGACATACATTTACCAACTTTATTAACACCAGGAGGTTTAATATAGGACCTCATATCACATGTTCCACGAAAGGCGTAATTTACGTAGCTGAGTGCCCATGCAAAAAGCTTTATGTGGGCATGACCACCCGTGAATTAAAAATTAGAGTGTGGGAGCATTGTTTGGATATAGACAAAGCTAAAATAGTGGAGGACAAAGCCACTTTAAGAACCCTTCCAAGACACTTTAAGAAATGTCATCAATGTATCTCCAGATTGTTGATTTTCAGGGGTATAGATACAGTGGACCTGGGACCCAGAGGTGGGGATATGGGGAAAAGATTGTCAAAAAAAGAATGCCAATGGATATATAGATTCGGCACTGTAGCCCCACAAGTGCTAAATGAGAGTTTTGGCTTTGGGGCATTCTTATATAGACACATTTAAATATAGTTTTACATTTAGGAAGTTTTCGGGTGGGGGGTTTTAAGTGTTTTTAATTGTCTTCTATTTGTTTTTAATTTCATTTTTCTATTTTCCTTATTCTAGTTATAATTTTCTGTTGACTAATCCTCGTGATATGGTCTGTTATGATCCTAGTGGCAAGGATCGCAGGACGGACTAGCTAAGTAACTGAACAGACGACTAGCTCTGGGGAGGTGGTAACTAGATTGACCGCAACCTGATCCTATCCGCAAACAACTATAAGTAGCCGTGGAACGTTACCTGAAAATCCTAGACGTCTCTTCACGGCCTGAGAAACTGACTATTCCTGGAGGGAAAGAAAGTCCTCTCTTGCCTCAGTGGAATGACCCCAAAGATATAGAATAGCCCCCCACAAATATTAACGGTGAGTTAAGGGGAAAGCACAAACACAGAGACGTCTCTAGCCAGCCTGAGGAACTAACTACCCCTAGAGAGAAAGAAAGACCTCACTTGCCTCCAGAGAAATAATCCCCAAAGATATAGAAGCCCCCAACATATAATAACGGTGAGGTAAGAGGAAGGCACATACACAGGGGTGAAAGCAGATTCAGCAAAAGAGGCCCACTAATTCTAGATAGCAGAAAATAGCAAAGGGGTCTATGCGGTCAGTAAAAAACCCTTACAAAATATCCACACTGAGATTTCAAGAACCCCCACACCAACTAACGGTGTGGGGGGAGAAAGTCAGTCCCCTAGAGCAGTGATTTTCAACCTTTGAGCCGCGGCACACTTTTTATACTTAAAAAATCCCGAGGCACACCACCAACCAAAATGGCACAAAATGGTGCGTCCAGGTTTGAGATGAAAGTCTGCAGTCATTCTATGTGACTGCAGGCTTCTGAATTCTCACAGCGCAAGCACTGCACACTTTCAGGATTCTCCCTTGCCGGTGGCCAGAGTGGACGGTCATGACAGCACAAGTATGTGATTTGGATACTTCTGGTCACATTCTAACTAGACGTGTCCGGCCTCAGTCAATTCATTTTCATTGAATGAGGCCACACATGTCTAGTCAGCACGTGACCGCATGTATGTAAATCACCAACATCAGAGAATTATGATAGCAGTGTGCACTGTGAGAATTCAGAAGTCTGCAGTCACATAGTATGACTGCAGACTCATCACAACCTTGGACATCCCCTTTAATGTTCCTAACAAATAAAAATGAGAATTAGTATCACAAAAAAAACACATTTACATCCAGGTACCTGATAGATGACGTTGTTTGTGGAGTCGCCTCTTTCTTTTCATCTTCACCTTGTCCAGATGCCATGATGACTCTTCTCATCCACCGGCAGAGCTCGTTTCTGCAGACTTCCATCTTCTCCTGTCTTCTGCAGCACATCCCGACACAACACCCTTAAAGATAGCAGTGTTATTATAATGCTCCGGAATAACAATATCTGCCCTAGGCTGAGCCTCTGAGTAAATAATTGCCCCTCACTTTATTCCCAGCACATAATATGACCCTCACTGTCCCTCTTATGGTACATGCCATCCACACTACCCTCTCTCTCTTTTCCATACTTCACACTGCCTTCTCATACGGTGTCCCTCATAGAGAGCCCAGTATCTCTACTGTGCCCCTTCATTACACTCCTCCTACTTGGCATACTGTCTCCTCCTGGCTGTTACCCTCACACTACTCAGTATCTATTATGTGTCCACTCACACTTTCATCCCCCCATACTGTCTGCACACATTTCTAATAGCCTCCTCCTGTACATCCCCCCCTGCTAACATACCCCTTTGCTCTCTCCATATTTCCTCCTCACACATTCCCCCCTCACACGTTCCCCCGACTCCCCATACTGTCCTCACACATCCCATCACCGTTGCTCCCAGTACTGTCAGCACACATTTTTCCCCTCGCTACTGTGTCCACCCCCATCTCCCCACTCACCCCCACAGAATATATCCACTGCCCTTCCGATAGAATAAATCCATCCCCTTCCACAGAATAAATGCACCCTGCCCCACACATGCTAAATAAATTCCAGCCCCCCCCCCACGTACACACTGAATAAATCCCCCCCACACTGAATAAATCCCCCACACACACTGAATAAATCCCCCCACACACTGAATAAATCCCCCCCCCCACACTGAATAAATCCCCCCACACTTAATAAATCCCCCCACACACTTAATAAATCCCCCCACATACTCCCCATAAACCCACCCCACGCTGAATCTTCGGTGTCTTCAGCTCCACAGCACAGGAGCACTTACCACCAAGTCTCTTCTTTCTCCTGCGCGCCGGATAGTGACGTCAGCAGCGTGATCACATGACTTGATCACGCTGCTGGCGTCGCTCTGACCCGGCAGTCAGAGCCTCAATTGTACTCGCAGCTGGTAGATGTCTGCGAGTACAATTGATCTTCGGGAGCCGGCGCGCTGCAACTTCTCTGTGCCGGCTGTCAGCTTGACAGTCGGCACAGAGAACAGCTGACTCCCGTTCCCCGCGGCACACCCGACCATGTGTCGCGGCACACTAGTGTGCCGCGGCACACTGGTTGAAAAACACTGCCCTAGAGCAACCAGCAAGTAAGAAATCACATTTTAGCAAGCTGGACAAAAAAACATGAACGCTGATAATCAGAAAATGAACAAACAAGGACTTAGCTTGTCTTGGAGAGACTGGGAGCAAGGTAGTCACAAGGAATCTGAAGAGCACTGAATACATTGATAGCAGGCAAGGAACTGAGTATCCAGGTGAGTTAAATAGGAAACCAACCAAGGATAACGAACCAGCTGATGAGGCCACCTGCAGAAAGACAACACTACACAGTACCGCTTGTGACCACTAGAGGGAGCCCAAAAATAGAGTTCACAACACTAGACCCAAACAAAATTTCATATAGTGACAGCTTTTCTGGGCCTCTGGGAGTGTGCCTAACACTGAGTAGTGTGATTGGGAGTGTGTATGCCTAAGTCTGACCCTACTGCTGACCAGATCTCTCGTGTGAGATTTGCTGTGAATGTGGGTCCCTGGTCACTCTATAACTTCTGGGACCCCATAGCTGCATTTCCTGTCTCTGAGTGTAGCTTCTTTGCAGTAGTCTTTGCTGACTGGTTCCTCACTCACTGGGAAAGCTTCTGGCCATCCTGATAACACGGCCACAAGGGCATATTCGAAACCTCCACTTGGCGGCATCTGGGTGTGGTCTATCTGGATCCTCTGGAAGGGGTACAGTGGTCTGGCAAGACGATGTGTGGGAACTTTCTCCATTCTTCCAGGGTTGCATTTGCCACAGGTCAAACAGCTGCTAGTGAACTTGGCTGTTAGGGTGGGGATCCCTGGAGCGAAACAGTAAGCACCAACCAGATAATTCATCTGTGTCTTTAATCTGTGTGTGGGCCCATGTGCCCACTGGACCACGATAGGGTACATGCTTCGGGGTAAACAGGGTTTGTAGTCCATTGAGTATACCCTTCCTTCTTCATGTGTTGCTCCCTTCTGCATCCAGCATTCCTTCTTGTCCTTTGGGGCTTGCTCTTGCAGCTTTTTGAGCAGATCACCGGACGTCATTTGGTCAGGTTTCTTGTCTTCAGTTGTCATGTAGTAGCCGTCCGGCTCTACGACCTCTCCCACTTCTCCATACTGTCTTCCCTTGACTGCTTCTTTGGCTGCCATATCCGCCATGTTGTTGCCTTGTGCCTCTACTGTGTTTAGTTTTCCATGTGCTTTGACTTTTAGTACTGCCACCACTTTTGAAAGTTGAAGTGCGTTCAGCAGGTCCTTAATGGCTCCATGATGCTTCACGGTTGTTCCGCTTGCTGTGATGGTCCCTTGCAGCCCAGATGGGCCCAAAGTCATGTGCTATGCCATGCGAGTACCTCGAATTGGTGTGCATTTCCGCAGTCTTGTCTTCTGCCATCTGGCAGGACTTCGTCAGCGCTATCAGTTCTGCTTCCTGGGCTGACAGACTAGGCAGCAGACTTCTGGACCCCAGGATCTCTTGATTGCTGGTCACTGCACATCCCGTGTGGAATCTTCCTTCATCATCTGCAAATCTGGAGCCATCCACAGAGAGGATCAACCCTGGGTTGGTCAGTGGCTCTTCTGCCACCTTGGGTAGTCCTGCTGTTTCCTGTTGCATGATGCTGAAGCAATCATGGTCATCCCTCCGGAGCAAATTCAGATCCCATGCAGACTTTTTATCTGAGGGTCCATATCTGTATCCCCCCTTGGGAGTGGGAGTAGAGTGGACGGGTTGAGGACTGTGCATCTGGAGATGGTGACATTGTTGGGCAGGAGTAGAGAGCACTGGAGGCGAAGATGCCTGGCGGTGGATAGATGTTTTAGCTGGGTTTGGTTGAGGATTGCTGAGATGTCATGCAGAGCCAGGATTTCCAATGGTTTTTCCACTGATGTCAGTAGTCCTGTCCAGGAGGGCGTGTGCTGCAACTGCTGCTCTCATGCGGGAGGAAGAGGCTTCCCTTGCAACTGGATCCAGGCAAGCTGAAAAGTAGTCCGAAAGTCTCTGCTTTCCCCCCTGAAGCTGTGTCAGGACCCCAGTAGCAAGGCCTTCTTTTCTCATCAAGTAGAGACGGAATGGCTTCTCGTAGTCAGATGGGCCTAGTGCTGGCGCTGAGACTACTGCGCCTTTTAACTTCTTGAACGAGCTGAAGGCTGCATCAGTCAGGAGGAACGGGGCCAAGGAAGGCCTGTAGAACCATCTTCTCCACTGTGGTCTTCCGGTCATCTGTCAGGTGTTTTGCCTGGTGAGCAATACAGTGTCTCTGGAACGTAACTTGCTTCAGACACCACTGGACTTTGTTCTTTGAGATCTTGCAGTGCTGCTCCGCCAGGTAGAGTAGGAGATACAAGGAATGGGCTTTACACGTGTCAAAGTCAACTGCACAAAGGAGTAGATCGTCCACGTATTGTAGCAGGGTTACTTCGGCATGTTCTGCGACCCAGTTGGTGAGGACTGTGGACATGGCTTTGGTGAACTGTGGAGGGCTGTTCTGGGCCCACTGTGGCATCACTGTCCATGTGTGGTGTCCCCCCTGGTGCATTAAGGCAAACAGGAACTGGTCTTCGGGATGAAGGGGAACACTGGAGAAAACATTAGCCAGGTTGTTCACTGTGAACACTTTTGCTGTGGCAGGCACATTTAAGAGCAGAGTGTGCGGATTCGGCATAATTTCAGTTTCAAACACCGTGGCGTCATTCACAGCTCTCAGGTCATATACCATTCTGAACTTGGCTGGCTCTCCTTTTACAGTCTTTTTCTTGACGGGGAAAAGCGGGGTATTGCAAGGCGATGTGCGAGGAACAATGATTCCTATTTCCAGGTAGACAATTAACAGCAAAGTCAGCCCTTTAAATCCTAGTAAAACTTAGCATTTATTAATACACCTAAAAATAAAAACATAATTCAAAATTGTATACATAAAGTGCTCATAATTAACAGTGCACTAGATAAAAAATGGCACAATCTCACCCAAATTGTTAGCTGGCCCTCAGATACTGCTCCATATACCAAGAGACCAGATGATGGGGAGAAAGGACATCAAGACCAAATAAACGACATAGGGGGGAGTGGGGAACATGGGGGCCTCTTTTACCCTGTCGTGCCCTCTGCAGTCAACTCCCGCCCTTACAAGGGCAGTACCCAAGTGTGAGCCTATTTTTCAGTGCCCCTGGTCAGATATAGCCTCCCTGAACAAAAGTGTGTATCTTCCCTACGCGTTTCCCCACCCGTTTGGGGGGTTCATCAGGGGAAGTTTAACCGGGCTAAAGAAAACCGAACGAAGTCACCTGCAGTGGCAGGGTATGACCTCTCTGTATGCCGAGATACTGTGTATAAGAAAAAATGGTCTCCCCTTTTTTTTTCTTATACACAGTATCTCGGCATACAGAGAGGTCATACCCTGCCACTGCAGGTGACTTCGTTCGGTTTTCTTTAGCCCGGTTAAACTTCCCCTGATGAACCCCCCAAACGGGTGGGGAAACGCGTAGGGAAGATACACACTTTTGTTCAGGGAGGCTATATCTGACCAGGGGCACTGAAAAATAGGCTCACACTTGGGTACTGCCCTTGTAAGGGCGGGAGTTGACTGCAGAGGGCACGACAGGGTAAAAGAGGCCCCCGTGTTCCCCACTCCCCCCTATGTCGTTTATTTGGTCTTGATGTCCTTTCTCCCCATCATCTGGTCTCTTGGTATATGGAGCAGTATCTGAGGGCCAGCTAACAATTTGGGTGAGATTGTGCCATTTTTTATCTAGTGCACTGTTAATTATGAGCACTTTATGTATACAATTTTGAATTATGTTTTTATTTTTAGGTGTATTAATAAATGCTAAGTTTTACTAGGATTTAAAGGGCTGACTTTGCTGTTAATTGTTTGATATTTAGTCAGAGACATTCAGAGTAGATCTTCTGGGTGATTACATTGCTTATATTCTATTTCCAGGTAGACCTTCAGTTGCTCAGAGGCAGCTTGACTCTAGGCCTGGCCTGGGCCTTACGAGGGTACGGGGTACATGGCTTGAGTGACACCCGTACTGGGGCAACTTGAGGTTTTCTCATGTGCTGGGGTCCCTTAGACCATAGACTTTCTGGTACTACATCCAGTACCTCCTTGGGTAGGCCTCATCGATTGTTTAATGTTCTTGTAGGGCCACCAGCATGACTCTTCTCGGGTCAGGGATGAAGAAAGTGTCACTGTCCCATCTTCCTGGAACACTGTGGTTGCCTTCAGCTTCTGCAGTAGGTTCGCTCCCAGCAGGTTGAGTGGCAGGTCCTTTACACCACAAACTGGGACATGATAGAGTGTCCTGGCTGAGTGCACACGCTCAGTGGCTTTGTAAGCTGAGAATGTCTGACTTGACCATCAATGCCCATGCGAGACACAGAGGATTCTGATAGGCAGGTGGGATCAGCGAGTTCCAAAGGTGTCATCACACTTTTGGCTGCACCACTTTGGATCTGACATCGCCATCCACTTTAAGGGTAATTTGAGGTATTGGTCCTGCAGATGAAGTTTTACATGTCAGGAGCGTAGTGTCTTGCGAACCTGGCTTGCTTGCCCCTGTCCTTTGGATGGGGTACTTCACTGCTTTCTGCACTTCTTCCTTGACCTGTTTCTCTGGACCAACTCTTGGGTTGCATGGGTCCAGTCTCTTCGGGGGCGTGGGTGCCCTGCACTGGTTCTGGTAATGGACAAACTTGCCACAGATGTAACACTTGACACTTCTTCTGTCTTTGTAGGGTGGTTGCGCTTCCAGGTTAGTAGTCACCATGAGAGGGGCCGTCCTCTGCAATCCTGGTTGGGACTCAGTCCCTTTGGCTACTGTGGACAATGGCATGATGGGCACTGTAGCGGCAGCGGGGTCTGGCCTGCTGATTGAAGCTGCGGTGGTAAGATGGGGCCTGCAGGTGCATTCGTGGCGAGGCCCGGGGGTGCCACGAGACCGGCGGCTGCATCCAACCCAAGGTCTTGGGGCATTACAGGGGCTGTGGCTGCATCTGCCATCACTTCTTCCCCCTGCTCCAACATAGCTTCTCCCCTTTGCTAACCTTATTGAGGTCGGTGTCTCCTCTCTGGAGTCTGCAGCGGTTCTTCCGGTGTGTTGATCGGCACTTTGCAGCATCTTCACCTCTGGCTTCCCTTCTGGCGTTCTCAGCAGCACGGCACCCTTTTCCTTCTTTGCACTCTTTGTGGTGCTATAATGGCGGCAGTTTTAGTGACAATCGGCAATAAACAGTCTCCTAGGCGCACATAAAACATTTTTTCTGGGTCAGTCCACTGCTATTGACCTGTTCCTAGGCCTAGCCACTATCAGTGGTTTCCTGATTGGCTGTCTCAGTCCATGCACAAAGACCTGTGCCAACATTTGCCTGTGTATCTGGTCTTGAATGGTGAAGCCCAAGTCTTGGAATACTTGCATTACTCTGCCATGAAACTTCTTTACAGACTCTGTCTTGTCTTGGCTCATGTCATGGCTTGTCCTGCCAATCTGCCTTTGGCCCACTCTCTGAGCTGTTCAATTAGCTGTGGCCCTGACTTCCAAGCGTGTACATCTAATTCTGCTGGAAGTTTGAATTGTTCCTTCATGATTGGCCAGAGTGCATCACCTGCTTCTATTTCCATTCATGGCCCAGAGATCATTCCAGGTGGCTGCATATGTTTGCTGCTTCTGCTACTTTCTTCGGTAAAATGGCATGGGATGCATCCCTGGGTCTGGAAGATTGTCACCTGACTTGAAGTGCAGTGCACATAGTGTAATGGTGGTGCCTCTATCTGCCCCTGTATTCTTGGTGCGTGTGGGTTTCCTTTCCTAGTGCTGGACAGCATGTATGATGTTCCCTCTTCATCTTCATCAGAGGAATAGTTGTGATGGCTTGTACTGGGGTCATACACTGGCTGATTTTGGACTTAGAAGTTGCTTTTTTATGCGAGGATGTCTCCCCCCTTGCTGAAGCTATGATGGATTAGGCTTATAGTTTCATGTTGGTGTGAATGTAGGCAGCTCTGACTGGTGCTGAAGTTGTACATTATCAATACATGGTGATATCAGTCCTCCCCCCTCTGCACCCAGGGCTGAGCTGTCTGCTACCTGATGTGTCTGGGGCTGCCCACTGTAGGGGGGGCTTTCACCTTCTTTCCCAGATATCACAAATGGCAATGGCTGGTTTGTGCCAGGGGCATAGAAAGGGGAACCTTGTGCTGTAAGCACCATATTGTTTGAATTGGGCGTTGGCCCAGCTGGCAATGAAGAGGAAAAAAGAGGAAAAAAGAGGAAGAAGAAGGAGGAGGGGTTGATGAGTGAGACAAAGGAATAGTAGGAGGGGAGAGAGAATGTGGACAAGAGGGAGGAGAAGATGGGAGGTGTGGAAGAGAGAGAGAGGGAGGAGAAGAGAGGAGTGGAGAAGGAGGGGAGAGAGAGGGTGAGGAGAGATGGGTGTGGAGAAGGAAAAGAAGGAGGAGAAAGGTGTGGTGGGGGAGTAGAGAAGGAGGGAGGAGAAGATGGAGGGTATGGAGGAGAGAGATAGAGAGGGGGAGAGAGAGAAGAGAAAAGTGTGGAGGAAGAGGAGAGGAAAGGAGAGAGAGAGAGAGAGAGAGAGAGAGAGAGAGAAAGAGAGAGAGAGAGAAGAATGCGGAGAGAAAAGACTGACAGAGAAAAAGGAGGATAGAGGAGAACAACAAGAATAATAGAGAGGAGCAATTATGCCTTCTCCCTGTAGGGAGAGACGGGGTGCGCCACATACTGTGCAAAAATAACTACCTACTGCGCAGATTCTCCCGTCTCATACCCACAAAAATCACTTCCTGGTTTGCTCACATAACTTTCTGTACCACCTAAACGATGTAAGCTCTGCTGCCACTTCATACCATGTATTAGTATTCAGCAATCTAACATCAGCTAACTTCCCTTATTTTCCTTTCTACGTCATGCCAATCCGCAGCTTGAAATCTGCCATTTTAATGAATTTCACGTACTTGTATATACCTTCCAAAATCTTCACATACTTAACACCTTCGTGTTCTGCCACTACCTAGGGGCTGTTTGCTCATCAGGAAATAAAAGACTCTCCTGTTGCTTGGCCACTTTATTCCCCATGGCAAAAGCAAAAAAATGAAAAACACACAAAAATGAAAAAAAGGTACTAAAAAAAACTTCTAAAAAGGAGTATATAAAACTCTAAGAAAAACCCAAAACGATAAGAAAAACCTTCAAAAACTTAGTTCACAACCAAAAACTCAAAATTTTGATACAAAAAGAAAAAAAACTTTTTCCCAAAAAAAAAAGTAAAAAGGTAAAGAGATTGAAGATTGAGGAAAACTTAATTAAAAAACTTTAAACTGCAGCAAAAAGAAAAAGACCCTTTAAGAGAGTAAAAAAATTAAAAATTAAAACGGCTTTTCTCTTCTCCTTTTTTCTTTTAAAATCTCTGCGCTCAAATACAGTCAGAGACACACTTCCTCTTTTTATATGCCGCTGTATCCAATGTCACTAAAATAACGTATCTGAAAACACGTATGTCGCACCAAAAATTATAGATACAATCACTTCTTCACAAATAGCTACACATAGCCAGCATTGCAGCTGAAAACAGTCAGGAAAAAAAAAAACCTGATGTGACAGTGTGATTTACAATGCATCTCTGCTCGTAGCTGAAAAAAGAGGAAGTTCAAGAGAGAAGGAAAAAAAACCCCAAAACTTTCTTTTACTATTTCATGCTTCTTAAAGAAGCAACACTTGACAGACAGAAACAGATAGACAATCCGAGAGATGCCCTTTTAAATTCTGTGACACGTGCAGGTTGCGCTGGGAACAGACTACTGCCAATCGCACTGGACGCACCTGCGCCCGGGCCGCCTGAGTGCCTGAGTGAGAAGCACAACAAGCGGGAAATCTACCACCCCGGTCCGGTCGTTCTAACTGGATCGCCGGCACTACGGGAATCTGCAGTAGCCCTCTAAGTTATCACTACCCGTGCCTGGAACATGGGACTGCCCCAGGACTACCTGTCCTTCCTATGCACGGGAATCCTGCAATAACTTATCGAGCGATTTGACCTCCTGCGGTCTGTTACCCAGCCACCAAAAACAAGTCACTTTTCCTTCCTCTCCCGGATTTTACACAAACACAGAACACATACACGGCACACAGCAGACACCTCCCAGGGTTTGGATTCGTGGCTACGGACTTTTTACACTACCTGGGAATTGGTGACCACACCTGACCGGCAAGAGGTATAGACCCGGACTGGGCACAGGGGACTTTCAGGTAAGATGATAACATTTTCTTACCTTACTTATGGAGCTGCGCAGTCTCCATCCCTTGAACCAAGGCCATGGCTACACCTCCGTCTCTCCGGTCAGTAGTGTTCACCGTGTGCGTTTCATCCATGCCCCACATTGGGCGCCTGTTGTGGATTCTGTTTTTGGGCTCCCTCTGGTGGTTACAACTGGTACTGGGTGACTTTGGTGGGTTGCGGTCTCTGGTTTCCACCTGTCCATCAGAGGCTGGGTGTTTCCTATTTAACCTGGCTTTCCTGTCATTCCCTTGCCGGCTATCAATGTATCAGTGTGTCTCTGTTACCTTTGCTACCTGCTCCTAGGCCTTCAAGACAAGCTAAGTCTGGATTTCCCTGTTTCATGTTTGCTTTCATGTTTTTTGTCCAGCTTGCAGATATGTAATTCTCTGCTGCTGGTTGCTCTAGTGGGCTGAAATTACCACTCATGTACCATGAGTTGGCACATGAGTTCAAGTAATTTCAGGATGGTATTTTGAAGGGTTTTTCGCTGACCGCGCAGTTCACCTTTTGTATCCTCTGCTATCTAGCTTAAGCGGGCCTCATTTTGCTGAATCTGTTTTCATAACTACGTTTGTGCCTTCCTCTCATTTCACCATCATTATATGTGTGGGGGCTGCTATTTCTGTGGGAATATTTCTCTGGAGGCAAGATAGGTCTGTGATTCTTCTGATAGGGGTAGCTAGATCTCCGGCTGGCGCGAGACGTCTAGAGTCCCCCCAGGAACGTTCCCCGGCTGCTGTTAGTTGAGTGTTGAGGTTCAGGATCGCGGTCAGCTCAGGTTCCATCACCCTAGAGCTCGTCCTGTTTTTGCCCGTGTTATGTGTTTAATTCCCTGCCATTGGGAACATGACAGGCGCCATTATGTTATGGAAATATTTGGGTTGGATAAATTTATCCCTCTGTGTGTGCTGCGGCCGCTCCCAATTAGACTGAGTATTTTGAGCGCTCATCAAGAATGGACTGTACACAACTGTGACAGAACAACATTCCATCAATACTGATACTTTATTGTACATACATAGTTTTATGATAGCAGATAGAAAGGAGTGGTTAGGGGTTGTTAGGGGTGGTTAGTTAATTACCATATTGTCTAGCTCCTCTGTCATTGGTTATCTAAACATATATGGAATATTGTGATTAATGCTCATATGACTGCTGACCAAGCAAGTAAAATGTAGCTCTCTGCATGTAGGACAGAGTTGAGACATTTGATCAGCAGTTAATACATCTGACACTATTCCGCTTTTTGGGACGGAAAACCCCATATGATCTGTCTGGGTTATATCAGTTCGTGTCAGCCATTTTAAACCATTGATTATAATGTATATATTAGCTGTGAGCATATAAGTATATATTTGATTATAGAGGAGTATACATGCAAGTGAGATCTACATGATATATATATATTTCTATCACAAGGGCGTGTGCTGCAACTGCTGCTCTCAAGCGGGAAGAAGAGGCTCCCCTTGCATCTGGATCCAGGTGAGCTGAAAAGTAGTCCGAAAGTCTCTGCTTTCCCCCCTGAAGCTGCGTCAGGACTCCAGTAGCAAGGCCTTCTTTTCTCATCAAGTAGAGACGGAATGGCTTCTCGTAGTCAGATAGGCCTAGTGCTGGCGCTGAGACTACAGAGCCTTTTAACTTCTTGAACGAGCTGAAGGCTGCATCTGTCAGGAGGAACGGTGTCACACTGATGTATTCACACAGAGGCTGCATTAGGACTGAAGCATCAGGGATCCAGGCTCTGCAATACGAAACTAGACCAAGGAAGGCCTGTAGCACCTTTGGAGTTTTTGGAGGAACCAGCTCCTCCACTGTGGTCTTCCGGTCATCTGTCAGTTGTTTCGCCTGGTGAGCAATACAGTGTCTCTGGAATGTAACTCGCTTCAGACACCACTGGACTTTGTTCTTTGAGATCTTGCAGTGCTGCTCCGCCAGGTAGAGTAGGAGATACAAAGAATGGGCTTTACACGTGTCAAAGTCAATTGCACAAAAGAGTAGATTGTCCATGTATTGTAGCAGGGTTACTTCTGCATGTTCTGTGACCCAGTTGGTGAGGACTGGACATTGCTCTGGTGAACTGTGAAGGGCTGTTCTGGGCCCACTGTGGCATCACTGTCCATGTGTGGTATCCCCCCTGGTGCATTAAGGCAAACAGGAACTGGTCTTCCGGATGAAGGGGAACACTGGAGAAAACATTAGCCAGGTCGGTCACTGTGAACACTTTTGCTATGGCAGGCACATTTGAGAGCAGAGTGTACGGATTCGGCACAATTGGAGTTTCAAACACCGTGACGTCATTCTCAGCTCTCAGGTCATGTACCATTCTGAACTTGGCTGGCTCTCCTTTTACAGTCTTTTTCTTGACGGGGAAAGCAGAGGATTGCAAGGCGATGTGCGAGGAACAATGATTCCTATTTCCAGGCAGACCTTCAGTTGGTCAGAGGCAGCTTGACTAGGCCTGGCCTGGGCCTTACGAGGGTACGGGGTACATGGCTTCAGTGACACCCGTACTGGGGCAACTTGAGGTTTTCTCACGTGCTGAGGTCCCTTAGACCATAGACTTTCTGGTACTACTGTTATGATCTGGTGGCCTAGGAGCTGCATAAGACGTACTCTGGAGAAGGTGGTACCTGTACTGACCGCAGACCCTGAACTTAGCACCGCAACTCGAAGTAGCCGTGGGGGGCACCTAACAAGGCCTAGACCCCTCGACACAGCCGGAGGACTAATTACCCCTAAAGATAGAAATGGGAAAACTATCTTGCCTCAGAGAAAATCCCCAAAGGATAGACAGCCCCCCACGAATATTGACGGTGAGAGGAGAGGGAATTAACATACGCAGACTGAAAACAAGATTTAGCAAAGGAGGCCACTTCTAGCTAAATAGAAAGGACAGGACAGAGTACTGTGCAGTCAGTATAAAAACACTAGAAAATATCCACCACAGAAAATATAAAAACTCTACATCTAACTAAAGATATGGAGGGGTAAATCTGTATCTCCAGAGATACCAGCTTGGCTGAATAAATCCTTACACAAACAAAGCTGGACAAGAAAAAACATAGAAATGCACTGAACTATAACGCCCACAGCATGTGGACTGCAAAAACAAAGCCAGAACTTATCTTTGTTGAAATGGACAGCATAACAGGAGAGACCAGGAGAGATGTGAATCCACCAAGAAACAATGGACAACTGGCACTGATTAAAGGATCTAGCAAGACTAAATAGCCCAGTAAGACATGCAATCAGAGGAAACACCTGATAAATGCTGATCAAAAGACAGCAGCACTACCACTTACAACCACCGGAGGGAGCCCAAGAGCAGAATTCACATCAGTACCCCCCCTTGAGGAGGGGTCACCGAACCCTCACCAGAGCCCCCAGGCCGATCAGGACGAACCAAATCGGCAGCATAAACATCGGAGGCAAGCACCCAAGAATTATCCTCCTGGCCATAACCCTTCCATTTGACAAGATACTGAAGCTTCCGCCTCGAAAAACGAGAATCCAAAATTTTCTCAACCACATACTCCAACTCCCCATCAACCAACACCGGGGCAGGAGGATCAACAGAGGGAACAACGGGCAACACATATTTCCGCAACAAAGATCTATGAAAAACATTATGGATGGAAAAGGAGGCTGGAAGGGCCAAACGAAAAGACACTGGATTAATAATTTCCGAAATCCTATAAGGACCAATAAACCGAGGCTTGAACTTAGGGGAAGAAACCTTCATAGGAACATGACAGGAAGACAACCAGACCAAATCCCCAACCCGAAGCCGGGAACCAACACACCGACGACGGTTAGCAAAACGCTGAGCCTCCTCCTGAGACAACACCAAATTGTCCACCACATGAGCCCAAATTTGCTGCAACCTGTCAACCACAGAATCCACACCAGGACAATCAGAAGGCTCAACCTGCCCTGAAGAAAAACGAGGATGAAAACCAAAATTACAAAAGAAGGACGAAACCAAGGTAGCAGAACTAGCCCGATTACTAAGGGCAAACTCGGCCAATGGCAAGAAAGCCACCCAATCATCCTGATCGGCAGACACAAAGCATCTCAAATAAGTTTCCAAAGTCTGATTAGTTCGCTCAGTTTGGCCATTTGTCTGAGGATGAAATGCGGAAGAAAAAGACAAATCAATGCCCAGCCGAGCACAAAAGGCCCGCCAAAACCTAGAAACAAATTGGGAACCTCTGTCGGACACAATATTCTCCGGAATACCATGCAAACGAACCACATGCTGAAAAAACAATGGAACCAAATCAGAAGAGGAAGGCAATTTAGGCAAAGGCACTAGTGTTGAGCATTCCGATACCGCAAGTATCGGGTATCGGCCGATACTTAGCGGTATCGGAATTCCGATACCGAGATCCGATACTTGCCGCTTATCGGATACCGGAATCGGAAGTTCCCAGGATTCAAACTGCACAAATTTGTACGAAATCAGCCAATGAGAATGATTCCAAGTGTGGGCACATCCTGTTCAGCATGGAGGGCATGAAACTACTGGCAAGGCTGTGATTGGCTGCTGAAATGATGTCATGATGCAGTTTAAAAGTCGCTGGCGCCATTTTGCGATCACTCTGCTGTGAATTCAGTTAGTGACAGGACGCTGTTTGCTGACTGAGGGCCAGTTTAGAGATAGCGATTTGCTTCTTTGTGCTTTTCAAAGGCTAATTTAGCAACCGCTGTGTTCACCTACTAATCACCTTGCTTTTGCCTTGTAGCGCTGTTTTCACAGCGATCTGCAAGGTCTGTGTGTGTGTGTGTGTGTGTGTGTGAGTGCAGACCACTCTCTAGTCTGAGTGCAGCCATAGGCCATCCATAGCTGGTTGTATTCAGTTCAGGGAGGGTGGTTCATTGCCTCATACTGTTCTTTTTTTTTTTTTTTTCCAAGTAGTGTAGTCTGCTGCTCATTTTTTCAAAAAAATCCTATTAGTGTCTTTCCACCCGTCTCCAGCTAACTTGTGGAAAAACACTACATAGGATAACGTAGAGGAGGGTTTTTGGGCCTTGTAGCGCCGTTTACGGCTGTCTGCACGGTCTCCGTGTGACTGCAGCTCTCTGTTGTCAGTTCAGCCCCCCAAAAATAAATAAATAATAAAGTTCACCAAACACACCAGTGACACCACTTTACATTTGCGTAGGCCACATTAGCTCATATTAAAGTCTAGTCCACACTTTAGAAAATTAGTGTTTCTTATACCTGTTAGGAGGAGTTGTTCAGGAATAAGCACACAAAGCCATTAGTACTTTTCTGCTTATCTTTATCAGTCAACCAAGATGAAGAAGGCAGTGAGTAAGGCACGTGGGCGTGGGCGCAGAGCAGGGAGAGGACGTGGGGATTCTGTGCCTGCTGCGGGCACCGGTGACTCATCAGCACCTAGTTTCACCAGGGAACAGTCCTTCATGCGCAGCTTTGTCGCAGAGCGCCGTACACCGCTGCTGCGTGAAGAACAAATTGAAGCCGTTGTCGGATGGATGGCAGCTAATGCATCAACTTCAATTAGTGCCACATCCTCTCAGACACAGAGCACTGGAGAGCAGCCATCTGTCTCTTCACCACCTGCCAAATTGCCCAGGCAGACAGAGATCCCAGGACAGGAGCCATCTCTACTTCTGTTCTCTGAATCTCTTGGCTTGGAAACAGGGGGCCAGCCAAGCAGCATTGGAGAAATGGAAGAAGAGGCAGGGTGCAGTGATGCCCAACCGCTTTTTCTCTCTTCCTCTGAAGAGGCGGGTGGGCCAGTGCCTCCGGTCACCACATCGCAGGACGCATCCGCTGATGACACTCAGGTGCCACTTTCTGGTGCGTGCTCTGCTGCTGAGACTACCCAGGAGGAGCAGTTGGGGGCAGAGGGTAGTGTAGATGATGAGGTCCTTGACCCATCTTGGCGTGAGGGACAGGAAGGTGGTGGGAGCAGCTCTGAGGAAGAGATTTCCCGTACGGCCCAAAGAGGGAGAGGGAGGGGGAAGACTGCGGATCCTGCAGCCTCCGCTTTGGCACCCGTTAGGAGCATGTCTCTTCCAAAAGCCAAAAAGGGCGCTCCCAAGACTTGCAGTGCCTGGTCCTTTTTTGACACAGTTGCAGATGACATTTGCTATGTCAAATGCAAGGTGTGTCATCACAAAGTCAAAAGAGGGAGAAATGTCAGCAACCTCAATACCTCCAACATGTGGAAACATGTGCGCACCAGGCACGCGGCGGAGTTAGAAAGACACACTGAAGAGCTAGGCCAACCAACAGCGGCAGCTACCACCTCTTCAGCTCGTGTTGCCTCTTCCTCCAGCTCACACGCAGCTGGTTCGGCTTCCTCCCAGGATCGCCGTGGAAGAACCTCTGGCCCTGTTGTCCAGAGACCCGCTGTAATTCCACCCGCAGCACCACTTTCCCAGTCATCCACACACTTCCTGCCCAGTATACAGCCATCGGTAGTACAGGCATGGGAGAAAAGGCGGCCTCTCTCGTCAAACCACCCACGAGCACAGGCTCTGACTGCAGGCATTGCCAAACTTCTGTCACTGGAAATGCTGTCATTCAGGCTGGTGGAGACTGACAGCTTCCGTGACTTGATGTCATTGGCAGTCCCACAGTACAATGTGCCCAGCCGCTTTTACTTCAGCAGGCAAGCCGTCCCTGCCCTGCACAAGCATGTGGAGGGACACATAAAACACGCGCTACTGAACGCCGTCAGTAGCAAGGTCCACCTCACCACCGATGCGTGGACCAGTCAACATGGACAGGGGCGATACCTTTCCCTCACTTTTTTTTTTTTATCATAAGTCCGAGAAAATAGTAGTGCACACCTCAACGCATACATATTAATACAAAATTCCCCATATAGAAGTAAATAGGGAATAAAGAGGCATAAGCAGAGAAATCACATAGTTAAAATCATTTATTTAATGCCAAAAATAAATAAAATACAATAATGTCAAACAGGAAAATGTGAAGTAAAAACAAAACCGCTGGGGACTATATAATAGATAATCTAATGCAATAACAGCAACCATGCATAATGTATAAAATACACAAGTAGCAAAGAGAAAATGCGGCTCTATGCAAATCTATCAAACACCCCTAGCCAAAGAATAGCCTTACAATAAGACCGTGTATATAAAGGTAATAGGATAAGAGGCAAGCCTAAATATCCAGAAACAAATGTTCCGATAAACCTATACACAGCCCTCAATATGTGGAAAGATCCCTTAATGACGCATAGGCATATGGCATAGGGCTATATAGCAGGAGAAAAATCCTATTAGTGAAGGGCCACAAATGCATGAAGATTGCTATAACCAGGTATACTGAACAAGCATGTGAATGGTTGCTGAAAAAAGGTGAACTTACATAGATGTAAATGGCAATGTCCCACCGCGACCCCGACAGCGCCGTTTCGCCAACTGGCTTCCTCAAATAAGGGGCATAAATGTCTATAATGCACGGCTAGACGCTTATATCTGGCTCAAACAGCTGCAGATAGTGTCGGCATAATTGATCCAAGACGTGCGCATGCGCCTGTATACACGCCTCCCATAGTAACAAGTGACTTCCGTAACCCTGCGCCTGGAACGCAAGCGTGAGACGCTACGCCTTCCTGGTGGTACAGGGCAGGAAGTCACTGGGACGCCATCGACCTGCGCATGCGCCGACAAAAAGCCGAGACTCAGAAGGAAAAGAAATACGTGAGCCGTGATAAAAGGATATCTAATAGAAAGTAAATGGGATAAAAAAGGGCAGCAACTTATCAAGCCTATTGGAACCTCCCTGACCTAATACTGGAATTAAGAAATAACTACATAATTCATTAGTTAAATGTAATAACAAAAAAATATATATATATAATAAATAATTACTACATATAAAAATCAATAGGGAGCTAGTGATAATTAATAAGAAAACCTAGATAAATTGGTGAAAATTGTTTTTTGTTGAAAAATACATCATTAATACTAAAATTAATATCTATTAGTATAACTTGTAAGTGCTAGTGAATAACCATTAATAAAACTACTGTAAATAAATATGTATAAATACCTAGTGCAAAAAAGTATTAGAACATATATACGTATATAAATATATACATAAAAATACATATATATATATTTTTTGAAACCTCTAACCTGTAAAATGCCACAACCATCCCAGTAATGCTAAACATATACTAATATAATCATATCACACAGGTGAATAACTGTTAGTAGAACCCATATACACCTATACCAATATCTAATGCCCCTAATATATAAAAAACATATAAAAATACATATACATATATATATATATATATATATATATATATATATATATATATATATATATATATATATATATATATATATATATACACAATATAAAAAATATATATAATATACACATATAACAATATATATATATACAATATAAAGTGCAACGTGATAAATAAATGATTAATGTAGTCTTCTGTTTATTCCTTTTTTCCTTTTAGTATATTATCTTCTATATCCAACCCCGGATCCCTGATGAAACATCTCCGAAGTGGGACACGACAGGAGAGATCCCAAAAAAAAGGTAAGTTGCCACCAATACTAAAGCAATAAATATAAAATAGATAAAATCAGTACATAACATATAGACACAAACAATTAAAACAGAACCACTATCTACAACCTCAAAAAAACAACAAGTTAGGGAAAATTACTGTAAATATTATGGGACACAGTACATCAAGTACAGGCAGATAAATACGACAGGCAGGCGAGTAACTCAAGAATTTATAAAAATGCATTTATGCCTAAAGTCTCATTAAGACCTTGTGGCGCCATTGTTCCCAAAAGATAGATCCATTTACTCTCCCTTTGGGCCAGGGCTTTAGCCAGATTTCCCCCTCTTACTCCCAAATGGACCTGATCTATTGCTTTAATTTTTAGGCCCCTAGGGTCCGAATGGTGATGTAATCTAAAATGCCTCGGTAAGGTCTTTAATGTACTGGGATCAAGTTCAGTTACAGACTTCTCTATATCTCTAACATGCTCTCTTGTCCTTATTTTTAGTTCACGTGTCGTTAATCCGATATATATTTTTTTACACGGACAGCTGGCATGATAAATAATACCCTTAGATGAACAAGTAAGCTTTTTTCGTATATCAAAGGTCCTTGAGCCATCAAAGTTAGTAAAGGTTTTACATTTAACTAAATTATAGCATCCTTTGCACATGTTACATGGAAAAAAACCATTACCTTCAGGAATCGTAGACATTTGGCCCCCCTTGGCGTAATGGCTGTGTACAAGTAGATCCTTCAGATTTTTGGATCTCCTCGCAACCAGTAAGGGACGATTGGGTAGCAACTGCTTGAGTACAGGATCCGATTGTAGGATCCCCCAATGTTTCTGCATAATATTAGTTAGTTCGGGCCATTGCTTGTTAAATCTCGTAATAAATCTAACTTCACTCTTATTATCCTTTGACTCCTTTTTACGTCCAGTGCCATATATAAGTTCTTCTCTAGGGGTTTTATTAGCTTTCTTGAGTCCCCTTTTAATCTGTCGGTTGCTGTAACCTCTGTCATGGAACCGTCTAGAAAGTTCAGATGATTGTTTTTCATAATCTTCTCCAGTTGAACAAATCCTCTTGATCCTAAGAAATTGTCCTGTGGGTATTCCATTAATGGTGGATCTATGATGCGCAGAAGAAGCGTGTAATAAGGTGTTAGTGGCTGTAGCCTTTCTAAAGACATCTGTCACTATCTTACCATCTCCCAAAGTTTTTATTTTAAGATCTAAAAAGTCAACAGTTCTTCCATATTTATACGTTAAATTTATATTGAACTGATTCTGATTTAACTTAATCATAAATGCGTCTAATTTCTCGATGGAATCTTCCCAGATGAACAGGATGTCGTCTATATAGTGACTCCACCCTTGTATAGCTTGACTATCTCCATCCTCTACTTGAAAGATAAGGCGTTCCCAATACCCCATGAAAAGGTTTGCGTACGAGGGGGCACATGTGGCCCCCATCGCCGTACCCTGTTTCTGGATAAAAATATCTTTGTTAAAAATGAACACGTTATGCTCTAATACAAATTTCAAGAGAATAAGAATAAGTTCAATAAGTGAAGATTCAAGATTACTTTCTCCCAAATAGTGAGAAACTGCTCTTAGACCATCTTCGTGTCTGATGGAAGAATACAGAGCTTCAACGTCCGCTGTAACAAGGACGGCCCCTTTCTCCAACTGTACAGAGTCAAGTTGTTTTAACATCATAGTTGTATCTTTAATGAAAGAAGGCAGCGTCTGTACTAATGGTTTAAGATAATAATCTATAACTGTACAGATTACTTCACAAAGGCTGCCATTCCCTGCCACTATGGGCCTGCCAGGAGGGTCTATCGGATTTTTGTGCAGTTTCGGCAACAGATAGAATGTTGCCATTCTGGGCTGTAATTTTGTAACCACCTCAACCAATTTTTTAGGGATGATACCGTCATTAAAGGCAGACTCAAGGATCAAAACCAATTCATGCTGGAATTCAGTTAAAGGATTGTAGCATAATTTTTTATAACAGCTAGTATTGTGGAGAATTTTATGAGCCTGTTTTTCGTACATTTTACTTGGCCACAATACCGTGTTGCCACCCTTATCTGCCTGTTTAATGACGATATCATCCCATGTCTGCAGCTCTCTAAGAGCCCTCCTCTCACTGGCATCAAGATTAGAAATCCAATTAGGAACAGGTAATAGGCTTTCGACCTCCCTAGTCATGACCTTAACAAATACGTCTACCGCTGGACATGTACTGAGGCTAGGAAATTTGTTAGATTTTCCTAACAATTGCATAGGGAACTTACCCTCAGCCTCTTTATTATTTTCCTCCATGAGTTCTTCCAAACATCTCAAAGCCTCTTTTTCAACCTCAGTGGGAAAAAGTTCATCCAAATCCGTCCTGTGATGTATTTTCTGCAAGATAATCTTGCGCGCAAATAAATGTAGGTCTTTGACTACATTTGACTACTCAAATAAGGGTCAAATAAAGAAAATAGGAGATACCCTGATATTTTTGATAACAAGAAAAATAATAGACGTGGCAATGACAAACTGAAGGTAATTAACCTGTCAGATAGAATTTTGACTACATCTCAGGTACATCTATTAGAAAAGGGTTTAACATTCTCACCTTCCTCATATCTAGATAAGTTTGAAGTAGTCAAAGACCTACATTTATTTGCGCGCAAGATTATCTTGCAGAAAATACATCACAGGACGGATTTGGATGAACTTTTTCCCACTGAGGTTGAAAAAGAGGCTTTGAGATGTTTGGAAGAACTCATGGAGGAAAATAATAAAGAGGCTGAGGGTAAGTTCCCTATGCAATTGTTAGGAAAATCTAACAAATTTCCTAGCCTCAGTACATGTCCAGCGGTAGACGTATTTGTTAAGGTCATGACTAGGGAGGTCGAAAGCCTATTACCTGTTCCTAATTGGATTTCTAATCTTGATGCCAGTGAGAGGAGGGCTCTTAGAGAGCTGCAGACATGGGATGATATCGTCATTAAACAGGCAGATAAGGGTGGCAACACGGTATTGTGGCCAAGTAAAATGTACGAAAAACAGGCTCATAAAATTCTCCACAATACTAGCTGTTATAAAAAATTATGCTACAATCCTTTAACTGAATTCCAGCATGAATTGGTTTTGATCCTTGAGTCTGCCTTTAATGACGGTATCATCCCTAAAAAATTGGTTGAGGTGGTTACAAAATTACAGCCCAGAATGGCAACATTCTATCTGTTGCCGAAACTGCACAAAAATCCGATAGACCCTCCTGGCAGGCCCATAGTGGCAGGGAATGGCAGCCTTTGTGAAGTAATCTGTACAGTTATAGATTATTATCTTAAACCATTAGTACAGACGCTGCCTTCTTTCATTAAAGATACAACTATGATGTTAAAACAACTTGACTCTGTACAGTTGGAGAAAGGGGCCGTCCTTGTTACAGCGGACGTTGAAGCTCTGTATTCTTCCATCAGACACGAAGATGGTCTAAGAGCAGTTTCTCACTATTTGGGAGAAAGTAATCTTGAATCTTCACTTATTGAACTTATTCTTATTCTCTTGAAATTTGTATTAGAGCATAACGTGTTCATTTTTAACAAAGATATTTTTATCCAGAAACAGGGTACGGCGATGGGGGCCACATGTGCCCCCTCGTACGCAAACCTTTTCATGGGGTATTGGGAACGCCTTATCTTTCAAGTAGAGGATGGAGATAGTCAAGCTATACAAGGGTGGAGTCACTATATAGACGACATCCTGTTCATCTGGGAAGATTCCATCGAGAAATTAGACGCATTTATGATTAAGTTAAATCAGAATCAGTTCAATATAAATTTAACGTATAAATATGGAAGAACTGTTGACTTTTTAGATCTTAAAATAAAAACTTTGGGAGATGGTAAGATAGTGACAGATGTCTTTAGAAAGGCTACAGCCACTAACACCTTATTACACGCTTCTTCTGCGCATCATAGATCCACCATTAATGGAATACCCACAGGACAATTTCTTAGGATCAAGAGGATTTGTTCAACTGGAGAAGATTATGAAAAACAATCATCTGAACTTTCTAGACGGTTCCATGACAGAGGTTACAGCAACCGACAGATTAAAAGGGGACTCAAGAAAGCTAATAAAACCCCTAGAGAAGAACTTATATATGGCACTGGACGTAAAAAGGAGTCAAAGGATAATAAGAGTGAAGTTAGATTTATTACGAGATTTAACAAGCAATGGCCCGAACTAACTAATATTATGCAGAAACATTGGGGGATCCTACAATCGGATCCTGTACTCAAGCAGTTGCTACCCAATCGTCCCTTACTGGTTGCGAGGAGATCCAAAAATCTGAAGGATCTACTTGTACACAGCCATTACGCCAAGGGGGGCCAAATGTCTACGATTCCTGAAGGTAATGGTTTTTTTCCATGTAACATGTGCAAAGGATGCTATAATTTAGTTAAATGTAAAACCTTTACTAACTTTGATGGCTCAAGGACCTTTGATATACGAAAAAAGCTTACTTGTTCATCTAAGGGTATTATTTATCATGCCAGCTGTCCGTGTAAAAAAATATATATCGGATTAACGACACGTGAACTAAAAATAAGGACAAGAGAGCATGTTAGAGATATAGAGAAGTCTGTAACTGAACTTGATCCCAGTACATTAAAGACCTTACCGAGGCATTTTAGATTACATCACCATTCGGACCCTAGGGGCCTAAAAATTAAAGCAATAGATCAGGTCCATTTGGGAGTAAGAGGGGGAAATCTGGCTAAAGCCCTGGCCCAAAGGGAGAGTAAATGGATCTATCTTTTGGGAACAATGGCGCCACAAGGTCTTAATGAGACTTTAGGCATAAATGCATTTTTATAAATTCTTGAGTTACTCGCCTGCCTGTCGTATTTATCTGCCTGTACTTGATGTACTGTGTCCCATAATATTTACAGTAATTTTCCCTAACTTGTTGTTTTTTTGAGGTTGTAGATAGTGGTTCTGTTTTAATTGTTTGTGTCTATATGTTATGTACTGATTTTATCTATTTTATATTTATTGCTTTAGTATTGGTGGCAACTTACCTTTTTTTTGGGATCTCTCCTGTCGTGTCCCACTTCGGAGATGTTTCATCAGGGATCCGGGGTTGGATATAGAAGATAATATACTAAAAGGAAAAAAGGAATAAACAGAAGACTACATTAATCATTTATTTATCACGTTGCACTTTATATTGTATATATATATATTGTTATATGTGTATATTATATATATTTTTTATATTGTGTATATATATATATATATATATATATATATATATATATATATATATATATATATATATATATATGTATATGTATTTTTATATGTTTTTTATATATTAGGGGCATTAGATATTGGTATAGGTGTATATGGGTTCTACTAACAGTTATTCACCTGTGTGATATGATTATATTAGTATATGTTTAGCATTACTGGGATGGTTGTGGCATTTTACAGGTTAGAGGTTTCAAAAAATATATATATATGTATTTTTATGTATATATTTATATACGTATATATGTTCTAATACTTTTTTGCACTAGGTATTTATACATATTTATTTACAGTAGTTTTATTAATGGTTATTCACTAGCACTTACAAGTTATACTAATAGATATTAATTTTAGTATTAATGATGTATTTTTCAACAAAAAACAATTTTCACCAATTTATCTAGGTTTTCTTATTAATTATCACTAGCTCCCTATTGATTTTTATATGTAGTAATTATTTATTATATATATATATATTTTTGTTATTACATTTAACTAATGAATTATGTAGTTATTTCTTAATTCCAGTATTAGGTCAGGGAGGTTCCAATAGGCTTGATAAGTTGCTGCCCTTTTTTATCCCATTTACTTTCTATTAGATATCCTTTTATCACGGCTCACGTATTTCTTTTCCTTCTGAGTCTCGGCTTTTTGTCGGCGCATGCGCAGGTCGATGGCGTCCCAGTGACTTCCTGCCCTGTACCACCAGGAAGGCGTAGCGTCTCACGCTTGCGTTCCAGGCGCAGGGTTACGGAAGTCACTTGTTACTATGGGAGGCGTGTATACAGGCGCATGCGCACGTCTTGGATCAATTATGCCGACACTATCTGCAGCTGTTTGAGCCAGATATAAGCGTCTAGCCGTGCATTATAGACATTTATGCCCCTTATTTGAGGAAGCCAGTTGGCGAAACGGCGCTGTCGGGGTCGCGGTGGGACATTGCCATTTACATCTATGTAAGTTCACCTTTTTTCAGCAACCATTCACATGCTTGTTCAGTATACCTGGTTATAGCAATCTTCATGCATTTGTGGCCCTTCACTAATAGGATTTTTCTCCTGCTATATAGCCCTATGCCATATGCCTATGCGTCATTAAGGGATCTTTCCACATATTGAGGGCTGTGTATAGGTTTATCGGAACATTTGTTTCTGGATATTTAGGCTTGCCTCTTATCCTATTACCTTTATATACACGGTCTTATTGTAAGGCTATTCTTTGGCTAGGGGTGTTTGATAGATTTGCATAGAGCCGCATTTTCTCTTTGCTACTTGTGTATTTTATACATTATGCATGGTTGCTGTTATTGCATTAGATTATCTATTATATAGTCCCCAGCGGTTTTGTTTTTACTTCACATTTTCCTGTTTGACATTATTGTATTTTATTTATTTTTGGCATTAAATAAATGATTTTAACTATGTGATTTCTCTGCTTATGCCTCTTTATTCCCTATTTACTTCTATATGGGGAATTTTGTATTAATACTTTCCCTCACTGCCCATTGGGTTAATGTCGTTGAGCCGGGTACAGATCGTGCAAGTGGCGCAGGACGTGTCCTGCCCACTCCAAGGATTGCAGGAATCCATTCTGTACGCATTGACTCCTCCTCTTACACCAGTTCCTCAGAATCATCGCTGCAGGAGCCGTCACAGTCCTCCTCCACATGGACCCGTGATGACCGACATGAGCACAGCCGTGGCCAAACGTCAACAGGCCGTCTTGAAATTAATTTCTTTGGGGAATCGAAGCCACACAGCGCAGGAGCTCTGGAATGCCATCAAGCAGGTGTGCAAGCAAGATGTGTGGTTTGTGCCAGCGAATCTCCAGCCAGGCATGGTAGTGTGTGATAATGGCCGAAATCTGGTGGCAGCTCTGGGCCTTGGCAACCTCACTCACATCCCATGTCTGGCACATGTGCTCAATTTGGTCGTGCAGAGTTTTTTGAGGGACTATCCGGATCTTGATGCACTGCTGCACAAGGTCCGCCTAGAGTGTGCTCACTTGCGGCGTTCCAGCACGGCAAAAATGCGCATTGCGGCTCTGCAGCGCCGACACCGCCTGCCGGAACATCGCATCATATGTGACCTACCTACCAGGTGGAATTCCACGTTACATATGTTGGAGCGGTTGTGTGAGCAGCAGCAAGCTGTAATGGAGTACCAGCTGCATCAGGCGCAAAGAAGTCGCACTCCGCACCATTCAGACTTCACAACCACAGAGTGGGCCACTATGAATGACGTCTGCCAGGTTTTGCGTCCCTTCGATTATTCCACGCGGATGGCGAGTGCAGATGATGCACTAGTCAGCATGACTGTCCCCCTTATCTTCCTGCTTGAAAAATCACTGCAAGCGCTAAGGGATGATGTTGTGGAAGAGGTGGAGGATGAGGATTCACCATTTCCATCATCTTCTGGACAGTCAGTGCCACGTGGTTCCTCACAAACGCGTAGGCAGGGGACAGTTTGTGAGGAGGATGAGGAGGAGTCAATGGAGGAGGAAGACATCTGTCCAGAGGAGGGAGTTACACAATTGTCCAGTACTCAGTGTGTACAGCGAGGGTGGGGTGATGACGAGCGGGCAGAGATCACGCCTCCAGCAGGGGACAGCGTTTCTTGGGCAGTTGGCAGTCTGCAGCACATAGTGGATTACATGCTGCAGTGCCTGAGAAACGACCGCCGCATCGCCCACATTCTCAACATGTCTGATTATTGGGTGTTCACCCTCCTCGATCCTCGCTACCGGGACAACGTAGAAAGCCTCATCACACCGTTGAACCGGGAGTGAAAAATGCCGGAGTACCAAGACACACTGGTGAATTCCATCATCTTCTCCATTCCAAGTGAGAGAAGTGCTGCTAGTGCATTACAAAGCAGCTCAGTGCGTCCAGGCAGTGGTGGAGGCTCTGCACAAAGAGGGAGCAGAAGCAGTGCCTCTGCCCAAGGCAAGACCAGTATGGCACAGTTTTCTGTGCCCGCCACAAAAGTCTACACCATCACAGACGGCTCCAGTCAGCAGGAGGCAACGGTTCCGTCAGATGGTGACAGACTACATGTCTTGCCCTCTTGCTGTACTCCCTGACGGCTCTTCACCTTTCAAGTTTTGGGTCTCAAAGCTGGATACATGGCCAGAGCTAAGCCAGTATGCATTGGAGGTGCTGGCTTGCCCTGCGGCTAGTGTATTATCGGAACGCGTCTTTAGTGCTGCAGGTGGTGTACTAACTGACCGTCGCATGCGACTATCCTCCTATAACGTTGACCGGCTTACTTTCCTGAAAATGAACAAGGCCTGGATCTCGCAGGAATTTGCCACTCCTCTTCCTGATTAAATAATTAGGTGACTGTATACGTTATCCAGGTCTCCTGTTGTGTTCATCTTTCTACCACCTGAACTTAAATTCCTGGGCTCCAACACCGCCAGTTGAGGCTCAGACGTGCCGTCTGCACAGTCAAAACATACGACCCAGTGTTATTGGGTTTCAGTAACGTCAGCTGATCCCCAGCTGTGTAGCCGGCAATGTGTCCTGCGACCGCCACGCTGACACAACAACTGAAATGTAAGGGAACCTGTCCCCCCCCCTTCCCAAGGTTACTGAAAGAGCAACCTTGTGCAGCAGTAATGCTGCACAAGGAAAAGGTAGCTATTTTTGTTTAGCTCCTTGCACACGCAGAACTTAACTTATAAAATGTGTCCACTGATACCGTAAAACCGTCCCGGAGGTGGGACTTTCCTTCGTAATATGACGCAGCACAGCTGTCGTTCCTACCCCCTTGGCACCGTGCCCCGGCTCCTCAGCGTTGTTTGATTCCGTCCCGGAGCCTGCGCTGTTATGTTATCCCTTGGCCAGGCACACTTAGCGCTGCCCATCTTCTGACATCATTTGGTGTCAGGCTGGCTGCGCCTGTGCGGCCGCGCTGGCCGAGAGCCCGCCTCGCACTGTCTTCTGATTTAATCCCACTGGGGGCCTGAGATCCATGGACATGCGCAGTGCATATCTGAACCTCCGCCTCTCACTCATCTCCCTACGCCTTCTTCAGACTGTGCGTCAGCTGATCCCTAATAGCATGCCACGGCCGTGACGCCGCACAGTCTGAAGAAGCCGTAGGGAGGGGAGTGAGAGGCGAGGATATGCACTGCGCATGGCCACGGATCCCAGGCCCGCGGTGGGATTCCATTAGACGACACTGCGAGGCGGGATCTTGGCCAGCGCAGCCGCACAGGCGCAGCCAGCCTGACACCAAATGATGTCAGAAGATGGGCAGCGCAAAATGTGTGCATGGACAAGGGCTAACATAACAGCGCAAGCTCCGGGACAGATTCAAACAACGCTGAGGAGGCGGCGCACAGCGCCAAGGGGGTAAAAATGACAGCTGTGCTGCGTCACATGACAAAGGAAAGTCCCTCCGACCGGACGGTTTAACGGTGTGAGGGGACACATTTCATAAGTGTCAAGTTCAGCGTTTGCAAGGACCATAATTAAAAGAGCTAAGTTTACCTTTTCCAGCATTAGTGCTGTACAATATGGCTCTTTCAGCTACAAACCCCTGGGGGGGGGGTTAAAGGTTCCCTTTCAACTTGCTCCAGTGCAGGCTTCGGCCTACACTATGCTCCTCCTGCTGACCCTGGGCTCTAACACCGCCAGTTGGCGCCCAGATGTGCTAGCTACACAGAGAAAAACACCAGCCAATGTGTCAGTGGGGTTCAGCAACACCAGCTGTACCCCTGCTGTGTAGCCGGCAACGTGTCCTGCAACAGTCACGCAGACACAACAGACCTAAAGCTGCCGCCAGTGCAGGCTTCGGCCTACACTCCGCTCCCTCTACTCCTCCTGCTGACCCTGGGCTCTATCACTGCCAGTTGGGGCCCAGAAGTGCTGGCTGCACAGAGCCAAACACCTCGCCAATGTGTCAGTGGGGTTCAGCACCGCCAGCTGTTCCCCTGCTGTGTAGCCGGCATCGTGTCCTGCAACAGCCACGCAGACACAAAGCTGCTGCCAGTGCAGGCTTCGGCCTACACTCTGCTCCCTCTCCTCCTGCTGACCCTGGGCTCTAACACCGCCAGTTGGGGCCCGGTACTGCTAGCTGCACAGAGAAAAACACCAGCCAATGTGTCAGTGGGGTTCAGCACCGCCAGCTGTTCCCCTGCTGTGTAGCCGGCAATGTGTCCTGCAAATGCCACGCAGACACAAGAACTGAAATTGAAGGGAACCTGTCCCCCCTCCCCCAGGTGTTTGTATGTTTTACAGCCACCTTGTACAGCAGTAATGCTGCATGTGTGCAAGGTGGCTCATAAACTTATTCTCCTCGCACATGTGGAACTGAGCACGTCTAAAATGTGTCCTCTGTGACCATTTAACCGTCCCGGAGGTGTGACTTTCCTTTGTAATGACACGCTGCAACCCCCTTGGTAGCGCTGCCCGTCTTCTGGCATCATTGTTTGGCTGCCTGTGCCTCTGCGGCCGCCCTGCCCGACACAACGCCCCTCAGTATCTTATTTATTTGGACTGCGGGGGTGTGATTGATGGGCATGAGCAGTGCATATGTTCGCCTGTCCCTCATCTCCTTCCGCCTTCCTCAGACTGTGCGGCTTCATGGCCGTGGCATGCGATAAGGGATCAGCTGACGCCGCACAGTCTGAAGCGGGTGTAAGTACCCGAGTGTGAGAGGCCAACATATGTACTGCGCCAGGCCATGAATCCCAGCCCCGCAGTGTGAAACACTGTAAAGACACTGCGGGGCTGGGATTCATGGGCATCGCGAACCGCACCAGCCGACATGAAATGATGTCAGAAGACGGGCAGCGCATGGCCAAGGGATAACGCAACAACGCAGACTCCTGTACAGCAAAATGCGATGCTCAGGAGGCCGCGCCAAGCACCAAGTTGTTTTTTTTGCCAGCTGTGCTGCGTCTCATTACAAAGGGAACTCCCGCCTCCAAGACAGATTGACTCTATAAGGGCCAAAATGTTGTACGTGTTTCATTCAGCTTGTGCAAGGAACAAAATTAAAAGAGCAACCTTTGACTTCTGCAGCACTACTGCTGCATAAGGTGTGGCTCTTCTACTTTGTAACACCTGAGGGGGGGTTAAAGGTTACCTTTAAAATTGGTTCAATTAGGCTTCGGCCTACACTCTGCTCCCCCTGCAGAGCCTGGGCTCTAACACCGCCAGTTGGGGCCCGGTACTGCTAGCTGCACAGAGAAAAACACCAGCCAATGTGTCAGTGGGGTTCAGCAATGCCAGCTGTTCCCCTGCTGTGTAGCCGGCAACGTGTCCTGCAACAGCCACGCAGACACAACAGACCCAAAGCTGCCGCCAGTGCAGGCTTCGGCCTACACTCTGCTCCCCCTGCTGACCCTTTGCTCCAACACCGCTAGTTGGGGCTCTAGGAAGACAAGCTTGAATAGGTCCCCATCCTGGTTCCAGCACCGTCAGCTGGTTCCGGGCAGAGCCTTTGGCTTAGGTGCCTCCCTCTGGGTATCTGAGTTCCACCAACGTCAGGTGGTCCTTGGTAGTGCTTTCAGCACGGGTACCTCCTGCTTAGTAACCGGGTTCCAGTAACGTCAGCTGGTCCTCGGTAGTTCCATTGGCTCTTGGACCTTCGGCTACCCATCCAGGTTCCAGTACCGTCAGCTGGTTCTCGGCAGTGTCTTTTGCTCTTGTACCTTCTGCTCCCCATCCTGGTTCCAGTACCGTCAGCTGGTTCCGGGCAGAGCCTTTGGCTTAGGTGCCTCCCTCTGGATATCTGAGTTCCACCAACGTCAGGTGGTCCTTGGTAGTGCTTTCAGCACGGGTACCTCCTGCTTAGTAACCGGGTTCCAGTAACGTTAGCTGGTCTTCGGTAGTTCCATTGGCTCTTGGACCTTCGGCTACCCATCCGGGTTCCAGTACCGTCAGCTGGTTCTCGGCAGTGTCTTTTGCTCTTGTACCTTCTGCTCCCCATCCTGGTTCCAGTACCGTCAGCTGGTTCCGGGCAGAGCCTTTGGCTTAGGTGCCTCCCTCTGGGTATCTGAGTTCCACCAACGTCAGGTGGTCCTTGGTAGTGCTTTCAGCACGGGTACCTCCTGCTTAGTAACCGGGTTCCAGTAACGTCAGCTGGTCCTCGGTAGTTCCATTGGCTCTTGGACCTTCGGGTAGCCATCCGAGTTCCAGTTCCATCAGCTGTTTCTCGGCATTTTCTCAGCCTACTTGTACCTTCTGCTACATTTCCAAGTTCAAGACCCTAAAGACGAGGACCCGGAACACCACCCCTAAGATGACGACGACACCAGAGACGACAACCACTGAGATGACGACGACCCTGGAGACGATGACCCTGAAGACCACCCCGATGACGACGACCCCGGAGACAACGACCCTGGAGACGACGACGACCTGGAAGACCGAGAAGCAGAAGAACAAGAGGCTGCAGAACAAAGAGCAGAAGAACATTAAGCATAACACTAAATATCAGAGCAAAAGATATTATCTAAATTATAAGCAGAAGAAGACTAAGCAGTGTATGGGGGTGAGTCCGTTCCTCCTCGTGGTGCCCCTGGATAAAGCCTGATGATGCAGGCCAAACTGAACGCGGACAAATGTAACTGTTTTGTGACAGGCAGAACGGAAGGTGTAATCTTCAAACTTTTATAGATAACAACTACGGGAATGCCTGTCACAAATAAGAATATGATGAAGAAGTTGAATATGAAGAAGATAATAGTAAAATAAAAAGAATATGAACAATGTATGTAACAAAAAAAATAATAGGTAGAAGATGAAGAAGAAGATGAATAAGGTAAAGAAGTTGATGTCAAAGAAGCTGATGATGAGGATAATGAAGTAGAAAGTGTGGGAGAAGTAAAAAAGAAGGTGAAGGGTGTGGAAGTAGTGAAACATCAATATCTGACAAAATAGAAAAAAAAATTAACATAGTCAAAATCTTTCTAACGCCGAACGTCATAAAAAACAAAACAAAATCCTGCTATTCTATTAGATTGGGCTAAACCTCTGTGCCTTTAATGTCTCCGCCATGTCCAATACATCCTACATTATTCTTAGTTGTTTTCCTTTATGTAGAATGAACCTACAAGTTAAGAAAGGGTTTATTTTAATTCCGATATTTTCGTCCTATTGACTTGCATTGGGATCGGGTATCGGTATCGGATTAGATCCGATACTTTGACGGTATCGGCCGATACTTTCCGATACTTTCCGATATTGGAAGGTATCGCTCAACACTAAAAGGCACCAAATGAACCATCTTAGAAAACCAGTCACAAACCACCCAGATAACCGACATCCTCTGGGAAACCGGAAGATCTGAAATAAAATCCATAGAAATATGCGTCCAAGGCCTCTCAGGGACCGGCAAAGGCAAAAGCAACCCACTAGCGCGGGAACAGCAAGGCTTGGCCCGCGCACAAGTCCCACAGGACTGCACAAAAGAATGCACATCCCGTGACAAAGAAGGCCACCAAAAGGACCTACCAACCATATCTCTGGTACCAAAAATACCATGATGGCCAGCCAACACAGAACAATGAACCTCAGAAATCACTTTAGTAGTCCATCTATCAGGAACAAACAATTTCCCCACTGGACAGCGGTCAGGTTTATAAGCCTGAAATTCCTGAAGAACCCGTCGCAAATCAGGGGAGATGGCAGAAAGAATCACCCCTTCCTTCAGAATGCCGACCGGCTCAAGGACCCCAGGAGAATCAGGTAAAAAACTCCTAGAGAGGGCATCAGCCTTAACATTCTTAGATCCCGGAAGATACGAGACCACAAAATCAAAACGGGAGAAAAACAGGGACCATCGAGCCTGTCTAGGGTTCAGCCGCTTGGCAGACTCGAGGTAAATCAAATACTTATGATCGGTCAAGACCACAACGCGGTGCTTGGCTCCCTCAAGCCAATGTCGCCACTCCTCAAATGCCCACTTCATAGCCAACAACTCCCGATTGCCGACATCATAATTGCGCTCCGCAGGCGAAAACTCTCTGGAAAAGAAGGCACACGGTTTAATCAAAGAACCATCAGAATTCCTCTGAGACAAAACGGCCCCTGCCCCAATCTCAGAAGCGTCAACCTCAACCTGAAAAGGTAGAGAAACATCCGGCTGACCCAACACAGGGGCAGAAGTAAATCGGCGTTTAAGCTCATGAAAGGCATCCACCGCCGCAGGGGACCAATTCGTAACATCAGCGCCTTTCTTCGTCAAATCAGTCAGGGGCTTAACCACACTGGAAAAGTTGGCAATGAAACGGCGATAAAAATTACCAAAGCCCAAAAATTTCTGAAGGCTCTTCACAGATGTGGGTTGAATCCAATCATGAATGGCTTGGACCTTAACAGGATCCATTTCTATAGACGAGGGAGAAAAAATGAAACCCAAAAAATAAACCTTCTGAACTCCAAAGAGGCACTTAGACCCCTTCACAAACAGTGCATTATCACGAAGGATCTGAAACACCATCCTGACCTGCTTCACATGAGACTCCCAATCATTGGAAAAAAATCAAAATATCATCCAAATATACAATCATGAATTTATCAAGATAATTGCGAAAAATATCATGCATGAAGGACTGAAATACAGATGGAGCATTAGAAAGCCCAAAAGGCATCACACGGTATTCAAAATGGCCTTCAGGCGTATTAAACGCAGTTTTCCATTCGTCACCCTGTTTAATACGAACAAGATTATATGCCCCTCGAAGGTCAATCTTAGTAAACCAACTAGCCCCCTTAATCCTAGCAAACAAATCAGAAAGCAAAGGTAAAGGGTATTGAAATTTGACCGTGATCTTATTAAGAAGGCGATAATCAATACAGGGTCTCAAGGAGCCATCCTTCTTGGCAACAAAAAAGAATCCCGCTCCCAATGGTGACGAAGACAGCCAAATATGCCCCTTCTCCAAAGACTCCTTAACATAACTCCGAATGGCGGTATGCTCTGGCACAGACAGATTGAAAAGTCGGCCCTTAGGGAACTTACAGCCCGGAATCAAGTTAATAGCACAATCACAGTCCCTATGTGGAGGAAGGGAACTGGACTTGGGCTCATCAAATACATCCTGGAAATCCGACAAAAACTCAGGAACTTCTGAAGAGGGGGAAGAGGAAATTGACATCAAAGGAACGTCACTATGAACCCCTTGACACCCCCAACTAGTCACAGACATAGATTTCCAATCGAGCACCGGATTATGTACCTGTAACCATGGAAAACCCAGTACAACAACATCATGCAAATTATGCAACACCAGAAAACGGCAATCTTCCTGATGTGCTGGAGCCATGCACATGGTCAGCTGTGTCCAATACTGAGGTTTATCCTTGGCCAACGGTGTAGCATCAATGCCCCTCAAAGGAATAGGGCTCTGCAAAGGCTGCAAGGAGAAACCACAACGCTTGGCGAATTCTAAGTCCATTAAGTTCAGGGCAGCACCTGAATCCACAAATGCCATGACAGAAAATGACGATAATGAGCAAATCAAGGTCACAGATAAGATAAATTTAGGCTGTATAGTACTGATGGTAACAGACCTAGCGAAACTCTTAGTACGCTTAGGGCAATCAGAAATAACATGAGCAGAATCACCACAGTAAAAACACAGCCTATTCTGATGTCTGAATCCCTGCCGTTCCGCTCTGGTCAAAATCCTATCACATTGCATAGGCTCAGGACTCCGCTCAGAGGACAACGCCATATCGTGCACAACTCTGCGCTTGCGCAGGCGCCGATCAATCTGAATGGCCAGAGACATAGAATCACTCAGACCAGCAGGCGTGGGGAATCCCACCATAACATCTTTAACAGCTTCAGAAAGACCCTTTCTGAAAATTGCAGCCAGAGCATCCTCATTCCATTTAGTGAGCACAGACCATTTTCTAAATTTCTGGCAGTATAATTCTGCCGCTTCCAGACCCTGACACAGGGTTAACAAGGTTCTTTCTGCATGATCCACTGAATTAGGTTCGTCATACAATAATCCTAGCGCTTGAAAAAAATGCGTCTACATTAAGCAATGCCGGATTCCCTGATTCAAGGGAGAATGCCCGGTCCTGAGGATCACCACGCAGCAGAGAGATGACAATTTTAACCTGCCGCATGGGATCACCAGAGGAATGGGGTTTCAAAGCAAAAAACAATTTGCAGTTATTTTTAAAGTTCAAAAACTTGGATCTGTCCCCAATAAACAGATCAGGAGTTGGAATTCTAGGCTCTAAAGCCAGAGTCTGGACGACAATCTTGAATACTCTGTACTCTTGCAGCAAGTTGATACCCAAAAAAAGAAACAAACCCTGAACATCTATGCCAAAATCCTGAACCACCCAGAGATTAAGAGGAAAGAAAAGACAAAACAAACTGCAGAAAAAAAAATGGCTCAGAACTTTTTTTTCCTTCTTTGGAGATGCATTTAACTAATTGTTGGCCAGTTGTACTGTTATGACCTGGTGGTTAAGGAGCAACATGGGACATGCTTCCCAAAGGATAGACAGCCCCCCACAAATATTGACTGTGAGTGGAGAGGGAAATGACATACACAGAATGAAACCAGGATGTAGCAAAGGAGGCCCGTCTAGCTAGATAGATAAGGCAGGAAAGAATACTGTGCATTCAGTATTAAAATACTAGAAAAATCCACCACAGAGTTTTACAAAAATCTCCACCACCTGACTAAAGGTGTGGAGGATAAATCTGCTTCTCCAGAGCTTCCAGCTTAGCTGAATAAATCCATACTGACAAGCTGGACTAGAAAAAACATAGAATGCACTGAACAATTAAGTCCACAACATATGGACTGCAAAGAACCAAGCCAGGACTTATCTTTTGATGATCTGGTCAGAACAGCAGAGAAATCCAAGCAGAGATGTGAATCCAACCAGGAACATTGACAACTGGCACTAACTGAAGGACAGAGCCAGGTTAAATAGCCAAGCCAGATTAGACAATCAGTGGAAGCAGCTGCTGCTGCTAAATCCAAGGAGCAGCCGTGTTGTGAACTCTGTTTTCAGGCTCCCTCTTGTGGTCACTGGTGGTATGGTGTGACTTTTGCTTTGGGCTCCCCCTGGTGGCTTTGTTTGGTATCCTGCTGGTCTCTGGCTATCAGCTGGTTCGTTATCCTCTGGGGAGGTTCCTATTTAGCTCTGTTTTACTTCCACTTGTTGCCGGCTGTCGATGTAATCAGTGCTACTCAGATTCCTTCTGACTGCCTTGCTCCCAGTCCATCCAGGACAAGCTAAGTTTTGTTTGCTCATTTTTTGATCAGCAGTGTTTATCATGTTGTCTTGTCCAGCTTGCTAAAATGTGATTCCCTCGCTTGCTGGATGCTCTAGTGGACTGAGTTTCTCCCCACACACCATTAGTTGGTGCGTGGGTTCTTGAAATCTCAGGATGGATATTTTGTAAGGGTTTTTTATTGATCGCATAGACCCCTGCTCTATTTTCTGCTTTCTAGTACTAGTGGGCCTCTTTTGCTGAATCTGATTTCATCCCTACGTATGTGCCTTCTTCACCGTTACTTCACCGTTAATATTTGTTGGGGGCTTCTATATCTTTGGGGATTATTTCTCTGGAGGCAAGCGAGGTCTCTCTTTCTCTTTATGGGTAGCTAGTTCCTCAGGCTGGCTCGAGAGGTCTAGGAAATTTTTAGGCACGTTCACCGGCTACCTCTAGTTGTGTTGCATAGGTTCAGATTTGCGATCAGTCCAGTTACCATCTCCCTAGAGCTTGTCCTTAGTTTATTCACTTGCTGGTCTATTCGTGATCCTCAGCCACTAAGGATCATAACACAGCTGTACCACTTATAACCACCGGAGGGAGCCCAAGAACAGAACTCACAATAGTGCCATTTACAGCCACCGGAGGGAGCCCAAGAGCGGAATTCACAACACAACTCTTGGGCAAAAAATACACATTTCCCAAGTTTAGCATACAGCTTATTCTCTCTGAGAAGCTGTAACACCTGCCTGACATGATCTAAATGAGCATCACGGTCGCAAGAATATATGAGGATGTCATCTAGGTACACGATAACGAATTTTCCCAAAACATGCGAGAACACATCATTGATGAAATGTTGGAACACTGCAGGTGCGTTAGTTAACCCAAAAGGCATCACCAAATTTTCAAAATGACCCTCAGGGTTATTAAAAGCCATCTTCCACTCATCACCTTGACGGACTCTTATGAGGTTGTACGCCCCCCTGAGGTCAAGCTTGGTAAACCACTTAGCACCTGCCACCTGGTTGAACAAGTCAGGTATCAGTGGCATAGGGTATGGAACCCGAACCGTAAACTGGTTCAACTCCCTGAAATCCATACACGTAATCCGCCATCTTTCTTCTTCACAAAGAAGAACCCTGCTGCCACCGGCGAGGATGACGGCCTGATGTGCCCTTTGCTCAAACTTTCAGAAATGTAATCCTTGAGCGCTTGTCTCTCCAGACCGGAGATGTTGAACATCCTTGCTTTAGGCAATTTGGCCCCTGGTTTAAACCTGATAGAACATAGGAGCAGTGTAGCGGCAACTCTGAACAACCCTTCTCAGAGAACACATCCGCATAATCCTGAAGTGACTCAGGAACGCTTGAAGTCACAGCGGACACACATGTGACCAGGCAATTCTCCTGACAGAAATCACTCCACTGGATTATGTCCTGAGTTTTCCAGTCAATCACTGGGTTGTGTGTAGACAACCATGGAAAACCCAGAACCAATTGTGCCGGAAGACTCTTGAGCACCTTACATGTGACCTGCTCGAAATGAAGAACCCCAATGTGGAGTTTGACCTCAGACACGAACTCAGTAATCTCCCCCTGTGGAAGAGGAGCAGAATTGATGGTGACCACACGGATAGGATGAGGCAGTTTTTCAACCTTAAAACCAGCAGTGCGCACAAACTCCTCATCAATGAAATTTGTGGCGGAACCACTATCCACAAAAATAGTGATTGGTATCTCTCTGCCAGCGACAACAACTTTGGCAGGGAGCATGCACTGAGAAATCATCATGGAGGATATACATAAGCTCAGATTGGACTCCTCCACACCCTCTGAGCTCAGAAGTTTTCCGCCGTTGCGTTTTTCTTTAACAGCAGAGGACAGATATTAATAAAATGACCAGTTTTACCGCAGAAAAAGCAGGCTCCCTGCTTCCTACAGGGGTACGATTCATAACATGTGACACCCCTGCGATTTGCATAGAGTCCGTGGGCTCACCTGCAGAAACCTCACGTGAACCTAAACCTTCACCCACAGGCTGCGTCTCATGATTCCCCTGACGCAAACGGCGATCAATGCGGACAACAAGACTCATAGCGGAATCTAGTGAAGCAGGAGTCTCGTACATCAGGAGGGCTTTTTTAACCCTATTAGAATCTCCCTGAATAAAGTGACTCCGCAATGCTGGCTCATTCCACTGAGTGTCAATCGCCCAGCGGCAAAATTCAGAACAGTAATCCTCTGCAACACGCTCCCCCTGGCAAATAGTGCGTAACTTAGATTCTGCTAGAGCCATTCTGTCTGGATCGTCGTAAATGTGTCCTAGAGCAGAAACGAAACTCTCCACTGAGTTAAATGCAGCAGAATCCGACGGCAACAAAAATGCCCATGCTTGGGGATCCCCGCTTAATAATGACAACACCAGACCCACACGTTGAGCCTCATTACCAGAGGAGATCGGGCGCATACGGAAATACAGTTTGCAAGCTTCACGAAAAGAAACAAATTTACTGCGTTCCCCAGCAAATTTTTCAGGCAAAGGAAACTTGGGCTCATTAACTCCTCCTGTCGCTCCAGCTTGTATATTAGATACTGCTAGTCCCTGTTGCTGCACTGCTCCCCTTAACTCAGTGACCTGTAGGGACAGCGCCTCCAACTGGCGGGTTATGGAAGTCATGGGATCCATGACAAAACACAGAAGAAAAAAAAAGGAACCCCTTTTTTTTTGTTGTTGTTAGGCCGATTATAATGTCACGGGGAGACAAGGAGAGCGAGAGCTAATAACCCAGGCCCCTGCAATTTCCCTCAGACTAGGGAAACCCTGTCTGACCCTCTACCTGAAGTTTACACTGAAGGTGTGCATGTTCAGGCCTCCACCCTCACCCTGACTCCTGGTTCAGCCCTAGACTGAACACCACCGCCCACCACCCAGTGAATGCAATAGACCAATACCCACAGTTATAACAAACAAGGATAAAGGAAAATATACACCACGCTACAGTCAATCAGGAATACACCATAAATGTGCAGGGCAAAATAAATACAAATATAGGAAGGAGTAAATAAGACAAAGGAAAATACACCACCAGCAACGATTCTCCAACAACCAGCTCTCCACTCCGGACCGAGATAACTAAGGATAAGACAGAAGCTATAATCGGCGACGCCCAAAGATCAGGAGAACCATTTAAAGGAAATGGGCATGGCCCAGCTTCCAATCCGAGGATCAGATAAATTAACCCCGGAGCAGCCAGACGAAAACTAGCCGACGCCAATGAGCAAACAGTGGTCAAACGCGGAATTACCGCTGTCTGTCAGACGACCTGGTCTGAACAGTGTCCGACATGACAGCAGGTCACAGAGCTCACAATACCGTTAATCTTGAAAAGGCCAATGAATTTCTGTCCAAGTTTTTGTGAAGGAACGTTTAACTTCAGATTCTTAGTTGCTAACCATATGGAATCTCCTACCTTGAACATGGGTGTAGGATTACGGAATCTATCAGCCGATCTCTTATAACGTTCTTGAGCTGTGGTCAGGGATTCCTTCAGAACCTCCAGATTTTGTCTCATCGCAGTCATCCTTTCCTCCACTGTGGGAACAGGAGAATTAATTGGAGACCTAGGTAAGATACACGGATGATAACCCAGATTGGCAAAGAAAGGTGTAAATTTAGTGGAGGCGCTCTGAGAATTGTTATATGAAAATTCGGCTAAAGGCAGCAACTCCAACCAATCATCCTGGAGATGGCTGACATAGCATCTTAGATACTGGTCCAGCGTCTGGTTGGTACACTCAGTCTGACCATTTGTCTGGGGATCGTAAGCGGAAGAAAGACAGACATTAATATTGAGTGCAGAGCAAAACCCCTTCCAGAATCTTGAAGTGAACTGTACTCCACGATCAGAGATGATCTCATCCAGAACCCCATGCAACCGAAAGACATTCTGTATAACCAAGTTCACTGTATCTTTAGCTGAGGGGAGGCCGGTGCACGGAACAAAATGAGCAGCTTTAGTCAGGCGATCAACTACCACCATGATTGGATTCATGCCCCCCGATGTAGGCAGCTCCACAATAAAGTCCATTTATTTAGACCCCCAAGGGCGGGACGGAACAGGTAATGGTTGTAGAAGACACGTAGGTGCCACATGAGGAATCTTGTAACGAGCACATACCTTGCAAGAGAAAATATAGTCCTTGGTATCCTTCAGGCAAGTTGGCCACCAGAAGAATCGGCTCAGGAACTCTTGTGTCTTCTGTACCCCCCTGTGACCAGCCATCTTGGAGTCATGTACCAACTTGAGGATCTGCAGACGGATGACCTCAGGGACGTAGATACGTCGATCTCTGAACCACATGCCACCCTTAAAGACAAGATTAATATCCACAAGTGGGTTGGCCAGAAATACATCACCGTCATAGGCCTCCCTGCACTCTTTCCACAAGTCCTGATCGTGGATAACTCTAATGAAATTGGCATCAGATAGAATGGTCTTGGACGGGGCTCCAGGTATGGAATCCACAGCATGGATTCGGGATAAAGCATCAGCCTTCCCATTACGAGAACCTGGACGGTACGAGATAACAAAGTTAAATTGATTTAAAAATAAGTTCCAACGAGCCTGACGAGGAGAAAGACATCTAGCGGATTTAAGGAACTCTAAATTGCGATGGTCAGTTAGCACTATGATCTGTTGTGCAGCTCCTTGCAGATGATGCCTCCATTCTTTGAAAGCCGCAATAATAGCCAGCAATTCCTTGTCTCCCACGTCGTAATTCTTCTCTGCTGAGGTTAGTCTACGGGAAAAGAAAGCACAAGAATGTAGCAGACCCTTTTCTCCAGTTCTTTGGGAGAGAATAGCCCCCACAGCATTATCAGAAGCGTCCACCTACACAATGAAAGAAAGTGTTGGATCTGGGTGTATCAACAGCGGTGCTGATGTGAAACAGATCTTAAGCCGATCAAAAGCCTCTTGAGACTGTGATGACCACTTAAAGCGGTTTTCCTTCTTTGTCAAGGAAGTAATGGGACAGACAATATCAGAAAAATTTCAATGAAGCATCTGTAGAAATTTGCAAAACCAATAAAACGTTGGACCCCCTTAACGTTCTTGGTTACCGGCCAGTCAAGGATAGCCTGAACCTTACCAGATTCCATGTTCAGCCCCTGGGGAGAGATGATATAACCTAAGAACTGTATCTCAGAACGATGGAACTCGCATTTCTCCGGCTTAATATACAGATGGTTCACTTTTAGACGTCTTAAAACAATTTTGACTTGTTCTACATGTTCCTGTAGAGAGTGAGAAAGGATTAATATATCGTCCAAATAGATCACCACAATCTGATCCAACAAATCTCTGAAAATGTCATTAGCAAGGTGTTGAAACGTTGCAGGGGCGTTGCAAATCCCGAAGGGCATCACAAGATATTCAAAGTGTCCATACCGGCATCTGAATGCTGTCTTCCACTCATCCCCTAGTCAAATACGCACCAAATTATAAGCCCCACCAAGATCCAGTTTAGAGAATACCTTAGCATGGCGGACTCTTTCCAGTAATTCGGGAATCAGAGGCAAAGGGTAACGGTTTCGTACGGTTACCTTATTGAGTTCCCTATAGTCAACACAGGGTTTCAGGGTCCCATCCTTTTTTACAAAAAATATAGGTGCCCCTGCTGGTGAGGAAGAAGGACGTATGAAGCCTTTGGCCAGATTTTAATCAATATACTCCTTTAAAACTTGAAGCTCAGGTGCCGCCAAAGGGTATACGTTACCAAAAGGAATAGCTGCCCCAGGAAGCAGCTCAAATGGGACAGTCCTAATGCCTGTGTGGAGGAAGCTGATCTGCATTCTTCTTGTCACAGATGTCAGAGAACTCTTTATATGCTGGCGGTAAAGAAAATACCTGTACATGTGGTTCCGTAGCCGTGGACTCAGGGACAGCTTCTGTTAATGCTGAGTTGCTCCTTGTTGGAAAGAAAATCTCCTTGGTCTCCCAGTTGATGATTGGGTTCTGAGAACGCAACCAAGGAATGCCTAAAATCACAGGAAAATGAGAAGAAATTAGCAAGAAAGAAAGTTGCTCCTGATGATTAGGCTCCAACAAAATTTCAAGGGGTACGGTCTCCTGATCCACAGGCCCAGAGATTAAAGGTGACCCATCCACTGTTTCCATGGTAATTGGAGAAGCTGTTTGCTGAATTTCAATACCATGTTCCTTGGCAAATGTGATATCCATGAAATTGCCACCTGCACCAGAGTCAATCATAGCTGCACTGGAAATCCACTGTCCTGAACACAGGATCTTAATAGGGAGAGTTCTTTTCCTTAAGCTCCTTGGGGCGTGAAGTCATAGAAAGTGAATGGATTTGGATTACAGCATTTAAAGGCAGGCTACATTCAGAGATGTCAGATTCATCATCGCAGTTGTCATACTCCCCTACTGCTGCTAGCACCTTGTTAGGCCGTCTAGGACACTTAGGACAATTAATCAAGAAGTGGTCAGACTGGCCGCAGTAGAAACATAGACTTTCACGAAGGCGATGCTCCCGGCGCTCATTGATCTCGCCCCTCTGAACAGAATCACCTCCCGAGATGTTTTACATGCAGGCTCTTTAGAAGGAAGGGAAAAGTTAGAAATACGGTTATATGCAGCAAACTTCCTACGCTCAGTAAGGCGAATGTCAATGCGCACACAATTCTGTATAAATGTCTCTAGCTCTTGTGGTGACTCAGAGCGAGCTAGTTCATCTTTTAAAATACTAGACAGACCCCTTTTAAAAATAGGCAATTGTCCATAACTGTCCCAATTGGTATCTAGCGCTAATCTCCTGAATTCAGCAGCATACTCAATAACAGAACGATTAGCCTGGCGTGAAGACAATAAAGCAGATTCAGCAGTTGCACGGCGATTAGGATCATCAAACATTAATGCCACAGCGGCCAAGAAATCATCCAAGTTATTTAACCATGGGTCACAAGATTCAATCATCGGATGCGCCCAGGCGAGTGCTCGTGCGGTCAGCAGCATTATTACACACAATAATTTGGATCTATCATTAGGAAAACGGTCAGCATGCACATCAAAATATAGCATACATTGATTCACAAAGCCACAAAATTTGTCACGATCACCATTAAATCTGAATGGGGGCAACTTAGGTGGGCTAGCTGGTGGCGGTTGCCCAGAGGGTAAAGTCGCTTGTGCAGCTATTTGCGTGCTTATGTCCTGAAAAGCCCGTCCATACTGGGACTCTATGCCTGCAAGTTTGTTTTCCTGGGCTGCCATGCGGGTGCTTAAGTCCTGCAAAGTCTGTTCAAACACTTGTTGCTTGTGTTCAAAGCTTCCAAACTTCTCTTGCAGACCTTCCACATCTTTCTGCAGTGATCTAATTATGGAAAACACCTGCTCTAATCTGCTTTCTGCAGTCATTGTTCCAGCAGTCTCCTCTTTTGAGGCTAGAGTATGCTGTAATAATTATAGGGGATAACTCAGGAGACTCTTTGCGTGGAACAAGACAACTACAGGACACAGTTTTATAAGTGGTGAAGTCTATAGTATCACACGGTGATTCAAATAGGTGCAGAGAGAAACTCAAGTCCACAACACTTGGAGTAAATATTAAACGCAGCTTAGCAGTCTATAGGAAACTTCAGAGGAAAATGCAACCACACAAAGTTTATGAAGCACAATTATTCTTGAGGATACTTGACAAGAATAAGTCCTTGTTTTAGTCCAAACACAGATAGCTATGCTTATAAGGCAGTTCAAATAATATCTTAGCACAACCAGGGAGGCCTGGGTAATATTCTCAGGTTTTTGCAGAGCAGCAACAGCTTACATGTCCAGCAAATGCAGATGGAAGTAACACAAGCAGCAGATGAAGGAGGATTACTGGAAACTGGTGTATGTAGCAGGATCACCACACAGGTTCACAGGAGCAGGTATATAGCCAGGGAGTCACCAGGGTCAGGAGCTGGATGCAAGGCAAAATACTCTAGCACAGAGTGTAGGCTGGGGTGGAGTTTTATAGCAGGAAGACACAGTGCACATGAGACCAAAGACGCCATCTTGGAAAAGGGCAGTAATGCACAAAAGGTAATAAAAAAAATGTTCAGAGTCCTGACATAGTCCTAACTTATCCCTAATTGCTTCCTATTGGACTGTACCTTCCTGGCAGTGGAGGTTGGCACCCTAAGTTCAGCATGGCGCCCCCACTCCTCGTCGGCTGTCCTTTCTGGCCCTATACGGACCCTAACCACTACCCACACCCAAATTCCAACACCATACACACAACCACAAATACTTGGTCAGACTAAAAAGACTCGTTAAGTAAATTTGCACAAGATCTAGTATTGCACTGAGTCTATTGCACTTGTGTCCGCTTTTTATCCAGGACTGTTCCCTGAGCTTGCCCTTTTTTCAAAACAGTATGTATATATTGTCACCTAGATTGTCAGGGGCATAAAGAGGAAGCAAATAGGTCTTCAAAGTCCAACTTTTTGCAAAAATGAAATAAAGTGCTCTTGTGCTCATAAACTATTTGAATTCTACTGCCATAATTGGCTGCATAGTTAAGTCACCGCAACCAAGTAATGTATAGCAAGCTAGAAGCCATAGTGGCATCATAGTGGATGTGGCATCCACTATGATGCCATTATGGCTTGCTCCTACACACATTCCCCTGATGAGCTCATATACTAGGAGGGGGCGAAACGCGTGGGAACAGAGACATTGGACAAATTATGTCATATCATCAGATAAGAAACTTATTATGGTCCCAGTAGCATGCTTTTGTTTTTCTATGGCAGTGATATCTATAAACATGACAATATGTTGCGCTGTGGCCATGAGAGACTAGTGAAACTATATATACGTGATTTTCTATATTAGGACTCCCTGGTGTATTTATTGCTGTATCAATACCCCGTTCTGATCTTGGGTTTGGTGTTGTTTATTACTATTCATATATAGATTTTTAACATGGTTTATTAAAGAAATATTTTTAAGAGGGGTCTACTTTCTAAAATGGTGTCACTTGTGGGGGGTTTCAATGTTTAGGCACATCAGTGGCTCTCCAAACGCGACATGGCATCCCATCTAAATTCCAGTCAGTTCTGCATTGAAAAGTCAAATGGCGCTCCTTCCCTTCCGAGCTCTGCCATGCGCGCAAACAGTGGTTTACCCCCACATATGGGGTATCAGCGTACTCAGGACAAATTGCACAACAACTTTTGGGGTCTAATTTCTCCTGTTACCCTTGGTTAAAAAAAAAACAAAAACAAATTGGAGCTGAAATAAATTTTTTGTGAAAAAAAGTTAAAGGTACTTTTTTTTTTTAAACATTCCAAAAATTCCTGTGAAACACCTGAAGGGTTAATAAACTTCTTGAATGTGGTTTTGAGCACCTTGAGGGGTGCAGTTTTTAGAATGGTGTCGCACTTGGGTATTTTCTATCACATAGACCCCTCAAAGTGACTTCAAATGTGATGTGGTCCCTAAAAAAAAATGGTGTTGTAAAAATGAGAAATTGCTGGTCAACCTTTAACCTTTCTAACTCCCTAACAAAAAAAAAAAATTTGGTTCCAAAATTGTGCTGATGTAAAGTAGACATGTGGGAAATGTTACTTATTAAGTATTTTGTGTGACACATCTCTGTGATTTAAGAGCATACAAATTCAAAGTTGGAAAACTGTTTTTTTTTTCACAAATAAACGCAGGTAATATCAAAGAAATTTTATCACTATCATGAAGTACAATATGTCACGAGAAAACAATCAGAATCATCAGGATCCATTGAAGCGTTCCAGAGTTATAACCGTATGAAGGGACAGTAGTCAGAATTGTAAAAATTGGCCCGGACATTAACGTGCAAACCACCCTTGGGGGTTAAGGGGTTAAACATCAAAGTCCCACACAGGGAAAAGTCATTATTATACCTAGAGTGTGAGAAATGAATTACAGGAAAATCTTATTTTGTTGACCTTCAAAACTAACTCAGACGGGGAGAACCTCTATATATTATTGACAAATTGTGCAAAAACATAATGCGCGCGGCGTGTGTTCAAGGTGAGAATATTATATGGGAGTTTTATAGGATAAACCAAATACCAACAGAAAATAAATGACCCAAAACAAACATTTATCAGTAAAAATAACTCCTCTTTATTAGGTATAAAAGAATTGCGCCATTTTCTGATACCCGTCGCATCTCCATTTTTCATGATCTCGATTTGAGTGAAGGCTTATTTTTGGGGTGCTGGGCTGACATTTTTAATTATACCATTTTGGTGCAGATACAATGTTCTTCGACCAAAAAATGTAATTGTGGCCAGACCGCATATCAAATATAAGGGTTGGGGGTCACTTGGGGAATAGTGATCACAAAATGATAAGTTTTCATGTCTCCTTTAATAAGATGTGTAGTAGAGGGGTGACAAGGACACTAAACTTCAGGAGGGCAAATTTCCAACAGATGAGAGAGGATCTTGGTGCAATTAACTGGGACGGTATCCTGAGACACAAAAATACACAAAGAAAATGGGGGACGTTTATTAGCATCCTGGATAGGACCTGTGCACAGTATATACCGTATAGGAATAAACATACTAGAAATAGGAGGAAACCAATATGGCTAAATAGAGCTGGAAGGGGCGCAATAAGTGACAAAAAGAAAGCATTTAGAGAATTAAAGGAAGTAGGTAGTGAGGAGGCATTAAATAAATATAGAAAATTACATAAATTCTGTAAAAAGCAAATCAAGGCAGCAAAGATTGAGACAGAGAGACTCATTGCCAGAGAGCAAAAATAATCCCAAAATATTCTTTAACTACATAAATAGTAAGAAACTAAAAAATGATAGTGTTGGCCCCCTTAAAAATAGTCTGGGTGAAATGGTGGATGAGGATGAGGAAAAAGCCAATATGCTAAATGACTTTTTTTCATCAGTATTTACAAAAGAAAATCCCATGGCAGCCAATATGACTAGTGATAAAAATTCCCAATTAAATGTCACCTGCTTAACCCAGCAGGAAGTACAGCGGCGTCTAAAACTCACAAAAATTGACAAATCTCCGGGCCCGGATGGGATCCACCCCCGAGTACTGCAGGAACTAAGTACAGTCATTGATAGACCATTATTTTTAATCTTTAAAGAGTCCATTATAACAGGGTCTGTACCACAGGACTGGCGTATAGCAAATGTGGTGCCAATATTCAAAAAGGGGACAAAAACTGAACTCGGAAATTATAGGCCAGTAAGCTTAACCTCTACTGTGGGTAAAATCCTGGAGGGCATTCTAAGGGATGCTATACTGGAGTATCTGAAGAGGAATAATCTCATGACCCAGTATCAGCACGGGTTTACTAGGGACCGTTCATGTCAGACTAATTTGATCAGCTTCTATGAAGAGGTAAGTTCCAGACTGGACCAAGGGAGCCCAGTGGATATAGTGTATATGGACTTTTCAAAAGTTTTTGATACGGTGCCACACAAAAGGTTGTTACATAAAATGAGAATAATGGGGATAGGGGAAAATATGTGTAAGTGGATTGAGAGCTGGCTCAGGGATAGGAAACAAAGGGTGGTTATTAATGGAGCACACTCGGACTGGGTCGTGGTTAGCAGTGGGGTACCACAGGGGTCAGTATTGGGCCCTCTTTTTAACATATTTATTAATGACCTTGTAGGGGGCATTCAGAGTAGAATTTCAATATTTGCAGATGACACTAAACTCTGCAGGGTAATCAATACAGAGGAGGACAACTTTATATTACAGGATGATTTATGTAAACTAGAAGCTTGGGCTGATAAATGGCAGATGAGCTTTAATGGGGATAAATGTAAGGTCATGCACTTGGGTAGAAGTAATAAGATGTATAACTATGATTAATTCTAAAACTCTGGGCAAAACCGTCAATGAAAAAGACCTGGGTGTATGGGTGGATGACAAACTGATATTCAGTGGCCAGTGTCAGGCAGCTGCTACAAAGGCAAATAAAATAATGGGATGTAATAAAAGAGGCATAGATGCTCATGAGGAGAACATCATTTTACCTCTATACAAGTCACTAGTTCGACCACACTTAGAATACTGCGCACAGTTCTGGTCTCCGGTGTATAAGAAAGACATAGCTGAACTAGAGCGGGTGCAGAGAAGAGCGACCAAGGTTATTAGGACTGGGGGGTCTGCAATACCAAGATAGGTTATTACACTTGGGGCTATTTAGTTTGGAAAAACGAAGGCTAAGGGGTGATCTTATATTAATGTAGAAATATATGAGGGGACAGTACAAAGACCTTTCTGATGATCTTTTTAATCATAGACCGGTGACAGGGACAAGGGGGCATCCTCTACGTCTGGAGGAAAGAAGGTTTAAGCATAATAACAGACGCGGATTCTTTACTGTAAGAGCAGTGAGACTATGGAACTCTCTGCCGTATGTTGTTGTAATGAGTGAGTCATTACTTAAATTTAAGAGGGGACTGGATACCTTTCTGGAAAAGTATAATGTTACAGGGTATATATACTAGATTCCTTGATAGGGCGTTGATCCAGGGAACTAGTCTGATTGCCGTATGTGGGGTCGGGAAGGAATTTTTTTCCCCATGGTGGAGCTTACTCTTACCACATGGGGTTTTTTTGCCTTCCCCTGGATCAACATGTTAGGGCAGGTTAAGTTAGACTAAGGGATGAACTAGATGGACTTAAAGTCTTCCTTCAACCTTAACTATGTAACTATGTTTTGACTTTGTCTTGTTACGCCATTTAGCGATCGGGTTAATTCTTTTTTTATATTGATTGGGCGATTTTGAAAGCGGCAATACCAAATATGTGTATATTTGATTTTTTTATTGTTTTATTTTGAATGGGGTGGAAGAGGGGGTGATTTCAACTTTTATATTTTTTATATGTATTTAAAAAACTTTTTTTTACTTTTGGCATTGTGAAGACATACAGCATTGTATCTTAATTAACCAGACTATTTTTAGCAAACAAAGAATGATAGAATATTATCTGTATGTTGGCTTTCAAATTAAGTGTTGATTTCTGGTTGGTCAAGAAAACAGACTTTTGTTTGTGTAAGTCGGTAATATTGACTTTTATTGTGGCTTATCCTTGATCACTAGTGATGTTTGCTGATATGCTAATTATGCATTGTGTTATTGAGCCAGTTTGTTGACTTCTAAAACAGAGAGGGAAAAACTATGCAGATAGTTTAAATAATGAAGTAATGCTACTTGATCTCATCTTCATTCTTACCTTTTATGTAAATACTGAATGAGGGACACTTGTTAAGTCTAAAAATAGGTCACATGCCTCTGTATAAAGAGACTCAGAGAGAGAAACAGCCAGAGAGATTCTGCTAAGACATCCATGCATCTCAAAAGGATCAGACAAAGGACACCAGCCATTTTACATCATGGCTCCATTACGAGGGATGTGGATCTATCATTCTATAGGAAACAACTTAGGGGTTTTCATCCTCGGTTGGAAGAATACAGATCTGCTCCATTGACCATCGCTGAACCGTGGATACTTTTGGAGAAGCCAGGCTGTGATCCTCAGATCAACTGGCCTTGTACCTTGTATGGACTGTCATCCTCCTATGTTTGTTGTTACCTCCTCTATGTGTGCGTGCCGCAGGTGAGGTAGCGACCATGGAAGATCGGTAGTCCCAGCTGCTATTATCCCAGCGAGTCAGCGGAAGGGCGAGACTCTGTAAGGTGCACGATCTTGGGATTTTTGCTGGGATGGTTCTATGTGTTATCTGCCTGTTTTGTGGTACAATAAAGCATTGCTGCACTGTTTTACCCTCATCCTGTGTTGCCTGAGTAGCGTTTTGCCCATGTTAAAAGGAGAGCGGGAGTTTGGTGAGACTATTCCTGGTTCATGCATTTTCGGCTAGTGGGCAGAGCTCATAGCAATCCGGCAGTGACAACCATATACTTCTGCTGGAGACCTCTGGTTGTCATGCCAACCCATCCATGACCCGCTATCATGTGATGGGGTCACTATTGGGCGGGATTTACAGGGCGCTTGCTGACATGTGCCAGAAAAGATGTGGGCTCAGCACTGAAGCCCATATCAAAGGGAGGGAGATGGACATCGGCGTACATTTACGGCTGGTGTCGTAAAGGGGTTACAGGGGATTGTATTTACAGAGACAGAAGTGGTAATCAATCTTGTATAAATACATATATGTGTGTGTATGAAGCCACGCCCACTCCATATAGCCCCGCCCTCTCTGCATAGCCACACTCCACACGCAAAGCCCCGTATAATAATTATCTACACTGCCTGTGTTGCCCACAGCAACCAATCACTAAGCATCTTTCATTTTACCAGAGTTGTTTAGCAGATGAAAGCTGAGCTGTGATTGGTTGCTGTGAGCAAGATTTCCTTGTAGACAGTTGTGGTAACTGAGGCCTATTATTCTCATTTCTACGGTGTTATCGTCCTTCTGTGAAGCTGGAAATAACACAATTTGTTACCGTGCCGACACAGACCCCCCCTCTGCCACAGACTGCAGGGGGCCCAGAATCAGGAACTTCTTTGTCTGGCATGAAGCATCTCATTAACTTCAACCACAGATTAAAGAAGGAAACACAAGACGGATTTCTCCAACCCAGGAACCATTTTACTCGGCGTAACAGCGTTACCCTGACAATGCCGGGTTCACTGTTCACCTATTTATACAGATACAACTAATGCCGCTCTAAATTAGGAGAAAAATTTGGCACTAATGAATCAAAATGAAAGATATTTATCGAAAATATGATAGTCTGAAAAATATGTAACGTTACGGTCTAAAATTGGACCTTCTTCAGACTGAGATACATATAATTAAGGGAAACAAAAAAAGAATCTACAATCAGTTATAACATGTCACTCATATTTGGTAACAGTTAATACAGAAATAGAACATCGTTGCTAAATATAATGAACAAGACCTGATGACACTGGACAGCTCACAATGCTATACAATAACTAAATTACCAAAGTTGTGCATTATTGTATTATTGGGACTATCGTATTTTCAATAAATATCTTTCATTTTGATGCATTAAGGAGTGCCAGATTTCTCTGCAGATTTATTACTAGGATTGGTATCTTTTTTCTGTGCTCTCAAATTTTAGAACGGAGTGACGTGTTTTGTGATTGAATATATTTTTACCATATACACGAGCACCCGTATTTTCACTGATTAACATACCAAGAGATGTCTGCAATCAGCTTTTCTTACAATGAGACAGATGTGGCCAATATTGTCTCACAAGTTACCGCATGTAGCGAATTTTTACACATTTCCGGCAGTGAATTTAAATCACGTGATCTGGAAAGAGAATCTCGTCATCTTCTCAGCCTGGAGCTTCACAGTGCAACGATTGCTGAATATATTAGAACGCAACGGATTCCAAGAGGCCTCCGAGTATCACTACGTCCTACCTTGTTTCAGGATAACACTGATTTTTGTCAAAGATTTGAACAGGTGTTAAATAAATGTTCACTAGACATAATGACTAGTGATGAGCGAATATACTCTTTACTCGAGATTTCTCGAGCATGCTCGAGGGTCCTCCGAGTATTTTTTAGTGCTTGGAGAATTTAGTTTTTCTTGCCGCAGCTGAATGATTTACATCTGTTGGCCAGCATAAGTACTTGTGGGGGATGCCTGGTTGCTAGGGAATCCCCACATGTATTTATGCTGGCTAACAGATGTAAATCATTCAGCTGCGGCAAGAAAAACTAAATCTCCGAGCACTAAAAAATACTCGGAGGACACCGGAGCGTGCTCGGGAAATCTCACGTAACGAGTATATTCCCTCATCACTAATAATGACATTAAGGCTGCCGTCACACTATCAGTATTTGGTCAGTATTTTACATCAGTATTTCTCAGCCAATACCAGGAGTGGGTGATAAATGCAGAAGTGGTGCATATGTTTCTATTATACTTTTCCTCTAATTGTTCCACTCCTGGTTTTTGCTTACAAATACTGATGTAAAATACTGACCAAATACTGCTAGTGTGACGGCAGCCTAACTCTGGAATATCTCAATAAGGAAATAACGCACATTTGAAAGACACTTTAACTAAAGACGAATTTGACTCCATGAAATCCCGCACTAAAGAGAATTTGAACATTTTTAAACAAGAAACTGAAAACGTAAAAAAAAAAAAAATTGTGACACAACAGAATATTAGTAAAAAAGAGTTTATAGATGGCAAAACCCCACTTTCTCCTCCTACTCCAGTTATCGAAATTATGGGCTCACTGATGTCTCATCAGCTTCTAACTCAGACAATGAACGTGCTGGTCCTGGTAGATCTTTAGGATCTTCTTCCTCCTGGGCTCCAGCAGGAGATACAACCAAAGAAAAGGTCGAGGGGGGGGGCAATGCTTTAGAACCCAATCGACATACAATGAACACCAGGTCACAGGTAACTCAAATTTGGTAATGAATATCTCATCAAAATCACTAGGTACTTTGCAGTTACGTCTATTACAAAAGGGATTATCTTTTTGTCCGACATTGTTGCTTCGACCAATTCGATCTTATCCCCATCAGCAAAACTAGTGTAAAAGGTCCTAACACCCTCATCAAAGCTACACCATCTTTCCTTTTGCATATAGGGGATTTTTTACAAACCAATAAGAATCAGGGACAATTACCTGAGGGAATTCTACTTGCCTCTTTTTATGTAAATAATTTGTATACTTCTATACAGCATGAGAAAGGTATCAGAGCAACTAAAGTTATTGGAACAATCCTCAATTGATACTGAAGTAATTATATTCTTAATTGACCTACTTAAAGGGAACCTGTCACCCCGTTTTTTGAAGATGAGCTAAAAATAGCGTTAAATAGGGGCAGAGCTGGGCGTTACATTAGTGTCTTTGTGTGCCTTAATTACCTACCTAAGCTGCCGAAATACCTTTGTAAAGTCACTGTTTTCTGCTGTCACTCACGCTGGTTTGGTCATATGGGCGTGGTGACAGCGCTGTTTCTCCCCCAGAATCCTGCTCATTATTACGTTGGTGGCGTAGTGGTGTGCGCATGTCCAAAGAGAATATCCACTGCCCAGGAGATGAAAAAGAGCGCGATCTGCGCTATTCAGCCGTTTACCGGTGGGCGCGGCCATCTTTCCTGTGGCCGCGCGTGCGCAGATGGAGCGCTCTGCTGCCCGGGGCTTCAGGAAAATGGCCGCCGCGATCTCCATCTGCGCACGTGCGGAATCCCACGGCCATTTTCCTGAAGCCCCGGGCAGCAGAGCGCTCCATCTGCTCACGGTAAACGGCTGAATAGCGCAGATAGCGCCCAGCTCTGCCCCTATTTAACGCTATTTTTAGCTCATCTTCAAAAAACGGGGTGACAGGTTCCCTTTAAATTGGTTTTAACAGAATTTTTTTTCTTTTTGAAGACACATTTTATCTTCAAATTCAAGGCTCGGCTATGGGTCCAATGTGGCCCCACCATACGCACACTACTTTATGGCTTTTTTTTAATCAGAATTTATATATCCAAACACATTATATCAATCACATTGCCTGTTATGGCGAAGATGTATAGATGATGTTTTTTGCTTATGGAGAGGCACCCCTGAGACGTTAAATCAATTTTTTGATCAGTTAAACAACATATGGCCCAAACTTATTTTCACCTTGAATAGCCATCAAACAGAAATTAATTTTCTTGATACTAAGATCATACAAGATACCCAAAGTAATCTAACAGCTGACCTGTACATTGAAGACACAGATAGGAATAATTTGTTGTTATATCAAAGTTGTCTTCCGATGGCAGTAAAAAAATCCATTCCTACTTCTGAATTATAGAGAGTTAGGAGAGTTGTTAGTGATCCTATAAAATGTTCTCAACAGTTGGTTGCGAAACAGTTTTCGCGCAATGTCACATGTCCTCAACACAACTCAATGGTAAATCAAAGGATACAATTTGTCCATATGTTTCATCCTTTTATGTATAGACTCCATAAGAAAATCCGTAAACATTGGCCAATACTTAAAAATAGTCTTCCAGAGCTCCCTGAATTTCAGGTACCTTTTCTTCCGTGTTTTACGAAAACTGAGTAATATCAGAAAAAAAATTGTTCGAACAGATTTTGGTTCAGCATTAAAAATCCCTAGACAAACGTTTTTACAAACACAAAGGATAAGCACATTCCCTTGCCTCCAATGTGCTTAATGTGCTAATGTCTTAAAAGGCCCAGGGATCTCACATCCTCTTACAGGGGTAGATATCCCGATCAAAGGATTCTACACCTGTGAATCCAAATTCGTAGTATATGCTATAAAATGCCCTGGTGGCAAAATTTATGTAGGGGAAACCTCACAGGCCATTAAGGATCGAATTTCACATAAATCTGATATACAATGTGGCCAACATCATTTACCCATTCCTTATCATTTCCACAATGCTGGTCATTCCATTGCGCAATTAAGATTCTTAGGGTACTGTCACACAGTGGCACTTTGATCGCTACGACGGTACGATCCGTGAAGTTCCAGCGATATCCATACGATATTGCTGTGTCTGACACGCTACTGCGATCAGACACCCCGCTGAAAATCGTACGTCGTAGCAGATTGTTTGAAACTTTATTTCGTCGCTTGATCACCCGCTGACATCGTTGGATCGGTGTGTGTGTGACACCGATCCAGCGATGTGTTCGCTTGTAACCAGGGTAAACATTGGGTTACTAAGCGCAGGGCCGCGCTTAGTAACCCGATGTTTACCCTGGTTACCAGCGTAAACGTAAAAAAAACCAAACAGTACATACTTACATTCCGGTGTCTGTCCCCCGGCGTTCTGCTTCTCTGCACTGTGAGCGCCTGCCGGCCGGAAAGCTTTCCGGCTGGCGCAGACACAGTGCAGAGAAGCAGAACGCCGGGGGACAGACACCGGAATGTAAGTATGTACTGTTTGGTTTTTTTTACGTTTACGCTGGTAACCAGGGTAAACATCGGGTTACTAAGCGCGGCCCTGCGCTTAGTAACCCGATGTTTACCCTGGTTACCAGGGGACTTCGGCATCGTTGGTCGCTGGAGAGCTGTCTGTGTGACAGCTCCCCAGCGACCACACAACGACTTACCAACGATCACGGCCAGGTCGTATCGCTGGTCGTGATCGTTGGTAAATCGTTTAGTGTGATAGTACCCTTAGTTCTTGAAGAGATCCATAACAATAGAAGGAGAAAATCAGATTAGACAAATTAAATACAGAGAGGCTTTTTGGATTCATTATTTACAGAGCATGGAGCCCAAAGGGAGAGTCCGAACGTATGAGTTTTCATTAGAACTAATCTTACTCCATGTTTTGTTCACCGCCCCATTTTTTTCAGCAGCAACAACCACGTTAAAGAATATATTACATACAAGGATATGGAAAGAAAAATAATCATGTATTTTTTTTTTCCACATCTTTTTCATATTTTATTTGACTTTTATATGATTTTTAATTTTTATTTTTCATAAGTTTCAATGTCTCTCCAAATATATTTCTCTCTTTTTAAGACAATAGTAACCCTTTTTTTCTCCTTTTCCTTTAGGCATTATAAGTACAAATGGTCAGCATTAGTTCACTATACTTAGCTAATCCTCTGCGTTCCAGCGATGCATTTCACCCTGTACTAAAGAATAAAGTCGTCCCACATCACCATGCTTTTCCGGTTTGTGTTCCAAATATGTGTTCCACGGGGCACTTCTGGTCGTGGGAAAACATAGTGACGCACTTCCGGAAGGCCGGACCTAGTGCGTTCCAACGTCTGTTCTCTCTTCACTTCCGGATATGATCTTCCAGCCCCTTGACTCCTATAAAAACACCTTCCTTTAATCATGTCAGCGCTTTACATCTTAATACCCCATATTACTTACAATCGCCGTTTCTTTTTGAACCCTGCACTGTACTAGCCACACGGTAAGCTCCCTGTCCTATGGACATTTCGGCATTTCCTGAACTTATTACTATATTTTGCCATCACTTCACAGCACTCCAGTGGAAGCTTTTCTGTACTTCCTGTGTGCTAATTATATGGTACCATTACTTACCGTATTCCCATTATCTGGTAAGCAGTATTTTAGTTATCTTTCATTCTTTCAATTTTCCTTTTATTGCTTTTCCATAAATATTTTTCTTCAAAATGTTTTTTCTACTTTAATAACCCCTTCCCGACCTTTGACGTAGCGTATGCGTCATGAAAACCTGTGCCAGTCCGACCTGTGAGGCAGCATATGCGTCATGGTCGGATCGGTTCTCCTGCAGGTCGGGTGAATGGGTTAACTTTAATTTCACCCGACCTGCAGGGACAGGGGAAGTGGTACTTGAGCCCCCCCCCCCCCCCCCCCGTGGCTACGATTGCTCTGATTGGCTGTTGAAAGTGAGGTTTCACTTTCAGTCAGAGCAATCATAATATTTCACCAATGAAAATTGGTGAAATATTACAATCCAGCCATGGCCGATGCTGCAATATCATCGGCCATGGCTGGAGACCATAATCTGCCACCGATCCACTGCCCCCGTTCTCTGTCCTGTCTTCTGCTGTCCTCTGCCCTCCTGCAGTCCGATCTCACCCCCCACTGTCTAATCCCCCCCCATACTTACCGACCTCCAGTGTCCCTCCCGGTGTCCGTCTGTCTTCTCCATGGGCGCTGCCATCTTCCAAAATGGTGGGCGCATGCGCAGTGTGCCCACCGAATCTGTCGGCAGATTCGTTCCAGGTACATGTTGATCGCTGTGATAGAACCTATCACAGTGATCAAAATAAAAAAAATAATAAATAAACCCCCCTTTATAACCCCCCCCCCCCTAAAAAATAATTTTTGAGGAAAGAAAAATGATTTTTTATTTTCACGACTGTTATAAGCTTCTGTGAAGCACTTGGGGGTTCAAAGTGCTCATCGCACATCTAGGTTAGTTCTGTGGGAGGTCTAGTTTCCAAAATGGGGTCACATGTAGGGGAGCTCCAATGTTTAGGCACACAGGGGCTCTCCAAACGCGACATGGTGTCCGCTAGCGATTGGAGCAAATTTTTCATTCAAAAAGTCAAATGGCGCTTCTTTCCTTCTGAGTCTTGCAGTGCGCCCAAACAGTGGTTTCTCACCACATTTGAGGTGTTCTCTGGAGAAATTGCCCAACAAATTTTAGGATCCATTTTATTCTGTTGCCCAAGTAAAAATGAAAAAAAAATTTTCGGATCAATTTGTGAAGCACCTTGGGGTTCAAAGTGCTCACTATGCATCTAGATAAGTTCCTTGGGGGGTCACTTATGGGGGAGCTCCAATATTTAGGCACACAGGGGCTCTCCAAAAGCGACATGGTGTCCGCTAAAGATTGGAGTCAATTTAGCTGCGGTTAAAACACGCCTTTCTTGGTATATGATCAATGAAAAATTATCTGCCATACTTAAAGATAAAGTCGGTAAATTTGAGAAAATATGGCTTCCTTGGGCGGAGTACACCAACCACACCCCCTTTGCCACACCTGTATTTCATCTAACCAACCCAGATCCCCCTGATTCTGATTGAATCATTAACGATAATTGGACACAACATATCCCCCTCCTCGGGCTTCCCTCCTCCCCTCCATTGCCTCCTACCCTGTTGTTAGTTTGTCTGTTTGTTTGTCAACCGTTTAAATGCTCTCTTATGCATATTGCAAATACAGCTCTGTACTGAGATTTGCCATCACCTTATTTATAAAATGTAAACTTTCAATAAAAATGTATTGTTCAAAAAAAAAAAAAAAAAAAAAAAGTCAAAGGCTATGTCTCCACGCTCAGGATGGCCGGCGGTATCGCCGCAGCGGCGAAGCTGCTCGGCGCTAAGCCCCGCCCCCTTTCTGGGACGCGATGGTGCCGGATGTGTACAGTACACATCCGGGATCATCGCACCCCTCGCCATAGGGCCCTATGATATGCCTTGCGGGGACGCTGCGTCCCCGCAAGGTGTACGGACATGCTGCGATCTGAAAAGACGCGCAGCATGTCCGGAGTCGCAGGGCCGCCGCGTGCGGGTTTCCACGCATAGTGGAGACGGGATTTCATAAAATCCCCTCCACTATGCTGGAACATCTGGACGCTGCTTGTTTGACGCTGCAGCGTCAAACAAGCAGCGTTTACTTACCGTGGAAACATACCCTAAAGGTGCTCCTTCCCTTCCGAGCCCTGTCGTGTGCCCAGTGATTCCCAACCACATATGGGGTATCGGTGTACTCAGGACAATTTCTACAATAACTTTCGGTGTCCAGTTTCTCCTTTTACCCTTTAGAAAAAAAAAAATTGTTGCTAAAAGATCATTTTTGTGAATGAAAAGTTAAATGTTAATTTTTTCCTTCCATGAAGGGTTGATAAACTTCTTGAATGTGGTTTTGAGCACCTTGAGGGGTGCAGTTTTTAGAATGGTGTCACACTTGGGTATTTTCAGCCATATAGACCCTTCAAACTAACTTCAAATGTGAGGTGGTCCCTAAAAAATGGTTTTATAAATTTTGTTGCAAAAATTTGAAATCACTGGTCAAATTTTAACCCTTAACTTCCTAGCAAAAAAAAATTTTGTTTCCAAAATTGTGCTAATGTAAAGTAGACATGTGGGAAATGTTGTTTATTAACTATTTTGTGTCACATAACTCTCTGGTTTAACAGAATAAAAATTCAAAATTTGTAAATTGAGAAATTTTCAAAATTTTCTCCAAATTTCCGATTTTTTCAAAAATAAACGCAAAAATTATCGAACTAAATTTACTAACGACATGAAGCCCAATATGTCACGAAAAAAACAGTCTCAGAATCGCTAGGATCCGTTGAAGCGTTCCTGAGTTATTACCTCATAAAGGGACACTGGTCAGAATTGCAAAAAATGGCCAGGTAATTAATCCCTTCCCGCAGCGGCACTTTTTCGTTTTTGCATTTTTGTTTTTCGCTCCCCTCCTTCCCAGAGCCATAACTTTTTTATTTTTCCATCAATATGGTCAAGTGAGGGCTTATTTTTTGCGGGATGAGTTGTACTTTTGAACGACAACATTGGTTTTACCATGTCTTGTACTAGAAAACTGGAAAAAAAATTTCAAGTGTGTTGAAATTGCCAAAAAAGTGCAATCCAACACTGGTTTTTTGTTTGGCTTATTTGCTAGCTTCGCTAAATGTTCAAACTGACTGGATATTATGATTTTCTAGATCATTACGAGTTCATAGACACCTAACATGTCTAGGTTATTTTTTATCTAAGTAGTGAAAAAAAATTTAAAATCTTTGCTAAAAAAGCGCCATTTTCCGATACCCGTAGCGTCTCCATTTTTTGTGATCTGGGGGTCGTGTGAGAGCTTATTTTTTGCATGCTGAGCTGACGTTTTTAATGATACCACTTTTGTGCAGATACGTTCTTTAAATCGCATTTTAATTCAATGTAACGGCGACCAAAAAAACGTAATTTTGGCGTTTCAAATTTTTTTCTCGCTATGCTGTTTAGCGATCAGGTTAATCCTTTTGTTCATTGATAGATCGGGCGATTCTGAACGCGGCGATACCAAATATGTGTAGGTTTGATTTTTTTTTTTAATTGTTTTATTTTGGATGGGGCGAAAGGGGGGGGGTGATTTAAACTTTTATATTATTTTATTTTTTTCATATTTTTAAAAACATTTTTTTACACTTTTGCCATGCTTCAATAGCCTCCATGGGAGGCTAGAAGCTGGCACCACTGGATGGGCTCAGCTACATAGGAGCGATCATCAGATCGCTGCTATGTAGCTGAAATGCAGGTGTGCTGTGAGCTCCGACCACAGGGTGGCGCTCACAGCAGGTCGGCATCAGAGCCATAACTCTTTATCTTTCCATCAATATGGCCATATGAGGGCTAATTTTTTGTGGAACAAGTTGTACTTTTGAACGACGTCATTGGTTTTAGCATGTCGTGTACTAGAATCGGGAAAAAAATTCCAAGTGCTGTGAAATTGCAAAAAAAGTGCAGTCCCACACTTGTTTTTTGTTTGGCTTTTTTGCTAGGTTCACTAAATGCTAAAACTGAGCTGCCATTATGATTCTCCAGGTCATTACGAGTTCATAGACACCTAACATGACTAGGCTAGTTTTTTATCTAAATAGTAAAAAAAGAAAAAAAATTGCGCAATTTTCTGATACTCGTAGCATCTCCATTTTTTTTTATCTGGGATCGGGTGAAGGCTTATTTTTGCGTGCCGAGCTGACGTTTTTAACCCCTTAACTCTTAAGGGTGGTTTGCATGTTAATGATCGGGCAAATTTTTACAATTCTGACCACTGTTCCTTTATGAGGTTATAACTCTGGAAACGGATCCTGATTATTATGACATTATTTTCTCATGACATATTGTACTTCATGATGGTGGTAACATTTCTTTGATATTATCTGCGTTTATTTGTGAATAAAACGGAAATTTGGCGAAAATTCTGAAAATTTCGCAATTTTCCACCTTCGAATTTTTATGCCTTTAAATCACAGACATACAGTACCGACCAAACGTTTGGACACACCTTCTCATTTAACCCCTTAATCCCATCTGACGTACTATACCGTCGAGGTGGGGTGGGCCTTAATTCCCGGTGACGGTATAGTACGTCATACGCGATCGGCCGCGCTCACGGGGGGAGCGCGGCCGATCGCGGCCGGGTGTCGGCTGCATATCGCAGCTGACATCCGGCACTATGTGCCAGGAGCGGTCACGGACCGCCCCCGGCACATTAACCCCCGGCACACCGCGATCAAACATGATCGCGGTGTACCGGCGGTACAGGGAAGCATCGCGCAGGGAGGGGGCTCCCTGCGTGCTTCCCTGAGACGATCGGTACAAGGTGATGTACTCACCTCGTACCGAACGTCTTCTCCCTGCAGGCCCCGGATCCAAAATGGCCGAGGGGCTGTATCCGGGTCCTGCAGGGAGCACTTCCGGGTCGGAGCAGGCTGCAGATGAAAGCTGCAGCCTGCTCCGATGAAAGTATGATCGCGGATCTGATAGAGTGCTGTGCACACTATCAGATCTGCGATCTGTGATGTCCCCCCCTGGGACAAAGTAAAAAAAAAAATTTCCACATGTGTAAAAAAAAAAAAAAAAAATTCCTAAATAAATAATAAAAAAAAAAATATTATTCCCATAAATACATTTCTTTATCTAAAAAAAACAAACAAAAACAATAAAAGTACACATATTTAGTATCGCCGCGTCCGTAACGACCCAACCTATAAAACTGGCCCACTAGTTAACCCCTTCAGTAAACACCGTAAGAAAAAAAAAAAAAAAAACGAGGCAAAAAACAACGCTTTATTACCATACCGCCGAACAAAAAGTGGAATAACACGCGATCAAAAAGACGGATATAAATAACCATGTTACCGCTGAAAACGTCATCTTGTCCCGCAAAAAACGAGCCGCCATACAGCATCATCAGCAAAAAAATAAAAAAGTTATAGTCCTCAGAATAAAGCGATGCCAAAATAATTATTTTTTCTATAAAATAGTTTTTATCGTATAAAAGCGTCAAAACATAAAAAAAATGATATAAATGAGGTATCGCTGTAATCGTACTGACCCGACGTATAAAACTGCTTTATCAATTTTACCAAACGCGGAACGGTATAAACGCCTCTCCCAAAAGAAATTCATGAATAGCTGGTTTTTGGTTATTCTGCCTCACAAAAATCGGAATAAAAAGTGATAAAAAATGGTCACGTGTCCGAAAATGTTACCAATAAAAAAATCAACTCGTCCCGCAAAAAACAAGACCTCACATGACTCTGTGGACCAAAATGTGGAAAAATTATAGGTCTCAAAATGTGGAGACGCAAAAACTTTTTTGCTATAAAAAGCGTCTTTTAGTCTGGTTTCACACTTGCGTTTTTATCTGCATGCGTTTTTTAAAAAAAACGCATGTGTGAAAAAATGCATGTAAACGCGGTAAAACGCATGCGTTTTTATAGAAAAACACAAGAAAACAAGAAAAAAACAAAAAACCCTAACCCTACCCCTAACCTGAAATACGTGGCACTGAAATATACGTTTATATACGTATATACGTGCCACGATATTTCAGTGGCCACGTATTTAAGTGCCACGTATTTAAGTGCCACGTATTTAAGTGCCACGTATTTAAGTGCCACGTATTTAAGTGCCACGTATTTAAGTGCCACGTATTTACGTGCCACGTATTTTTCAGTGCCTGAAATACGTGGCACTGAAATACGTGGCACTGAAATACGTGGCACTGAAATACGTGGCACTGAAATATCGTGGCACTGAAATATCGTGGCACTGAAATATCGTGGCACTGAAATATCGTGGCACTTAAATACGTGGCACTTAAATACGTGGCACTTATGACTGTCAGAAAATGTTCAGTAAACGGTTAGGGGTGAGGTTAGGGGTAGGGTTTCAGGTAGAATTGGGGAGTTTCCACTGTTCAGGCACATCAGGGGCTCTCCAAACGCGACATGGCGTCCAATCTGAATTCCAGCCAATTCTGCGTTGAAAAAGTAAAACAGTGCTCCTTCCCTTCCGAGCTCTCCCATGCGTCCAAAAAGGGGTTTACCCCAACATATGGGGTATCAGCGTACTAGGGACAAATTGAACAACAACTTCTGGGGTCCAAGCTCTCTTGTTATCCTTGGGAAAATAAAAATTTGGGGGGCTAAAAATCATTTTTGTGGGAAAAAAAATATGTTTTATTTTCACGGCTCTGCGTTGTAAACTGTAGTGAAACACTTGGGGGTTCAAAGTTCTCACAACACATCTAGATAAGTTCCTTGGGAGGTCTAGTTTCCAATATGGGGTCACTTGTGGGGGGTTTGTACTGTTTGGGTACATCAGGGGCTCTGCAAATGCAACGTGACGCCTGCAGACCAATCCATTTAAGTCTGCATTCCAAATGGCGCTCCTTCCCTTCCGAGCTCTGTCATGCGCCCAAACAGTGGTTCCCCCCCACATAGGGGGTATCAGCGTACTCAGGACAAATTGGACAACAACTTTTAGGGTCCAATTTATCCTGATACCCTTGTGAAAATACAAAACTGGGGGCTAAATTTCATTTTTGTGAAAAAAAATATATATATATTTTCACGGCTCTGCGTTATAAACTGTAGTGAAACACTTGGGGGTTCAAAGTTCTCACAACACATCTAGATAAGTTCCTTGGGGGGTCTAGTTTCCAATATGGGGTCACTTGTGGGGGGTTTGTACTGTTTGGGTACATCAGGGGCTCTGCAAATGCAACGTGACGCCTGCAGACCAATCCATTTAAGTCTGCATTCCAAATGGCGCTCCTTCCCTTCCGAGCTCTGTCATGCGCCCAAACAGTGGTCCCCCCCCACAAATGGGGTATCAGCGTACTCCAGACAAATTGGACAACAACTTTTGGGGTCCAATTTATCCTGATACCCTTGTTAAAATACAAAACTGGGGGCTAAAAAATCATTTTTGTGAAAAAAAAAAATAATTTTTATTTTCACGGCTCTGCGTTATAAACTGTAGTGAAACACTTGGGGGTTCAAAGCTCTCAAAACACATCTAGATAAGTTCCTTAGGGGGTCTACTTTCCAAAATGGTGTCACTCGTGGGGGGTTTCAATGTTTAGGCACATTAGGGGCTCTCCAAACGCAACATGGCGTCCCATCTCAATTCCAGTCAATTTTGCATTGAAAAGTCAAATGGCGCTCCTTCCCTTCTGAGCTCTGCCCTGCGCCCAAACAATGGTTTACACCCACATATGGGGTATCAGTGTACTCAGGACAAATTGCACAACAATTTTTGGGGTCCAATTTCTTCTCTTACCCTTGGGAAAATAAAAAATTGGGGGTGAAAAGATCATTTTTGTGAAAAAATATGATTTTTTATTTTTACGGCTCTGCATTATAAACTTCTGTAAAGCACTTGTTGGGTCAAAGTGCTCACCACACATCTAGATAAGTTCCTTAGGGGGTCTACTTTCCAAAATGGTGTCACTTGTTAGGGGTTTCAATGTTTAGGCACATCAGGGGCTCTCCAAATGCAACATGGCGTCCCATCTCAATTCCAGTCAATTTTGCATTGAAAAGTCAAATGGCGCTCCTTTGCTTCCAAGCTCTGCCATGCGCCCAAACTGTGGTTTACCCCCACATATGGGGTATCAGCGTACTCAGGACAAATTGTACAACAACTTTTGGGGTCTATTTTCTCCTGTTACCCTTGGTAAAATAAAACAAATTGGAGCTGAAATAAATTGTGTGAAAAAAAGTTAAATGTTCATTTTTATTTAAACATTCCAAAAATTCCTGTGAAACACCTGAAGGGTTAATAAACTTCTTGAAAGTGGTTTTGAGTACCTTGAGGGGTGCAGTTTTTAGAATGGTGTCACACTTGGGTATTTTCTATCATATAGACCCGTCAAAATGACTTCAAATGAGATGTGGTCCCTAAAAAAAAATGGTGTTGTAAAAATGAGAAATTGCTGGTCAACTTTTAACCCTTATAACTCCGTCACAAAAAAAAATTTTGGTTCCAAAATTGTGCTGATGTAAAGTAGACATGTGGGAAATGTTATTTATTAAGTATTTTGTGTGACATATGTCTGTGATTTAAGGGCATAAAAATTCAAAGTTGGAAAATTGCGAAATTTTCCACATTTTCGCCAAATATTCGTTTTTTTCACAAATAAACGCAAGTTATATCGAAGAAATTTTACCACTAACATGAAGTACAATATGTCACGAGAAAACATTGTCAGAATCGCCAAGATCCGTTGAAGCGTTCCAGAGTTATAACCTCATAAAGGGACAGTGGTCAGAATTGTAAAAATTGGCCTGGTCATTAACGTGCAAACCACCCTCGGGGCTTAAGGGGTTAAAGATTTTTCTGTATTTTCATGACTATGAAAATTGTACATTCACACTGAAGGCATCAAAACTATGAATTAACACATGTGGAATTATATACTTAACAAAAAAGTGTGAAACAAATGAAATTATGTCTTATATTCTAGGTTCTTCAAAGTAGCCACCTTTTGCTTTGATGACTGCTTTGCACACTCTTGGCATTCTCTTGATGAGCTTCAAGTCATGAAAATACAGAGAAATCTTCAATGAGAATGTTTGTCCAAACTTTTGGTCTGTACTGTATGCAGTATGTATGTTGTATGTATGTGCTATGTATGTAGTATGTATATAGTATGTAGTATGTATATAGTATGTATGTAGTATGTATATAGTATGTATGTAGTATGTATGTATGTATTGTAAGGCCGGCGTCACACTGGCGAGTTTTACAGACGTAAGAGCGCAGAAACTACGTCCGTAAAACTCGCATTACATACGGCACAATTATTCTCAATGGGGCTGCTCTTATTAGCCGTATATTACGGTTCAGTATTATACGGCTTTCTACGGCCGTACAAAATCGCAGCATGCTGCGTTTGTCAGCGTATTGCGCAAAAAAAAAATAAATAAAAAATCGCTAATGAAAGTCTATGGGGGCGAGAAAAATACGGATTCCACACGGACCATGCGTGTGACTTGCGAGAAATACGCAGCGGTGTTAGTGAAAAGTCGGTAATTCAATTGCCGGCTTTTCATTTCTCCTGCACAAACCCGACAGGATATGAGACATGGTTTACATACAGTAAACCATCTCATATCCCCTTTTTTTTGCATATTCCACACTACTAATGTTAGTAGTGTGTATGTGCAAAATTTCAGAGCTGTAGCTGCTGAAATAAAGGGTTAAATGGCGGAAAAAATTGGCGTGGGCTCCCGCGCAATTTTCTCCGCCAGAATGGTAAAGCCAGTGACTGAGGGCAGATATTAATAGCCAGGAGAGGGTCCACGGTTATTGGCCCCCCTGTGGCTAAAAACATCTGCCCCCAGCCACCCCAGAAAAGGCACATCTGGAAGATGCGCCTATTCTGGCACTTGGCCACTCTCTTCCCACTCCCTGTAGCGGTGGGATATGGGGTAATGAAGGGTTAATGCCACCTTGCTATTGGAAGGTGACATTAAGCCAGATTAATAATGGAGAGGCGTCAATTATGACACCTATCCATTATTAATCCAATTGTTGGAAAGGGTTAAAAAACACACACACACACACACATGATTTAAAAGTATTTTAATAAAATAAACACAGCGGTTGTTGTAATAATTTATTGTTCTCTCAATCCATCAGGAACACCCTCGCTTGGAAAAATAATAAACGCACAAGATACATACCTTCTGGTGAACCGTCTCGTCCCACGATGTAATCCATCTGAAGGGGTTAACTAATATTACAGGCAGGAGCCCTGCTATAATGCAGCTGTGCTCCGTGCCTGTAATCCCCAGTGAATGAATGAAATGTAGGTCATTGACCTACATTTCCTTCAGTCGCGGTGATGCGCCCCCTGGTGGATGTCCTCATATGACCTGGAGCGTGGGAAAAAGTTCCCAGGCTGCAGTTCATGAGAACATCCAGCAGGGGCGCATCACCGCGACTCAATGTAAGTACAGATCACTGCTTTCCTTTCAGCACCCGGGGATTACAGGCACGGAGCACAGCTGCATTAGCAGGGCTCCTGCCTGTAATATTAGTTAACCCCTTCAGATGGATTACTTCGTGGGACGAGACGGTTCACCAGAAGGTATGTATCTTGTGCGTTTATTATTTTTCCAAGCGAGGGTGTTCCTGATGGATTGAGAGAACAATAAATTATTACAACAACCGCTGTGTTTATTTTATTAAAATACTTTTAAATCATGTGTGTGTGTGTGTGTGTTTTTTAACCCTTTCCAACAATTGGATTAATAATGGATAGGTGTCATAATTGACGCCTCTCCATTATTAATCTGGCTTAATGTCACCTTCCAATAGCAAGGTGGCATTAACCCTTCATTACCCCATATCCCACCGCTACAGGGAGTGGGAAGAGAGTGGCCAAGTGCCAGAATAGGCGCATCTTCCAGATGTGCCTTTTCTGGGGTGGCTGGGGGCAGATGTTTTTAGCCACGGGGGGGCCAATAACCGTGGACCCTCTCCTGGCTATTAATATCTGCCCTCAGTCACTGGCTTTACCATTCTGGCGGAGAAAATTGCGCGGGAGCCCACGCCAATTTTTTCCGCCATTTAACCCTTTATTTCAGCAGCTACAGCGCTGAAATTTTGCACATACACACTACTAACATTAGTAGTGTGGAATATGCAAAAAAAAAGGGGATATGAGATGGTTTACTGTATGAAAACCATGTCTCATATCCTGTCGGGTTTGTGCAGGAGAAATGAAAAGCCGGTAATTGAATTACCGACTTTTCACAGATATCGCGCTGAATGAAATCTAAATACAGAATATATATATATATATATATATATATATATATATATATATATATATATATATATATATATATATATACACACACACTGTATATATGTTTTCCCGAACATTTGAGCACATAAATCCATTAGATGTCGGTTTTGCAAGCCTGCGCGAAAATCTCGCAGTACGGATGCCATACGGATTACATACCGAGGATGCCATGCGCAAAATACGCTGACACACCCTGACTACGGATCACTATTTTGGGAACATTTCTCCGTATTACGGCCGTAGTACGGACGTAAAAAACGGACCGTATTGTCTTACGCCGAGTGTGACGCCGGCCTAAAGCTGTAGTAGCATCGTATGCAGTGAAGAGGCAGTGACCCACAAATTCAAACATAAAAGTCTCTTTTAATGTGTTACTTCACACAGTCAATATAGTATACGGCTTCTTCATACAGTCCATTAATAATGCATGGCTATATGGCGCAGTCAATACACAGGCCGAACTTCCCTCTGTCCAGTTTCCCTGGGTGACCGCACGCCGGTAACACGTCTCTGTACTCACTCAACGTACTGCACTATTTATCCTCTGGAGTGCAGCCGGGTACAAATAAGACAGCCCAAGACGCAGGGTGTCAGTCCTCTGTACTCACTCAACGTACTGCACTCTTTATCCTCTGGAGTGCAGCCGGGTAGACATAAATGCATATAACTTCAGTGAACAGTTTACACCAGTTCAATGCAATACATTTCACATGGCTTTAGATTTGCGGTCCCTAAACAGGCCAGACTTCCCTTGTCCAGTTTCCCTGGGCGACCGCACGCCATCTCACAGTCTCTATACACACAGCCTCATATGTTGCAGACACTACTCACGCCAGCCCTCCTCTGACTAGTTCCCGTGGGTGTCCTGCATCGCTGTGTCACAGTCTCTGTACTCACTCAGCGCACTGCACTCTTTATCCTCTGGAGTGCAGCCGGGTACAAATAAGACAAAGTCTCTTACAGACTCTTTACTCACACAGTCATACACAGTTCAGGATATCCTCCGGATAGCAGCCGGGCACCATATCCACCTGTTTGCAATCGTTGCACATGCTAGTCCTCTTTCGGGCATAGGACATCCACCTCTGGGCACAGGTCTGTCCACATCCGACTCCTACGGGCACAGGACAACCACCTCCGAGCACAGGACTGTCCACCTCCGAGACCAGTCTCATGGACGACTTGCATCTCTGTGTACGCTAGGGGTGCCAGGCTATTCAGCTGCCCGGGTGCTGGCTCTGCTGGCCTCCATGCACTCTGCAGACCAGCACACACCAGACTGACACTGACGTGCACCTCACACACCTGGCCAGACACCTGACAAGGCCTGCACGGCCTGACACACCCATACCCCTTACTGCAGGGCTTTTAAGCACACACAAACCTGTGGTCTTCAGCCACCTGGAAAACCCGGACCAGAAATCCATGACTCTCATGCACACCTATGGACTTCATCCGTCTGCATGCACATTCTGGGGAGAACAGTGCCCCCTAGCTGTATCAGAGGCCACAGCTTCACAGTATGTATGTATGTTGTATGTATGTATGTGGTATGTTGTATGTATGTAGTATATATGTAGTATGTTGTATGTATGTTGTATGTATGTAATATGTTGTATGTATGTAGTATGTATGTAGTATGTTTGTATGTTGTATGTATGTAGTATATTTGTATGTAGTATGTTGTATGTATGCATGTAGTATGTATGTTGTATGTATGTATGTATTATTATTATATATTTATATAGCACCATTAATTTCATGGTGCTGTACATGAGAAGGGGTTACGTACAGGGTTATAGATATAATTTACAGTAAACAAATTTACGATGACAGACTGGTACAGAGGGGAGAGGACCCTGTCCTTGTGGTCTTACATTCTACGGGATACTGGGGAAGAGACAGAAGGTCGGGGGTACAGCAGCTCTAGTGGTGGTGAGGCGGCAGCTCTGGTGGTGGTGAGGCGGCAGCTCTGTGGTGGGGAGGCGGCAGCTCTGGTGGTGGTGAGGCGGCAGCTCAGGTGGTGGTGAGGCGGCAGCTCGGGTGGTTGGTGAGGCGACAGCTCTGGTGGTGGTGAGGCGGCAGCTCGGGTGGTGAGGCAGCAGCTCGGGTGGTGGTGAGGCGGCAGCTCAGGTGGTGGTGAGGCAGCAGCTCGGGTGGTGGTGAGGCAGCAGCTCGGGTGGTGGTGAGGCGGCAGCTCGGGTGGTGGTGAGGCGGCAGCTCGGGTGGTGGTGCTGAAGCGGCAGCTCTGGTGGTGGGGAGGTGGTAGCTCTGGTGGTGGGGAGGCGGCAGATGTGGTGGGGAGGCGGCAGCTCAGGTGGTGGTGAGGCGGAAGCTCTGGTAGTGGTGAGGCGGCAGCTCTGGTGGGGGTGAGGCGGCAGCTCGGGTGGTGGTGAGGCGGCAGCTCGGGTGGTGGTGAGGCGGCAGCTTGGGTGGTGGTGAGGCGGCCGCTCAGTTAAAGCAGAGGAAGAGGAGTACATGGGGTTTTGGGGTGCAGTGGGTATTCTGGATTAAGAGATCGTTCAGACGTACCACTCTTGCAGTTTTGCCTTCGGAGATTTTCTTCTCTGGGGGAATTTCCTGAACCTACTTCACCTCGTTCTCGGCTGTAGGAGGATCTCCACTTGTGATATTTATTGGTCTGCTCAATAAAGGCCGTCGTCCATTAGGGACCCCCCTGTAAAAGGTGAAAATTAATGTGCAGTTTTGTTTTTTGCCGATTACTTTCACACGGTTCGGTGACACCTTTCCTCCCATCAGATCTGTTAAATATTACTGCACCCCACCACAGCCCCCAGATGTGGGTAGTCACTGTACTCGTAGGTAACAGCTCTGTTGGGTTAGGGAGGTGGTCCCGATACCCCTTTGAGTACCCAACCAGTTCATGAACCTCTAAGGGTCCGCGTGCCGCCCAATAACCACCCTCCCGCTCGCTGACCATATGTAGTATATAGTATGTTGTATGTATGTATGTTTGTGTTTGTTTTTTTTTACATTCAACACATTAGCCGGATGATGGGGCTACCACTGTCCTATCATTGGCTAATGTGTCAATCACTGTCATTGTAGCAGGCATAGCCAGATGGGACTTGTAGTCCCATCGGACGATGCCTGCACACAGACACAGAGACCCTCTAGAGGCCCGTACAGAACCCTGGCAGGCCCGCACAGACCCCCGGCAGCCCGCACAAACCCCGGAGAAGCCCGCACAGACCCCCGGCAGGCTCGCACAGACCCCCAGCAGCCCGCACAGACACGCAGTCTCCGCCCATGCACCGCCCACACTCTTCCCCCCTCCAGAACTGGATGTGCAAAGGGAAGAAAGGGCTTATTTCCATTCTGATATTTGTGTCCCATTGAATTGTATCCAGTGTAAATTTATGAAGGTACACTGGTCTCCTGCCTTTTTATATCCTCATATTACTTTGGTTTACTAGGGTTTATTAAAAGCATTGTAACATAGCTAATTTTTTTTTGTTTTGTGTGTGCTTTCAGCTTCCTGTCAACTGGATTATCTTATGCGGGAATACATCTTGAATTTCTCATAGGGCGGTCCACTATTTCAGGCATTGTGCGTAATACATGTGTTCACATATGGGACAAACTACATGAACTTGTGATGCCGGTGCCCAAAATGGAGGTTTGGCTGAAAATAGCCCGTGGATTTTATGACTGTTGTCAATTTCCGCACTATATTGGAGCCCTGGATGGGAAACATCAGGGTGCGTAAGCCTCCGAACTCGGTCACCCAATTCCATAATTATAAGCAGTTTTTCTCTGCTGTTCTGTTAGCTGTAGTTGACAGTAACTACAGGTTTATAATTGTAGATATTGGGGCCTATGGGCGAACTGGAGCCTCTAGAGTCTTCAATGCGTCCATTATGGGTCGGCAGCTATGTGAAAACCTGTTGGACCTCCCACCACCACGACCAATCCCAGGCTCCAATGCTGAAGCAGTGCCATATGTACTTGTGGCAGATGAGGCCTTCCAATTGACCAGGCATGTAATGAGGCCTTATCCCCGGTGCAACCTGGACCACCGGTGGCGTGTCTTTAATGTCAGACTTTCACGGGCACGGCGACTGGTGGAGTGCGCCTTTGGCATTATGGCATCCAAATGGTGTGTTCTCCAGTCTGCCATTCAGCTGAGTGAGGCAAATGTTAATGAAGTCATAAAAGCTTGTGTTGTTCTACACAACTTCACAAGAATTCATGAGTGCTCCTCAACTGACAGTGGTGAAGGCATGTTGCCTAATGTGGGTAGGCCTACAACACAAGTCCTTCCTCCGCGGCATCCCCTTTCTGGCTTAAAAGTTAGGGATATTTTTACAAATTATTCTGTTTCACCTCAGGGAGCTACTCCCTGGCAAGATAATGCTGTTTCTTTGTTGTAAGTTTTTCATATATATCTATATATATTTTCTGAAAAAATGCATAAATTACTTATATTACTTAACTATATGTGTGTCATTGACTTATGTAACAGATGTTTATCAACCGAGTAATTGAGTATGATGTTGTAATGATTGGTCCAACAATCTGAAATTGACTTTTGACTATATATTTTTTTATTATAGCAAAAGCCTTTTTTTATTTTTAAACACCGTATTAATATGATATGTTGTTTTTTTAAAAAAAACTAAACATGACATAACCCATTTTGTAAGATAAATATAAGTGCTATCACAGCAGAGTCAAACAAAAACAGGTTTAGATCAAAAAAATAAAAATATTCATCATAAAACAATTCTTATTACAGATTTCTGTAAGTTGGTGGAGGTGATGGCGGAAGCTCAGGGTCCTGGTCAGGTGGCCTTTGTTGGGTCAATTGTCCATCATCCTGTGTGTATGATGTCTGTCCCTGCTCAAAATGATGGCCTTGCTCATATTGGCCAGTTAGGTATTGGCTATAATAAGGGTTTTGAGTATGGCCCTCATGAGGTTGAAAATAAGGCCTTGCCTCATAACCCCCCCCCCCCGCCAATATGGCCATGTCGTCCAAACCCAGGTTGGGACCAGCCTCCAGCACTGGGTCTGGACAAGTGGCCATATTGGGAAGGTTGATGGTATGATGGTATATGGTAATGTGCTGGCCTTGGTGGGTTTTGGGTGGGAATGGGTAGAGGTGTAAGCACACGTGGAGGGGTGCTTCAAATACTTGTTGAGCATGCACCTGTTGAGATGATGGAAGGCGCAGGACGTTACGTGCTGACAGCTGCCACCTCTCAATGAACTCAAACAAATCATACGGTTCATTGGGGGGGGGGTGCATGCATCAATAAGTATTTGAAAACACCCTCTCACACATAGCCTCACCTCACGGGGTATGGGACGGAGGTACCAGGCCAGGCTCCTCGCATAGGCCTCCTCACCATCATTCTTTGCAGCCCTGGCCAAATAATTAAGGAGCCCAGTGTCCACATTCCTGCGACTTTCTTGCAGCTATCTCCTTCTGCGGCCACGGCGGGAAATGACAGCAGGCTGTGGGGATGTCTCCAGTGGAACAGTAGGGCTCCTACTGTTTCCTGGATCATCCTGGCTTATTCCTGGAGCTGGTGCTGCTGTGGGTGGTGGTGCAGCTTCTTGGCCAGTTGTTGCCGGATCTTGTGGTGCAACTGAAGATGTTGCAGGAGGGATGCCAATGGAAGGATGTGAAGATGGGCCAGCCACCTCTTCTCCTTCCCCAACCGGATCTATCAGGACCTCCGAGTCTGAGCCGGTCTCCCTCTCAGTGGGGTTTGTCTGTATTCTGTTAGTAAAGTATGAGAATAATTAATTTAAATTTTAAATTTTACCTTTATAAAACATATGTATAATGTGTTTTGATGTTTTTACTTACGGTCTCAGATCCATACTGGGATCCAAAAAGGAGAGTCGGTCATAATAAATATATTTGCGCTTTTTTGCAGGCGCTGCTGACCCACTCCTGGCCCGCTGCTGCCTTTCTCGCCTATATGCTGCACTATCGTCTCATAACATCTTCCACTGCAATGAAAGAAGAAAATAATATATAAGGCCATTGTGCACAGTGGTACCACAATGTGTCAGTGATATAACAGATTTTAATGTGGCCTAGTAACCTGCATTTCTTAAATAATATCATCAACATAAATATTGTAAACACAAACAGCACAATACGGTATAATGGAAAATACATAGAATTTCAGGCCATAAGGACAGGGTCCTCTCCCCTCTGTAGCAGTCTGTCATTGTAAATTTGTTTAATGTAAATGACACCTATAACTCTGTACGTAACCCATTTCTCATGTCCAGCACCATGTACTGTAATTAATGGTGCTATATAAATAAATGAGATTATTATTAATGAAAAATAACAATAGGCCCAAATTCATGTAGGTAATGCACTTTGCAATATTAATTCATAGAGAAACATGAGTGTACTTACTAATTTGCCTTTGGACCTCACGTGGCCGCTGCTCATATTCTGGGAAAAGGATCCCACATATGCTCCTCCATGCTGCCTCTTTTCTGGCCCGGTTAGAATAATGGGCATCTCGCTGATCCCAGATTTCTGGCCTCTCTTGCACCAGGACCAGCAGCATTTCGACATTAATAACATTAGACATGATGCAGGAGACTCCGTGGAGGCGTGCGGCTGACTTCCGCGATGTCTGTCTGGCTTTTTCAGCTAATTAGCATGTCTGAGCTTCCTGATTGAGGGCTTTGCACATTTCCTGTCACCTGCTTAACTCTTGCGTATTTTATACGAGTCACACTGCTGGTCCGTGTGTAATCGGTATTTTTCTCGCCCCCATGGACTTTCATTGGCGGATTTTTTGCGCAATACGCTGACAAACGCAGCATGCTGCGACTTTCTACGGCCGTAAAATACGGATGCGTAAAATACGGATGCGTAATATACGCCAAATAGGAGCTGCCCCATAGAGATTCATTGGTCCATGTGCGTTGTTTTTGCGCCTCGCATACATCCATAAAACTCTTTAGTGTGACGCCGGCCTAAATGTGATGTGGTCCCTAAAAAAATGGTTTTGTAAATTTGTGGGTAAAAATCGGAAGTCGCCGGTCAACTTTTAACCATTATAACTTCCTAGACATGTGGGAGATGTTATTTATTAACTATTTTGTGTGACAGCTCTGTGATTTAACCCTGCTGTTGTCTTTGGTCAAAAACGACCGACCTTGAACTTCAATATTCTTTAAAATATTCAAGATGCGGCTCTGAAACCCGTGGCCGACTGACCCATCCTCATTTAAGTCAATCAACCACAAGTTTCAGAACCGCATCTTGAACACCCCAAAAAATACCAAAGTTCAAAATCGGTCTCCCCAGACCGAAGACAACAGCAGGGTTAAGGGCAAAAAAGTGAAAAATTTAATAATTTCAACATTTTAAAAATTTTTATCAAATTTTTTTACAAATAAACGCAAGTCATATCAAAGAAATTTTACCACTGTAATGAAGTACAATATGTCACAAGAAATATGTCGGCACAGTAGTATACGTCCAGTTACCTTTGTGAAAATAAAAACAAATTGGGGCTAATAATCCCCTCATGTGTGGGGTCTATTTGTCTCCAGAGAAATCACACGTTACATTCCACACAGAACATTGTGTAGAAAAGGCGGCGCGAGGTGATTGTGCCAGTAGTGAGGGCGAATAATGGCGGGAATGTCACTGACTGAGGAGAAGTCTCCATGTAGCGTCTTCACTGCGGATCACGTGACCCCTGACTCCTCCCCTGTGACCTCATCACAGGTCCTGTGCGCACAGAGCAGCCATATCTGTGGAGTGCGGCTCTGCAGGTGGAGGTATGTGGAGATTCCCCAGTACTGAGCGCAGCCGGGGACATTAACCCCTTCTGCACGGAGGAGACTCTTTTGGGGTTGTTGTTGCCCCTTTATAAGAACCATAACGTTGTTGTTCTGTTTCCTGTAATAGATACATACGAGCCAACTATGGAGGACAGGAAGTGAGGGAGCGGAGTGTTCTCCTAGTACAGGGCCCCTTTCTTGGTCCCCACACAGTGTAATGCTCCTTATGTAGTATGTATGATGCCCTCCACAGTATAATGTTCCCACAGTACCACCATCCCCCCACACTGTATTGTTCCCACAGTACCGCCATACCCCACACAGCATAATGACCCCATTATGTCCCTGCCCTGTATTGAGTGACCTGATACAACACACAAACACAAGGCAGAAGTAACCAATATCATTATTTATTTCCCTGATAATGGCGGAATTGTGATAAGTATAGCAACAGTGAATAATATAAAGCATGGTGATTACGAGGTGAAATATACAATATCATAAATACACTGTTCAAAAAAATAAAGGGAACACTAAAATCCCACATCCTAGATATCACCGACTAAAATATTCCAGTTGTAAATCTTTGTTCATTACATAGTGGAATGTGTTGAGAACAGTAAAACCTAAAAATGATCAATGAAAATCACAACTAATATCCCACGGAGGTCTCGAGTTGGAATGATGCTCAAAACCAAAGTGGAAAATGAAGTTACAAGCTGATCCAACTTCAGTGGAAATGCCTCAAGACAAGTAAATGATGCTCAGTAGGGTTGAGCGAAACGGATCAAACATTTTCAAAAATCGCCGACTTTCAGCAAAGTGAAACCTGACCCGATCCCACTGTGGGATCGGCCATGCAGTTGGCGATCTTCGCGCCAAAGTTGCGTTTCGTATGACGCTTTCCCCGCCATTTTTTCAGCCAATGAAGGAGTGTGGGCAGCGTGATGACATAGGTTCCGGCTTGCTTTCTGCGGCGTCACAGGGGGTATAACCTCCATATTACCGTTTGGGATGTAGCGATTTCCACAGTCCAACACAACCTATGCTTTGCACGGAGGAGAGAGAGAGAGACTTTGATTTCCCATTGACTTACATTGGGTTTCGTGTTTCGGTTGATCCCCGACTTTTCGCGATAATCGGCCGATTTCACTCGACTGGACTTTTGAGAAAGTTGGGTTTCGCGAAACCCGACTCGATCTTAAAAAAGTAAAAGTCGCTTAACCCTAATGCTCAGTAATGTGTGTGGCCTCCACATGCCTGTATGATCTGCCTATAATGTCTGGGCATGTTCCTCATGAGGCAGGGGATGGTCTCCCGAGGGATCTCCTCCCAGACCTGGACATAAGCATCTGCCAACTCCTGGACAGTCTGTGGTGCAACGTGACGTTGGTGGATGGTGCGAGACATGATGTCCCAGATATATTCAGTCGGATTCAGGTCGGCAAAACTGGCGGTCCAGTCCATAACTTCAATGCCTTCATCTTGCCGGAACTGCTGACATACTCCAGCCATATGAAGTCTGGTATTGTCCTGCATTAGGAGGAACCCAAGGCCAACCGCACCAGCATATGGTCTCACAAGGGGTCTGAGATTCTCATCTCGGTACCTAATGGCAGTCAGGCTACCTCTGGCGAGCACATGGAGGGCTGTGCGGCCCTCCAAAGAAATGCCATCCCACACCATTACTGACCCACTGCCAAACCGGTCATGCTGAAAGATGTTGTAAGCAGCAGATCGCTCTTCACTGCATTTCCAGACTCTCATGTCTGTCACATGTGCTCAGTGTGAACCTGCTTTCATCTGTGAAGAACACAGGGCACCAGTGGTGAATTTGCCAATCCTGGTGTTCTGTGGCAAATGCCAAGCATCCTTAACAGTGTTGGGCTGTGAGCACAACCCCCATCTGTGGATGTCGGGCACTCAGATCATCCTCATGGAGTCAGTTTCTAACTGTTTGTGCAGACACATGCACATTTGTGGCCTACTGGAGGTCATTTTGCAGCACTCTGGCAGTGCTCCTCCTGTTCCTCCTTGCACAAAGCCTGAGGTAGTGGTCCTGCTGCTGGGTTGTTGCCCTCCTACGGCCCCCTCCACATCTCCTGATGTACTGGCCTGTCTCCTGGTAGTGCCCCCAGCCTCTGGACCCTACGCTGACAGACACAGCAAACCTTCTTGCCACAGCTCGCATTGATGTGCCATCCTGGATGAGCTGCACTACCTGAGCCACTTGTGTGGGTTGTAGAGTCCATCTAATGCTACCACGAGTGTGAAAGCACAACCAACAATCAAAAGTGACCAAAACATCAGCCAGAAAGCATTCGTACTGAGATGTGGTCTGTGGTCCCCACCTGCAGAACCACTCCTTTATTGAGGGTGTCTTGATAATTGTCAATAATTTTCATCTGTTGTCTATTCCATTTGCACAACAGCATGTGAAATTGATTGTCAAACAGTGTTGCTTCCTAAGTGGACAGTTTGATTTCACAGAAGATTGATTTACTTGGAGTTAGATTCTGTTGTTAAAGTGCTCCCTTTATTTTTTTGCACAGTGTTTAGTTAGATAGATAGATAAAAGAAATAGAAAAATAGAGCAGAACATGCAGCATGGAAAGAATCTGTGTGCAAAAGAGCTTCCACAGGCATATACCAAACCTTGCATGTAGTAGTCCAAAAAAGGAAGCAGCACACCACTGTCTGTGAATAAGGAGCTATTTTATTTAGCCCATGATGGCGACGTTTCAGTTCAGTATAGCTTGAAAAAAGTTAGCTTTAAACGTGCCAAGGTCAAAACCAAGAGATAACAAGGTAACCTAGGGGTAAGGTGGAGGGATAGTGCGAAAGGGAGTCAAAGGTCAGAAAGCCAACAGAACAAACAAGCAGAGCTAAACAAGCAAATGCAAACTGAGCACACACTCAAGGGGTCAGACACACAGGCTAAACAAAAGTATAGCTGACAGGGAATCCTAGTCTGGAGTGTGTATAAATACCCCTCCAGATCCAAAGATTGGCGAGCAATATTAACCCAGAGAGAGCAGGACATGAACCGCGTCTTGTACCATGACACGTAGTAGAAGATGAAGATGTCGTCCTCATGTAGTAGTTATTTCTCATGTCGCGTGTAATGAATATCTCCTGCAGTATTGCTAATGCCGATTCCAGGGTCGGTAAATGAGACGAGAATTAGCGTTATGGAAGATGAGTCTATGAGAAACGTATTCAGCTGCCGACTCCGAGGAAGAAACTGCTTGTTGTCTGTGGCCTAAATATATAGGATTTATTAGTAGATGGAAAGAAGGAAACTAAATACTGTAAAATAATAAATCTCCTCATATGTTTCTCTTATTATCTCCAGTATTTGTATTATTACACAGGATTCTTATGATGTTACATCGGCTCATCTTCTCATTCAGGTCTCTACAATATCGGTTCCTCTCAGTGAAGATCTTCTACAAAAGAAAATTCCTGATTTACCCATCAAAAATGGATATGGACAGAGACAAGATGGCGGAGAGGATATTACACCTCACCCTAGAGATCCTCTTCCGGCTTACTGGAGAGGTGAGAGATTCTGATGACGTCACATTACATCATTCATATCTATGGGAATAACAGAAGGACAGAACTGGAGAGGTGAGGACTCTGGAAATGTCTGTAGTGAGATTTATTAATGTGTCTCTCCATTACCAGGATTACACAGTGGTGAAGAAGACCTCTAGTGATCGCTGTCAGGATCCTGTGTCTGAGGGATGGGGAAGACCCCTGAGCCCAATCACGGGGCCTCCGCCTCACTCCCTGATCCATGAGGACATCAATGACCAGAAGATCCTAGAACTCGTCTACAAGATGATTGAGCTGCTGACTGGAGAGGTGACACTGCTGGGAATGCTGGGACATTATACAGTAACACTATGAAGAGATCGGGGGATGACGGTATCATTGTATGTGTCAGGTTCCTATAAGGTGTCAGGATGTCGCTGTCTATTTCTCTATGGAGGAGTGGGAGTATTTAGAAGGACACAGAGATCTGTACAGGAACGTCATAATGGAGGTTCCCAAGCCCCTCACATCTCCAGGTAATAGACAGGAATAAATACACACGGCCTATAATTATCTGTATGTAAAGAATGAATTCAGTCCCTGTATGTGTTTCCTCCAGATCTATCCAGTAAGAGGACAGCACCAGAGAGATGTCCCCGTCCTCTTCTTCCACAGGACTGTAAACCAGAAGATCCCAATGCTCTTCAGGATCATCAGGTAGATGGAGAGAAGGTTTTCAGGAGATCTCCCCTATGATGTGTAGACGCCGGTGAAGGTCTTGTGCTCAGTCTTGTTTTATCCACCAGTATTATATGTTTTATACTTGTGTAATGAGAACAGTGGAGATGGCAGGATTAGAGCTGATCATAGATATGACTTCTCCATCTGTCGGTGACTTTTACAATATTTGTTTCAGGGTGAAGATCTGACCCATATTAATACTACAGAGACATATGTGAGAGATGATGAGTGGTGTAAAGAGGAGATTCCTACATATGGCTACCCAGGTGAGTAGTGACCACTAAATGCAGAGAAATCACAGATTCTTCTCAGTCACCGGCTGTGGCTGCTTTATCGGTGGTGTAGTCCAGCCGTATTACCATGATCGCCATTTTACCTCTAGACCATAACATTCTCCTCCACCAAAAAAATGTTCAAATAACTTTGGGTATTGAAAGCCTTTTTCTATAGAACTTACAACCTGGAGGATCCACCTACCCCCTGGGTTTAGGAGACGCTTATACCTGCCCAGATCTGTAAACTATAAAGCCAAATGACAGCGTACGTAGAATGTGCCGACAAGATAGAAAATCACTTGAAGAAAAATATTATGATGGGCCTGTAAGAGAAAGCGGAGGGTAATGATGCTGTTGGCTTCCTAGAACCCTGAGATCTTATCGGATGAATCTCCCTTCTCTCCCTTCTGTGCTGCTGAATGTGATCATATGGTCCCTACAAGACCAGGTCCAGTCTTTCTGGCCAAACTTCACTTTTATGATCGACAACATTAAATGTGCAGTGAGGCCAAGTGTGAATTTCTGGACAATAACAGAGTTTCCCTTTATCCTGACTTTTCAATTTGTATTAAAAGCGACTAACTTCCAGGAGGATTGTGATAATCTACATAAACCCATCACACCGGTGCCATGATATATCTCTGAGCTGTGCGTGGCTGATGGCTGTAATATTCATTTATTCCCGCCTGCAGGAGATGTGTTGGCTCCAGCCCTGGTTTCATGGATTCACTCCACCTCATAAATTACATTGTTTTTGATCCTAAGAAATTCAGATTACTGCACAATCTCCTGAAATGTGAAGCAATATTATTTCCTCTAATCTTCTGGTCAGGATTCATAGTAGCTCCAATGGTCCACCATAAATGAGTGCAACTCTGGTTTACTGTTGAAGTTCTCCCCTCATACATACGTTGTTGTTGGGGATATAACATAGAATAAAAAATGTCTTTTTTCACATGTTCATTCTGTATGATAGTTTGATTGTGGTGGGATCGGCCTGCCTCACTTATGAATCTGTAACTCCCTGATAGTCTTAAAAAAAAAACCCTCTCCATCGCCTTTTCCAAATGCCTAAGATCTAAATTTAAATTGAACCTGTCAGCAGGATTGTGCTCAGTGACTACAGACACTGTCAGGTCGGTGCCGTTATACTGATTACACTGATACCTGGTGATGAAATCCGTCTTGTGGTTGTGTAATCTGTATTTGTAGTTTTATGATGAGGCTTAGAAAAAAAAATTACATCCTTCAAAATGTCACCAGCGGCTCCTGTCCAGTAGCATCTATCTCTTACTTATAGACTGGGCAGGTGCCGCTATCGCCGGTGACATTTTGCTGGATGTAATTTTTTTTTCTAAGCCTCCCAATAGCCACAATATTATAGGCATTATCAACAATAATATCAATGCTATTATATGCATTATGTAAAAATGGGGGCAGGTCAGTGAGGGATCAGCGACCTGTCATAGGCCAATACAGATGAATATGTAATCAGAGCATCACATAAAGCCCCGCCCACAGCCCCGCCCCAGAGCACCACATAAAGCCCCGCCAACAGCCCCGCCCCAGAGCACGAGAATCTCATTAACTGAAAACTACAAATACAGATTAAGCAACAACCACAAGACGGATTTCATCACCAGGTATCAGTGTAATCAGTATAACGGCACCGACCTGACAGTGTCTGTAGTCACTGAGCACAATCCTGCTGACAGGTTCCCTTTAAGACATCTCCGCTCTGCACTATTATACACAGTTCTCTTTAAATGTGTAATATTTCTTCTTGAAACTCATCTGACAGAAAATATTGGAGCTTCCGATAGTTGCGAGACCATGCCACTGTGATTATGCACATTTTGGTGCTGACATTGTATAGATTGCTTTGCTCTCACTGTGGTTTGGTGCAGCTATTGAGCTGACAGCATCTATATATGCTAAATGGGGCATATACCTCTGGTTGATAAGTGTTACACATTGATGCCCTTTATTCCAGGGATATTGCTTGATACGCAGACTGTCATTTATTAGGCTAACGGGTTCTCGAGTATTATACTGTTTATTTTGGGTCTTGATTTTTTTCAGCCAATGTTGAGGACTATTTTAGTTGTTTTTAAATTGTATGTGTTCTCTAATAACGAATTGTTTACTTTTTAGTGATCCCTGTTTTGTGTGCATATACTTTCCTTGCTTGTTGCTATGTTTACTATTGATATGCATTAGGTGATTCCGATTTATTTTGAGGTGGTGCCTGCTCATATTTACTTTATTTTCACCTACATAACATTGATTGGTTTCTTTTTAATTCGATATTTGGGAGGCAGAATGAACAAACAGTTGAACACCACACACTACTGGTTCATCCTGTAAGGTTTTCTATTAGACTGTGAACTGTCATTGTCTTGGTAAATAATTCGTTTTTTACAGAACTTTCCATTTTTATGGACAGTTTAAGTAGAAATGTTCAAAAATATAAAACTCAAGGATATTTTATTAAAAAATAATAATTGTTTTTTTATCTTAGCAGATGACTGTACCAGTAGATCAGAGGGACAGCTGACATCTTCAATTTTTAAATCTGATAATCTTGAGATCCTACAAGATACAACTGAAGTGAGTGCCATTACTCCAGATATATCATCATCCCTTCACAGCAAAGATCTGTCATCTGATCCTACGAAACAGGTCCCATCTTCTGATTCATTACCGACTACTAAAGAAAATCAAAGTCACAAAATAGGCATTAAAAAACAAACTGCTCCTAAAGCAATGAAGACATTTTCATGTTCAGAATGTGGGAAATGTTTTATCCAGAAATGTAATTTTATTATACATCTAAGAACTCACACCGGGGAGAAGCCTTTTTCCTGTTCAGAATGTGGGAAATGTTTTAATCGGAAATCTGTTCTTGATATCCACCAGAGAGCTCACACAGGGGAGAAGCCTTTTTCCTGTTCTGAATGTGGGAAATGTTTTAATCGGAAATCGGTTCTTGATATCCACCAGAGAGCTCACACAAGGGAGAAGCCTTTTTCCTGTTCAGAATGTGGGAAATGTTTTAATCAGAAATCGGTTCTTGATATCCACCAGAGAGCTCACACAGGGGAGAAGCCTTTTTCCTGTTCAGAATGTGGGAAATGTTTTAATCAGAAATCAGTTCTTGATATCCACCAGAGAGCTCACACAGGGGAGACACCTTTCTCCTGTGCAGAATGTGGGAAATGTTTTATATGGAAATCATCTCTTGATAGCCACCAGAGGGCTCACACAGGGGAAAAGCCTTTTTCCTGTTCAGAATGTGGGAAATGTTTTAATCGAAAATCAGTTCTTAATATCCACCAGAGAGCTCACACAGGGGAGAAGCCTTTCTCCTGTGCAGAATGTGGGAAATGTTTTAACCGGAAAGCGAATCTTGATAGCCACCAGAGAACACACACAGGGGGGAAACCTTTTTCCTGTTCAGAATGTGGGAAATGTTTTACACAGAAATCGGTTCTTAATAGACACCAGAGAACCCACACAGGGGAAAAGCCTTTTTCCTGTTCAGAGTGTGGGAAATGCTTTAACCAGAAATCGGTTCTTGCTAGACACCAGAGAACCCACACAGGGGAAAAGCCTTTTTCCTGTTCCGAATGTGGGAAATGTTTTAACCAGAAATCTGTTCTAGCTAGACACCAGAGAACCCATACAGGGGAGAAGGCTTTTTCCTGTTCCGAATGTGGGAAATGTTTTAACCAGAAAGCTCATCTTATTAGTCACCAGAGAACTCACACAGGAGAGAAGCCTTTTTCATTTTCTTAATGTGGAAAATATTTTACTTGGAAATCAACTGTTAATAAACATCAGAGATGTCACATACGGAAGAAGCCTTTTTTATACTCAGAATGTTGAAATCGTTTTAACCAAAATTGAGTCTTATAAACGAGATACCAATTCACCGCGCTATGCTGAGATAATAGAGAAAGAAAAAACAAAAATACTCACTCTGTGATTGTGTTAATATGGAGCATATATCAGGAAACTCATAAGAATGAAATCCTTTTGGTGGTCACTGCCAATAAAAAATAGTATAGATCATATACGGAAATGAATAGAATTACCAGTAGTACTGCTGACTAAAAAATTTTCAGTACTTACTACTTGGTGCGAATGTCCATGAGAGACTTCGTGAACCTGGTACTGGGTTCTAGCGTCAAGGGGTTCTGCTAGTAGTGTGCTTTAATTGTGCGTATTTAGTACTTCAGGGAATAACAATATGTTATATGATTAATGGATGTGTTCCTTATACCTAAATACAAGCCTCTGAGTATTTGAGACTTACTGCTATATAGGCAGAGGCAGAAATTGACACTTGATGGTGAAGGCAGTCCAACCAGTGAGATACTGATAGAAAGCACAAGGTAAATGAGAGCGGTAATTAGAGGAAATCACTCGTGCAGCTGAGTCCTTGAATAACCTGTTCTTATATGTGTAAGATTAGTATGAGCCCATAAGACCTTACTGCGATATAAGATATGGGCAGAGGCATCGTGTAATAATTGTAGGTGATGACAGCCCAACTAGTAGAAATTCTGATAGCAAGCACTAAATAAATGATATAAGATAGCGGTGATTAGAGAAATACTCGCATAGAGTTAAATGCGTAGGATTGAATCTATCGCGCTCCCGTCCTGCTTCTACGTGACGTCACAGTTTTTTTCCACGCCGCAACCCTTAGCGCTGCTTGCGGCCGGAGCACGCAAGGAGTCGGCGAGTCCTCAGACCGCACTGTCACTGCTATCCAGCACCACCACACTTAGCAGCAGCACCCAGCCGGCCCACGCAAGGAATTAGGCTCTACAAGTTAGCTCATTATAATTGCAATTCTATCTCTAGCATTTCTCTATGAGACTATTTCACTACTAGCAGAACCCCTTGATGGTAGAACCCTGTACCAGGTTCAAGAAGTCTCTCATGGACATTCGCACCAAGTAGTATGTACTGAAAATTTTGTAGCCAGCAGTACTACTGGTAATTCTATCCATTTCCATATATGATCTATACTATTTTTTTATTGGCAGTGACCACCAAAAGGATTTAATTCTTATGAATTTCCTGATATATGCTCCATATTAACACAATCACATAGTGAGTATTTTTTTTTTTTTCTTTCTCTCTCTATTATCTCAGCATAGAGCGGTGAATTGGTATCTCGTTTATTAACCCCACATTTTTTACAGGAACTGGCACAGAGCCTGTCACTTTCACCAGCTGCATCTGAGATTTATCAACAATCTATTTCTGAGTGGTAAGCGCCAGTGTGCACTTCTTTATTCCAAAATTGGATCTTCTTAATAGGGTTGTCTCTTGTCATTCCTCATATTTGCTGACAAAAGGATAAAACTAAACTTTATCAATTCCAAATGTAAAACTAAACCCATAATTCACCCCCTGAAGGTTAGTCAGAAGGTGACTAATAGAAAACACATATACCCCACATCTTAGTATATAGGGTGAGGTGACGTATAAACACTCAGGCTGGAGTCACACTAGCGATTTTAAAATCGGTCCGTTTCGATGCAGGAGAGTCAGACGAGTGTAATGCGTTTTTCTCTAGTCACCTTCCACGACAGCATAGGATGTTGTCTCCACTCTCTAATGGGGGACAGGAAGCACAGAGAGGTTAAAAGACACTACCTCCATCCATTTGCCAGTGTCTGTCCTGTCCCCTATGGGACACAGAGAGGTTCTGGTATGCTGCGTGGCCGGCGACTGCAGTTACCTGGTATTTGTATAGCTGGGCAGTGGTGGTCAGGGCTCTGCTTCCCTCCTCCGTTCTGCTCCTGTCTCCCCTCGTGTGGATTCTGGGAACCTCCCCTGGCCCTCCTGCGCCCCTGTGAGGGTAAAACGGGACGGGGAACCCCATGCCAGTGACCTACCTGAGCTCTCTGGTCTTCCTCTCGCACGCGCTCGCTGTTCTGTGACCCGGAAGTGATGTCATCAAAGGGCACGTGTCACTTCCGGGTCTTGCTTTCCACCGCTGGAACGCATGTACTTCCAGGTTTCGGCCTCTGGAAACCGAACGGCGTGCAGAGCACATGAAAGTCAGCGGAAGCCTGCTCTGGACCCAGGGAGGAAGAGGGGAAATGATTGTGGCGCAGTGGGCAGGGTTTATTCTTATGTAAACCTGCCAGAAGACCCTCCCCTACACTATGGAGGGTGCTTCCGCCTCTGGCACTGCTTCTGCAGAACTCAGCGCTGCCCCAGTAAGTACTGGAAATGGGGGGTCCTAATCCGGTTCCTGTTTTCTTGTATTACTCTCCCCTCTCTTCCATAGGAAGACAGATCTACCCACAAAAACCCGGCAAGGAAAATTCTTAAGTGTGCCCTCTGCTCTAATTAACTTCTTTTCCCATCGGGATGGAAGCTATGTCAGGAGTGTATGGACAGGGTGGTTAGGGCAGAACATCCCTCGCTCCTAGAAGAAATCCCTACCCTAGTGAAGCAGAAGGTCCAGTCCTCCTTAGCTACCTTTGCACACCCTCCTACTCCTTCTCCGTGACCATGTCTCCCTAAGAAAAGGAAGCTGCAGGTTGAGGACTCTGATTCAGATTCTGAGGGTTCTTACAGGCCTCGGGGAGATGGGAAGAATCTTCATCTCACAGCACAGAAGCTAGGAAATACTTCCCTATGGAGTACATGGAGGAATTTATAACTGCGGTCCATAACACTATAAGCCTTGAGGAGGAACAGGTTCCCCAAACAGTATGAGATCAGATGTTTGGGGGCTTTTAAGCAGAGAGGCAAATAGGGTTCCCGGTTCATGAAAACATCGTAAACATGATCTCCCAAGAATGTGAGTTTCTGGAAAAACGTCTGAGCATCCCTTCGGAGTTAAAACATAGATTCCCTTTAGAGGGTGATTCTGTGTCCTGGGACGTTACTAAAGTAGACGTTCAAGTTGTGAGAGTAGCTAAGAAAACTGCTCTCCCCTTCGAGGACTCCTCTCAGCTAAAGGACCCTATGGATAGAAAAGTGGAGAGTCTCCTGAAAAAATCCTGGGACACCTCCTCCTCTTCTCTTAAAACTAATATAGCCTCTACATGCGTAACTAGATCCCGCTGTAGATGGATGGACCTATTGGAGAGTCACATCTCAAGAAGGAACTCAAGAGCGGAATTATTAGATTCCCTTCAGTTGCTGAAAAATTCAGCTGGATTTCTAGCTGATGACTCAGCGGAATCAGTTCGTGTAGCTGCCAGATCCATGGTCCAGTCAAACTGCCAGGAGAGCCTTGTGGCTTAAAATGTGGAGCGGAGAAGTTACGTAAAAAATTAAGCTATGCTCCATACCCTTTAAAGGAGAGTACATCTTCGGGCCTGCTCTTGATATATTAGAAAAGGCGACAGACAAAAAGAAAACCCTTCCGGAGCAGAAACCTGCTAAGAAAAGGTTTTTTCGTCCCTCTATGCCTCAGACCTCACAAGCCAGAGGCAAGCGAAAGATGGGAAGATGGAGCTACGCTAAGGGGAAAGGCAGAAACACCCTTGTTGCCCAGCAGCAGAATCAGGATAAACAATTACTCCGATGCCGTGGGGGTGAGGCTCAAGATTTTTTTCATCAGTGGCTGACGATTTCCAATTGCCAGTGGGTCCTCAATATCATCAAAGAGGGCCTCCTTATAGAGTTTGAGGACTCCCCCGGGGTCTGATAGCCACCTCCCTACCGTCCAACGGAGCTCAAGACCTCTTGATATCGGGTCTCCAGAAATTGCTCAGTTCAAATGTAATCTTCCCTGTGCCAGCAAAAGAGCAGGGAGAAGATCACTACTCCCGCCTCTTCATCATAAAGAAACCTTCAGGGGATGCATGGATCATCATAAACCTGAAGGGTCTCAATCGGCATGTGTACTACAGAAAGTTCAAGATGGAGTCAGTGAAATCAGCAATTCTGCTGATAGGACCCAATTTTCTGATGGCAACCATCGACTTTCATGTCCCCATTCACCCATGACACAGGAGATATTTAAGATTTGCTGTTGTGTATCCGCTTTTTGGGCTCCCCTGGTGGTTGCTGGTGGTACTGGTGACTTGTTTGCACTTTGCTGCTTCTGTTCACCTGCTTCCATCAGTGTTTGGGAGTTTCCTATTTAGCCTTGCTCTCCAGTCATTTCCTTGCCGGTCATCATTGTAACCAGAGCCTTCGGTTGCATGTTCCTGCTACTAGTCTGCTGATCAGCTAAGTGGACTTTGTCCTTTTGTTTTGTACCTTTTGTCCAGTTTGCAGTTTTTGTAATTCTCTGTAGCTGGAAGCTCTTGCGGGCTGAAATTGCCACTCCTGTGTCATGAGTTGACACAGGAGTCTTAAAGTAATTTCAGGATGGTTTTTGAAAGGGTTTTCAGTTGACCGTGAAGTCCTCTTTTGTATCCTTCTGCTATCTAGTAAGTGGACCTATCTTTGCTAAATCTACTTTCATACTGTGTATGTCTTTTCCTCTTAATTCACCGTTATTACATGTGGGGGGCTGCTATCATCTTTTGGGGTATTTCCCTAGAGGTAAGCCAGGTCTGTTCCTTCCTCTACCAGGCGTAGTTAGTCCTCCGGCTGGCGCGTGGCATATAGGAAGCCGTAGGTATGCTCCCTGGCTACTGTTAGTTGTGTGGTAGATTTAGCTCACGGTCAACTCGAGTTTCCATCGCCCGAGAGCTCGTTCGTTACTTATATGTTTCTTACGTTCCCTTGCCATGGGGAACCATGACAGTATGACCGGCCTGTGTTAAACTTATTGGCAGAAGAAAGGAGAGAAAAAAGAAGTCTGTAAATTTTTTTTTTTTTCCCTTTTTCCTCTATGCTTGCTCCATAGTTGGATCAGTTGTATTTCAGCTTTAATTACAGCCTTTGCCTTTCTCTCCTTATAATCCTTGAATGGCTCTGAGCTCACCTGTTTAAAGATGGATCCTCAGAGTTTGGCTGCAGGTTTAAATAATCTTGCTACGAAGGTTCAAAATTTACAAGATTTTGTTATACATGCTCCTATTTCTGAACCTAAAATCCCTACACCAGAGGTGTTTTCCGGAGATAGATCTCGGTTTTTGAATTTCAAATATAATTGTAAATTATTCCTTTCTCTCAGACCTCACTCCTCAGGAGATCCTGTCCAGCAGGTTAAGATTGTAATCTCTTTGCTGCGAGGTGACCCTCAAAATTGGGCATTTTCATTGGCACCAGGGGATCCTGCGTTGCTCAATGTGGATGCGTTTTTCCTGGCTTTAGGGTTGCTTTATGAGGAACCTAATTTGGAGATTCAAGCTGAAAAAGCTTTGATAGCCCTATCTCAAGGGCAAGATGAAGCGGAGATATACTGCCAAAAATTTCGTAGGTGGTCTGTGCTTACTCAGTGGAATGAGTGCGCCTTAGCGGCAAATTTCAGAGAGGGCCTTTCTGATGCCGTTAAAGATGTTATGGTCGGGTTCCCTGCGCCTACAGGTCTGAATGAGTCCATGACAATGGCGATTCAGATTGATCGGCGTTTGCCGGAGCGCAAACCCGTGCACCATTTGGCGGTATCTTCTGAAGAGACGCCAGAGAAAATGCAATGTGACAGAGTTATGTCCAGAAGCGAGCGGCAGAATTATAGGCATAAAAATGGGTTATGCTTCTATTGTGGTGATTCTGCTCATGTTATATCGGCATGCTCTAAGCGTACTAGGAAGGTTGACAAGTCCATTTCAATTGGCACTTTACAGTCCAAATTTATTTTGTCTGTAACCTTGATTTGTTCATTATCAGTTATTACCGTGGATGCCTATGTGGACTCTGGCGCCGCTCTGAGTCTTATGGACTGGTCCTTTGCCAGGCGCTGTGGGTTTGATTTAGAGCCTCTGGAAGTCCCTATACCTCTGAAGGGTATTGATTCTACACCTTTGGCTTGTAATAAACCACAGTTCTGGACGCAAGTGACTATGCGTATGACTCCAGACCATCAGGAGGTTATTCGCCTCCTTGTGTTGTACAATTTACATGATGTTTTGGTGCTTGGATTACCATGGTTACAGTCTCATAACCCAGTCCTTGACTGGAAGGCTATGTCTGTGTTAAGCTGGGGATGTCGGGGGGGCTCATGGGGACACTCCTATGGTGTCCATTTCGTCATCTATTCCATCTGAGATTCCGGCATTTTTGTCTGATTATCGTGATATTTTTGAAGAGCCTAAGATTGGTTCACTCCCTCCTCACAGGGATTGTGATTGCGCCATAGATCTGATTCCTGGCAGTAAATTTCCAAAGGGTCGTTTGTTTAACCTATCTGTACCTGAACATGCTGCTATGCGCGAGTATATTAAGGAGTCCCTGGAAAAGGGACATATTCGTCCTTCTTCATCACCTTTAGGAGCCGGTTTTTTCTTTGTCTCTAAAAAGGATGGCTCTCTGAGGCCTTGTATTGATTATCGTCTACTGAATAAAATTACAGTCAAATATCAGTATCCGTTGCCTTTGCTGACTGATTTGTTTGCTCGCATAAGGGGGGCTAAGTGGTTCTCTAAGATTGATCTTCGTGGGGCGTATAATTTGGTGCGAATTAAGCAGGGGGATGAGTGGAAGACCGCATTTAATACGCCTGAGGGCCATTTTGAGTATTTGGTAATGCCTTTTGGCCTTTCTAATGCACCTTCTGTCTTTCAGTCCTTAATGCATGATATTTTCCGTGAATATTTGGATAAATTTATGATTGTGTACTTGGATGATATTTTGATTTTTTCTGATGACTGGGAGTCTCATGTTCAGCAGGTCAGGAGGGTTTTTCAGGTTTTGCGGGAGAATTCTTTGTGTGTAAAGGGTTCAAAGTGTGTTTTTGGGTTTCAAAAAATTTCATTTTTGGGGTATATTTTTTCCCCTTCTTCTATTGAGATGGACCCTGTCAAGGTTCGGGCTATTTACGACTGGACGCAGCCTACTTCTCTGAAGAGTCTCCAGAAATTCTTGGGCTTTGCTAATTTTTATCGTCGATTTATAGCTGGTTTTTCTGGCGTTGCTAAACCTCTGACGGATTTGACTAAAAAGAGTGCTGATGTTGCCAATTGGTCCCCTGCTGCCGTGGAGGCCTTTCGGGAGCTTAAGCGCCGCTTTTTGTCTGCCCCTGTGTTGCGCCAGCCTGATGTTTCTCTTCCCTTTCAGGTTGAGGTCGATGCTTCCGAGATCGGAGCGGGGGCGGTTTTGTCGCAGAAAAGTTCCGACTGCTCAGTGATGAGACCTTGTGCGTTCTTTTCGCGAAAATTTTAGTTTCGCTCGGCGGCCGATGATGTTGGTAATCGGGAGCTTTTGGCCATGAAGTGGGCATTTGAGGAGTGGCGTCATTGGCTTGAGGGTGCCAGACATCAGGTGGTAGTTTTGACTGATCACAAGAATTTAATTTATTTGGAGTCTGCCAGGCGCCTGAATCCTAGACAGGCACGTTGGTCGTTGTTCTTTTCCCGGTTTAATTTTGTGGTCTCGTACTTACCGGGTTCTAGGAATTTGAAAGCAGATGCTCTTTCTAGGAGTTTTGAGCCTGACTCTCCTGGGAATTCTGAACCTGCTGGTGTTCTTAAGGATGGAGTGGTTTTGTCTGCTGTCTCTCCAGATTTGCGACGTGCTTTGCAAGAATTTCAGGCGGATAGACCTGATCGTTGTCCGTCTGGTAGACTGTTTGTTCCTGACGAGTGGACCACTAGAGTCATCTCGGAAGTTCATTCTTCTACTCTGGCAGGTCATCCGGGAATTTTTGGCACCAGAGATTTGGTGGCTAGATCCTTCTGGTGGCCTTCCCTGTCTCGAGATGTGCGTGTTTTTGTGCAGTCTTGCGATGTGTGTGCTCGGGCCAAGCCTTGTTGTTCTAGGGCTAGTGGGTTGTTGTTGCCCTTGCCTATTCCGAAGAGGCCTTGGACGCACATCTCTATGGACTTTATCTCGGATCTCCCTGTTTCTCAGAAGATGTCTGTCATCTGGGTGGTGTGTGACCGTTTTTCTAAAATGGTTCATTTGGTGCCATTGACTAAGTTGCCTTCCTCATCTGAGTTGGTCCCTCTGTTTTTTCAAAATGTGGTTCGCTTGCATGGTATTCCGGAAAACATCGTTTCTGACAGGGGTACCCAGTTCGTGTCTAGATTTTGGCGGGCAGTCTGTGCCAGGTTGGGCATTGATTTGTCCTTTTCGTCTGCATTCCATCCTCAGACCAATGGCCAGACGGAGCGAACTAATCAAACTTTGGAGACTTATTTGAGGTGTTTTGTGTCTGCGGATCAGGATGATTGGGTTGCCTTTCTGCCGTTGGCGGAGTTTGCTCTTAATAATCGGGCTAGTTCTGCCACTTTGGTTTCTCCTTTCTTTTGCAATTCAGGGTTTCATCCGCGTTTTTCATCTGGTCAGGTTGAATCTTCGGATTGTCCTGGAGTGGATGCGGTGGTGGATCGGTTGCATCGGATTTGGGGACAAGTGGTGGATAATTTGGAATTGTCCCAGGAGAGGACTCAGCAGTTTGCTAACCGTCGTCGTCGTGTTGGTCCCCACCTTCGCGTTGGGGACTTGGTGTGGTTGTCTTCCCGTTTTGTCCCTATGAGGGTTTCTTCTCCCAAATTTAAGCCTCGGTTCATCGGTCCTTATAGGATTTTGGAGATTCTTAACCCTGTTTCCTTTCGTTTGGACCTCCCGGCATCTTTCGCTATCCATAATGTGTTCCATCGGTCGTTGTTGCGGAGATATGAGGTACTGGTGGTTCCTTCTACTGAACCTCCTGCTCCTGTGCTGGTGGAGGGTGAATTGGAGTACGTCGTAGAGAAGATCTTGGACTCCCGTATTTCCAGACGGAGACTTCAATATCTGGTTAAATGGAAAGGCTATGGTCAGGAAGATAATTCTTGGGTAACTGCCTCTGATGTTCATGCCTCGGATTTGGTTCGTGCCTTTCATAGGGCTCATCCAGATCGCCCTGGCGGTTCTTGTGAGGGTTCGGTGCCCCCTCCTTAAGGGGAGGGTACTGTTGTGTATCCGCTTTTTGGGCTCCCCTGGTGGTTGCTGGTGGTACTGGTGACTTGTTTGCACTTTGCTGCTTCTGTTCACCTGCTTCCATCAGTGTTTGGGAGTTTCCTATTTAGCCTTGCTCTCCAGTCATTTCCTTGCCGGTCATCATTGTAACCAGAGCCTTCGGTTGCATGTTCCTGCTACTAGTCTGCTGATCAGCTAAGTGGACTTTGTCCTTTTGTTTTGTACCTTTTGTCCAGTTTGCAGTTTTTGTAATTCTCTGTAGCTGGAAGCTCTTGCGGGCTGAAATTGCCACTCCTGTGTCATGAGTTGACACAGGAGTCTTAAAGTAATTTCAGGATGGTTTTTGAAAGGGTTTTCAGTTGACCGTGAAGTCCTCTTTTGTATCCTTCTGCTATCTAGTAAGTGGACCTCTCTTTGCTAAATCTACTTTCATACTGTGTATGTCTTTTCCTCTTAATTCACCGTTATTACATGTGGGGGGCTGCTATCATCTTTTGGGGTATTTCCCTAGAGGTAAGCCAGGTCTGTTTCTTCCTCTACCAGGCGTAGTTAGTCCTCCGGCTGGCGCGTGGCATATAGGATATAGGAAGCCGTAGGTATGCTCCCTGGCTACTGTTAGTTGTGTGGTAGATTTAGCTCACGGTCAACTCGAGTTTCCATCGCCCGAGAGCTCGTTCGTTACTTATATGTTTCTTACGTTCCCTTGCCATGGGGAACCATGACAGTTTGCCATTCTTCAAAACCAGCAGGTGAAGCACTACCAGTACAATGTGCTCCCTTTCGGCATCTCGGCACCAAGTGTATTCTCAAAAATTATGTCAGAGACAGTAGACTACATCCGGGAGCAGGGCATCTGTATCGTACCATACTTGGACAATCTACTAATCATAGCTCAGTCTTCCCAGGTACTCAGAATTCATGTAAAGAAGGCACTGGACATCCTGCAGTCCCTAGGATGGATCTCGAACCTAGAAAAATCAAAACTCCAACCTTCCACAAAAAGAAGGTTCTTAGGAGTGATCCAAGAATTGGGGAAGCAGATGTCTTTCCTTCGCGAGGATCATCATCTGTCTGATATCCAAAATATCCAAGTTCAGGAAACAAAGGTCTTCTTCCCTCCGAGCGACAATGTCAGTCCTGGGCTCCATGACTGCCTGTATCCAGTCCATACCTTGGTCTCAGGCCCACTCCAGGACCTTGCAGGCCCATATTCTGGGGAACTGGAACAGACTCCCCTGCTCTCTAAACAGGAAGGTCCACAGGCCGGGCAGAGTGAAATCATCTCTGGCTTGGTGGCTAAATCCCAGAAATCTCCAAAAAGGTCTAGCCTGGTCTCAGTCTCCTCTAATTATGGTAACAACCGATGCCAGCATGAGGGGGTGGGGAGGTGTAGTACTACACAGCCACTTTCAAGGGCTCTGGAGTTCGGAGACAAGCGCCAGGTCATCCAATTTCAGAGAGCTGAAGGCGGTAGAGGAAACCCTTCTTGCAGTAAGCAACATGATCACAAGTGTTGTGAATTCCGTTCTTGGGCTCCCTCCCGTGGTTGTAAATGGTACTTTTGTGAATTCTGCCCTTGGGCTCCCTCCGGTGGTTTTAAGTGGAACTGCTGCTCCTTGGATTGAGCATTAGCAGCTGCTTCCACTAATCGTCTCTCTTGGTTCTGCTATTTAACCTGGCTCTGGTCTGCAGCCATTGCCAGCTGTCAATGTTTCTTAGTTGGATTCAGATCTCTCTTGGATTTCTCTGACAGTCAGTCCAGTTCAGCACAGATAAGTCTTTGCTTGTTCATTTGTTGTCCACTTGCTGTGGACTTAATCGTTCAGCTCTCATTATGTTTTCTCTAGTCCAGCTTGTCAGTATGATATATTCTGTTTAACTGGAAGCTCTGGGGAAGCAGATTTGCCCTCCACACCGTTAGTCAGGTGTGGAGTTTTTTCCTGCAAACTCTGCGGTGGATTTTCTAGCTTTTAATACTGACCGCACAGTATACTTTCCTATTCTGTCTATCTAGGTAGAAGTGGCCTCCTTTGCTAAAATTCTGATTTCATTCTGTGTATGTCATTTTCCTCTCCACTCACAGTCAATATTTGTGGGGGGCTGTCTTTCCTTTGGGGAATATTCTCTGAGGCAAGATAGCTTTCTGTTTCCATCTTTAGGGGTAGTTAGTTCTCCGGCTGTGACGAGATGTCCAGGGAGTGACAGGAACATTCCACGGCTACTTCTAGTGTTGTGTTAGGATCAGGAACTGCGGTCAGTATAGATACCACCATCTCCAGAGCTCGTCCATGTTGCTCCTTAACCACCAGGTCATAACACACAGGTCATCATTTTTTTTTCTTTTTTTTCTTTTGGAAGTGCATTGAACAGCAAGGTGGATTGCTGCTGAGGGGAAAAAAAATCTCTTTAAATCTTCAGCTTAGCGATTGTGAACGAGCTGAGTTTGTCCGGAGCATAAGTGCGAACTGAAGTAAGTGTGTGACTTGTGATTCAGTGACTTTGGATTTAGGGAGTTTCCAAGGGAGGAATTACTGAATTGCTGTCTGTGTTTTATTGATACTTTGCATTTATTTTTTATTTAACGTTTCTGTCTGGTGCAATCCCCATTAGGAAATGTGCTCCACTATTGTTAGTGCCATCCGATGCACATCTTGCCACATGTATGCAATCCTTGATCAGCCGGTTGAGGGTGCATACTGCTGTGCGAGATGTGATCACGTTGTGCATTTGGAAGCCCAGATACTGGATCTAAATGTGCAGCTGGCAACACTGCGATCTATAGACAATATGGAAAGGAGTCTTCTGCTCACTGAGCAGACGCTCAATGTGATAGATGAGGGGGGATGGTAGGTTGGAGCTGCAGGACAGTGAAGCAGCAAGCTGGGTGACAGTTAGAAGGCCGGGTAGAGGGAAGAGTACCAGGGAGGCTAGTCCTGAGCTGGCACACCCCAATAAGTTTGCTAAGTTGGCAGATGAGGGGGTGCCAGTACTGGGGTAGCACTGCTGCAGCCAGTCATGTCTTCTGAAAGCCGGAGGAGTGACTGCTACAGTAAGGAGGGAAATAGGAGAGCAAGGCAGGCCAGACAGGTGCTGGTAGTGGGGGACTCAATTATTAGGGGAACAGATAGGGCAATCTGTCCCAAAGACTGATCGTCGAACGGTGTGCTGCCTACCTGGCGCTTGAGTCCGACACATCGCTGATCGGGGTGACGGATTACTGGGAGGGGCTGGTGAGGACCCAGCGGTCATGGTGCACATTGGCACAAATTACAAAGTTAGAGGTAGGTGGAAGGTCCTTAAAGATGATTTCAGGGAATTAGGCTGCAAGCCGAAAGCAAGGACCTCCAACGTGGTATTTTCCGAAATACTGCCTGTACCACGTGCCACGCCAGAGAGGCAACGGGAGATTAGGGAGGTTAATAAGTGGCTCAAGCATTGGTGTAGGAAGGAGGGGTTTGGGTTCCTGCAGAACTGGGCCAACTTCTCAGTTGGCTACAGGTTCTACGCTAGGGACGGGCTGCACCTCAATGGGGAAGGAGCAGCTGTGCTAGGGGAGAAAATAGCTAGAAGGTTGGAGGAGTGTTTAAACTAGGGATTGGGGGAGGGTATTCGTTTTATAGGAGGGGAAGATAGTGCAGATAGAGACCTGGGCACAAATAAGGAAGTTGAAGGTAGCGGTGGCATGGGGGGTGGGGTTAGAACAATTAATAATTTAAGAAAGAATAGAGGTACAGAGAGATACATAAAGTGCATGTATACTAATGCCAGAAGTCTCGCCAACAAAATGGACGAATTAGAATTAATGTTGTTGGAGCAGGAAAGAAATATATCTTGGTACCGTGTTAGCCAGTAGATAGAAAAATATTTAGAATTGAGAGTCCTCAGTGGTTGATACCTTTTAATGGCTAACTGAAAAGATGGTAACAAATTGCAAGCTTTCGAGACTACATACGTCTCTTCATCAGGCAAAGACTAAAACAAATTCTGAAGAATCACATATTTATGCACAACATAGTATAGAGAAAAAAGGGAAAAAAAACCATGGATAAGCTAGGTGACATGAAGCAGAATTACCATGGGTGATAAACAGTTACGTCCATAAATATTGGGCCAATTCTTAGATAAGGATTGTTATCTTAGATAAGGATAACAATCCTTATCTAAGAATTGGCCCAATATTTATGGACGTAACTGTTTATCACCCATGGTAATTCTGCTTCATGTCACCTAGCTTATCCATGGTTTTTTTTCCCTTTTTTTTTTCTCTATACTATGTTGTGCATAAATATGTGATTCTTCAGAATTTGTTTTAGTCTTTGCCTGATGAAGAGACGTATGTAGTCTCGAAAGCTTGCAATTTGTTACCATCTTTTCAGTTAGCCATTAAAAGGTATCAACCACTGAGGACTCTCAATTCTAAATATGTTGTTGGAGCATAATTCTGACATGGTGGGGATATCTGAGACATGGCTGGATGAGAGTCATGACTGGGCTGTTAACTTGGAGGGCTATAGTCTGTTCAGGAATGACCGTACAGATAAGCGAGGGGGTGGGGTGTGTCTGTATGTAACATTATCCTTAAAACCCATCCGGCGTGATAATATAGGTGAATCTAATGGAAATGTAGAGTCCCTGTGGGTGGAGATAAGGGGAGGGGGGAAAAATAATAAATTACTGATAGGGGTTTGTTATAAATCTCCAAAAATAATGGAAGCAACGGAGAATATCCTCGTAAAGCAAATAGATGAAGCTGCGACTCAAGGAGAAGTCATTATTATGGGGGACTTCAACTACCCTGAAATAGATTGGGGAACAGAAACCTGCAGTTCCAGCAAAGGTGATCGGTGTCTGACAACTATGAGAGACAATTACCTCTGACAACTGGTTCAGGACTCTACAAGAAGGGGGGCACTGCTAGACCTAATATTAACCCCTTCATGACCCAGCCTATTTTGACCTTAATGACCTGGCCGTTTTTTGCAATTCTGACCAGTGTCCCTTTATGAGGTAATAACTCAGGAACGCTTGAACGGATCATAGGGGTTCTGAGATTGTTTTTTCGTGACTATTGGGCTTCATGTTAGTGGTAAATTTAGGTCGATAATTTTTGCGTTTATTTGTGAAAAAAATGGAAATTTGGCTAAAATTTTGAAAATTTCGCAATTTTCAAATTTTGAATTTTTATTCTGTTAAACGTTAAACGAGAGAGTTATGTGACACAAAATAGTTAATAAATAACATTACCCACATGTCTACTTTACATCAGCACAATTTTGTAATCAAAAATTTTTTTGCTAGGAAGTTATAAGGGTTAAAATTTGACCAGCGATTTCTCATTTTTACAACGAAATTTACAAAACCATTTTTTTAGGGACCCCACCTCACATTTGAAGTCAGTTTGAGGGGTCTATATGGCTGAAAATACCCAAAAGTGACACCATTCTAAAGACTGAACCCCTCATGGTGCTCAAAACCACATTCAAGAAGTTTATTAACCCTTCAGGTGCTTCACAGCAGCAGAAGCAACATGGAAGGAAAAAATTAACATTTAACTTTTTAGTCACAAAATGATCTTTTAGCAACAATTTTTTTATTTTCCCAAGGGTAAAAAGAGAAACTGGACCCCAAAAGTTATTGTACAATTTGTCCTGAGTACGACAATACCCCATATGTGGGGGGAACCACTGTTTGGGTGCACGACAGGGCTCGGAAGGGAAGGAGCGCCATTTGACTTTTTCAATGAAAAATTGGCTCCAATCTTTAGCGGACACCATGTCGCGTTTGGAGAGCCCCTGTGTGCCTAAACATTGGAGCTCCCCCACAAGTGACCCCATTTTGGAAACTAGACCCCCCAAGGAACTTATCTAGATGCATAGTGAGCACTTTGAACCCCCAGGTGCTTCACAAATTGATCCGAAAAATGAAAAAGTACTTTTTTTCACAAAAAAATTCTTTTAGCCTCAATTTGCTCATTTCCACATGAGCAACAGGATAAAATGGATCTTAAAATTTATTGGTCAATTTCTCCTGAGTACACTGATACTTCTCATGTGGGGGTAAACCACTGTTTGGGCACACGGCAGGGCTCGGAAGGGAAGGAGCGCCATTTGACTTTTTGAATATAGGACTTTTTTTGGCATATAGGAAGCCGTAGGTATGCTCCCTGGCTACTGTTAGTTGTGTGGTAGATTTAGCTCACGGTCAACTCGAGTTTCCATCGCCCGAGAGCTCGTTCGTTACTTATATGTTTCTTACGTTCCCTTGCCATGGGGAACCATGACAGTTTGCCATTCTTCAAAACCAGCAGGTGAAGCACTACCAGTACAATGTGCTCCCTTTCGGCATCTCGGCACCAAGTGTATTCTCAAAAATTATGTCAGAGACAGTAGACTACATCCGGGAGCAGGGCATCTGTATCGTACCATACTTGGACAATCTACTAATCATAGCTCAGTCTTCCCAGGTACTCAGAATTCATGTAAAGAAGGCACTGGACATCCTGCAGTCCCTAGGATGGATCTCGAACCTAGAAAAATCAAAACTCCAACCTTCCACAAAAAGAAGGTTCTTAGGAGTGATCCAAGAATTGGGGAAGCAGATGTCTTTCCTTCGCGAGGATCATCATCTGTCTTATATCCAAAATATCCAAGTTCAGGAAACAAAGGTCTTCTTCCCTCCGAGCGACAATGTCAGTCCTGGGCTCCATGACTGCCTGTATCCAGTCCATACCTTGGTCTCAGGCCCACTCCAGGACCTTGCAGGCCCATATTCTGGGGAACTGGAACAGACTCCCCTGCTCTCTAAACAGGAAGGTCCACAGGCCGGGCAGAGTGAAATCATCTCTGGCTTGGTGGCTAAATCCCAGAAATCTCCATAAAGGTCTAGCCTGGTCTCAAGTCTCCTCTAATTATGGTAACAACCGATGCCAGCATGAGGGGGTGGGGAGGTGTAGTACTACACAGCCACTTTCAAGGGCTCTGGAGTTCGGAGACAAGCGCCAGGTCATCCAATTTCAGAGAGCTGAAGGCGGTAGAGGAAACCCTTCTTGCAGTAAGCAACATGATCACAAGTGTTGTGAATTCCGTTCTTGGGCTCCCTCCCGTGGTTGTAAATGGTACTTTTGTGAATTCTGCCCTTGGGCTCCCTCCGGTGGTTTTAAGTGGAACTGCTGCTCCTTGGATTGAGCATTAGCAGCTGCTTCCACTAATCGTCTCTCTTGGTTCTGCTATTTAACCTGGCTCTGGTCTGCAGCCATTGCCAGCTGTCAATGTTTCTTAGTTGGATTCAGATCTCTCTTGGATTTCTCTGACAGTCAGTCCAGTTCAGCACAGATAAGTCTTTGCTTGTTCATTTGTTGTCCACTTGCTGTGGACTTAATCGTTCAGCTCTCATTATGTTTTCTCTAGTCCAGCTTGTCAGTATGATATATTCTGTTTAACTGGAAGCTCTGGGGAAGCAGATTTGCCCTCCACACCGTTAGTCAGGTGTGGAGTTTTTTCCTGCAAACTCTGCGGTGGATTTTCTAGCTTTTAATACTGACCGCACAGTATACTTTCCTATTCTGTCTATCTAGGTAGAAGTGGCCTCCTTTGCTAAAATTCTGATTTCATTCTGTGTATGTCATTTTCCTCTCCACTCACAGTCAATATTTGTGGGGGGCTGTCTTTCCTTTGGGGAATATTCTCTGAGGCAAGATAGCTTTCTGTTTCCATCTTTAGGGGTAGTTAGTTCTCCGGCTGTGACGAGATGTCCAGGGAGTGACAGGAACATTCCACGGCTACTTCTAGTGTTGTGTTAGGATCAGGAACTGCGGTCAGTATAGATACCACCATCTCCAGAGCTCGTCCATGTTGCTCCTTAACCACCAGGTCATAACACACAGGTCATCATTTTTTTTTCTTTTTTTTCTTTTGGAAGTGCATTGAACAGCAAGGTGGATTGCTGCTGAGGGGAAAAAAAATCTCTTTAAATCTTCAGCTTAGCGATTGTGAACGAGCTGAGTTTGTCCGGAGCATAAGTGCGAACTGAAGTAAGTGTGTGACTTGTGATTCAGTGACTTTGGATTTAGGGAGTTTCCAAGGGAGGAATTACTGAATTGCTGTCTGTGTTTTATTGATACTTTGCATTTATTTTTTATTTAACGTTTCTGTCTGGTGCAATCCCCATTAGGAAATGTGCTCCACTATTGTTAGTGCCATCCGATGCACATCTTGCCACATGTATGCAATCCTTGATCAGCCGGTTGAGGGTGCATACTGCTGTGTGAGATGTGATCACGTTGTGCATTTGGAAGCCCAGATACTGGATCTAAATGTGCAGCTGGCAACACTGAGATCTATAGACAATATGGAAAGGAGTCTTCTGCCCACTGAGCAGACGCTCAATGGGATAGATGAGGGGGGATGGTAGGTTGGAGCTGCAGGACAGTGAAGCAGCAAGCTGGGTGACAGTTAGAAGGCCGGGTAGAGGGAAGAGTACCAGGGAGGCTAGTCCTGAGCTGGCACACCCCAATAAGTTTGCTAAGTTGGCAGATGAGGGGGTGCCAGTACTGGGGTAGCACTGCTGCAGCCAGTCATGTCTTCTGAAAGCCGGAGGAGTGACTGCTACAGTAAGGAGGGAAATAGGAGAGCAAGGCAGGCCAGACAGGTGCTGGTAGTGGGGGACTCAATTATTAGGGGAACAGATAGGGCAATCTGTCCCAAAGACTGATCGTCGAACGGTGTGCTGCCTACCTGGCGCTTGAGTCCGACACATCGCTGATCGGGGTGACGGATTACTGGGAGGGGCTGGTGAGGACCCAGCGGTCATGGTGCACATTGGCACAAATTACAAAGTTAGAGGTAGGTGGAAGGTCCTTAAAGATGATTTCAGGGAATTAGGCTGCAAGCCAAAAGCAAGGACCTCCAACGTGGTATTTTCCGAAATACTGCCTGTACCACGTGCCACGCCAGAGAGGCAACGGGAGATTAGGGAGGTTAATAAGTGGCTCAAGCATTGGTGTAGGAAGGAGGGGTTTGGGTTCCTGCAGAACTGGGCCAACTTCTCAGTTGGCTACAGGTTCTACGCTAGGGACGGGCTGCACCTCAATGGGGAAGGAGCAGCTGTGCTGGGGGAGAAAATAGCTAGAAGGTTGGAGGAGTGTTTAAACTAGGGATTGGGGGAGGGTATTCGTTTTATAGGAGGGGAAGATAGTGCAGATAGAGACCTGGGCACAAATAAGGAAGTTGAAGGTAGCGGTGGCATGGGGGGTGGGGTTAGAACAATTAATAATTTAAGAAAGAATAGAGGTACAGAGAGATACATAAAGTGCATGTATACTAATGCCAGAAGTCTCGCCAACAAAATGGACGAATTAGAATTAATGTTGTTGGAGCATAATTCTGACATGGTGGGGATATCTGAGACATGGCTGGATGAGAGTCATGACTGGGCTGTTAACTTGGAGGGCTATAGTCTGTTCAGGAATGACCGTACAGATAAGCGAGGGGGTGGGGTGTGTCTGTATGTAACATTATCCTTAAAACCCATCCGGCGTGATAATATAGGTGAATCTAATGGAAATGTAGAGTCCCTGTGGGTGGAGATAAGGGGAGGGGGAAAAAATAATAAATTACTGATAGGGGTTTGTTATAAATCTCCAAAAATAATGGAAGCAACGGAGAATATCCTCGTAAAGCAAATAGATGAAGCTGCGACTCAAGGAGAAGTCATTATTATGGGGGACTTCAACTACCCTGAAATAGATTGGGGAACAGAAACCTGCAGTTCCAGCAAAGGTGATCGGTGTCTGACAACTATGAGAGACAATTACCTCTGACAACTGGTTCAGGACTCTACAAGAAGGGGGGCACTGCTAGACCTAATATTAACCCCTTCATGACCCAGCCTATTTTGACCTTAATGACCTGGCCGTTTTTTGCAATTCTGACCAGTGTCCCTTTATGAGGTAATAACTCAGGAACGCTTGAACGGATCATAGGGGTTCTGAGATTGTTTTTTCGTGACTATTGGGCTTCATGTTAGTGGTAAATTTAGGTCGATAATTTTTGCGTTTATTTGTGAAAAAAATGGAAATTTGGCTAAAATTTTGAAAATTTCGCAATTTTCAAATTTTGAATTTTTATTCTGTTAAACGTTAAACGAGAGAGTTATGTGACACAAAATAGTTAATAAATAACATTACCCACATGTCTACTTTACATCAGCACAATTTTGTAATCAAAAATTTTTTTGCTAGGAAGTTATAAGGGTTAAAATTTGACCAGCGATTTCTCATTTTTACAACGAAATTTACAAAACCATTTTTTTAGGGACCCCACCTCACATTTGAAGTCAGTTTGAGGGGTCTATATGGCTGAAAATACCCAAAAGTGACACCATTCTAAAGACTGAACCCCTCATGGTGCTCAAAACCACATTCAAGAAGTTTATTAACCCTTCAGGTGCTTCACAGCAGCAGAAGCAACATGGAAGGAAAAAATTAACATTTAACTTTTTAGTCACAAAATGATCTTTTAGCAACAATTTTTTTATTTTCCCAAGGGTAAAAAGAGAAACTGGACCCCAAAAGTTATTGTACAATTTGTCCTGAGTACGACAATACCCCATATGTGGGGGGAACCACTGTTTGGGTGCACGACAGGGCTCGGAAGGGAAGGAGCGCCATTTGACTTTTTCAATGAAAAATTGGCTCCAATCTTTAGCGGACACCATGTCGCGTTTGGAGAGCCCCTGTGTGCCTAAACATTGGAGCTCCCCCACAAGTGACCCCATTTTGGAAACTAGACCCCCCAAGGAACTTATCTAGATGCATAGTGAGCACTTTGAACCCCCAGGTGCTTCACAAATTGATCCGAAACATGAAAAAGTACTTTTTTTCACAAAAAATTTATTTTAGCCTCAATTTGCTCATTTCCACATGAGCAACAGGATAAAATGGATCCTAAAATTTATTGGTCAATTTCTCCTGAGTACACTGATACTTCTCATGTGGGGGTAAACCACTGTTTGGGCACACGGCAGGGCTCGGAAGGGAAGGAGCGCCATTTGACTTTTTGAATGAAAAATTAGCTCCAATCGTTAGCGGGCACCATGTCGCGTTTGGAGAGCCCCTGTGTGCCTAAACATTGGAGCTCCCCCCACATGTGACCCCATTTTGGAAACTAGACCTCCCGTGGAACTAATCTAGATGTGCGGTGACCACTTTAAACCCCCAACTGCTTCACAGAAGTTTAAAACGCAGAGCCGTGAAAATAAAAAAATCATTTTTCTTTCCTTAAAAATTATTTCTTAGCCCGCAATTTTTTTTTCACAAGAGTAACAGGAGAAATTGGACCCCAAAAGTTGTTGTCCAGTTTGTCCTGAGTACGCTGATTCCCCATATGTGGGGGGGAACCACTGTTTGGGCACACGTCGGGGCTCGGAAGGGAAGTAGTGACATTTTGGAATGCAGACTTTGATGGAATGGTCTGCGGGTGTCACGTTGCATTTGCAGAGCCCCTGATGTGCCTAAACAGTAGAAACCCCCCACAAGTGACCCCATTTTGGAAACTAGACCCCCCAAGGAACTTATCTAGATATGTGGTGAGCACTTTGAACCCCCAAGTGCTTCACAGAAGTTTACATCACAGAGCCGTGAAAATAAAAAATAATTTTTCTTTCCTCAAAAATGATGTTTTAGCAAGCAATTTTTTATTTTCGCAAGGGTAACAGGAGAAATTAGACCCCAATAGTTGTTGCCCAGTTTGTCCTGAGTATGCTGGTGTAAGGAGGTTGCTTTCCCTGCTCCTTGCCTGGATCCACTTAGTCAGACAGCTGGGTTGTTGGGGGGGAAGACGTTCTGCCCTGGACAGAGGGGACCAGGGGACTGCTGGGAAAAGAGAGGGGAGTGGTCAGAAAAGAGCGGGAGAGCAGAGAGAAGGCAGCACGCCAAAGAGAGGGCAGGCTGCAGCGCCGTGCTCCCCGTGAGGGCACTGAGGCTGAGATACCCACCAGAGTGAAGGCTGGATGTGGGGGTGTAGATTTGGAAGCCTCCTGAATCAGAGACAGTGACTGTGCAGCCCTGGTGACCGCAGTGACAAGCAAAGATCCCTGGTGTGATAAGTAACTGCCCAGTGTGTGTGTGTGACAGCGTTATTACAGAGAGACTGTCAGCCTGATACACAGAGGCTCCTGCAGCAGCGATGGAGGCTGTGCTATTTCCTGGTTCCAGTTTCACTTTGAGAAGAACAGGCTGCAGAGACTTAACCCCGGACTTTCCAGGAGACACAGAAGAGACTTCAGGATCTCAAGCCCTGCTGGTGACTGTATCCACATTGGGAAATAAGGACCCTCCAGTCAGGACCTCCCTGGGCTGATAAGTTACCGGAACACTCGTTAACCCTTTTGATTCCACTTAATTGTTTACTGTTTACTGTTTGACTCCATTAACCCCCTGTTTACTCCCTGCGAGGAGAATTTTACCCCTGTTAATAAATCCCCTCCAACAGTTGGTCTGTCTGTTCCGTGGTGACATACGCAACCCTGCATCCTATTACACTTGGCGTAGTCGGCAGGATGTCACACGGTAGCACGGAAGGGGCAGACCAAGCAGTTGAGAGAGGTCCCAGGTCTAGCATCTCCCTGGGAGCCATGTTAGCTAACCTGCCAAAATTTTCAGGGAGTAATGTCATGTTGTGGGGTTGGACGGAGCGTGTTGTGGATTCTGTTTGTGGGCTCCCTCTGGTGGTTACTGCTGGTACTGGGTGACTTTGGTGGGTTGCGGCCTTTGGTTTCCACCTGTCCATCAGTGGCTGGGTGTTTCCTATTTTACCTGGCCTTTCTGTCATTTCCCTTGCCGGCTATCAATGTGTTCAGATGTGCTCTGTTTGGTTCCTGCTACCTGCTCCCAGATCTTTCAGGATAAGCTAAGTGCTGATTTTCAGTTGTTTGGTTTTTGGTCCAGCTTGCTTAGAATGTCTCTATGCTAGCTGGTTGCTCTAGTGGACTGAGGTTCTCCCCATGTGCCATGAGTTGGCACATGGGTTCTTGTAATCTCAGGATGGTATTTTTGATTAGGGTTTTTTGCTGACCGCTCAGTCCCCTTTTGTATCATTCTGCTTTCTAGTTTTCAGCGGGCCTCTATTTGCTAAAGCTATATACATCATCTCTATGTGTGTGCCTTCCTCTCATTTCACCGTCAATACATGTGGGGGGCAACTATACCTTTGGGGTTAATTCCTCTGGAGGCAAGTGAGGTCTTTGTTTTCTCTGCAGTACTAGTTAGCTCTTAGGCTGGTGCGTGGCGTCTAGAACCAACGTAGGCACGCTCCCTGGCTATCTCTAGTTGCGTTTGTCAGGCGTAGGGCAGCGGTCAGCCCAGGTTCCATCACCCTAGAGCTCGTCCGATATTTGTTATACTTCGCTTGTCCTGTGCTATCCCTCGCCATTGGGGATTCATGACAGGAGCGCATCCGAGGGATGATGCGGATGCATCCTATGACACCGGCTCTGCAGGCGGAAATAGCTGTGATAGCCCTAGAGGGGGATGCACGGGACTCTGTTATGCTCAGACCCCCCCAGGGAGAGATACCCTGGACAAAGTATTACGTATACTTGAGGAGACGCATGGGGACCCCACTGACGTAGGGGAGCTGCGCATGCGACTGTTCCGCCGGGTACAAAGAGAGGGGGAGACCGTGATTCAATATATGAACGCACTGCAAGAGCTTCATACTGCCATTATAAGGAAGGACGGCGTAGGTGTGGGGACAGTTGACGTTGTGCTGCGAGACCAACTGGTGACAGGCCTGCGAGACGTGTTGATGAAACAGGCCCTGCGAGAGCGCATGCGCGTAAAGCTAGATATGACTTTCTCTGAGGTCGGGAGTGAGGCACGCACGCACGAGCAAGAGCAAGGGGTGGTAGGGCCAGTGGGAAAGGTATGGAGCAGGGAGGTAACAGCCCCTCAATGAGTAGAAGACTTGAAGATGGAGGTTAAGCGAGTCCGTGAGGAGGTGGCTGAATATAAGAAGATCCCTGCTGCAGAGTACAGCCCTTCGGTGCGAGAAAGAGAGACCGCCCCCCAAAGTGAGACTAGTGCCACTCGGCGAAGAATACTGCCTAGATGCTACAACTGCGGAGCACCCAGTCAGAATGAAGAGGAGGCAATGTGGACCCGAGATTCCCAGCTGAAGATAAGAAGAATCTGGGAGGAAATTGAGAGTCTGGGGAAAGCCCTTACTGCGGTTTTGGGGACCAGCGGCATACCCCGAGGTAACGTGCGGGAGCCGCCAGAAAGAGTTAGAGGAGAGGTGCGCAGCATGAAGAAGGCTTCGGTGGTGGCCCCAGAGTGTAACTCTGTATCCTGGGGTGAAGAGCAACCGCAGATGAGAGGTGTTCCCCGCCGAGGTCGACGAACCAGACTGAAGCGCCCTCCAGACCGACGCAGACGTGAGTGCTGGTCGTGCCGAAAGGTGGGACACATGTCCAGAAATTGCCCTACCCGAGAAGAGCGGTGGCAGAGATCCGCTCACCCCTCTGAGGGTCCTGCTAACTTGAGGGAACGTCGCCCCTGGAGGGAATGGTACGGCAGGAAGAGAAGAGTTCCACCTAGGACAAGACAGTATCACAATGTCGGACGCCAAGGAGAGGTGGAGAAGGTGTCAGGCATCTCTGGTGAAATGACTGCGCTATCCCAACACGTAAAGGCGAACCTGGTGAATCTACAGCCTGGGTCTGAAGGTTTTGTTGGTGAGACTCAGTCCAGCGGGAAGAAAGTAACGTTCACTCGAGAGGACCACCAAAGTGCTTTACTACCCTGCCCAGCACGAGGTCCTGAAGAAGGAGAGAAAGTGCCAAGTGTTCCTGCGACACTCGTTTTCAAGGTCCGAGCCGATGAGAAGGAGGAACCACTGATGTCGTCCCCTGATGTGAAGAGTGTGTTGGCTGTCAGCTCACCAGTTCCTGATCGGACAGGGGAAATGGAGCAGCTGTGTGAGACAGGGCGTGTGGCTGAGAAGCCCTGGGAAGTGATGTCCGCAGAGCCCGGCGCAGATGACAAAGAGTCCGGCCTGCATGGTCTTAATTCATCTGACTCAAACTTCGACGAGAATGCTCCTGTCAAAGAGAGGGGGAGCTATGGAGAAGAATTGCTTGAACTAAGCCCCCAGACTGAGGAACCCGAGCAAGAAGCCCCTACGCAAACACCTGCTACCGGCAAGGCTAAGAAGAAGAAGAAAAAGAAGAAGACAGCAGTTGTTGATGAAGCAGAGAAAGCATATCTCAACCTGACTGATGAGCAGCTCCTAAACCATTTAGTCTGGGAGTATGTACAAGAAGAAAGGCAGAAGGAGATGCGAGAATCGCAGGTATCTGACTCCCCTCCAAAGAACAAAGAGAAGCACGAAGAGTCCTCGCCCGTGGAATGGCGAGCTTTAAGAGAGGGGGAATGTAAGGAGGTTGCTTTCCCTGCTCCTTGCCTGGAACCACTTAGTCAGACAGCTGGGTTGTTGGGGGGAAGACGTTCTGCCCTGGACAGAGGGGACCAGGGGACTGCTGGGAAAAGAGAGGGGAGTGGTCAGAAAAGAGCGGGAGAGCAGAGAGAAGGCAGCGCGCCAAAGAGAGGGCAGGCTGCAGCGCCGTGCTCCCCGTGAGGGCACTGAGGCTGAGATACCCACCAGAGTGAAGGCTGGATGTGGGGGTGTAGATTTGGAAGCCTCCTGAATCAGAGACAGTGACTGTGCAGCCCTGGTGACCGCAGTGACAAGCAAAGATCCCTGGTGTGATAAGTAACTGCCCAGTGTGTGTGTGTGACAGCGTTATTACAGAGAGACTGTCAGCCTGGTACACAGAGGCTCCTGCAGCAGCGACGGAGGCTGTGCTATTTCCTGGTTCCAGTTTCACTTTGAGAAGAACAGGCTGCAGAGACTTAACCCCGGACTTTCCAGGAGACACAGAAGAGACTTCAGGATCTCAAGCCCTGCTGGTGACTGTATCCACTGTTGTGAATTAGACCTTTTTGGCTCCCTCTTGTGGTCACTAGTGATATGACTCTGGGATTGTCTTTTCTCACTTTGGCACCCACCTGGGTCGTTAGTCCAGGGGTGTTGCTATATAAACTTCCTGGATTCTCAGTCCAGTGCCTGGCATCGTTGTAATCAGTCCTTTCTGTTTGCTCCTGTCTGCTGGTCCTGGTTCTTGCAAAATTAAGCTAAGTCCTGCTTCTTTGTTTTTTGGTTATTTGCATTGCTCTTATTTTCTGTCCAGCTTGTACTAAATGTTATTCCTGATTTAGCTGGAAGCTCTAGGGGGCTGGTATTCTCCCCCCGGGCCGTTAGACGGTTCGGGGGTTCTTGAATATCCAGCGTGGAAATTTTGATAGGGTTTTTGCTGACCGTATAAGTCATCTTACTATATTCTGCTATTAGTCAGTGGGCCTCTCTTTGCTAAATACCTAGCTCATTCTTACGTTTGTCTTTTCTTCTTACCTCACCGTTCTTATTTGTTGGGGGCTTGTATCCAACTTTTGGGGTCTTTTCTCTGGAGGCAAGAAAGGTCTATCTTTTCCCTTCTAGGGTTAGTTAGTTCTCCGGCTGGCGCGAGACGTCTAGAACCAATGTAGGCACGTTCCCCGGCTGCTGCTATTTGTGGTGCTAGGATTAGATATACGGTTAGCTCAGTTACCACTGCCCTATGAGCTGTTTTTTTGTGTTTGCAGACTTGGTATATATTTTTGAGACCCTCTGCCATTGGGGTCATAACAATCCACATTGGGAAATAAGGACCCTCCAGTCAGGACCTCCCTGGGCTGATAAGTTACCGGAACACTCATTAACCCTTTTGATTCCGCTTAATTGTTTACTGTTTGACTCCATTAACCCCCTGTTTACTCCCTGAGAGGAGAATTTTACCCCTGTTAATAAATCCCCTCCAACAGTTGGTCTGTCTGTTCCGTGGTGACATACGCAACCCTGCATCCTATTACACTGGTAACCAATATGTGGGGGTAAACCACTGTTTGGGCACACGTCGGGGCTCAGAAAGGAGGGAGCACCATTTGACTTTTTGAACGCAAGATTGGCTGGAATCAATGGTGGCGCCATGCTGCGTTTGGAGACCCCTGATGTGCCTAAACAGTGGAAACCCCTCAATTCTAACTTCAACACTAACCCCAACACACCCATAACCCTAATCCCAACTCTAGCCATAACCCTAATCACAACCCTAATCACAACCCTAACCCCAACACACCCCTAACCACATCCCTAACCCCAACACACCCCTAATCCCAACCCTAACCACAACCCTAACCCCAACACACCCCTAACCCCAACACACCCCTAACCATAACCCTAACCACAAGCCTAATCTTAACCCTATTTCCAACCCTAGCCCTAATTCCAACCCTAACTCTAATTCCAACCGTAACCCTAAGGCTATGTGCCCACGTTGCGGATTCATGTGAGATTTTTCCGCATCATTTTTGAAAAATCTGCAGGTAAAAGGCACAGCGTTTTACCTGCGGATTTACCGCGGATTTCCAGTGTTTTTTGTGCGGATTTCACCTGCGGATTCCTATTGAGGAACAGGTGTAAAACGCTGCGGAATCCGCACAAAGAATTGACATGCTGCGGAAAATACAACACAGCGTTTCCGCGCGGTATTTTCTGCACCATGGGCACAGCGGATTTGGTTTTCCATAAGTTTACATGGAACTGTAAACCTGATGGAAAACTGCTACGAATCCGCAGCGGCCAATCCGCTGCGGATCCACAGCCAAATCCGCACCGTGTGCACATAGCCTAATTCTAAGGGTATGTGCACATGCTGCGGGTCAATGTAAACCTATGGGAAACAAAAAATGCTGTGCACATGCTGCGGAAAAAACTGCGCGGAAACGCATCTGTTTACATTCCGCAGCATGTCACTTCTTTCTGCGGATTCTGCAGCGGTTTTACAGCTGCTCCTATAGAAAACCACAGTTGTAAAACCGCAGTGAAATCCGCAGAAAAACCGTGGTAATTCCGCAGCGGTTTTGCACTGCGGATTCATCAAATCCGCTGTGGTAAAATTCGCAGAGGACCAGAATACGTGTGCACATAGCCTTACCCTAACCCTAGTGGAAAAATAAAAGTAAAAATATTTTCTTCATTTTATTATTGTCCCTACCTATGGGGGTGATGAAGGGGGGGGGGTTCATTTACTATTTTTTCTATTTTGATCACTGTGATAGGTTTTATCACAGTGATCAAAATGTACATGGAACGAATCTGCCGGCCGGCAGATTCGGCGGGTGCACTGCACATGCGCCCGCCATTTTGGAAGATGGTGGCGCCCATGGAACAGACGGATGGACACCGGGAGGTTCGGTAAGTATGATGGGGGGGATCGGAGCATGGAGGTGGGATTGGAGCACGGGGGGAGCGGACAGGAGGACGGGGAAGCGGACGGAGGGGAGCGGAGCACAGGACGGAGGAGGGGGGAGATTGGTGGCGGGGGCAGATAAGGGTTTCCAGCCATGGCCGATGATATTGCAGCATCGGCCATGGCTGGATTGTAATATTTCACCACTTTTCATAGGTGAAATATTACAAATTGCTCTGATTGGCTGTTGCACTTTCAACAGCCAATCAGAGCGATCGTAGCCACGTGGGTGCAAAGCCACCCCCCTGGGCTAAAGTACCACTCACCCTGTCCCTGCAGATTAGGTGAAATTGGAGTTAACCCTTTACCCCATCTGCGTCCCTCCATGACGCCACATAGGTGTCACAGGTCGGATTGGCACCGACTTTCATGACGCCTATGTGGCGTCACAGATCGGGAATGGGTTAAACCAACAGGCCAGACCGCATATCAAATATAAGGGTTAGATGTCACTTGGGGAATAGTGATCACAAAATAATAAGTTTTCATGTATCCTTTAATAAGATGGGTAGTAGAGGGGTGACAAGGACACTAAACTTCAGGAGGGCAAAGTTCAAACAGATGAGAGATGATCTTGGTGCAATTAACTGGGACGATATCCTGAGACATAAAAATACACAGAGACAATGGGAGACGTTTATTAGCATCCTGGATAGGACCTGTGCACAGTATATACCGTATGGGAATAAACATACTAGAAATAGGAGGAAACCAATATGGCTAAATAGAGCTGTAAGGGGTGCAATAAGTGACAAAAAGAAAGCATTTAGAGAATTAAAGGAAGTAGGTAGTGAGGAGGAATTAAATAAATACAGAAAATTAAATAAATTCTGTAAAAAGCAAATCAAGGCAGCAAAGATTGAGACAGAGAGACTCATTGCCAGAGAGAGTAAAAATAATCCCAAAATATTCTTTAACTACGTAAATAGTAAGAAACTAAAAAATGATTGTGTTGGCCCCCTTTTTTTCATCAGTATTTACACAAGAAAATCCCATGGCAGCCAATATGACTAGTGATAAAAATTCCCAATTAAGTGTCACCTGCTTAACCCAGCAGGAAGTACGGAGGCGTCTAAAAATCACTAAAATTGACAAATCTCCGGGCCCGGATGGGATCCACCCCCGAGTACTGCAGGAGTTAAGTACAGTCATTGATAGACCATTATTTTTAATCTTTAAAGAGTCCATAATAACAGGGTCTGTACCACAGGACTGGCGTATAGCAAATGTGGTGCCAATATTAAAAAAGGGGACAAAAACTGAACTCGGAAATTATAGGCCAGTAAGCTTAACCTCTACTGTGGGTAAAATCCTGGAGGGCATTCTAAGGGATGCTATACTGGAGTATCTGAAGAGGAATAACCTCATGACCCAGTATCTGCACGGGTTTACTAGGGACCGTTCATGTCAGACTAATCTGATCAGCTTCTATAAAGAGGTAAGTTCCGGACTGGACCAAGGACACGCAGTGGACGTAGTGTATATGGACTTTTCAAAAGCTTTTTATACGGTGCCACACAAAAGGTTGTTACATAAAATGAGAGTAATGGGGATAGGGGAAAATATGTGTAAGTGGGTTGAGAGCTGGCTCAGGGATAGGAAACAAAGGGTGGTTATTAATGGAGCACACTCGGACTGGGTCGCAGATAGCAGTGGGGTACCACAGGGGTCAGTATTGGGCCCTCTTCTTTTTAACATATTTATTAATGACCTTGTAGGGGGTATTCAGAGCAGAATTTAAATATTTGCAGATTACATTAAACTCTGCAGGGTAATCAATACAGAGGAGGACAACTTTATATTACAGGATGATTTATGTAAACTAGAAGCTTGGGCTGATAAATGGCAAATGAGCTTTAATGGGGATAAATGTAAGGTCATGCACTTGGGTAGAAGTAATAAGATGTATAACTATGTGCTTAATTCTAAAACTCTGGGCAAAACCGTCAATGAAAAAGACCTGGGTGTATGGGTGGATGACAAACTCATATTCAGTGGCCAGTGTCAGGCAGCTGCTACAAAGGCAAATAAAATAATGGGATGCATTAAAAGAGGCATAGATGCTCATGAGGAGAACATAATTTTACCTCTATACAAGTCACTAGTTCGACCACACTTAGAATACTGTGCACAGTTCTGGTCTCCGGTGTATAAGAAAGACATAGCTGAACTGGAGCGGGTGCAGAGAAGAGCGACCAAGGTTATTAGAGGACTGGGGGGTCTGCAATACCAAGATAGGTTATTACACTTGGGGCTATTTAGTTTGGAAAATGAAGACTAAGGGGTGATCTTATGCTAATGTATAAATATATGAGGGGACAGTACAAAGACCTTTCTGATGATCTTTTAATCATAGACCTGAGACAGGGACAAGGGGGCATCCTCTACGTCTGGAGGAAAGAAGGTTTAAGCATAATAACAGACGCGGATTCTTAAGGCTATGTTCACACTTTGCGGGTTTTGCCGCGGATCCGCAGCGGATTTGACACTGCAGATCCGCAGCAGTTTTCCATGCAGGGTAAAGTACAATGTTACCCTATGGAAAACAAAACCCGCTGTGCACATGCTGCGGATTTCCGCGGAAAAAGCCGCGCGGCTTTTCTGCGGAAAAAAAGGAGCATGTCACTTCTTGGTGCAGAATCGCAGCGATTCTGCACTCATAGAAATGCATTGATCCGCTAACTTCCCGCATGGGGCTGTGCCCACGTTGCGGGAAGTTAAGCGGATAATGTGCCGATGGTTCCCGGGGTGGAGGAGAGGAGACTCTCCTCCAGGCACTGGGAACCATATTTTGGTGTAAAAAAAAGAATTAAAATAAAAAATGATGCTATACTCACCTCTCAGCGCTGCCCGCGGCGTCCGGTCTCAGTTGCTGTGCCGAGCAGGACCTGTGGTGACGTCGCGGTCACATGACCGTGATGACGCCGCGGTCACATGACCGTGACGTCACGAAGGTCCTTGTCGGCACAGCTGCTTGCAGCGCCGAGGAGATCGGGACGTCAGAGGGTGAGTATAGCCAATTTTTATTATTTTTTACATTACTATTGATGCTGCATATTGCTGCATATGCAGCATCAATAGTACAGGAGTAATCCCGCAGCGGAAACCGCGGAACAAACCGCGATAAATCTGCAGGGATAACCGCAGCGGTTTTGCCCTGCAGATTTATCAATCCCGCTGCGGGATTAACCCGCAGAGGAACCCGCAAAGTGTGAACGTGGCCTTACTGTAAGAGCAGTGAGACTATGGAACTCTCTGCCGTATGATGTTGTAATGAGTGAGTCATTACTTAAATTTAAGAGGGGACTGGATACCTTTCTGGAAAAGTATAATGTTACAGGGTATATACAAGATTCCTTGATAGGGCGTTGATCCAGGGAACTAGTCTGATTGCTGTATGTGGGGTCGGGAAGGAATTTTTTTCCCCAAGGTGGAGCTTACTCTTTGCCACATGGGTTTTTTTTTGCCTTCCTCTGGATCAACATGTTAGGGCACGTTAGGTTAGGCTATGGGTTGAACTAGATGGACTTAAAGTCTTCCTTCAACCTTAATAACTATGTTACTATGAGTACCCCATGGCCCCATGGGGGCGCTCCACTAAGGTGCCACTCTGTCAATTGAGTTTAATACTCCTCTATTTTCACTATATCTTGTTATCGGTTAAGACCCTATTTCTCGCTTGTTTGTTCCTCAGTATCTCGACTACAAGAAATCTCTGTAACGCTTTCAGGTTACTTGGTTAGAAGCAATCAAGGACTGCTTGGACCTTAACGGGGTCCATCTGAAACCCCAATGCAGAAGCCAAATGTCCTGAGAACTGGACCTGCTGTACCACAAATTGCCATTTCTCCAGGTTAGCAAATAAATAGTTGTCACGTAGGACCTGGAGAACCTGTCTGACATGCTCACCATGCTCCTCCAGAGTACGTGAGGAACTCAATATATCATCCAGGAAAATTACCACAAATCTACCAATCAGTGGGAAAATATATAATTAATGACATTTTCAAAGACTGCCGAAGCATTGGTTACCCCGAATGGCAGCATCAAATGTTCACTCTGCCCCTCAGGTGTATTGTGTGCGGTCTTCCATCCGTCACCATGGCGATACGTATAAGGTTATATGCCCCTCTCACATTAAAGGGACTCTGTCAGCTCAAATTTGCGGGATATTTAAATGATTTCTTTCCGGTCAGATGGGCGGTGTATTCTCTTTCTCCAGCCCGCCCTATGTTCCGGAACACAGCGAAATACTTCCGGGACATAGTGCGCGGGCGCATGCACAGTAATGCTTTTCGGCTTTGCCCGCAGTAGGGCAAAGCATACTGCTCGTGCGCCACCGAAGGCTGCATGGCACACCTGCCAACTACGGAACATGCATACTCTTATACCCGAAAATAATGCGGAAAACAGGGACGGATGGGGTGGAGAAATAAAGAGGATATGCCGCCCATCTGACCGGTAAGAAATCATTTAAATATCCCGCCAATTTGAGCTGACAGAGTCCCTTTAAGTCTGTAAAACCATTTATCTCCAGGTAATTGGCTAAATAGGTCAGGTGTAAGGGGTAAAGGACAGGGAAGGTGAGCTGTGATTTTATTACTCTCTCTGAAGTCCAAGCATGGACGCCGCCCTCCATCCTATTACCAAACCCCACAGCGACTGGAGAGGAGCATGACCGTATATGACCCTTAGCCGGACACTGGAAGGGGGTAAATAAGCGAGATTTCGGCATTTTAGCTCCCGGTGTGGAGTCGATAGCACAATCATATGCCGCCATATACTAGACGTCCGGTAACCGGTGATAATCCCCTCATGTGTGGGGTCTATTTGTCTCCAGAGAAATCACACGTTACATTCCACACAGAACATTGTGTAGAAAAGGCGGCGCGAGGTGATTGTGCCAGTAGTGAGGGCGAATAATGGCGGGAATGTCACTGACTGAGGAGAAGTCTCCATGTAGCGTCTTCACTGCGGATCACGTGACCCCTGACTCCTCCCCCTGTGACCTCATCACAGGTCCTGTGCGCACAGAGCAGCCATATCTGTGGAGTGCGGCTCTGCAGGTGGAGGTATGTGGAGATTCCCCAGTACTGAGCGCAGCCGGGGACATTAACCCCTTCTGCACGGAGGAGACTCTTTATAAGAACCATAACGTTGTTGTTCTGTTTCCTGTAATAGATACATACGAGCCAACTATGGAGGACAGGAAGTGAGGGAGCGGAGTGTTCTCCTAGTACAGGGGTTGAGCCTAGAGTGTATGTGCTCCTTCCTGGTTCCCTGACTGCAGCCCATACACTCTAGCCGGCTCACTACTGAAGATGCTAGAGTGTATGGGCTCCTTCCTGGTATATATTATTGTAGATACAGACTGTACGGGCTCCTGTCAGGTATATATTATTGTAGATACAGACTGTACGGGCTCCTGTCAGGTATATATTATTGTAGATATAGACTGTACGGGCTCCTGTCAGGTATATATTATTGTAGATATAGACTGTATGGGCTCCTGTCAGGTATATATTATTGTAGATACAGACTGTACGGGCTCCTGTCAGATATATATTATTGTAGATACAGACTGTACAGGCTCCTGTCAGGTATATATTATTGTAGATACAGACTGTACGGACTCCTGTCAGGTATATATTATTGTAGATACAGACTGTACGGACTCCTGTCAGGTATATATTATTGTAGATATAGACTGTACAGGCTCCTGTCAGGTATATATTATTGTAGATATAGACTGTACAGGCTCCTGTCAGGTATATATTATTGTAGATACAGACTGTACGGGCTCCTGTCAGGTATATATTATTGTAGATATAGACTGTACAGGCTCCTGTCAGGTATATATTATTGTAGATATAGACTGTACGGGCTCCTGTCAGGTATATATTATTGTAGATACAGACTGTACGGGCTCCTGTCAGGTATATATTATTGTAGATACAGACTGTACGGGCTCCTGTCAGGTATATATTATTGTAGATACAGACTGTACAGGCTCCTGTCAGGTATATATTATTGTAGATATAGACTGTACGGGCTCCTGTCAGGTATATATTATTGTAGATATAGACTGTACGGGCTCCTGTCAGGTATATATTATTGTAGATATAGACTGTATGGGCTCCTGTCAGGTATATATTATTGTAGATACAGACTGTACGGACTCCTGTCAGGTATATATTATTGTAGATACAGACTGTACGGGCTCCTGTCAGGTATATATTATTGTAGATACAGACTGTACGGGCTCCTGTCAGGTATATATTATTGTAAATATAGACTGTACGGGCTCCTGTCAGGTATATATTATTGTAGATATAGACTGTACGGGCTCCTGTCAGGTATATATTATTGTAGATACAGACTGTACGGGCTCCTGTCAGGTATATATTATTGTAGATATAGACTGTACGGGCTCCTGTCAGGTATATATTATTGTAGATATAGACTGTACAGACTCCTGTCAGGTATATATTATTGTAGATATAGACTGTACGGGCTCCTGTCAGGTATATATTATTGTAGATACAGACTGTACGGGCTCCTGTCAGGTATATATTATTGTAAATATAGACTGTATGGGCTCCTTCCTGGTTCCCTGACTGCAGCCCATACACTCTAGCCGGCTCACTACTGAAGATGCTAGAGTGTATGGGCTCCTTCCAGGTGCCTGACTGCAGCCCATACACTCTAGCCGGCTCATTACTGAAGATGCTAGAGTGTATGGGCTCCTTCCAGGTGCCTGACTGCAGCCCATACACTCTAGCCGGCTCATTACTGAAGATGCTAGAGTGTATGGGCTCCTTCCTGGTATATATTATTGTAGATATAGACTGTACGGGCTCCTGTCAGGTATATATTATTGTAGATATAGATTGTACAGGCTCCTGTCAGGTATATATTATTGTAGATATAGACTGTACGGGCTCCTGTCAGGTATATATTACTATAGATATACTGTAGACTGTACGGGCTCCTGTCAGGTATATATAAGCGATGATATCAGAATGTATGGGCTCCTATCAGGTATATATATCATTGACGGTATCAGAATGTGTGGGCTCCTGTCAGGTGTATATTATTGTAGATACAGACTGTACAGGCTCCTGTCAGGTATATATTATTGTAGATATAGACTGTACGGGCTCCTGTCAGGTATATATTATTGTAGATATAGACTGTAGAGACTCCTGTCAGGTGTATATTATTGTAGATACAGACTGTACGGGCTCCTGTCAGGTATATATTACTGTAGATATACTGTAGACTGTACGGGCTCCTGTCAGGTATATATAAGCGATGATATCAGAATGTATGGGCTCCTGTCAGGTATATATTATTGTAGATACAGACTGTACGGGCTCCTATCAGGTATATATTATTGATGATATCAGAATGTACGGGCCCCTGTCAGGTATATATTACTGATGATATCAGAATGTATGGGCTCCTGTCAGGTATATATTAGTGATGATATCAGAATGTATGGGCTCCTGTCAGGTATATATATTAGTGATGGTATCAGAATGTATGGGCCCCTGTCAGGTATATATTAGTGATGGTATCAGAATGTATGGGCTCCTGTCAGGTATATATTAGTGATGATATCAGAATGTATGGGCTCCCATAAGGTATATATTAGTGATGGTATCAGAATGTATGGGCTCCCATAAGGTATATATTAGTGATGGTATCAGAATGTATGGGCCCCTGTCAGGTATATATTACTGATAATATCAGAATGTATGGGCCCCTGTCAGGTATATATTACTGATGATATCAGAATGTATGGGCTCCTGTCAGGTATATATTAGTGATGATATCAGAATGTATGGGCTCCTGTCAGGTATATATTAGTGATGATATCAGAATGTATGGGCTCCTGTCAGGTATATATTAGTGATGATATCAGAATATATGGGCCCCTGTCAGGTATATATTAGTGATGATATCAGAATGTATGGGCTCCTGTCAGGTATATATTAGTGATGATATCAGAATGTATGGGCTCCTGTCAGGTATATATATTAGTGATGGTATCAGAATGTATGGGCCCCTGTCAGGTATATATTAGTGATGGTATCAGAATGTATGGGCTCCTGTCAGGTATATATTAGTGATGATATCAGAATGTATGGGCTCCCATAAGGTATATATTAGTGATGGTATCAGAATGTATGGGCCCCTGTCAGGTATATATTACTGATAATATCAGAATGTATGGGCCCGTCAGGTATATATTACTGATGATATCAGAATGTATGGGCCCGTCAGGTATATATTATTGTAGATATAGACTGTATGGGCCCCTGTCAGGTATATATGCTGCGATTGTTCTCGTATGCTGATTTGGCATGAAAAAATAATCACAGATGTGATCTGCCCCATAGATTAACACTGGTCCGAGTGCCATGCGATGCTTTCTCACATAGCGCTCATCCGTATTCTACGCTAGTGTGACCCCGGCCTTAAACTTATGAAGCGACACAGACCACCTGCAGTTCAGCCACCATCAATATTTAAATTACAAGTTTTTCACCATCCAAAAAAATGCTAATTTTAACCTAGTTCCATAGGTTTCTTAAAGGGAACCTGTCACCAGGTTTTCCCCATATATAGTACCACCAGCACCTATATGCCCTTATACACACCCTTCTAGAGTGCTGTACCGTATATACTCGCATAAAAGCCGAAATTTTTTTGGGCAGAAAGAGACCCTCTCGGCTTATGCTCGAGTCATTGTCGGCGGGGAAGCGGCGGCTGTCACATACTCACCTGCTCCTGGCACGGTCCCTGCATGTCCGATGGTCTCCGGGCAGCTCTTCCTGTGTTCAGCGGTCACGTGGTTCTGCTCATTAATGAATATGAATTTAATACACCGCACACTCTAAGTATATCATTTGTGAAAAACTTGAAATTTATTGAAGTGCTATAGACATATCATTCAACAATGCAGAATGCGACCAGAAGTCAAACTGACAACGTTTCGACTCCTCCCGAGTCTTTATCAAATGGTCGCTTAGCAAGGTGAATAGTAGTATAGCATAAATAGTATCCTCGTAGCATAAAGAGTATCTTATAAAATGGTATTAATAATAGGCAGGTGGCCTTACGTTATGGTACCGCAAGTATAGTCTTTCAGAGTTGGTGGGAGTACTAAAAGTATTTTTGTAGCTCAAAGAATGCGATGTTCCTGTTGTGCCGTAAAGCGAATCATGGCAGGCTCTGTGGGTAGTAAGAGGATTAGCCTCGTGTGGTATATGGACAGCAGATGGGTCTAACGTGACGTAGGTACTGCCTAGGACTACTGGTAGTGTGGGGCTATTTGTGAAGTTCCTCTGGCAATATTAGTAGATAGGTAGCAGCAGCTACCATGAAGCTGAAGACAGGGTACTTCTTTATAAGCAAGGCTCCACACAGGCTGTATGCGGCGGTAGCAAAGAGTAGGTTGCATAAATGGCAAATGGGGCCATGGGTTGGAGACCTCTTAGGGTGCTGGGGTGTAGGCGGCGCTCCTGCCGTTACAGCAAGGCGCAGGAGCGCCGCCTACACCCCAGCACCCTAAGAGGTCTCCAACCCATGGCCCCTTTTGCCATTTATGCAACCTACTCTTTGCTACCGCCGCATACAGCCTGTGTGGAGCCTTGCTTATAAAGAAGTACCCTGTCTTCAGCTTCATGGTAGCTGCTGCTATCTATCTACTAATATTGCCAGAGGAACTTCACAAATAGCCCCACACTACCAGTAGTCCTAGGCAGTACCTACGTCACGTTAGACCCATCTGCTGTCCATATACCACACGAGGCTAATCCTCTTACTACCCACAGAGCCTGCCAGGATTCGCTTTACGGCACAACAGGAACATCGCATTCTTTGAGCTACAAAAATACTTTTAGTACTCCCACCAACTCTGAAAGACTATACTTGCGGTACCATAACGTAAGGCCACCTGCCTATTATTAATACCATTTTATAAGATACTCTTTATGCTACGAGGATACTATTTATGCTATACTACTATTCACCTTGCTAAGCGACTATTTGATAAAGACTCGGGAGGAGTCGAAACGTTGTCAGTTTGACTTCTGGTCGCATTCTGCATTGTTGAATGATATGTCTATAGCACTTCAATAAATTTCAAGTTTTTCACAAATGATACACTTAGAGTGTGCGGTGTATTAAATTTAATCTTAGTGTGTTAGGACATCCCAGTCCTCTACACCTGCACCTCGCCTTATTTCAACCTTAGTGCACACCAATTTCTTCTCCATTAATGAATATGGACGCATAATGGTTAAGGCTATGTGCGCACGTTGCAGATTTGCTTGAGGAAATGTCTGCATGGTTAGTGCGTCTCTTAGCAGAAAACGCAGTGGAAATTCTGTACTTTTTTATGCGGATTTGATGCGTTTCTGTAAATCGTGAGCGCTAAATAAAGATATATTAAAAAATAAATAAAGGAATTTGATGCATTTCCTTATTCAATCTCTTCACGAGATACCCTCATTAATATTAACTAAAGACACACACACACCCATGTAGGAGCATTAACATAATTAACCTACATATGCTGTAAAAAAAAAAACTAAGAAACCTGCGTGAAATGCAATGTTTATTTTTCAAAAAATAAAACCTGCATGGGCTCCCGCATAATTTTCATAACCAGCAGTGGGAAAGCTGACAGCTGATGTTACTATTCTGGAAAGGAGCCAATAACCATAAAGGTTCCCAGGCTATTAATATCAGCTCACAGCTGTTTGCTTAGCCTTTACTGGCTATTTTACAGGGGGACACAAAATATTGACATAAAATCCAACCAGCAAATGCTAGGCAGACAGCTGTAGGCTGATATTTATAGCCTGTGAAGAGGCCATGGATATTGGCAGCCCCACAGGCTAAAAACCATCAGCTGTCAGCCGTCCCAGAAATGGTGCATCTTATAGATGTGCCAATTCTGGCACTTAGCCTCGCTCTTCCCACTTGCCCTGTAGCAGAGGGGTTCATAATTGTGCGGTTGATGTCACCTTTTTATTGTCAAGTAACATCAAGCCCACAGGTTAGTAATGGAGAGGCATCTATCAGACATCTCTCCATTACTAAGCTGGCCTAATGTCACCTTACAATACAAAGGTGACATTAACCCCTTATTACCCCATATGCCACCGCTACAGGGCAGTGAGAAGACAGAGGCTGAGTGCCAGAATTGGCGCATCTTACAGATGCACCTTTTCTGGGGTGGCAATAACCATGGTCCCTCTCTAGGCTATAATATCTGTCCTCAGTGTCCCTCTGTGGCACAGAAAATTGTGCGGGAGCCCACGCCAGTTTTTTCAGTGAAAACATTATTAAATACATACAGGCCCCAAATTTTACACACACACACACACACACACACACACACACACACACACACACACACACACACACACACACACACACACACACACACACACACACACACACACACACACACAACTAACCGTATTAGTCACTGACCTATATAAGTCAAACTGTTCTGCAATGGTTTACTGTATGTAAACCATGTCTCCTATCCTGTCAGCCTCTGCAATGATTTAACAGAAGCCGACAAATTAACTATCAGCTATTCCGCTGTCCGTGTAATATATATATATATATATATATATATATATACACATATACATACATACACACAGACAGTACAGACCAAATGTTTAGACACACCTCATTTAAAGATTTTTCTGTATTTTTATGACTATGAAAACTGTACATTCACACTGAAGGCATCAAAACTATGTGGAATTATATACTTAATAAAAGTGTAAGGCAACTGAAAATATGTGTTATATTCTAGGTTTTTCAAAGTAGCCACCTTTTGCTTTGATGACTGCTTTGCACACTCTTGGCAGTCTCTTGCTGAGCTTCAAGAGGTAGTCACTGGGAATGGTCTTCCAACAATCTTAAAGGAGTTCCCAGAGATGCTTAGCACTTGTTGGCCCTTTTGCCTTCACTCTGCGGTCCAGCTCACCCCAAACCATCTCGATTGGGTTCAGGTCTGGTGACTGTGGAGGCCAGGTCATCTGGCATAGCACCCCATCACTCTCCTTCTTGGTCAAATAGCCCTTACACAGCCTGGAGGTGTGTTTGGGGTCATTGTCCTGTTGAAAAATAAACGATGGTCCAACTAAACGCAAACCGGATGGTATAGCATGCCGCTGCAAGATGCCGTGGTAGCCATGCTGGTTCAGTATGCCTTCAATTTTGAATAAATCCCCAACAGTGTCACCAGCAAAGCACCCCCACACCATCACACCTCCTCCTCCATGCTTCACGGTGGAAACCAGGCATTTAGAGTCCATCCGTTCACCTTTTCTGTGTGCGACGTGTGGCAATCCGTCCCAATGTGTTGCTAATGAAAGTCTATGGAGAAAAAATGCATCATGCAGGCAACTTTGCAGGATGCGTTTTTTCTCCAAAACGACGCATTGAGACGTACAGCAAGCGACGTTAGTGTGAAAGTAGCCTTAACGGAGGAAGAAGGCTGCCGTCCGCAGCCCTGCCGAACGCTGGTGTGAAACCAGCCTACGGCTGTTATTATAGCACCTTCCATGTGTTAAGGTACCTTCACACTAAACGATAGCGCTAGCGATCCGTGACGTTGCAGCGTCCTGGCTAGCGATATTTGACACGCAGCAGCGATCAGGATCCTGCTGTGATATCGCTGGTCGTTGAACAAAGTTCAGAACTTTATTTGGTCATCAGACCGGCGTGTATCGTCGTGTTTGACACCAAAAGCAACGATACCAGCGATGTTTTACGCAGGGCCGCGCTTAGTAACCCGATGTTTACCCTGGTTACCAGTGTAAAATGCAAAAAAAACAAACAGTACATACTCACCTTCGCATCCCCCGGCGTCCGCTTCCCACACTGACTGAGTGCCGTTAAGTGAAAGTACAGTACAGCTCTGCTGTTAGGGCCGGCGCTCAGTCAGTGCTGGAAGCGGACGCGAATGTAAGTATGTACTGTTTGTTTTTTTTACATTTTACGCTGGTAGCCAGGGTAAACATCGGGTTACTAAGCGCGGCCCTGCGCTTAGCAACCCGATGTTTACCCTGGTTACCCGGGGACCTCGGCATCGTTGGTCGCTGGAGAGAGGTCTGTGTGACAGCTCTCCAGCGATCAAACAGCGACGCTGCAGCGATCGGCATCGTTGTCGCTATCGCTGCAGCGTCGCTTAATGTGAAGGTACCTAAACACAGATACATCATAGGCTTGTCCTGCCCTGCGCATGAAATGAAAGGCAAAAATACAATGTGGAGACTTCATCAGAGCAATGTTTTATTTACATTCAGAATTGGTTTAAGAGGAACAAATTACCATTTCCCACAGAAATCTCAGACTTTTACTTATAGAAATACTGGATAAATATCATTTTACCATTAGATATAGAAACATTTCCAATTTTCTAAAACTGCATTTTTTGCATTGAATAACTTTATGCCTTTGCTTGTTTCATTTTATGCATTTCTAAAGTATTGTAAAACTGTAGTATGCTGTTGGTGCATGCGGGCTGGACTGTCGGTTTGGTATGTGGCTCTGTTCCCCCCAGGCCTGCCTCCGATGTCTGAGGTTTCGGTGTCCCAGACCAGAGATCATAATACCGGCCTTGAATTGTGAAGGACACGGCAGCCGACCCTGAGAAACATCCAAGGTGGGAACGCCCCATCATGTCGAAGAGAGTCTGCTAGATCCAGGCCTAGCAGACCAGTGCTGGTGGGTTCATGGATGCCAGGAGGGGGTTGGCCTAAAGGCCCCGTCTCACATAGCGATTTACCAAAGATCACGACCAGCGATACGACCTGGCCGTGATCGTTGGTAAGTCGTTGTGTGGTTGCTGGGGAGCTGTCACACAGACCGCTCTCTCCAGCGACCAACGATCAGGGGAACGACTTCGGCATTGTTGAAACTGTCTTCAATGATGCCGAAGTCCCCCTGCAGCACCCGGGTAACCAGGGTAAACATCGGGTTACTTAAGCGCAGGGCCGCGCTTAGTAACCCGATGTTTACCCTGGTTACCAGCGTAAATGTAAAAAAACAAACAGTACATACTCACCATCTGATGTCCGTCAGGTCCCTTGCCGTCTGCTTCCTGCTCTGACTGAGCCGCCGTACAGTGAGAGCAGAGCGCAGCGGTGACGTCACTGCTGTGCTGTGCTCTCACTGTACGGCCGGCGCTCACAGTCAGAGCAGGAAGCAGACGGCAAGGGACCTGACGGACATCAGATGGTGAGTATGTACTGTTTGTTTTTTTACATTTACGCTGGTAACCAGGGTAAACATCGGGTTACTAAGCGCGGCCCTGCGCTTAGTAACCCGATGTTTACCCTGGTTACCAGTGAAGACATCGCTGGTTCGGTGTCACACACACCGATTCAGCGATGTCAGCGGGACCTCAACGACCAAAAAATGGTCCAGGCCATTCCGACACGACCAGCGATCTTACAGCAGGGGCCTGATCGCTGGTACGTGTCACACATAGCGAGATCGCTACTGAGGTCGCTGTTGCGTCACAAAACTTGTGACTCAGCAGCGATCTCGCTATGTGAGACGGGGGCTTAAAGGAAGGTCTCGTCTTTTCCTGGCGGGTCGGAGAGTTGTCCCGTCGGTCTTTTGGACAGAACATTTCCAAGACAACCAAAATTGAACAGCAGATCTCTTGGGAGGCAGACTTTAGTCCTCTGTTGCAGAAGCGAAGTACTCTTAAACTGATAGGTGCAGAGTAGGACACACTAGAAAGTTGGCGTGCATGATTGTTCAGGGCACTGGCAGTGTGGACCGGCCACCAGAGAAGTCCTAGACCGAAGCCTGGATATTTTAAGAGCAGGGTCACAGTAGCCTCTGGAAAACATGGAGGCTGCATGAATAGGAAGGTTTCCCCAGGAGACGTCCATATTGCTCAGGGGCAAACTAGGACATACTTGTCCTGTCCATTTTTTTTTTTTTAAAGTAGCCCCCTCACTGCCTGGTAGGATATATGTGTCCTGAAGATCACACATCATTCTTCACAGACCGATGATGAAGATGGGCATGGAATAACCTGGACGCAGACCTTTCGGCGGCTGGCACATAACGGATTAGTCTTCCCTCCCTACTCTATCTGGCTCTGGGGGGGCCGGAGGGTAGGGGGATTCGTGGCATGGACCGTCCTCTGGGGAACCACAAACACTCTTGATGTGTTAGGGCCTTGCCTCGTAGACCACAGATGATACGGTAGTGACAATTCTAGGTGGGAGATTAGAGTGACAATTCCACTGTCGCCCTCAAAAGCCGTATCTGAAAAAAAAAGAAAAGAAAAAGGAAAATCGTTAATAAAAAAAAACCCCAAAACCTAATTCAGAACTGGGCTGGGTGGTCCAGACCCATGTCTGCCTCCTACTGACATTAAGCTAAAAAGGATTAGCTTCGTGCCAGTTGGTGGTGTGGCCTACTCTACAGGGAAATACCTCAAAAATTTTTTTGCATAGCATAAGCAGCATACACTCATATTTTTTTTGTGTACCCCAATGAAGCATTAGCCCCCCCCACATCAACCAGATTGCCACACAGCATAACCTCGCTCCCCCAGTCAGAAACATCCACCTCACATTAACCAGCGGACCCCACAGGATAAATCCAAAGCCCACCAGACATTCCCTCCCCTCAAGCGTAAATCCAAATATGACGCCCCCTGCCCCAACCATAAATCCCATCAGACACCCTCTCCAATCGAACGCCACCCTAGCTTAAACTCTCATCGGACGTCCAAACCCCACAAACCCCCATCGGACGTACAACCCCCACCGGACGCGGAACCCCCCCACCCAGCAGAAACCCCCAGATGCAGACCCCCCACCCCGCACAAACCCCCATCACACGTGGACCCCCCCCCCCACCCAGCACAAACCCCCATCGGACGTGGACCCCCCCACCCAGCACACACCCCATTCGGACGTCCAACCCCCACAAACCCCCATCGGATGTGAACCCCCCACCCAGCACACACCCCCTTCGATGTCCACCCCCCACCCAGCTTAAACCCTCTTCAGCCCCCCCCAAACCCAACCCATAAGCAGGTCGCCCCCCAATAAAAGGGATCCCCCAGTAAGCAGCAGGTCACCCCCCAATAAAAGGGTTCCATCTGTAAGCAGCAGGTCATCCCCAAATCCCACCACGGGATCCCCCCAATAGTCAGCAGCAGGTCGCCTCCCCACATTCAACGACAAGCAGGTCGCCTCCCCACATTCAACGACAAGCAGGTCGCCTCCCCACATTCAACGACAAGCAGGTCGCCTCCCCACATTCAACGACAAGCAGGTCGCCTCCCCACATTCAACGACAAGCAGGTCGCCTCCCCACATTCAACGACAAGCAGGTCGCCTCCCCACATTCAACGACAAGCAGGTCGCCTCCCCACATTCAACGACAAGCAGGTCGCCTCCCCACATTCAACGACAAGCAGGTCGCCTCCCCACAAGCAGGTCGCCCTCAAATCTGACCACAGGGGTCCCCCAAATAGCCTGCAGCAGGTCACCCCTCACATGCAGGTCGCCTCCCCACATCCCACCACAAGCAGGTCACCCCCACATCCCACCACAGGGGTCCCCCAATAGCTTGCAGCAGGTCTCCCCCCACATCCACCACAAGGGTCCCCCCCAATAGACAGCAGGTCACGCCCTCCCAAAACCCGACCACAAGCATGTCGCCCTCAAACCCCACCACCAGGGTCTCCCCAATAGCCAGCAGCAGGTCGCCCCCACTAAAAGGGGTCCACCCCGTAAGCAGCACGTCACCTCCAAACCCCACCACAGGGGTCCCCCTCAATAGCCAGCAGGTCACCCCCAAACCCCACCACAGGGGCCCATCAATAGCCATCAGCAGGTCACCCCTCCACAAGCAGGTCGCCCCCACTAAAAGGGGTCCCGCAACAAGCAGGTCGCCTCCCCAAACCCAACTATAAGCAGGTCACCCTCACTAAAAGGGGTCCCCCGCACGCAGGTCGCCCCCAAATCACACCACAGGGGTCCCACCATAGGGGTCACCCCAATAGCCAGCAGCAGGTCTCCCACCCCAAACAAGTCACCCCATAAGCAGGTCACCCCTAAATCCCACCACAGGGGTCCCCCCAATTGCCAGCAGCAGGTCCCCCCCCCACAAGCAGGTCACCCCCACTAAAATGGGTCACCCCCAATAGCATTCAGCAGGTCGCCCCCCCACAAGCAGGTCAGGGGTCCCCCAATAGCCTGCAGCCCCCCTCACACAAGCAGGTCGCCTACCACAGAAGTCCACCACAACAGCCAGCAGCAGTCCCCCCCCCACAAAATCCCACAATAGCCAGCAGCAGGTCCCCCCAAAAGCCCACCACAGGGGTCCCCCACAATAGCCAGCAGCAGCGGAGCCTCCCAAAATACCACCGCAGGGGTCCCCCACAATAGCCAGCAGCAGCAGAGCCTCCCAAAATCCCACCGCAGGGGTCCCCCACAATAGCCAGCAGCAGCGGAGCCCCCCAAAACCGCAGCGGTCCCCCACAATAGCCAGCAGCAGCGGAGCCCCCCAAAACCACACCGCAGCGGTCCCCCACAATAGCCAGCAGCAGCGGAGCCCACCAAAACCCCACCACAGGGGTCTCCCACAATAGCCAGCAGCAGCGGAGCCCCCCAAAACCACACCGCAGCGGTCCCCCACAATAGCCAGCAGCAGCGGAGCCCCCCAAAATCCTACCACAGGGGTCCCCCACAATAGCCAGCAGCAGCGGAGCCCACCAAAACCCCACCGCAGGGATCCCTAACAATAGCCAACAGCAGCGGAGCCCACCAAAACCCCACCACAGGGGTCCCCCACAATAGCGAGCAGCAGCGGAGCCCACCAAAACCCCACCGCAGGGGTCCCCCACAATAGCGAGCAGCAGCGGAGCCCACCAAAACCCCACCGCAGGGATCCCCCACAATAGCCAACAGCAGCAGAGCCCCCCAAAATCCTACCACAGGGGTCCCCCACAATAGCCAGCAGCAGCGGAGCCCACCAAAACCCCACCACAGGGGTCCCCCACAATAGCGAGCAGCAGCAGAGCCCCCCAAAACCCCACCACAGGGGTCCCCCCACAATAGCCGGCAGCAGCGGAGCCCCCCAAAACCCCACCACAGGGGTCCCCCACAATAGCCAGCAGCAGCGGAGCCCCCCAAAACTACACCGCAGCGGTCCCCCACAATAGCCAGCAGCAGCGGAGCCCCCCAAAACTACACCGCAGCGGTCCCCCACAATAGCCAGCAGCAGCGGAGCCCCCCAAAATCCCACCGCAGGGGTCCCCCACAATAGCCAGCAGCAGCGGAGCCCACCAAAACCCCACCACAGGGGTCCCCCACAATAGCCAACAGCAGCAGAGCCCCCCAAAATCCTACCACAGGGGTCCCCCACAATAGCCAGCAGCAGCGGAGCCCACCAAAACCCCACCACAGGGGTCCCCCACAATAGCGAGCAGCAGCGGAGCCCACCAAACCCCCACCGCAGGGATCCCCCACAATAGCCAACAGCAGCAGAGCCCCCCAAAATCCTACCACAGGGGTCCCCCACAATAGCCAGCAGCAGCGGAGCCCCCCAAAATCCCACCGCAGGGGTCCCCCACAATAGCCAGCAGCAGCGGAGCCCACCAAAACCCCACCACAGGGGTCCCCCACAATAGCGAGCAGCAGCGGAGCCCACCAAAACCTCACCGCAGGGATCCCCCACAATAGCCAACAGCAGCAGAGCCCCCCAAAATCCTACCGCAGGGGTCCCCCACAATAGCCAGCAGCAGCGGAGCCCCCCAAAATCCCACCGCAGGGGTCCCCCACAATAGCGAGCAGCAGCGGAGCCCCCCAAAATCCCACCACAGGGGTCCCCCACAATAGCCAACAGCAGCAGAGCCCCCCAAAATCCTACCACAGGGGTCCCCCACAATAGCCAGCAGCAGCGGAGCCCACCAAAATCCCACCGCAGGGGTCCCCCACAATAGCCAGCAGCAGCGGAGCCCACCAAAACCCCACCACAGGGGTCCCCCACAATAGCCAGCAGCAGCGGAGCCCCCCCAAATCCCACCGCTGGGATCCCCCACAATAGCCAGCAGCAGCAGAGCCCCCCAAAATCCTACTGCAGGGGTCCCCCACAATAGCCAGCAACACCCCCCAAAATCCCACCACGGGTCACTCCCCACACAGACAAGTAGGTCGACCACCACAGGGCCTCCCCCAATAGCGAATAGCGATCGGCAAGTAGCATTTTTCACCCTGAAACCACTGACCTCCATGGCGTCCACAAGCTATCATGCTGCTCTCATTTGCCGCCTTGGAGAACACGCCCCCTCCCGATAGGACACGCCCCCGGAAATGACGTCACACCTGGAAGGAGCCCATACACTCTAGCATCTACCCTAGTACAGGGCCCCTTTCTTGGCCCCACACAGTGTAATGCCCCCATTATGCCCTGTAAGCAGGGTTCTGCCCCACACCCAGCTGCCTCGGGCACTTTACCAGGAGCTGGTACCTCAGATTCTTCCCCGCACCCCTTTCCTTTGCTTGGCGCCAAATCTGTTCTGCCTTTGGGGCTCCGGCCTTTATAATATCAGTAACTGCGCCATCAAGGTCTCCTGACCAGGTGCACCCTCTAGACTCTTCCCTCCGGAAACCCTCCCTCTTCCCATTGGTGTCACATGGTCCCGTCTGGACGGCAGATAGCAGTCTGTACAAATGCAGCACAGCCCTGAGGAGGCTTTTTTATGACTCTCCTTTTTACACCCCTTATGTAATATATATGATGGCGCTCACACAGTATAATGTTCTCATAGTACCGCCATACCCCCACACACAGTATAAAGTTCCCACAGTACCTCTATCCCATCACTCACTTAGCCTCATTCTTGGTGCAAATACTAATGAACCCAGGATCTATGAGATATTTACCATACGATATTTGGATAGGCAGGAGTGTGTTATCCATAAAGGTAGCCCACTCGGTTACTATGATGCCTATCTTGTAGATTGTGAGCCTTCGCGGGCATGGTCTTCTCTCCTCCTGTACCATTTATGACTTGTATTGTTTAAGATTATTGTACTTGTTTTTATTATGTATACCCCTCCTCACATGTAAAGCGCCATGGAATAAATGGCGCTATAACAATAAATAATAATAATAATAATAATTGACAGGGCTCGGTGGGGTGTGGTATTGGTCACCCTCTCCTTCCCATCATCACAATTTCAGCGAAATCCACATTCCCATGATGGTGATTCCGCTAAATAGATTAGTGAATCAGGGAGTAGAAAGCTCCTGATTCACCATTCAGCCATATACCCATCATACATATCATCCAACCCATAGTCCTGTGTCCATGTACCCATCACACATCTTCCAACCCATAGTCTCGTGCCCATATACCCATTACACATCCTCCATCCCATAGTCCAGTGCCCATATATCCATCATACATATCCTCCATCCCATAGTCCCATGCCCATATACCCATCACATAGTCTCGTGCCCATATACCCATCACACAACCTCCATCCCATAGTCCAATGCCCATATACCCATCACTCATCCTCCATCCCATAGTCCCGTGTCCATATACCCATCATAAACATCCTCCATCCCATAGTCCTGTGCCAATATACCCATCACTCATCCTCCATCCCATAGTCCCTTGCCCATATACTCATCATACATATCCTCCATCCCATAGTCCCTTGACCATATACCATCACACATTATCCATCCCATAGTCCTGTGTCATATACCCACCATACACATCCTTCATCCCATAGTCCCGTGCCCATGTACCCATCACACATCCTCCATCCCATAGTCCCGTGCCCATGTACCCATCACACATCCTCCATCCCATAATCTCGTGCCCATATACCCATCACACAACCTCCATCCCATAGTCCCATGTCCATATACCCATCATACACATCCTCTATCCCATAGTCCCGTGTCCATATACCCATCACACATCCTCCATCCCATAGTCCTGTGCCCATATACCCATCACACATCCTCCATCCCATAGTCCCGTGTCCATATACCCATCACACATCCTCCATCCCATAGTCTCGTGCCCATATACCCATCACACAACCTCCATCCCATAGTCCTGTGCCCATATACCCATCACTCATCCTCCATCCCATAGTCCCGTGCCCATATACCCATCATACATATCCCCCATCCCATAGTCCAGTGACCATATATTAAAACCACAAGAGTACAAAAAATACCCCTAAAATTTAACTTTTAATATTATTGAGTGAAATTACCCATATAGTAGGGTCAGGAGACAATAACACCTTAATCTATCTTAACAATACTAGAAAGGATAGAAACTAATATGGTGGGGGGGGGTGATCTTTCCCTTATTCACCCTACCTCACAGCGGAGGTTGGCGCCCTAAATTCGACATGGCGCTTCCACTCGTCGACGGCTCTCCCTTATAACCCTAAAGGGAACTTAACAAAGGAAACTACAACCACACCAAACCTTATCTAAAGTGCAATTGTGCTTATAAGGTGCCAGATATAACTGCCTAAGTCTTGTTTGTGGGTCAATTTCCACAATAGAGGGTTTTACATTTTTAACCCTATATATATATATATATATATATATATATATATATATATATATATATATATATATAGGAAGTGCAGTGTGTGTCTAATATCAAAGACAAAGATAAGTCTTAAACATTTGCGATAATAGTCCTGCTCATAATAACAGGCAGTGTATCACACTTATATTAAATATTTGCGCTAATAAACCAAATTAAAAACATGAATGCATAGATAAAAATATAAATAATGACATTAGTGTTTCGCATCGATATCTACATAAATGGTAAACTGAAATTACCTCAATCCTAAAGATTGTATTCGGGTGCTGCCTGTTGTGTCCAGAGAAGGTCCTGCACTTCTGTGGTATAAACCATGTGTTTGGAGTCTTATCCTGATGCCCGTTCAAGCGGTGTAAAGCGCCAGAGATCAATAGTGAAAAATATGAGTGCAGGGGACACTGTCCCGGCCGGTGACTAGCGTACCCCTTCAAAGCTCAAAAATCTGCCGTGCACTGGCAGTCGGGGCTTCACTTTAGAAACAGAAAGTAGGCAAGGTACAGGACCTTGCGTGACGTCACAGTCACGTGATACCTACACGTGACCTGCTACGGAGCGCACACAGGACCAGATAACCTACGCGTTTCAGAGTCACTGAGTCCTTCCTCAGGGATGGTGTTGTGTGCAAGATGTGTGCTTTATATAGCGTGCCGCGTTTATTGTCACTCACTCATTGATTGAAAGCAAACAGTTCGATCTCACTATTGAGACCGTGGGTACCAGAGTGTTCATCTCGAAAATATATCTAGTCTCTTCACGCGACATCTGATGAATAAAATTTCCACCCCGCCAGTCTTTTTTATTTTAAGTCCAGTCACTATGATATCCTCTAATGAACCCCCATGATGTTTGGCAAAATGTTGAGATAGAGGATGTCCCAAATTTTTTTTACTAATATTGCACAAATGTTCTCTAATTCTTACATTCATGGGGCGAATTGTCCGGCCTATGTATATCTTTTTACAAGGACACATAGTACTATAAATTACACCCTTAGTAGAGCAAGTAATAAAGTCTTTGATGTTGATTACTGATAACTGGCTGGAAATTAAGGTCTGTTTTTTGATGCACAATTTTCTGCACGGTAGGCATTTTTTGCATGGAAAGAAACCTTTGGGACGTTGTGGTAGAAAGTGATTTCTTTCCCTCTCCAAAGGTCTACATATCGTAGGGGCGATTAAGTTTCCCAAATTGTTTGCCTTTTTGAAGACAAATTTTGGGCGTGCTGGTAATAATTCTCCAATAATCTCCCAAAGGTTTCTTTCCAAGCAAAAAATGCCTACCGTGCAGAAAATTGTGCATCAAAAAACAGACCTCGATTTCCAGCCAGTTATCAGTAATCAACATCAAAGACTTTATTACTTGCTCTACTAAGGGTGTAATTTATAGTATTATGTGTCCTTGTAAAAAGATATACATAGGCCGGACAATTCGCCCCATGAATGTAAGAATTAGAGAACATTTGTGCAATATTAGTAAAACAATTTTGGGACATCCTCTATCTCAACATTTTGCCAAACATCATGGGGGTTCATTAGAGGATATCATAGTGACTGGACTTAAAATAGTTAAAAAAGACTGGCGGGGTGGAAATTTTATTCATCAGATGTCGCGTGAAGAGACTAGATATATTTTCGAGATGAACACTCTGGTACCCACGGTCTCAATAGTGAGATCGAACTGTTTGCTTTCAATCAATGAGTGAGTGACAATAAACGCGGCACGCTATATAAAGCACACATCTTGCACACAGCACCATCCCTGAGGAAGGACTCAGTGACTTTGAAACGCGTAGGATTATCTGGTCCTGTGTGCGCTCCGTAGCCGGTCACGTGTAGGTATCACGTGACTGTGACGTCACGCAAGGTCCTGTACCTTGCCGACTTTCTGTTTCTAAAGTGAAGCCGCGACTGCCAGTGCACAGCAGATTTTTGAGCTTTGAAGGGGTACGCTAGTCACCGGCCGGGACAGCATCCCCTGCACTCATATTTTTCACTATTGATCTCTGGCGCTTGACACCGCTTGAACGGGCATCAGGATAAGACTCCAAACACATGGTTTATACCACAGAAGTGCAGGACCTTCTCTGGACACAACAGGCAGCACCCGAATACAATCTTTAGGATTGAGGTAATTTCAGCTTACCATTTATGTAGATATCGATGCGAAACACAGATGGTGTCATTATTTATATTTTTATCTATGCATTCATGTTTTTCATTTGGTTTATTAGCGCAAATATTTTATATATTTCCCTTCATATTTATTATCCCTTTGACGAATAGGAGTGGTTTCGTCCCTATATTTGCTGCAAATCTACCTTAAGTGAAATAGCAGCGTTTTGTGAATTCTGCTTTTGGGCTCCCTCCGGTGGTTGTAGGTGGTAATGCAGTTGTCTCTGAGTTGCAGCCCTGGTCAGGTGGATCTGCTGATTGCAGTTCTGACTGGGGTATTTAGGCGAGCAGAATTCATTAGTCCTTGCCAGTTGTCCATTGTTTTTGGAGGTTTTGTCCTTGCCTGGTTCCTTCTGCCTTGCTGCCAAATCTGCAAAGTTAAGTGTCTGGTTTTTGCGGCACACATGCTGTGTGCTTAATAATTTAGTGCTATTCAGTGTTTTTTTGTCCAGCTTAGATTGTATCAGTATTTTCTCAGTCTTGTTGGATTCTCAGGAGTTGCAGATATACATTCCATGTCTTTAGTTAGATTGTGGAACTTTTTGTATTTTCTGCTGTGGATATTTTTAGAGTTTTAATACTGACCGCTTAGTATTCTGTCCTATCTTTCCCTGTTTAGCTAGAGTGGCCTCTTATGCTGAAATCTGTTTTCTGCCTGTGTGTGTCTTTCCTCTCCTATTCACAGTCAATATTTGTGGGGGGCTGCCTATCCTTTGGGGTTCTGCTCTGAGGCTAGTTAGTACTCCTATTTCCATCTATAGGGGTATTTAGTCCTCCGGCTGTGTCGAGGTGTCTAGGGTATGTTAGGCACACCCCACGGCTACTTCTAGTTGCGGTGTTAAGTTCAGGGTTTGCGGTCAGTACAGATTCCACTTCTCCTGAGAAAGTATCATGCGGCTCCAAAGTCACCGGATCATAACAGCAGCGCCTTCTGGTTTATTTTTGGGTTATATTTAGTACCTTTTGACCACTCTTTCTCCAGAGGGAGCAGCACACACTCTTACACTTTTTTTTTTTTTTTTACCAACACATAGTCAGTATGAGTGAACTATGGTGTGATAGGAAGAACAGGGTGCATGCCATCCAAAGATTTTTTAACATAGTCTATTTAGAGACACCTATGGAATCCAATAAGGATGAGATAAAAAAGGCTACAGAGTCTCTAAAGACTTTAGAACAGCATTTAATAAAGGAAATGAGGGACCTATGGAAGATAGCCACCTTAGGGTGCGTGTCCACGTTCAGGATGGCCGGCAGTATCGTCGGAGTGGCGAAGCCACTCGGCGCTAAGCCCCGCCCCCTTTCTGGGACGCGATGATGCCGGATGTGTTATGGACCTGGTGGTTAGGAGCACCCGGAATGACCTGATGGTTAAACTGTAGAACAGGACAAGCTCTGGGAAGTGGGAGCTCTGCTGACCGCAAACCCTAATCCTATCACACACACTAGAAATAGCCGTGGAGCGTATCTAACTCTGCCTAGACGCCTCTTCACAGCCTAAGAGCTAACTACCCCTAAAGATAGGAAATTAAGCCTGACCTTGCCTCAGAGAAATTCCCCAAAGGAAAAGGCAGCCCCCCACAAATATTGACTGTGAGTTAAGATGGAAGTCACAAACACAGGAATGAAACAGGTTTTAGCAAAAGAGGCCAGACTTACTAAACAGACAGAGAATAGAAAAGGTATCTTTGCGGTCAGCACAAAAAACTACAAAATACCACGCAGAGTGTGCAAAAAGACCCCCGCACCGACTCGCGGTGCGGAGGTGCCACTCTGCATCCCAGAGCTTCCAGCTAGCAAAGCAATATCATGATAGCAAGCTGGACAAGAAAACAATGAACAACAAAATAACTAGCAGGGACTTAGCTTCTGCTGGAGTAGACAGGTCATCAGCAAGATCCAGGAGAGATCTGAACCAGTACTGACATTGACAGCTGGCATGGAGTAACGATCTGAGTGGAGTTAAATAGAGAATCCAGCCTAGCCCTAAACGAGGGCAGCTGGGGAAGGAATCTCAGAACCAGCAGCTCCACTCACAGCCACCAGAGGGAGTCCACAGACAGAACTCGCCGAAGTACCATTCATGACCACAGGAGGGAGTTTGAGAACGGAATTCACTACACGGATGTGTTCTTGTACACATCCGGGATTATCGCACCCCTCGCCATAGGGCCCTGTGTTATGCCTTGCAAGGCATACGGACATGCTGCGATCTGAAAAGACGCGCAGCATGTCCGGAGTCGCAGGGAAAATGGATGCGTGTTTCCACGCATAGTGGACACAGGATTTCATAAAATCCCCTCCAACTATGCTGGAACATCTGGACGCTGCGTGTTTGACGCTGCAGCTCTGCGCAGCGTCAAACACGCAGCGTTTACTGACCGTGGACACTCACCCTTAGAAAGATATTTATCATTCAACTATATACCTAAGGGTTTGGTGGTCTATAAGTCATTATCAGGTGACATTGGCGATTCAAACATGTTAGAAGAATGGAACGCCATGTTTCATGATTTTTCTGGAAAAGCGGTATCATTCATTATTGGAAAAAGAAGGAATGAACTAATGAAAATAAGAAACAAAATTACTAAGCTTTTTGATGAGATTAAACCATTTGAGATGCATCCGGAACTTATTAAACTTTCTAACAGTATACGTAGAAGGATTAAAATTAAAGAAAATGAGATAATGGAGAGGAAACAAAGAAAATTCGGTAGGGATCTGCTCGAGGAAGGGAAGGGCCCTCATTTATCCGATATTAACTATAATGTTGATCCCGACGTGGGTAGAAAGAAAAAAATGAAGACACATCATCTTGATCAGGGTTACACTTCAAGACATAATTTTCCAATAGTAACAATTGATGAAACCAATGGGGATGATAGCTTATTGCTATCATCAAGCGAAAGATTTTCCATTCATGTGACATCTGATATGGAAAACTTTATCAATGAAATAAATGTAAATAATGGTGCAGAAGAACTCTATATGGACGAACAGCCCAATCAGCCAAATAACGCACCAGACATCTCTACCCCTATACCTGCCATAGAAATGCAGAACCGATTTTTAGTATTTGAAAATACTGAAAACTCTCCCGGGATCCTTGGTGAGGAATCTAATTCACAACCACCACGGTTGAACAAAGGGCCTTCTTGCACGTTAAGACAGAATAGAAAATCACAAGAAGTCAAAACCAAACTGAAAACTAAACAAAGCCATCTCCCTCCTTTTTTTCAGACAGGTCAAAGAAAAAACGAAAAAGGGGATGTAGGGGCGGGAAATCAACCAAAAAAAAGAGGTCACTATATCAACAACAGGAAAACCTCCCAGCCCAATTAAAACAGAAGATTTTCAATTTAAGTGATCATACACTGAGCAATAATGAGGTTTGCCTATTGAACAGAGGCCTCAAGTATGCACCTAGTACTAAAGGCCCCGTCTCACATAGCGAGATCGCTAGCTAGATCGCTGCTGAGTCACAAGTTTTGTGACGCAACAGCGACCTCCATAGCGATCTCGCTATGTGTGACACGTACCAGCGATCAGGCCCCTGCTGCGAGATCGCTGGTCGTGTCAGAATGGCCTGGACCTTTTTTTGGTCGTTGAGGCCCCGCTGACATCGCTGAATCGGTGTGTGTGACACCGATCCAGCGATGTCTTCACTGGTAACCAGGGTAAACATCGGGTTACTAAGCGCAGGGCCGCGCTTAGTAACCCGATGTTTACCCTGGTTACCAAAAAAAACAAACAGTACATACTCGCCTTTCGGTGTCCAGGTCCCTTGCCGTCTGCTTCCTGCTCTCACTGACTCCCGGCCATACAGTGAGAAGTGAGAGCACAGCAGTGACGTCACCGCTGCGCTCTGCTCCCACTGTACGGCGGCTCAGTCAGAGCAGGAAGCAGACGGCAAGGGACCTGGACACCGAAAGGCGAGTATGTACTGTTTGTTTTTTTTGGTAACCAGGGTAAACATCGGGTTACTAAGCGCGGCCCTGCGCTTAGTAACCCGATGTTTACCCTGGTTACCCGGGTGCTGCAGGGGGACTTCGGCATCGTTGAAGACAGTTTCAACGATGCCGAAGTCGTTCCCCTGATCGTTGGTCGCTGGGGAGAGCGGTCTGTGTGACAGCTCCCCAGCGACCACACAGCGACTTACCAACGATCACGGCCAGGTCATATCGCTGGTCGTGATCGTTGGTAAATCGCTTAGTGAGACGGGGCCTTAAGTTTGATAAATTCCAGGCATACATTGGGATTAAATTATTTATGAGGAAACTGGCAATTAAGAAACATGTTACAAAGAAAAAGCTCAGTATAGATAATGGCAATGGCTCCATAGACATCTTTGATCCGTGCCAACATACCTGTCTAAAAAAGAAATCAAACTTTGATCCTATTCAAGAGTATTCTGAGGCGTTCGAAGCCTTTCAGAATAATGTTACTCGTGATATTAGGAAAAGCTCTGCTGCCCGGGGCTTCAGGAAAATGGCCACCGCGATCTCCATCTGCGCACGTGCGGAATCCCGCGGCCATTTTCCTGAAGCCCCGGGCAGCAGAGCGCTCCATCTGCGCACGCGCGGCACCGGGAAAGATGGCCGTGCACACCGGTAAACGCCTGAATAGCGCAGACCGCGCTGTTTTTCATCTCCTGGGCAGTGGATATTCTCTTTGGACATGCGCACACCACTACGCCACCAACGTAATGATGAGCAGGATTCTGGGGGAGAAACAGCGCTGTCACCACGCCCATAGGACCAGACCAGCGTGAGTGACAGCAGAAAACGGCGACTTTACAAAGGTATTTCGGCAGCTTAGATAGGTAATAAAGGCACACAAAGACACTAATGTAACGCCCAGCTCTGCCCCTATTTAACGCTATTTTTAGCTCATCTTCAAAAAACGGGGTGACAGGTTCCCTTTAAATACAACCTGTCAAACCAAGAATGTAGGGCGATTCAACAACTTCAAGACAACAAAGGGATAACTGTCAAACCGGCTGATAAAGGGGGTGCAATAGTTGTACTCAACACCTCTGATTACGAGAAAGAATCCCTACGGTTATTGGATGACACTCGCACATATAAGAAACTCGCTATGGACCCATCAGCTGATTTTCTAAAGGAGATTCAATGCCTTCTGGTTTATTTTTTGGTAATATATAGTGTATCACACTTGTATCAGCAGTATTCCACCTAATCATTTCAGTCATACATATGCCGACATAGAAGAAATAGGGAGATCATCTGTCATCAGCGCAGTATTGTGTGTGTCTAATATCAATGAAAAAAATGGGTCTTCAGCATTTGTGATATTAGTTCTGCTTATAATAACAGGCAGTGTATCACACTTATATCAGCAGTATTCCACCTAATCATTTTAGTCATACATATGCCGACATAGGAAAGTCATATATTATCAGCGCAATATTGCTGTCAACATAACCATGCACCTCCAATTTGACTTAAAGACAATAATGCAGAAGGTTACTTAGCATCTTCATAATGGTCAAGAAGAGTATAAGGATGTACTCATCCGTTTGTTGTCGCCCATCCCGATGCGTTTCCCCCTAGGACAATATACTAGGGTTCATCAGGGGAAGGAGTAGGGCTTCTCACAATACGAGGCAGCTATAGTATGCCGCGTCTCGGCGAGACCACTTACAATGAAGGGCTACCCATCACACATCCTCCATCCCATAGTCCCGTGCCATTATACCTATCATACATATCTTCCATCCCATAGTCCAGTGACCATATACCCATCACACATCCTCCATCCCATAGTCCAGTGCCCATATACCCATCACACATCCTCCATCCCATAGTCCCGTGCCCATATACCCATTACACATCCTCCATCCCATAGTCTCGTGCCCATATACCCATCACACATCCTCCATCCCATAGTCCAGTGCCCATATACCCATCACACATCCTCCATCCCATAGTCACGTGCCCATATACCCATCCTCCATCCCATAGTCCAGTACCCATATACCCATCACACATCCTCCATCCCATAGTCACGTGCCCATATACCCATCACACATCCTCTATCCCATAGTCCAGTACCCATATACCCATCATACATCCTCCATCCCATAGTCCAGTGCCCATATACCCATCACACATCCTCCATCCCATAGTGCCGTGCCCATATACCCATCATAAATATCCTCCATCCCATAGTCCAGTGCCCATATACCCATCACACATCCTCCATCCCATAGTCCAGTGCCCATATACCCATCACACATCCTCCATCCCATAGTCCAGTGCCCATATACCCATCACACATCCTCCATCCCATAGTCCAGTGCCCATATACCATCACACATCCTCCATCCCATAGTCCTGTGCCCATATAACCATCACCCATCCTCCATCCCATAGTCCAGTGCCCATATACCCATCACACATCCTCTATCCCATAGTCCAGTACCCATATACCCATCATACATCCTCCATCCCATAGTCCAGTGCCCATATACCCATCACACATCCTCCATCCCATAGTCCCGTGCCCATATACCCATCATAAATATCCTCCATCCCATAGTCCAGTGCCCATATACCCATCACACATCCTCCATCCCATAGTCCAGTGCCCATATACCCATCACACATCCTCCATCCCATAGTCCAGTGCCCATATACCATCACACATCCTCCATCCCATAGTCCTGTGCCCATATAACCATCACCCATCCTCCATCCCATAGTCCAGTGCCCATATACCCATCACACATCCTCTATCCCATAGTCCAGTGCCCATATACCCATCACACATCCTCCATCCCATAGTCCAGTGCCCATATACCCATCACACATCCTCCATCCCATAGTCCCGTGCCCATATACCCATCATAAATATCCTCCATCCCATAGTCCAGTGCCCATATACCCATCACACATCCTCTATCCCATAGTCCAGTGCCCATATACCCATCATACATCCTCCATCCCATAGTCCAGTGCCCATATACCATCATACATCCTCCATCCCATAGTCCAGTGCCCATATACCCATCACACATCCTCCATCCCATAGTCCCGTGCCCATATACCCATCACACATCCTCCATCCCATAGTCCCGTGCCCATATACCCATCATAAATATCCTCCATCCCATAGTCCAGTGCCCATATACCCATCACACATCCTCTATCCCATAGTCCAGTGCCCATATACCCATCATACATCCTCCATCCCATAGTCCAGTGCCCATATACCATCATACATCCTCCATCCCATAGTCCAGTGCCCATATACCCATCACACATCCTCCATCCCATAGTCCCGTGCCCATATACCCATCACACATCCTCCATCCCATAGTCCCGAGCTGGGTGGCGCTGAGCAGGGAGTTCCTGGAGATGTGCTGTTATGTAACCTGGCAGTGCGGCTCTGTGTGCGGCCGCTGATGATGCGATTTTCTACGCCGGTAACAATAGAGCGCGGCAGTAATAGAGGAGGGGGATTCATTTCTGTCATGTGCTCTCTGCTCCTTTCTGGGGGGCAGACAATGGCTGGAGCTTATGTTCCCAGGGATGCGAGATTTCTCCCTCCCGGTCAGTGTCTGCTGAGGTGTTGTGGAGCGGGAAAACTGTTGCTCATAGCAACCAATCACAGCTCAGCTTCTTGTAAACAGCTCTAGTGAAATAATAGATGGTTAGTGATTGGTTGCTATGTGGAATGGGCGTGGCTTGACACACACACACACACACACACATACATACATACATACATACATACTATATACATGCATACATACATACACACACACACACACATACACACACACACACACATACATACATACACTCAGCTTTATATATATAGATTTTTTTCTTTACGTTGGAGGGCCCAATTCCAGCTGTTGCTGTCGGACCTGTGATTTCTATCTCCTCCACTGTGTACAGGATAATAGAGTATAATAAAGTAGTTATGGACGAGACGTAACTAACATTGTGCAGTGACTCTGCTTTCCATATAGTGATGGATATTTCTTGTTGCTGAAACTATGATGTTTTTCACTTTAACCCTTTGTTAATCCCCTCTGATCAGTGCGATCACACAACATACAAGCCTCTGATGGCTCCGGTGATGCCCTGTACTACTGTAGTGCCGTGTATCATCACTGCTGTCAGTGTAATACTAACGTCCCCATACACATGAGATAAGAGTTGGCTGAACGGTCATTTGGCAGACGGCCGTCTCTCCCGACTCCCCCATACACACAAATATTCCAGCTTTCCTGGGGTCTGTATGAGAGAGTCGCCTCCAGACTCCTCTAGCGGAGGATTATCCTCTGAAATTCAGGATGTCAGATCTGGATCACCCCCAGTGTAGGGCAATGGGCTACTCGGCACCGGGTCCTGCGGTTCGGGGGATGTCACGGTGGCTGACCCGGTACGTGGCCCTCAGGGGCGTCCAGTCAGAGTTTATATATGGGCAAGGTGTAATAAAGAACGAGGAGACAGGTTTGCAGTCTTTTACCTTGTTTACTGAAGACTTCAGATGGTATCCTCAGCCCGGAGCGCCAGATGACAGGGCAGGCAGAGTCCGGTCGTCTGAAGGCAATTCCAGAGTTCCCTTATCCAGGTGGAAATCAGTAGCCTTCCTACTAACGCCTGTGTGTTGTAGTACCTCCCTGCTGAGCTTCCCGGTGAGATCCTCGCAACTCTTGTAGATGTTCTAGATGTTATTTCTTCCTCTCTGTCTCCCAGATGGTATGGATAGGACAACCCGTATGACTGGGTAGGCCTGGAGCTTATTTATAGGGACCCTAGAGACGCCCCTCTCCCACAATTTGCCTCCGTGTCTTCTTAGGTAATAAGGTCGGGCAGCCAACTTGGAATTGACTGTCCTGCCGGTCTCTGGAGCAAGGCTTGGAGACAGTTACTCCCTCGGTGTTTCTGACTACCGGCTTCTGCGTTTCAGAAAGGATCAGCTTGTTCCTGGCTGATCTCCCTCTGGTATTCCTCTCCTGTGCTCTGTTTTCCTGCACACTCTCTGCAGTATATTCACCTTTTAGTGTCTCTTCCCAGGAGTTGCAGCACTTCATGCCAGCAGAGCTCCACTTCTTCTGTCTGCCTGACAGGAACTGAACTCCTATTTCTCCAGATCAGGATGTAAATAGGGGAGTTCACCCTAAACAGGCTTAAGGTACCTTCACATTAAACGACTTTGCAGCGATAACGATAGCGATCCGTGACGTTGCAGCATCCTGGCTAGCGATATCGTTGTGTTTGACACGCAGCAGCGATCTGGATCCCGCTGTGATATCGCTGGTCGTTGCTGAAAGTTCAGAACTTTATTTGGTCGTCAGATTGCCGTATATAGTTGTGTTTGACAGCAAAAGCAACGATGCCAGCGATGTTTTACAATGGTAACCAGGGTAAATATCGGGTTACTAAGCGCAGGGCCGCGCTTAGTAACCCGATATTTACCCTGGTTACCATTGTAAAAGTAAAAAAAACAAACAGTACATACTCACCTTCTGATGTCTGTCACGAGCCCCCGCCGTCCGCTACCCGCACTGACTGAGTGCCGGCCGTAAAGTAAAAGCAGAGCGTAGCGGTGACGTCACCGCTCTGCTGATAGGGCCGGCACTCAGTCATTGCAGGGAAGCGGACGTCGGGGGACGCGAAGGTGAGTATGTACTGTTTGTTTTTTTACATTTTACACTGGTAACCAGGGTAAACATCGGGTTACTAAGCGCGGCCCTGCGCTTAGTAACCCGATGTTTACCCTGGTTACCCGGGGACTTCGGCATCGTTGGTCGCTGGAGAGCTGTCTGTGTGAGAGCTCTCCAGCGACCACACAGCGACGCTGCAGCGATCGGCATCGTTGTCTGTATCGCTGCAGCGTCGCTTAGTGTGAAGGTACCTTTAGAGCTCCCCCTTCTGGTCTGGAGTGTGAACATGTTGCATGTGTGTAATACCTGAATGTGGTTGTCTTTCATTGCCTTCAGACATGACATCACTTCTCCGCTGAAAGGATAATGACATCACTGCGACGACCAGGACACTGGGGTGCCGCAGATCCTTCTCTGCCCTGACATCATCTGTCGGGAGGCCCCCAAATACATTTTATAGTCGCCCAAACCCCCGAAATCAGTGATTTCATGGAACTTTAGTCTAATGTATATGGGGGTGTTAAAAGTTAACTTATTGGACACCGCCTCTTGCCCGGCCTAATAGACCTTCATACATTGCAGCCCAGACACCATTATTAGGCATGTAAGTACCGTAATAACTAGGCCGCCCCATACTATCGAGTACTTGGGGGCGGGAGGCATTCAGCCAAACTCTGTCACACCTGAGATCTAACGTGGTAGAAGATTACAGTGCGGGGAAGACAGGAAACCTTCATATAGACGGCCGGTGGTGATGGAGTCAGTGACTGACTCTGGCCACATATGTTTCTAGAACCGTAGTAGAAGATGAAGATGTCGTCCTTATCATGAAGTAGTTATTTCTCCTGTCGCGTGTAATGAATATCTCCTGCGGTATTGCTAATGCCGATTCCAGGGTCGGTAAATGAGACGAGAATTAGCGTTATGGAAAATGAGTCTATGAGAAACGTATTCAGCTGCCGACTCCGAGGAGGAAACTGCTTGTTGTCTGTGGCCTAAATATATAGGATTTATTAGTAGATGGAAAGAAGGAAACTAAATACTGTAAAATAATAAATCTCCGCATATGTTTCCCTTATTATCTCTAGTAATTGTATTATTACACAGGATTCTTATGATGTTACATCGGCTCATCTTCTCATTCAGGTCTCTACAATATCGGATCCTCTCAGTGAAGATCTTCTACAAAAGAGAATTGTCCTGATTTACCCATCAAAGATGGATATGGACAGAGACAAGATGGCGGAGAGGATATTACACCTCACCCTAGAGATCCTCTTCCGGCTTACTGGAGAGGTGAGAGATTCTGATGACGTCACATTACATCATTCTTATCTATGGGAATAACAGATGGACAGAACTGGAGAGGTGAGGACTCTGGAAATGTCTGTAGTGAGATTTATTAATGTGTCTCTCCATTACCAGGATTACACAGTGGTGAAGAAGACCTCTAGTGATCACTGTCAGGACCCTGTGTCTGAGGGATGGGGAAGACCCCTGAGCCCAATCACGGGGCCTCCACCTCACCCCCTGATCCATGAGGACATCAATGACCAGAAGATCCTAGAACTCATCTACAAGATGATTGAGCTGCTGACTGGAGAGGTGACACTGCTGGGAATGCTGGGACATTATACAGTAACGCTATGAAGGGATCGGGGGGATGACGGTATCATTGTATGTGTCAGGTTCCTATAAGGTGTCAGGATGTCGCTGTCTATTTCTCCATGGAAGAGTGGGAGTATTTAGAAGGACACAGAGATCTGTACAAGAACGTCATAGTGGAGGTTCCCCAGCCCCTCACATCTCCAGGTAATAGACAGGACTAAATACACACGTCCTATAATTATCTGTATGTAAAGAATGAATTCACTCCCTGTATGTGTTTCCTCCAGATCTATCCAGTAAGAGGACAACACCAGAGAGATGTCCCCGTCCTCTTCTTCCACAGGACTGTAACCAAGAAGATCCCAGTGCTCCTCAGGATCATCAGGTAGATGGAGAGAAGGTGTCAGGAGATCTCCCCTATGATGTGTAGACGCCGGTGAAGGTCTTGTGTTCAGTCTTGTTTTATCCATCAGTATTATATGTTTTATACTTGTGTAATGAGAGCGGTGGAGATGGCAGGATTAGAGCTGGTCATAGATGTGACTTCTCCATCTGTCGGTGACTTTTATAATATTTGTTTCAGGGTGAAGATCTGACCCATATTAATACTACAGAGACATATGTGAGGGGGGATGAGCGGTGTAAAGAGGAGATTCCTACATATGACTACCCAGGTGAGTAGTAACCACTAAATGCAGAGAAGTCACAGATTCTCCTCATCACCGGCTGTGGCTGCTTTATCGGTGGTGTAGTCCGGCCGTATTACCATGATCACCATTTTTCCTCTAGACCACAACATTCTCCTCCACCCAAAACTGTTCCAATGACTTTTGGCATTGAAAGCCCTTTTCTATAGAACTTACAACCTGGTAGATCCACCTACCCCCTGGGTTTAGGAGACGCTGTTACCTGCCCAGATCTGTGAACTACAAAGCCAAATTATTATTATTATTGATTTATATAGCACCATTAATTCCATGGTGCTGTACATGAGAAGGGGTTACATCAAAATACAGATATCACTTACAGTAAACTAACAATCACAGACTAATACAGAGGGGAGAAGACCCTGTCCTTGTGGGCTTACATTCTACAGGATGGTGGGGAAGGAGGCAGTAGGTCGAGGGTTGCAGTAGCTCCGATGGTGTTGAGGTGGTCGTGTGGTCAGTGCAGGCTGTAGGCTTTCCTGAAGAGGTGGGTTTTCAGGTTCCGTCTGAAGGATCCGAATGTGGTTGATAGTCGGATGTGTTGGGGCACAGAATTCCAGAGGATGGGGGATATTCGGGAGAAGTCTTGGAGGCGATTGGGTGAGGAGCGAAGGAGGAGAGAAGGAGGTCTTGGGAGGACCGGAGATTACATGAGGGAAGATATCGGGAGATTAGTTCGGAGGAGAAAGGTTATGGATGGCTTTGTAGGTCGGTGTTAGTAGTTGAAACTGGATACACTGGGATATTGGGAGCCAGTGAAGGGATTTGCAGAGAGGGGCAGCAGGAGTGTAGCGAGGAGAGAGATTAATTAGTGGGGAAGCAGAGTTAAAGGGAAGGTGCCATCAAAAAAATTTTTTTACAGCAATTGAAAAAGTGTAAAGAATTAATGTTTACATTTTCTTAAAAGATATTATCATTTGTTTATAATTTAGTAAAATATGAAAAATAATTTGAAAAGGTTTGACATTTCCACTTTTAAACACTAGGGGGAGCAGCTGCTGAAATTTGACAAAAACCTACTGTACAACTAGCTCACATTACTGCACTGCAGTAATTATGGGCGGAGTCTGCTGACATGTGTGATGTCTCCTCTCCTCCTGGGTGTTTGCTAAGGGATAAGAGAGGATGATATTCAGGAGCCCAGTGAGCAGCCATTTTGTTGGTGACTGCAGAGTTATACTGACAAGTAGACAGTCACCGAGGATGGCAGGCAGCAAGGATTCTGGGAGATATATGGTGGAAGAGCAGGGTGACAGCAGCACAGAGTATTTCAGGAGAGCAGTGTGCTGGTCTATGGGGGTCACAGAGGGAGATATATGGTGGAGGAGCAGGGTGACAGCAGCACAGAGTATTTCAGGAGAGCTGTGTGCTGGTCTATGGGGGTCACAGAGGGAGATATATGGTGGAGGAGCAGGGTGACAGCAGCACAGAGTATTTCAGGAGAGCAGTGTGCTGGTCTATGGGGGTCACAGAGGGAGATATATGGTGGAGGAGCAGGGTGACAGCAGCACAGAGTATTTCAGGAGAGCAGTGTGCTGGTCTATGGGGGTCACAGAGGGAGATATATGGTAGAGGGAGCAGGGTGACACCAGCACAGAGTATTTCAGGAGAGCAGTGTGCTGGTCTATGGGGGTCACAGAGGGAGATATATGGGGGGAGCAGGGTGACAGCAGCACAGAGTATTTCAGGAGAGCAGTGTGCTGGTCTATGGGGGTCACAGAGGGAGATATATGGTGGAAGGAGCAGGGTGACAGCAGTACAGAGTATTTCAGGAGAGCAGTGTGCTGGTCTATGGGGGTCACAGAGGGAGATATATGGTGGAGGAGCAGGGTGACAGCAGCACAGAGTATTTCAGGAGAGCAGTGTGCTGGTCTATGGGGGTCACAGGAGATATATGGTGGAGGGAGCAGGGTGACAGCAGCACAGAGTATTTCAGGAGAGCAGTGTGCTGGTCTATGGGGGTCACAGAGGGAGATATATGGTGGAGGAGCAGGGTGACAGCAGCACAGAGTATTTCAGGAGAGCAGTGTGCTGGTCTATGGGGGTCACAGAGGGAGATATATGGTGGAGGAGCAGGGTGACAGCAGCACAGAGTATTTCAGGAGAGCAGTGTGCTGGTCTATGGGGGTCACAGAGGGAGATATATGGTGGAAGGAGCAGGGTGACAGCAGTACAGAGTATTTCAGGAGAGCAGTGTACTGGTCTATGGGGGTCACAGAGGGAGATATATGGTGGAACGAGCAGGGTGACAGCAGCACAGAGTATTTCAGGAGAGCAGTGTGCTGGTCTATGGGGGTCACAGAGGGAGATATATGGTGGAGGAGCAGGGTGACAGCAGCACAGAGTATTTCAGGAGAGCAGTGTGCTGGTCTATGGGGGTCACAGAGGGAGATATATGGTGGAGGAGCAGGGTGACAGCAGCACAGAGTATTTCAGGAGAGCAGTGTGCTGGTCTATGGGGGTCACAGAGGGAGATATATGGTGGAGGAGCAGAGTGACAGCAGCACAGAGTATTTCAGGAGAGCAGTGTGCTGGTCTATGGGGGTCACAGAGGGAGATATATGGTGGAGGAGCAGGGTAACAGCAGCACAGAGTATTTCAGGAGAGCAGTGTGCTGGTCTATGGAGGTCACAGAGGGAGATATATGGTGGAGGAGCAGGGTGACAGCAGCACAGAGTATTTCAGGAGAGCAGTGTGCTGGACTATGGGGGGTCACAGAGGGAGATATATGGTGGAGGAGCAGGGTGACAGCAGCACAGAGTATTTCAGGAGAGCAGTGTGCTGGTCTATGGGGATCACAGAGGAGATATATGGTGGAGGGAGCAGGGTGACAGCAGCACAGAGTATTTCAGGAGAGCAGTGTGCTGGTCTATGGGAGTCACAGAGGGAGATATATGGGGGGAGGAGCAGGGTGACAGCAGCACAGAGTATTTCAGGAGAGCTGTGTGCTGGTCTATGGGGGTCACAGAGGGAGATATATGGTGGAGGAGCAGGGTGACAGCAGCACAGAGTATTTCAGGAGAGCAGTGTGCTGGTCTATGGGGGTCACAGAGGGAGATATATGGTGGAGGAGCAGGGTGACAGCAGCACAGAGTATTTCAGGAGAGCAGTGTGCTGGTCTATGGGGGTCACAGAGGAGATATATGGTGGAGGAGCAGGGTGACAGCAGCACAGAGTATTTCAGGGGAGCAGTGTGCTGGTCTATGGGGGGCACAGAGGAGATATATGGTGGAGGGAGCAGGGTGACAGCAGCACAGAGTATTTCAGGAGAGCAGTGTGCTGGTCTATGGGGGTCACAGAGGGAGATATATGGTGGAGGAGCAGGGTGACAGCAGCACAGAGTATTTCAGGAGAGCAGTGTGCTGGTCTATGGGGGTCACAGAGGGAGATATATGGTGGAAGGAGCAGGGTGACAGCAGTACAGAGTATTTCAGGAGAGCAGTGTGCTGGTCTATGGGGGTCACAGAGGGAGATATATGGTGGAGGAGCAGGGTGACAGCAGCACAGAGTATTTCAGGAGAGCAGTGTGCTGGTCTATGGAGGTCACAGAGGGAGATATATGGTGGAGGAGCAGGGTGACAGCAGCACAGAGTATTTCAGGAGAGCAGTGTGCTGGTCTATGGAGGTCACAGAGGGAGATATATGGTGGAGGAGCAGGGTGACAGCAGCACAGAGTATTTCAGGAGAGCAGTGTGCTGGTCTATGGGGGTCACAGAGGGAGATATATGGTGGAGGAGCAGGGTGACAGCAGCACAGAGTATTTCAGGAGAGCAGTGTGCTGGTCTATGGGGGTCACAGGAGATATATGGTGGAGGGAGCAGGGTGACAGCAGCACAGAGTATTTCAGGAGAGCAGTGTGCTGGTCTATGGGGGTCACAGAGGGAGATATATGGTGGAGGAGCAGGGTGACAGCAGCACAGAGTATTTCAGGAGAGCAGTGTGCTGGTCTATGGGGGTCACAGAGGGAGATATATGGTGGAAGGAGCAGGGTGACAGCAGTACAGAGTATTTCAGGAGAGCAGTGTGCTGGTCTATGGGGGTCACAGAGGGAGATATATGGTGGAGGAGCAGGGTGACAGCAGCACAGAGTATTTCAGGAGAGCAGTGTGCTGGTCTATGGGGGTCACAGAGGGAGATATATGGTGGAAGGAGCAGGGTGACAGCAGTACAGAGTATTTCAGGAGAGCAGTGTACTGGTCTATGGGGGTCACAGAGGGAGATATATGGTGGAACGAGCAGGGTGACAGCAGCACAGAGTATTTCAGGAGAGCAGTGTGCTGGTCTATGGGGGTCACAGAGGGAGATATATGGTGGAGGAGCAGGGTGACAGCAGCACAGAGTATTTCAGGAGAGCAGTGTGCTGGTCTATGGGGGTCACAGAGGGAGATATATGGTGGAGGAGCAGGGTGACAGCAGCACAGAGTATTTCAGGAGAGCAGTGTGCTGGTCTATGGGGGTCACAGAGGAGATATATGGTGGAGGAGCAGGGTGACAGCAGCACAGAGTATTTCAGGAGAGCAGTGTGCTGGTCTATGGGGTCACAGAGGGAGATATATGGTGGAGGAGCAGGGTGACAGCAGCACAGAGTATTTCAGGAGAGCAGTGTGCTGGTCTATGGGAGTCACAGAGGAGATATATGGTGGAGGGAGCAGGGTGACAGCAGCACAGAGTATTACAGGAGAGCAGTGTGCTGGTCTATGGGGGTCACAGAGGGAGATATATGGTGGAGGAGCAGGGTGACAGCAGCACAGAGTATTTCAGGAGAGCAGTGTGCTGGTCTATGGGGGTCACAGAGGAGATATATGGTGGAGGAGCAGGGTGACAGCAGCACAGAGTATTTCAGGAGAGCAGTGTGCTGGTCTATGGGGGTCACAGAGGGAGATATATGGTGGAGGAGCAGGGTGACAGCAGCACAGAGTATTTCAGGAGAGCAGTGTGCTGGTCTATGGGGGTCACAGAGGAGATATATGGTGGAGGAGCAGGGTGACAGCAGCACAGAGTATTTCAGGAGAGCTGTGTGCTGGTCTATGGGGGTCACAGAGGGAGATATATGGTGCAGGAGCAGGGTGACAGCAGCACAGAGTATTTCAGGAGAGCAGTGTGCTGGCCTATGGGGGGCACCATGTTCGGTGCGCGGAGCAGCCAGGTATTGTACATAGAGCGCTGTCTCTTATACACATGGATGGACCGTCTGCTTCACAGAAATCCAGGAAACATTTCTGCGGATTGATGGCCTGTTCTGATCCAGACATTGCTCTCTTCAGCTGCCTCACCAGCTCTGACTGCACCTAACTGGAGGTCATGCTGCCCCCTCTATTACCCCAGACCCGTGTGCAGCTGCTGAACCAGGACCACCCTAGAATGGGTCCCCTTTCTGAAGATAATACTGCCATAGTGTTCTCACATAATACCGCCATATAGACCACACATAATACCGCTATATAATTTTCACATAATACTGCCACATATCACACGTAATCCCATACTATAGTTCTCATATAATACCGTCATATAGCTTTTACATCATTCCACAATACTGATCAAGGATAATACTGCCATATAGATCACATATAATACAGTCATATAAATCACACATAATGCCATCATACAGGATGACCCCTGCAGCTCCTGTTATCGCACGCACTGAGCTGTGTGTGCAATGGGGTAAGACATGCAGGGGGGAGAGGAGTGCATAGGATAGGATTAGATACACGGCTCAGCAGTCAGTATCACACAGGATAGGATTAGATACACGGCTCAGCAGTCAGTATCACACAGGATAGGATTAGATACACGGCTCAGCAGTCAATATCACACAGGAGAGGATTAGATACACGGCTCAGCAGTCAGTATCACACAGGATAGGATTAGATACACGGCTCAGCAGTCAGTATCACACAGGATAGGATTAGATACACGGCTCAGCAGTCAGTATCACACAGGATAGGATTAGATACACGGCTCAGCAGTCAGTATCACACAGGAGAGGATTAGATACACGGCTCAGCAGTCAGTATCACACAGGATAGGATTAGATACACAGCTCAGCAGACAGTATCACACAGGATAGGATTAGATACACAGATCAGCAGTCAGTATCACACAGGAGAGGATTAGATACACGGCTCAGCAGTCAGTATCACACAGGAGAGGATTAGATACACGGCTCAGCAGTCAGTATCACACAGGATAGGATTAGATACACAGCTCAGCAGTCAGTATCACAGAAGAGGATTAGATACACGGCTCAGCAGTCAGTATCACACAGGATAGGATTAGATACACAGCTCAGCAGTCAGTATCACAGGAGAGGATTAGATACACGGCTCAGCAGTCAGTATCACACAGGAGAGGATTAGATACACGGCTCAGCAGTCAGTATCACACAGGATAGGATTAGATACACAGCTCAGCAGTCAGTATCACAGAAGAGGATTAGATACACGGCTCAGCAGTCAGTATCACACAGGAGAGGATTAGATACACGGCTCAGCAGTCAGTATTACACAGGATAGGATTAGATACACGGCTCAGCAGTCAGTATCATACAGGATAGGATTAGATACTCGGCTCAGCAGTCAGTATCACACAGGAGAGGATTAGATACAGCTCAGCAGTCAGTATTACACAGGATAGGATTAGATACACAGCTCAGCAGTCAGTATTACACAGGATAGGATTAGATACACAGCTCAGCAGTCAGTATTACACAGGATATTATTAGATACACAGCTCAGCAGTCAGTATCATACAGGAGAGGATTAGATACACGGCTCAGCAGACAGTATCACACAGGAGAGGATTGGATACACGGCTCAGCAGTCAGTATCACACAGGAGAGGATTAGATACACGTCTCAGCAGTCAGTATCACACAGGAGAGGATTAGATACACAGCTCAGCAGTCAGTATCACACAGGAGAGGATTAGATACACGGCTAAGCAGTCAGTATCACACAGGAGAGGATTAGATACACGGCTCAGCAGACAGTATCACACAGGAGAGGATTAGATACACAGCTCAACAGACAGTATTATACAGTATAGGATTAGATACACGGCTCAGCAGTCAGTATCATACAGGAGAGGATTAGATACACGGCTCAGCAGTCAGTATCACACAGGATAGGATTAGATACACGGCTCAGCAGTCAGTATCATACAGGATAGGATTAGATACATGGCTCAGCAGACAGTATCACACAGGATAGGATTAGATACACGGCTCAGCAGTCCGTATCACACAGGATAGGATTAGATACACGGCTCAGCAGTCAGTATCACACATTAGAGGATTAGATACACGTCTCAGCAGTCAGTATCACACAGGAGAGGATTAGATACATGGCTCAGCAGTCAGTATCACACAGGATAGGATTAGATATACGGCTCAGCAGACAGTATCACACAGGAGAGAATTAGATACACAGCTCAGCAGTCAGTATCACACAGGATAGGATTAGATACACAGGTCAGCAGTCAGTATCACACAGAAGAGGATTAGATACATGGCTCAGCAGTCAGTATCACACAGCAGAGGATTACATACACGGCTCAGCAGTCAGTATCACACAGGAGAGGATTAGATACATGGCTCAGCAGTCAGTATCACACAGCAGAGGATTACATACATGGCTCAGCAGTCAGTATCACACAGGAGAGGATTAGATACATGGCTCAGAAGTCAGTATCACACAGGATAGGATTAGATACACGGCTCAGCAGTCAGTATCACACAGGAGAGGATTAGATACACAGCTCAGCAGTCAGTATCACACAGGATAGGATTAGATACACGGCTCACCAGTCAGTATCACAGGAGAGGATTAGATATACGGCTCAGCAGACAGTATCACACAGGATAGGATTAGATACACGGCTCACCAGTCAGTATCACAGGAGAGGATTAGATACACGGCTCAGCAGACAGTATCACACAGGATAGGATTAGATACACGGCTCAGCAGTCAGTATCACACAGGATAGGATTAGATACACCGCTCAGCAGACAGTATCATACAGGATAGGATTAGATACACAGCTCAGCAGTCAGTATCACACAGGATAGGATTAGATACACAGCTCAGCAGTCAGTATCACACAGGATAGGATTAGATACGCGGCTCAGCAGTCAGTATCACACAGCAGAGGATTAGATACACGGCTCAGCAGACAGTATCACACAGGATAGGATTAGATACGCGGCTCAGCAGTCAGTATCACACAGCAGAGGATTAGATACACCACGGTCTGATGTCCTTGATCAGTGGCTGCAGTGAGAGGCTGGGCGGGAGCAGCACAGAGAGACTCTTCCCCTCCCCCGTGTTACCTCTCTGCATGATTAGGACAACAGACCGCAGCACTTCATCTTCTCTAGGGATTCTAGAGATCGCACAACAGGCAGCAGAGAAGAGGACAGGGAATGGCCGCTGACAGTGTGAAAGATGGAGCTGCCCCTCCAACAGCACGGCTCTCGGTCACAGTGGAGCTCACAGACACACTCCACTGTGGCTGAAGAAAGATGGCGCCGACCTGCTGCCTCTGCTGTGATGTGGAGACAGCCCAGGGGGCAAGGCCGGATCGCAGCAGGGAGCAGCTCAATGATAGGTATGGGGTCGGCTCCTGACCGCAGCCTCCTATGCCCAGGGCTGCCGTATTTGCAGAGTGTAAGTGTCGTGCTGGGACTCTTACACTCCTTCAAAGCAAAATGGCGGCACCCAGTGGCTGAAAAAATAATTAATAATAAAAAAGATCTTAAAGTTAAAAAAATTAATTTTGTATTAAAAATAATTGTTTATATAAACAATCGTTTTTAATACAAAAGCAAAATTGCGGCACCTTCCCTTTAAGGACGGACTGATGGGTACGAGAGTGTTAGAAAATAGGCCACAGAGGAGGATGTTGAAATAGTCGAGGCGGGAGATGACTAGGGCATGCACGAGCATTTTGGTAGAGTGAGGGTTGAGGAAAGGACAGAATCTGGAGATATTTTCGTATTTTCGAGCTGGAGGCGACAGGAGGTGGCGAGAGCTTGGATGTGCGGATTGAACGACAGGGCAGAGTCAAGGGTTACTCTGAGGCAGCGGATGTCCGGGACAGAGGAAAGTGTGATTTCATTTATTTTGATAGATAGATCAGGCAGGGAAGATGTGCGAGATGGAGGAAAGATAATTAGCTCAGATTTAGTTTAGCCAAATGACAGCGTACGTAGAATGTGCTGACAAGATAGAAAATCACTTGAAGAAAAATATTATGATGGGCCTGTAAGAGAAAGCGGAGGGTAATGATGCTGTTGGCTTCCTAGAACCCTGAGATCTTATCGGATGAATCTCCCTTCTCTCCCTTCTGTGCTGCTGAATGTGATCATATGGTCCCTACAAGACCAGGTCCCGTCTTTCTGCCCAAACTTCGCTTTTATGATCGACAACATTAAATGTGCAGTGAGGCTAAGTGTGAATTTCTGCACAATAACAGAGTTTCCCTTTATCTGGACTTTTCACTTTGTATTAAAACCGACTAACTTCCAGGAGGATTGTGATAATCTACATAAACCCATCACACCGGTGCCATGATATATCTCTGAGCTGTGCGTGGCTGATGGCTGTAATATACATTTATTCCCGCCTGCAGGAGATGTGTTGGCTCCAGCCCTGGTTTCATGGGTTCACTCCACCTCATAAATTACATTGTTTTTGATCCTAAGAAATTCAGATTACTGCACAATCTCTCCTGAAATGGGGAGCAATATTATTTCCTCTAATCTTCTGGTCAGGGTTCATAGTAGCTCCAATGGTCCACCATAAATGAATGCAACTCTGGTTTACTGCTGTGTAATCTGTATTTGTAGTTTTCAGTTAATGAGATTCTCGTGCTCTGGGGCGGGGCTGTGGGCGGGGCTTTATGTGGTGCTCTGGGGCGGGGCTGTGGATGGGGCTTTATGTGGTGCTCTGGGGCGGGGCTGTGGGTGGGGCTTTATGTGGTGCTCTGGGGCGGGGCTGTGGCTTTATGTGCTGCTCTCATTACATATTCATCTGTATTGGCTTATGACCGGTTGCTGATCCCTCACTGACCTGCCCCCCATTTTACATAATGCCTATAATATTGTGGCTATTGGGAGGCTTAGAAAAAAATTATATCCAGCAAAATGATACCAGCGGCGCCTGTCCAGTAGCATCTATCTCTTACTTATAGAATGCGCAGGCGCCACCATTGACCTTATGACCTGCTATAAGCCAATACAGATGAATATGTAATCAGAGCAGCACATAAAGCCCCGCCCACAGCCCCGCCCTAGAGCATGAGAATCTCATTAACTGAAAACTACAAATACAGATTAAACAACAACCACAAGACGGATTTCATCACCAGGTATCGGTGTAATCAGTATAACGGCACCGACCTGACAGTGTCTGTAGTCACTGAGCACAATCCTGCTGACAGGTTCCCTGTAAGACATCTCCGCTCTGCACTATTATACACAGTTCTCTATAAATGTGTAATATTTCTTCTTGAAACTCATCTGACAGAAAACATTGGAGCTTCCGATAGTTTAGATTGTGAAGTCACCGAGCCCCGTGCTCTAATTCCCCCAGAGAGGTTTCACCACTAGCTCCTCATTTATTACTGATGGAGACTGTTCAGTTTGAGCATTTCAGTAGATGTTATTGTCTATAGTCACAGTTTCTGATTACAGTAGTGTCCACAATACTCTGATTTAACCTCTTCCCGCAGCCAGTTTTGTGTTCTTAATCAGGTCCCATTTTTACAATCTGACGTGGTCACTTTATGTGGTGATAACTTTGGAATTATTCACAAAGGATAATAGAAAACAAATGGATCTTACAAATTATTTTCCAACTTCTCACAATACCCTACATACGATTGTACACTACTCTCTGGGCACATGGCAGTGTTCAGAAGGAAGGAGCGCCATTTAGCTGTTTGACTGCAGATCTAGCTGGAATAGTTTGCAGACAAAATGTATTGGGAGCACTGTTCGTGGTCAACTGGCAGCTCAAAAGATCTCCACCATGAACATGCTTGGCACTATCTTCTCTGCTTTCCATATCCCAAGGATTGCCTTGCTCATCGCCCTTTAACCCCATTACATGGATCTGGACTTACACTGGGACCCCTAGGCTTGGACCATGGTGTTACCTGCTATTCTGTGGTATGAGATGGCAAGAAGAATAGTCAGGTAGCTGGGTCAGAACCAGAAGGACAGAATACAGAATCAGAAGACACAAGAGTAGTCAGTAAACGGGCCACGGTCACAACAGGAAACAAATACACAAGCCACAAGCTGAGCACAGAGGACTGAACCAGAGGAGAACAACGCTGTTTCTGGCAGATTCCGGCCCTGTGCTTTGAGCTTTAGTAGGGTGTGGTACTTTCCAATTGGCTGAAGTAGGGAGCAGATTACTCCAGCTGGACAGCAGGAACAGATCCCAGATGAGATTGGACATACCATATGCAGAAGTCCTAATATGACTAAATGACAGAAAACCAGAATAGTCGAAATCCTCATAAAGTGTTTCCATTTTATAAATTAATTCACTGAGGGTTATAATCTGTACATATGTGGTCAAAATTGTTGGTACCTCTCGTTTAATGACAGAAAAACCCACAATTGTCACAGAAATAACTTGAATCTGACAAAAGTAATAATAAATAAAAGATCTATGAAAAAGAACAAATGAAAGTCAGACATTGCTTTTCAATCATGCTTCCACAGAATTAAAATAAATAAATAAATAAAACTCATGAAATAGGCCTGGACAGAAATGATGGTACCCCTGAAAATAATGTGACAAAAGGGACATGTTAAATCGCGGTGTGTTCACTAACTAGCATCACAGGTGTCTACAATCTTGGAATCAGTGAGTGGCCTGTATATAGGGCTACAGATACTCACTGTCAAAAGAATTATTTCATAAAAATAACAGTTTATTGAAAAAATGATGTTACACGAAAATCACAAAAAAATCATGATAAAAACGTCTTATCAATGACAAGGCACATAGAGAGCTTCTGTGTGAAGGACACAAAAACAGTGGCACTGAGAAAAAGCAGGCTGGGCAAACCGAGGTCATAAATCTCCACCTCAATAAACTTCAATGCAATAGCAAAAAGTGCATAGTGCAAATAAGGTGCAAACATTACACCAATTATCCGAAAAAGTAGAGGGCTTAATATGGGAGGGTATACATCACTGTAAATAAACCCATTAGGCAAATATCACTACCCTAGGGATAAAAGTGACACTCAAACAAAGTCCTGCTTACCCATGTCGCCTGTCAGCGTGTGTCCAGGGCAGCCCTGACGCGCGTTTCGCATGGGCTTCTTCAAGAGGCTGCCTCCTGAAAGTGCATCGGGGCTGCCTTGGACACACGCTGGCAGGCAACATGGGTAAGTAGGACTTTGTTTGAGTGTTGCTTTTTTCCCTAGGGTAGTGATATTTGGCTAATGGATTCATTTAGAGTGATGTATACTCTCTCACATTAAGCCATATTAAGCCCTCTACTTTTTCGGATAATTGGTATAATGTTTGCACCTTATTTGCACTATGCACTTTTTGCTATTGCATTGAAGTTTATTGAGGTGGAGATTTATGGCCTCTGTTTGCTTGTCCAGCCTGCTTTTTCTCAGTGCCACTGTTTTTGTGTCCTTCACACAGAAGCTCTCTATGTGCCTTGTCATTGATAAGAGGTTTTATCATGATTTTTTTTGTGATTTTCTTGTAATATCATGTTTTCAATACACTTTCTTATTTTTATGAAATAATTATTTTTGGACATTTACTCCATGTGTTTGTGCAGGAATTATCTAGTTTGGAGTGTCCATGATCATGTTGATCTAATCCCTTGAAAAGGTATGTAATTGGACCTGTTTAATTAGTATGTATCAGTGGTTTTTGTTCTCAGATACTCATTGTTCTGTTGGGTGACATGGTGTGTATAAAGGCCCCGTCTCACATAGCGATTTACCAACGATCACGACCAGCAATACGACTTGGCTGTGATCGTTGGTAAGTCGTTGTGTGGTCGCTGGGGAGCTGTCACACAGACAGCTCTCTCCAGCGACCAACGATCAGGGGAATGACTTCGGCATCGTTGAAACTGTCTTCAACGATGCCGAAGTCCCCCTGCAGCACCCGGGTAACCAGGGTAAACATCGGGTTACTAAGCGCAGGGCCGCGCTTAGTAACCCGATGTTTACCCTGGTTACCAAAAAAAACAAACAGTACATACTCACCATCTGATGTCCGTCAGGTCCCTTGCCGTCTGCTTCCTGCTCTGACTGAGTGCCGCCGTACAGCGAGAGCAGAGCGCAGCGGTGACGTCACTGCTGTGCTGTGCTCTCACTGTACGGCGGCACTCAGTCAGAGCAGGAAGCAGACGGCAAGGGACCTGACGGACATCAGATGGTGAGTATGTACTGTTTTTTTTTTTTTACATTTACGCTGGTAACCAGGGTAAACATCGGGTTACTAAGCGCGGCCCTGTGCTTAGTAACCCGATGTTTACCCTGGTTACCAGTGAAGACATCGCTGGATCGGTGTCACACACACCGATTCAGCGATGTCAGCGGGACCTCAACGACCAAAAAAAGGTCCAGGCCATTCCAACATGACCAGCGATCTCACAGCAGGGGCCGGGTCGCTGGTACGTGTCACACATAGCGAGATCGCTACTGAGGTCGCTGTTGCGTCACAAAACTTGTGACTCAGCAGCGATCTCGCTAGCGATCTCGCTATGTGAGACGGGGCCTTAACACTCAACATAGACCAGAGGAAGCAAAGGAAAGAGTTGTCTCAGGAGATTAGAAAGAAAATTATAGACCAATATGTTACAGGTAAAAGTTATAAGACCATCTCCAAGCAGCTTGATGTTCCTGTGACTACAGTTGCACATATTATTCAGAAATTTAATATCCGTGGGACTGTAGCCAACCTCCGTGGACGTGGCCGCAGGAGGAAAATTGATGACAAATCAAAGAGACGGATAATACGAATGGTAACAAAAGAGCCCAGAAAATCTTCTAAACAGATTAAATGTGAACTTCAAGCTCAAGGAACAACAGTGTCAGATCGCACCATCTGTCGTATGACCCATAGTACACTTCATGGGAGACAACCAAGGAGGACACCATTGTTGAAAAAAAAATCATAGAAAAGTCAAACTGGAATTTGCCAAACTACATGTTGACATGCCCCAAAGCTTCTGGGAGAGTGTCCTATGGACATATGAGACAAAAATGAAACTTTTTGGCAAGGCACACCAGCTCTATGTTCACAGACAGAAAAATGAAGCATATCAAGAAAAGAACACTGTCCCTACTGTGAAACATGGAGGAGGCTCTGTTCTGTTCTGGGGCTGCTTTGCTGCATCTGGCACACGGTGTCTAGAATCTGTGCAGGGTACACTGAAATCTCAAGACTATCAAGGGATTCTAGAGAGAAATGTGCTGCACAGAGTTAGAAAGCTTGGTCTCAGTCGTAGGTCATGGGTCTTGCAACAGTATAATGACCCAAAACACACAGCTAAAAACACCCAAGAATGGCTAAGACAGAAACATTGGAAGTGGCCTTCTATGAGCCCTGACCTAAATCCTATTGAGTATCTTTGGAAAGAGCTGAAACATGCCATCTGGATAAGGCAACCTTCAAACACGAGACAACTGGAGCAGTTTGCTCTTGAGGAGTGGCCAAAATACCTGTCGAAAGGTGCAGAAGTCTCATTGACAGTTACAGGAATCATTTGATTGCAGTGATTGCCTCAAACGGTTGTGCAGCAAAATATTAAGTTAAGGGTACCATCATTTCTGTCCAGGCCTATTTCATGAGGTTTATTTTTATTTTTTCTAATTCTGTGGAAGCATGGTTGAAAAGCACTGTCTGTCTTTCATTTGTTCATTTTTATAGCTTTTTTATTTCTTATTACTTTTGTCAGATTCAAGTTATTTCTGTGACCATTGTGAGTTTTTCATTAAATGAGGGGTACCAGCAATTTAGACCACGTGTGCAGGAGGAATGAATATTTTGACTCCACAGCCACTTTCCAGAAATTAACACGCAGTGGATATTGGAGAGTGAAAATTACACATTTGCTTTTTATTCGATATTTGGGAGGCAGATTGAACAAACAGTTGAACACCACCTACTACTGGTTCATCCAGCAAGGTTTTCTATTAGACTGTGAATTGTCATTGTCTTGGTAAATAACTAATTAAATATTTTTTTCATAGCTTGCCATTTTTATGGACAGTTTAAGTACAAATGTTCAAAAATGTAAAACTCTAGGATATTTTATTTAAAAAAAAATGTTTATCTTCGCAGATGACTGTACCAGGATATCAGAGGGACAGCTGACATCTTCAATATTTAAATCTGATGATTTTGAGATCCTACAAGATACACCTGAAGTAATTGCTGCTACTCCAGATATATCATCATCCATTAACAGCAAAGATCTGTCATCTGATCCTATGAAACAGGTCCCATCTTCTGATTCATTACTGACTACTAAGGAAAATCAAAGTCACAAAAGAGGCATTAAAAAACAAACTGCTCCTAAAGCAAATAAGTTGTTTTCATGTTCAGAATGTGGGAAATGTTGTACCTCGAAATCAGCTTTGGTTACTCACCATAGAACTCACACGGGAGAGAAGCCTTTTTCATGTTCAGAATGTGGGAAATGTTATAACCGGAAATCAGATTTGGTTAATCACCATAGAACTCACACGGGAGAGAAGCCTTTTTCCTGTTCAGAATGTGGGAAATGTTTTGCACATAAATCAAAATTTGTTAACCACCAGAGAGCTCATGCAGGAGAGAAGCCTTTTTCCTGTTCAGAATGTGGGAAATGTTTTAACCACAAATGGAATCTTGATGAACACCAAAGAACTCACACAGGAGCGAAGCCTTTTTCATGTTCGGCATGTGGGAAATGTTTTATCCTGAAAGGGAATCTTGTTAGGCACCAAATAATGCACACAGCAGAGAAGCCATATTCATGTTCAGAATGTGGGAAATGTTTTAAAAGGAAATTAGATCTTGATCGTCATCAAAGAATCCACACGGAGGAGAAGCCTTTTTCCTGCTCAGAATGTGGGAAATGTTTTAAACAGAAATGGCATCTTTTTAAGCACCAGAGAACTCACACAGGCGAGAAGCCTTTTTCCTGTTCAGAATGTGGGAAATGTTTTCACCAGAAATGGCATCTTGGTAGTCACCAGAGAACTCACACAGGGGAGAAGCCTTTTTCCTGTTCAGAATGTGGGAAATGTTTTAACCATAAATCCTGTTTGGTTACTCACCAGAGAACTCACACAGGGGAGAAGCCTTTTTCCTGTTTAGAATGTGGGAAATGTTTTAACCAGAAATCATGTTTGGTTACTCACCAGAGAACTCACACAGGGGAGAAGCCTTTTTCCTGTTCAGAATGTGGGAAATGTTTTAACCGGAAAGGGAATCGTGATGAACACCAAAGAACTCACACAGAGGAGAAACCTTTTTCATTTTCTTAATGTGGGAAATATTTTACTTGGAAATCAACTGTTAATAAACATCAGAGACATCACATAGGGGAGAAGCCTTTTTTATGTTCATAATATGGAATAGTTTTAACCAAAATTGAATCTTCTTAAATATGTTGTCTCTTATGAAAATAGGATAAAACTAAACTTTATTAATTCCAAATGTAAAACTATACCCATAATTTACCCCCTGAAGGTTATTCAGTAGGTGATTAATAGGAAAAAACATGTACCCTACAGTTCAGTATATAGGGTGATGTGACGTATACACACTCACTCTCCAAGAACCTCATTTCTACAGGTTTCATCGTCCTCACCAAAGGCAACTCATCAGGAGACTAATTAATATTGACCTATATTCAAGCGAGACTAGACAAAAAACTAAAATCCGAAAACCAGCCACATATTGGCAGACCCCAGACCTCAAACTATATACTTCGTAAGTTTATAAGCCACTCCAATGTCAGGAATAGATAGTATGTGACAATACAGTATAATTCTTGTGTTTTTCCTCCTATAGGGACTGCCCTAGTTTTGTATTGTAACAGCTGTTAATTAGTAGTGCAGACAAATTGTCCTAGACCCCGCTCAGGGTAGGTAAGTGTAATGGTTGTTTTTCTTTTCTTTTTTTTATGTTTTCTGATGGGGCCATGCATACCAGGATGGGGGCCAATCATACCAGAATAGGGATGGGGCCCAGCATACTACGATGAGATGGGGGCACTGCATGCCAGGACCGGGATGGGGGCCAATCGTACCAGAATAGGGTGGTGCCCTGCATACTAGGATGAGATGGGGGCCCTGCATACCATTATTAGGATGGGGTTTTGCATACCCATACCAGGCTAGGGATGAGGGAGCTATGTGTATCAGGGTTTGGATGAGGGGGCCATGTGTATCAGGATGTGGGTGAGGGGGCCATATATACCAGGATAGGGGATAATAAGTACAGAATTGACCACATTTTTTCTTTTTTTTGCCTAATTTCCTCCTCTAAAACCTATGTGCATCTTATAGTCCAAAAAATACGTTATATGTATCTTTTTATTTTTTTCTCAGTGAACTCATTCCTCATGTTTGGCCTCATTAAAATAAAAACACTCACATTCAGCTGGCGTGCCAGCTCCACTTCAGCAGTGTTGAGGCTTACTGTCCCGGGGCTTATGTGAGGTTGTTACATCACACGAGCCCTGCACCTGATCAGCGGCAGCTTCACTGTTCCTTCCTTCAGACGTATTGAACATGAACAGGAAGCCAGGGTCACGGCTGCTCTCTGACGGCCTCATGATGCTTGATTTGTCTGAAGGTGGGGACAGTGACGTCAGCGCTGATTGGGCAAAGGGCTCACATGACGTAAAAACCTCAAAAGAGACCCAAGAACACAAGCGCCAACATCAGTGAAATGGCGCCACCATGGGAGGTTGGTATGAGGATTTTTATTTTAACAGGCCCAAACATGAGGAATGAGAAGGGCTTGTCCAACTAGTTGTCATTAAACCTTTATAAACATCTAAAATCCCACACAGCTAATAGCCATTATTATACCTAGAGGGTGAGAAATGAATTACAGGAAAATCGTATTTTGTCGACCTTCAAAACTAACTCAGACGGGGAGAACCTATATATATTATTGACAAATTGTATAAAAACATGATGCGTGCAACGTGCGTTCAAGGTGAGAATATTATATGGGAGTTTTATAGGATAAACCAAAAACCAACAGAAAATAAATGACCCAAAACAAACATTTATCAGTAACAAAAACTCCTCTTTATTAAGTAAAGTATAAAAGAATTGCACCATTTTCCGATACCCATGGCATCTCCATTTTTCATGATCTTGGGTTGGGTGAAGGCTTATTTTTTGCATGCTGAGCTGACGGTTTTAATTATACCATTTTGATGCAGATACGATCTTTTGATCGCCTGTTATTGCATTTTAGTTTCAATAAGTTTTATTTAGAAAGTATACAACAGCTTGGATAGGTTCTACCACACAGGGAAGGTGGGAATTTCAGTAATAATGAACAAATACAAGTTTTTACATACGGGGAGACAAGACAAAGATAGGAAGGGACAGTACAAAAGGAAGACAAACAGGTAATCCACGGTGTGTTTTACACCAGCTTATTGTCAACTATCGCAGGGAATGGCAACAACATAGTCAGAATTTCAGATTCAGATTAGGTCATACAGGGGGTGTTAATTTAAGGTAGAAAAAGAAAGAATATAATTTATAACAAGATCTGCTTAAGCACAGACATTAGAGTTGAGCGACTTTCATTTTTTTAAGATCGAGTCGGGTTTTGTGAAACCCGATTTTGTCCAGAGTCGAGTCGAGTGCAGTCGGCCGATTATCGCTAAAAGTCGGGGATCGACCGAAACATGAAACCCAATGCAAGTCAATGGGGAAGCATAGTCGGCAGTGAGTGGAGGCCAGGAAAACACCTACAGTGCCCATTTTAATGCCAAAAACATCCATTCTTGTTTCTGAAGCTTGTCAATCTTAATTAACTTTATAATAATAGTTGGGCATAGGGAATTGGGGGTCATTTGGCAAAAGTTGTGGGGGGAGTAGGGCCGGCTCAAGTTTTTCGTGGGCCCAGGAAATGCGGACTACGTCACGGCGGTGTTGCAGGGAAAGGTAAGTATTTCAACGTTGCAAGTGCTGTGATCCTGAGCAAGCAGGGGGGGCCCACTCGTTCGCATTGGCACTGGCACAGGGCCCCTCAAAGTACAGCGATGTGTGTTTGCATGGCGGGGGCGCCTCCCACCAGCAGCGACACTTTTGCGTACTCTGAGGGGCCCTGTGCCAGTGACGTCGCCAACGAGTATGCCCCCCCACCTGATGAAGGAACCTGCACTTTCATCTGCACCTTCCTCTCTGTCCCTGTGTAAGGTGGTATAACATGCGGGAAGGGGAACCTTACTTTCAGCAGGGTCAGATTCTGGCTGTGTAGAGTATAAGGGGAATGTAGTGGTCTAGGTCAATGTACCAGCAGACTCATCTAGCAGTGGCTGGGCAATGGGCAGGATGAGGAAGAAACAGATATAGGGCCAAAGAATAAAGTAGGCTAAATGCAGTTCAAAATTGGTAACAGGACTAAACAGGCGGCATTGCTTTGTTCAGTGGAGTAGCAAACCCAAGAGCAGCAGACACTGTTTCAAGGGCCTAACCACACTAGTAGGCCAAATGCAGTTTAATATCTGATAGTATAGGGCGAAAGCCAGAATGTGGAAGCTCAGCTTTGTTCAGTTGAGGACAACACCAGGCAGGGGCAGACAGACACCTTTAGTAGGCCGGAACAGCCAATTTTTAAAAAAAACAGCAGTTAGTAAGAGGCAGAAGGTAGAAGCTCAGCTTTATTCAGTTGAGGACAACACCAGGCAGGGGCAGACAGACACCTTTAGTAGGCCGGAACAGCCAATTGCATTTTTAAAAATGGTAATTTGGAACTGAAGGTTGAAGCTCAGCTTTATTCAGTTGAGGACAACACCAGGCAGGGGCAGACAGACACCTTTAGTAGGCCGGAACAGCCAATGGCATTTTTAAAAATGGTAATTTGGAACAGAAGGTAGAAGCTCAGCTTTATTCAGTTGAGGACAACACCAGGCAGGGGCAGACAGACACCTTTAGTAGGCCGGAACAGCCAATTTTTTAAAAAAACAGCAGTTAGTAAGAGGCAGAAGGTAGAAGCTCAGCTTTATTCAGTTGAGGACAACACCAGGCAGGGGCAGACATTCACCTTTAGTAGGCCGGAACAGCCAATTTTTTAAAAAAACAGCAGTTAGTAAGAGGCAGAAGGTAGAAGCTCAGCTTTATTCAGTTGAGGACAACACCAGGCAGGGGCAGACAGACACCTTTAGTAGGCCGGAACAGCCAATTGCATTTTTAAAAATGGTAATTTGGAACTGAAGGTTGAAGCTCAGCTTTATTCAGTTGAGGACAACTGTTGTGAAATTGGATTCTGGGCTCCCCCGGTGGCCACTTGTGGAATTGAACTTGTGTGCATCATCCCCTCTGTTCACCTGCTCCTATCAGGATGTGGGAGTCGCTATATAACCTTGCTCCTCTGTCAGTTTCATGCCGGTCAACAATGTAATCAGAAGCCTTCTGTGCTTGTTCCTGCTACTAGACAACCCCCAGCTAAGTTGGACTTTTGTCCTTGTGTTTTTTTTGCATTTTGTTCCTGTTCACAGCTGCTTTTTCGTTACTGTGTCTGGAAAGCTCTTGTGATCGGAAATTGCCACTCTGGTGTTATGAGTTAATGCTAGAGTCTTAAAGTAATTTCTGGATGGTGTTTTGATAGAGTTTTCTGCTGACCATGAAAGTGCCCTTTCTGTCTTCCTGCTATCTAGTAAGCGGACCTCGATTTTGCTAAACCTATTTTCATACTACGTTTGTCATTTCATCTAAAATCACCGCCAATATATGTGGGGGCCTCTGTCTGCCTTTTGGGAAAATTTCTCTAGAGGTGAGCCAGGACTGTCTTTTCCTCTGCTAGGATTAGGTAGTTCTCCGGCTGGCGCTGGGCATCTAGGGATAAAAAACGTAGGCATGCTACCCGGCCACTTCTAGTTGTGCGGCAGGTTTAGTTCATGGTCAGTATAGTTTCCATCTTCCAAGAGCTAGTTCTCATATTTGCTGGGCTATGTTCTCTCGCCATTGAGAATCATGACAGACAACACCAGGCAGGGGCAGACATTCACCTTTAGTCGGCCGGAACAGCCAATTTTTAAAAAAAACAGCAGTTAGTAAGAGGCAGAAGGTAGAAGCTCAGCTTTATTCAGTTGAGGACAACACCAGGCAGGGGCAGACAGACACCTTTAGTAGGCCGGAACAGCCAATTGCATTTTTAAAAATGGTAATTTGGAACTGAAGGTTGAAGCTCAGCTTTATTCAGTTGAGGACAACACCAGGCAGGGGCAGACAGACACCTTTAGTAGGCCGGAACAGCCAATTTTTAAAAAAAACAGCAGTTAGTAAGAGGTAGAAGGTAGAAGCTCAGCTTTATTCAGTTGAGGACAACACCAGGCAGGGGCAGACAGACACCTTTAGTAGGCCGGAACAGCCAATTGCATTTTTAAAAATGGTAATTTGGAACTGAAGGTTGAAGCTCAGCTTTATTCAGTTGAGGACAACACCAGGCAGGGGCAGACAGACACCTTTAGTAGGCCGGAACAGCCAATTTTTTTAAAAAACAGCAGTTAGTAAGAGGCAGAAGGTAGAAGCTCAGCTTTATTCAGTTGAGGACAACACCAGGCAGGGGCAGACAGACACCTTTAGTAGGCCGGAACAGCCAATTTTTTAAAAAAACAGCAGTTAGTAAGAGGCAGAAGGTAGAAGCTCAGCTTTATTCAGTTGAGGACAACACCAGGCAGGGGCAGACAGACACCTTTAGTAGGCCGGAACAGCCAATGGCATTTTTAAAAATGGTAATTTGGAACAGAAGGTAGAAGCTCAGCTTTATTCAGTTGAGGACAACACCAGGCAGGGGCAGACATTCACCTTTAGTAGGCCGGAACAGCCAATTGCATTTTTAAAAATGGTAATTTGGAACTGAAGGTTGAAGCTCAGCTTTATTCAGCTGAGGGCAACACCAGGCAGGGGCAGACATTCACCTTTACTAGGCCGGAACAGCCAATTTTTTAAAAAAACAGCAGTTAGTAAGAGGCAGAAGGTAGAAGCTCAGCTTTATTCAGTTGAGGACAACACCAGGCAGGGGCAGACAGACACCTTTAGTAGGCCGGAACAGCCAATTGCATTTTTAAAAATGTTAATTTGGAACTGAAGGTTGAAGCTCAGCTTTATTCAGTTGAGGACAACACCAGGCAGGGGCAGACAGACACCTTTAGTAGGCCGGAACAGCCAATTTTTTAAAAAAACAGCAGTTAGTAAGAGGCAGAAGGTAGAAGCTCAGCTTTATTCAGTTGAGGACAACACCAGGCAGGGGCAGACAGACACCTTTAGTAGGCCGGAACAGCCAATTGCATTTTTAAAAATGGTAATTTGGAACTGAAGGTTGAAGCTCAGCTTTATTCAGTTGAGGACAACACCAGGCAGGGGCAGACATTCACCTTTAGTAGGCCGGAACAGCCAATTTTTAAAAAAAACAGCAGTTAGTAAGAGGCAGAAGGTAGAAGCTCAGCTTTATTCAGTTGAGGACAACACCAGGCAGGGGCAGACATTCACCTTTAGTAGGCCGGAACAGCCAATTTTTTAAAAAAACAGCAGTTAGTAAGAGGCAGAAGGTAGAAGCTCAGCTTTATTCAGTTGAGGACAACACCAGGCAGGGGCAGACATTCACCTTTAGTAGGCCGGAACAGCCAATTTTTTTAAAAAACAGCAGTTAGTAAGAGGCAGAAGGTAGAAGCTCAGCTTTATTCAGTTGAGGACAACACCAGGCAGGGGCAGACAGACACCTTTAGTAGGCCGGAACAGCCAATTGCATTTTTAAAAATGGTAATTTGGAACTGAAGGTTGAAGCTCAGCTTTATTCAGTTGAGGACAACACCAGGCAGGGGCAGACAGACACCTTTAGTAGGCCGGAACAGCCAATTGCATTTTTAAAAATGGTAATTTGGAACTGAAGGTTGAAGCTCAGTTTTATTCAGTTGAGGACAACACCAGGCAGGGGCAGACAGACACCTTTAGTAGGCCGGAACAGCCAATTTTTTAAAAAAACAGCAGTTAATAAGAGGCAGAATGTAGAAGCTCAGCTTTATTCAGTTGCAGCTTCTTGGCAATAATATAAAGAAGACGCGACAGGACAACACTCGGTGGATGCCATATCTGTGTTTTCAATGGAAAAAAACCTTTCAGTTAACTACTTGCAGGAGCAAGTTTTTGTAGCTGGTGGACAATTTTTTTAAAAAAAAGCAGTTAATAAGAGGCAGAAGGTAGAAGCTCAGCTTTATTCAGTTGCAGCTTCTTGGCAATAATATAAAGAAGATGCGACAGGACAACACTCGGTGGATGCCATATCTGTGTTTTCAATGGAAAAAAACCTTTCAGTTAACTACTTGCAGGAGAAAGTTTTTGTAGCTGGTGGACAATTTTTGTACTGTACCAGTTTTTTGTTGTATGTGTTTTTGTTTTTAATGTTAAAATGTCTGCATTTGATATCTCTCCAGTATTTTCTTTTTTATAAGCAAAATACTGCAGTTTTACATCGGTTACATGGATACACAGGCAGCTTGGTGGTGAGTGGAGGAGTATTTAAAGTAGGGACCGCAGACAGGCTATCAAAGGCCTAAAATAACAAACAATAGGCTCATGGCAGCTTTACAGCGGTTACATGGATACACGGGCAGGCAGCTTGGTGGTGAGTGGAGGAGTATTTAAAGTAGGGACCGCAGACAGGCTATCACAGGCCTAAAATAACAAACAATAGGCTCATGGCAGTTTTACATCGGTTACATGGATACACGGGCAGGCAGCTTGGTGGTGAGTGGAGGAGTATTTAAAGTAGGGACCGCAGACAGGCTATCAAAGGCCTAAAATAACAAACAATAGGCTCATGGCAGTTTTACAGCAGTTACATGGATACACGGGCAGGCAGCTGGTGATGAGTGGAGGAGTATTTAAAGTAGGGACCGCAGACAGGCTATCAAAGGCCTAAAATAACAAACAATAGGCTCATGGCAGTTTTACAGCGGTTACATGGATACACGGGCAGGCAGCTGGTGATGAGTGGAGGAGTATTTAAAGTAGGGACCGCAGACAGGCTATCAAAGGCCTAAAATAACAAACAATAGGCTCATGGCTGTTTTACATCGGTTATATGGATACACAGGCAGCTTGGTGGTGAGTGGAGGAGTATTTAAAGTAGGGACCGCAGACAGGCTATCAAAGGCCTAAAATAACAAACAATAGGCTCATGGCAGTTTTACAGCGGTTACATGGATACACAGGCAGGCAGCTTGGTGGTGAGTGGAGGAGTATTTTAAGTAGGGACCGCAGACAGGCTATCAAAGGCCTAAAATAACAAACAATAGGCTCATGGCAGTTTTACAGCGGTTACATGGATACACGGGCAGGCAGCTGGTGATGAGTGGAGGAGTATTTAAAGTAGGGACCGCAGACAGGCTATCAAAGGCCTAAAATAACAAACAATAGGCTCATGGCAGCTTTACAGCGGTTACATGGATACACGGGCAGGCAGCTTGGTGGTGAGTGGAGGAGTATTTAAAGTAGGGACCGCAGACAGGCTATCAAAGGCCTAAAATAACAAACAATAGGCTCATGGCAGTTTTACAGCGGTTACATGGATACACGGGCAGGCAGCTGGTGATGAGTGGAGGAGTATTTAAAGTAGGGACCGCAGACAGGCTATCAAAGGCCTAAAATAACAAACAATAGGCTCATGGCAGTTTTACAGCGGTTACATGGATACACGGGCAGGCAGCTGGTGGTGAGTGGAGGAGTATTTAAAGTAGGGACCGCAGACAGGCTATCAAAGGCCTAAAATAACAAACAATAGGCTCATGGCAGTTTTACAGCGGTTACATGGATACACGGGCAGGCAGCTTGGTGGTGAGTGGAGGAGTATTTAAAGTAGGGACCGCAGACAGGCTATCAAAGGCCTAAAATAACAAACAATAGGCTCATGGCAGCTTTACAGCGGTTACATGGATACACAGGCAGCTTGGTGGTGAGTGGAGGAGTAATGCAAGGAGTGTCTGTCCCAGTACTCCCAAAATATAAATAGATGTTAATGTCTCGCAAAACAACCAAAACAAAAAAAAAGGTGGCATACTTAGGTACAGGGGTGGGCTCATCTACTGAGTTTCTGACATAGTAATTTGGCAGTAACTATTTAATGGTGCCAATATAGGACACAGACACAGACTACTTTAAGTTGCATCATAGATGTCTACAAATTTGTATTGTCAGTGCCAGACATTGAATGATGTCAGCGAATAGACTAAAGATTGGTGGAGCTGTGCGACATAATTTTGCACGTGGTAGAGCACATTTTGAGCTGGGGTAGGGGGGAACTCTCTTGAGGCCGGCGGGACCGCCCCAGGGCCCCTCATGTTACAACGGTGTGTCTGACGTTGGGTGCGCACCACCACCGCCAGAGACACTACATTGTACTATGAGGGACCCAGTAGCAATGCCGTCAACCAAAAGCGAGCACACCCACCTCTTCAGACAAACAGCAGTCTCACGGGTGCTTGCGCCAAGTCGCGATACCACGGCCCCGTGTGGGGAGTTTTGCCATTTAGGGAGGTGTAAACATGTCGTATGCTGTACAATCAGCTGCAGCAAATTAGACATTAGAAAAGTAATTCACAGGCAAGAGCTTTTCATAGGAAAGCTAGGTGTCGGCCGGGCAAGGTGGGGCAAAAGATTTCGAAATCCAGTTGTGGTTCATTTTAATGAATGTTAGATCGTCAACATTTTGGGTAGCCAGACGAGTCCTTTTTTCGGTTAATATTGAACCTGCAGCACTGAATACTCTTTCTGATAGGACACTTGCTGCCGGGCAAGCAAGCTCCTGCAATGCATATTCTGCCAATTCTGGCCAGGTGTCTAATTTGGAGGCCCAGTAATCAAATGGGAATGACGGTTGAGGGAGAACATCGATAAGGGATGAAAAATAGTTAGTAACCATACTGGACAAATGTTGTCTCCTGTCACTTTCAATTGATGCAGCAGTACCTGTCCTGTCTGCGGTCATAGCAAAATCACTCCACAACCTGGTCAGAAAACCCCTCTGTCCAACGCCACTTCTGATGTGTGCACCCCTAACACTCCTAGTCTGCTGCCCCCTGGAGCTCGTGTGAGAACGATCACGTGCGCTGTGTGCTGGGAATGCCTGAAGCAAACGGTCAACAAGAGTTGATTGTTTGGTTGCTAATATTAGTTCCAAGTTCTCATGTGGCATAATATTTTGCAATTTGCCTTTATAGCGTGGATCAAGGAGGCAGGCCAACCAGTAATCGTCATCGTTCATCATTTTCGTAATGCGTGTGTCCCTTTTTAGGATACGTAAGGCATAATCCGCCATGTGGGCCAAAGTTCCAGTTGTCAAATCTCCGGTTGTGATTGGTTGAGGGGCAGTTGCAGGCAAATCTACGTCACTTGTGTCCCTCAAAAAACCAGAACCCGGCCGTGACACGCAACCAATTTCCTGTGCCCCCGGGAAAGGTTCGGCATTAAAAATATACTCATCCCCATCATCCTCCTCGTCCTCCACCTCCTCTTCGCCCGCTACCTCGTCCTGTACACTGCCCTGACCAGACAATGGCTGACTGTCATCAAGGCTTTCCTCTTCCTCTGGTGCAGACGCCTGCTCCTTTATGTGCGTCAAACTTTGCATCAGCAGACGCATTAGGGGGATGCTCATGCTTATTACGGCGTTGTCTGCACTAACCAGCCGTGTGCATTCCTCAAAACACTGAAGGACTTGACACATGTCTTGTATCTTAGACCACTGCACACCTGACAACTCCATGTCTGCCATCCTACTGCCTGCCCGTGTATCCTCCCACAAATAAATAACAGCACGCCTCTGTTCGCACAGTTTCTGAAGCATGTGCAGTGTTGAGTTCCACCTTGTTGCAACGTCTATGATTAGGCGATGCTGGGGAAGGTTCAAAGACCGCTGATAGGTCTGCATACGGCTGGCGTGTACAGGCGAACGTCGGATATGTGAGCAAAGTGCACGCACTTTGAGGAGCAGGTCGGAGAACCCAGGATAAGTTTTCAATAAGCACTGCACCACCAGGTTTAAGGTGTGAGCCAGGCAAGGAATGTGTTTCAGTTGGGAAAGGGAGATGGCAGCCATGAAATTCCTTCCATTATCACTCACTACCTTGCCTGCCTCAAGATCTACTGTGCCCAGCCACGACTGCGTTTCTTGTTGCAAGAACTCGGATAGAACTTCCGCGGTGTGTCTGTTGTCGCCCAAACACTTCATAGCCAATACAGCCTGCTGACGCTTGGCAGTAGCTGGCCCATAATGGGACAACTGGTGTGCAACAGTGTCATCTGCCGATGGAGTGGTTGGCAGACTGCGTTCTGTGGAAGAGCTGTAGCTTCTGCAGGAGGACGAGGAGGAGGAGGAGGAGGGGGTGCGAACGCCTACAGCCAACTGTTTCCTAGACCGTGGGCTAGGCACAACTGTCCCTAAATTGATGTCGCCTGTGGACCCTGCATCCACCACATTCACCCAGTGTGCCGTGATGGACACATAACGTCCCTGGCCATGCCTACTGGTCCATGCATCTGTAGTCAGGTGCACCTTTGTACTCACAGATTGCCTGAGTGCATGGACGATGCGCTGTTTAACATGCTGGTGCAGGGCTGGGATGGCTTTTCTGGAAAAAAAGTGTCGACTGGGTAGCTCGTATCGTGGTTCAGCGTACTCCATCAGGGCTTTGAAAGCTTCGCTTTCAACTAACCGGTAGGGCATCATCTCTAACGAGATTAGTCTAGCTATGTGGGCGTTAAAACCCTGTGTACGCGGATGCGAGGATAAGTACTTCCTTTTTCTAACCAGAGTCTCATGTAGGGTGAGCTGGACTGGAGAGCTGGAGATCGTGGAACTTTCGGGTGTGCCGGTGTACATGGCAGACTGAGAGACGGTTGGAGACGGTATTGTTTCCGCCGGTGCCCTAGATGCAATATTTCCTCCTACAAAACTGGTGGTTCCCTGACCCTGACTGCTTTTGGCTGGCAAAGAAACCTGCACAGATACTGCCGGTGGTGCGGAAAATGGTGGCCTTACAGTGACGGAAGGGATGTTGCGTTGCTGACTAGCTTCATTGGCCGAGGGTGCTACAACCTTAAGGGACGTTTGGTAGTTAGTCCAGGCTTGAAAATGCATGGTGGTTAAGTGTCTATGCATGCAACTAGTATTTAGACTTTTCAGATTCTGACCTCTGCTTAAGCTAGTTGAACATTTTTGACAGATGACTTTGCGCTGATCAGTTGGATGTTGTTTAAAAAAATGCCAGACTGCACTCTTCCTAGACTCGGATCCCTTTTCAGGGATTGCAGACTGAGCTTTAACCGGATGGCCACGCTGTCCTCCAACAGGTTTTGGCTTTGACACGCGTTTTGGGCCAGATACGGGCCCGGCAGATGGAACCTGTTGCGATGTTGATGCCTGCTGCGGCCCCTCCTCCACCTCCGCTTCTGAACTACTGCCGCCTGCACCCTGTTCCCCCAATGGCTGCCAATCGGGGTCAATAACTGGGTCATCTATTACCTCCTCTTCGAGCTCGTGTGCAACTTCGTCTGTGTCACTGTGTCGGTCGGTGGTATAGCGTTCGTGGTGGGGCAACATAGTCTCATCAGGGTCTGATTGTGGATCTGTACCCTGAGAGGGCAATGTGGTGGTCTGAGTCAAAGGAGCAGCATAGTACTCTGGCTGTGGCTGTGCATCAGTGCACTCCATGTCAGAATCTACTTGTAATGGGCATGGCCTGTTAAATGTTTCACTTTCTAAGCCAGGGACGGTATGTGTAAAGAGCTCCATGGAGTGACCCGTTGTGTCGCCTGCTGCATCCTTCTCTCTTGTTGTAGTTTTTGCTGAGGAGGACAAGGAAGCGACTTGTCCCTGACCGTGAACATCCACAAGCGACGCGCTGCTTTTACATTTACCAGTTTCGGAAGAGGAGGCAAAAGAGCTAGAGGCTGAGTCTGCAATGTAAGCCAAAACTTGCTGTTGCTGCTCCGCCTTTAAAAGCGGTTTTCCTACTCCCAGAAAAGAGAGCGTTCGAGGCCTTGTGTAGCCTGACGACGAAACTGGCTCCACAGCTCCAGACTTAGGTGGAATATTTTTATCCCCACGACCACCTGATGCTCCACTACCACTACCATCATTACCAGCTGACAATGAACGCCCACGACGACCTCTTGCACCAGACTTCCTCATTGTTTTAAAATCTTAACCAAAGTAACTTTATTTGTTGCTGTCAAACAACTTACACGGTGAGCTATAACTTCAGTATGATTTCAATATCCCTTAACAGGTTGGTGAGACCACAAGGAAAATCAGGCACAATGTTACACACTCTGTTTTCTGTGGCACAAAATCACAGAGATGACACACACGCAGGACTGTCACTCAAGCACTAATGTCAATATTAATCTCCCACCTAATTTTTTTTTTTTTTTTCTCAGGGAGACTTTAGAAACCAAATAATATTAAAAAAAAAACAAACAAAAAAAGGCTTTCTATGGCCCACAATTAGAGAGAGAGAGGTGGCACACCCAGGAGTCAAGACTGGCGCACAAGCTGAAAGGGCAATATTACTCTCCCACTGTTTTTTTATGTATTTTTTGTTTTTTAAGGGAGACTTTAGAAACCAAATAATATTAAAAAAACCAAAAAAATAAATAGCCTTTCTATGGCCCACTGAATGAGAGAGAGAGGTGGCACACCCAGGAGTCAAGACTGGCACACAAGCTGAAAGGGCAATATTACTCTCCCACTGTTTTTTTATGTATTTTTTGTTTTTTAAGGGAGACTTTAGAAACCCAATAATATTTTAAAAAAAAAATAAATAGGCTTTCTATGGCCCACTGAATGAGAGAGGTGGCACACCCAGGAGTCAAGACTGGCACACAAGCTGAAAGGGCAATATTACTCTCCCACTGTTTTTTTATGTTTTTTTTTTTTTCAGGGAGACTTTAGAAACCAAATAATAAGAAAAAAAATAAATAAATAGGCTTTCTATGGCCCACTGAATGAGAGATAGCACACACAGCAGTGGCACACAAGCCCTGACTGAGGCCAATATTTTTCTACCACTGATTGATGTAGTGTTTTTGTGTTGAGGTAGATTTTAGAACACAAATCAAGGAAAAAAAAAAATGCTTTCTATGGCCCACTGAATGAGAGAGAGAGGTGGCACACCCAGGAGTCAAGACTGGCACACAAGCTGAAAGGGCAATATTACTCTCCCACTGTTTTTTTATGTATTTTTTGTTTTTTAAGGGAGACTTTAGAAACCCAATAATATTTAAAAAAAAAAAAAAAATAGGCTTTCTATGGCCCACTGAATGAGAGAGGTGGCACACCCAGGAGTCAAGACTGGCACACAAGCTGAAAGGGCAATATTACTCTCCCACTGTTTTTTTATGTTTTTTTTTTTTTCAGGGAGACTTTAGAAACCAAATAATATTAAAAAAACCAAAAAAATAAATAGGCTTTCTATGGCCCACTGAATGAGAGAGAGAGGTGGCACACCCAGGAGTCAAGACTGGCACACAAGCTGAAAGGGCAATATTACTCTCCCACTGTTTTTTTATTATTTTTTTTTTTTTCAGGGAGACTTTAGAAACCAAATAATAAGAAAAAAAAAATAAATAAATAGGCTTTCTATAGCCCACTGAATGAGAGATAGCACACACAGCAGTGGCACACAAGCCCTGACTGAGGCCAATATTTTTCTCCCACTGATTGATGTAGTGTTTTTGTGTTGAGGTAGATTTTAGAACACAAATCAAGGAAAAAAAAAAAAAATGCTTTCTATGGCCCACTGAATGAGAGAGGTGGCACACCCAGGAGTCAAGACTGGCACACAAGCTGAAAGGGCAATATTACTCTCCCACTGTTTTTTTATGTATTTTTTGTTTTTTAAGGGAGACTTTAGAAACCCAATAATATTTAAAAAAATAAATAAATAGGCTTTCTATGGCCCACTGAATGAGAGGGAGAGAGGTGGCACACCCAGGAGTCAAGACTGGCACACAAGCTGAAAGGGCAATATTACTCTCCCACTGTTTTTTTATGTTTTTTTTGTTTTTTAAGGGAGACTTTAGAAACCAAATAATATTAAAAAAACCAAAAAAATAAATAGGCTTTCTATGGCCCACTGAATGAGAGAGAGAGGTGGCACACCCAGGAGTCAAGACTGGCGCACAAGCTGAAAGGGCAATATTACTCTCCCACTGTTTTTTTATGTATTTTTTGTTTTTTAAGGGAGACTTTAGAAACCAAATAATATTAAAAAAAAAACAAAAAAAGGCTTTCTATGGCCCACAATTAGAGAGAGAGAGAGGTGGCACACCCAGGAGTCAAGACTGGCGCACAAGCTGAAAGGGCAATATTACTCTCCCACTGTTTTTTTATTTATTTATTTTTTTCAGGGAGACTTTAGAAACCAAATAATAAGAAAAAAAAATAAATAAATAAATAGGCTTTCTATAGCCCACTGAATGAGAGATAGCACACACAGCAGTGGCACACAAGCCCTGACTGAGGCCAATATTTTTCTACCACTGATTGATGTAGTGTTTTTGTGTTGAGGTAGAATTTAGAACACAAATCACGGAAAAAATAAATAGGCTTTCTATGGCCCACTCAGTGAGAGATGGCACACACAGGGATGGCACTGTAGCAGAAATGCCAATCTTAATCTCCCACAAAAAAAAAAAAACAAAAACAAAAAAAAACAGGGACTGTCCTACAATTACTATCTCCCTGCAGTAATCTAAGCCAGGTATGGCAGGCAGCAATAGGAGTGGACTGATGCACAAATTAAATAAAAAGTGTGGACAAACAAAAAAGATAGCTGTGCAGAAAGGAACAAGAGGATATGTGCTTTGAAAAAAGCAGTTGGTTTCCACAGTGGCGTACACACAGCAATACAGCTATCACGGAGCCTTCTAGGGCAGCCCAATGAGCTACAGCGCTGAGGAAAAAAAAAAAAAATAGCTTCCACTGTTCCTGCACACCGAAGGTGGTGTTGGACAGTGGAAATCGCTACAGCACAAGCGGTTTGGTGGTTAGTGGACCCTGCCTAACGCTATCCCTGCTTCTGACGAAGCGGCAGCAACCTCTCCCTAAGCTCAGATCAGCAGCAGTAAGATGGCGGTCGGCGGGAACGCCCCTTTATAGCCCCTGTGACGCCGCAGACAGCAAGCCAATCACTGCAATGCCCTTCTCTAAGATGGTGGGGACCAGGACCTATGTCATCACGCTGCCCACACTCTGCGTTCACCTTCATTGGCTGAGAAATGGCGCTTTTCGCGTCATTGAAACGCGACTTTGGCGCGAAAGTCACGTACCGCATGGCCGACAAGCACAGGGGTCGGATCGGGTTTCATGAGACGCCGACTTAGCCAAAAGTCGGCGACTTTTGAAAATGATCGACCCGTTTCGCTCAACCCTAACAGACATGTGATTAAACCCCTAATCCTATGTTTGGACATCTTCCCCAAGACCTTCAGGCCCCGTCTCATCAGGGTGACAAAAGCATGGCCTGATTTAGTTGCATGTTCGGATCTAGATCTATCCTCAGGTTCCATATCTTAAAGAAGGAGTCCAACATATCAGCTCTGGTGGCTTCAATACTCTCATATAGTATGATAGCATTCATCCTCTCTCTTACCAGAGATATAGAGAGTGAAGGGGACTGATTTTGGCAGCCATAAATAGAAAATTTACCAATCTGTAAGCTATTAGTGAATCACGGAGGTTTTGCCCCTAGGAGATAGATAGAGGGGTCTAATTGGACTGTCCCTCCAAACATTTGTTCAACGAGAAGTTTCACTTCATGCCACAGGTCTGATACCCCTGGGCAAGTCCACCAAATATGTTTCATATCGCCTAGTAAATTGCATCTCCTGAAATATTTGTCTGAAACATTTGGGTAAATGCTATTAAGTTTTGCTGGGACACGATGCGTTCTGTGGAGAACTTTCAGAGAAGTCTCCACAAGAGACATCTGGTGGCTACCTCTTGATAGCGTATTGCAGCATCATTGCCAACTCTCCACAGACATAGTGAAGCCAAAATCCCTCCTCCCATTGTACCATATATTTTATTTTTTTCTTGTCGTGTGGAGGATAGATGGATGGTTGAGTAGACTAATGATATTGTTCCCCTTCTCAGAGGGTAATTTAGACATTTTTGTTCAAAGCTTGAAGCATTGAGAAAAGACTCATTTTGAAAAATGTGTTTGGCAAAGTGAAGAATCTGGTTTACACGTATGGCTTCTCTGGTTGGGGGTTATATTTCTGAATAAATTCTTGCCTATTAAGTAATGTGTTAAATGGAGATAAAAGGTGTTTTAATATGGAGATCCCTTTTAGCTTCCACCATGAAAAGAGAATGGGGTTCAAGGCCAGGCAGAAACATTGGCTTGTTAAATAATGAGATTAGAGGGGAAGGGTTGGACTGGAGTTTAAATTTGAATCTTACTTTCCTCCAGAGTATTAGGGAGTGGGCTGTGAAAGGCACTGTGATGGTCAAACCCTGTGGAAGCTTTTCTGTAGTCCACATGAGACCTGGTAATGAGAATGGCTTTGTGAGAAATGACTCCAAGAGAACCATCTAGGTTTGCTGGTAGGTGTACATATGTTAGTTGAGCTATTTGGGCTGACTTGAAATATAGTGCGAAGTTGGGCAAAGATAATCATCCCAATCTCCGGTGGTGAAACATAATTTTTTGTGAGATTCTAGGTCTCTTTCCTTTCCACACAAACTTAGAAATCATAGTATGTATATTGAGTAACGTTTTAGTTGGTACCGCAATCGGGAGGGAACGGAATAGATATCGAAAGCAAGGTAATGATACCATTTTTAAAACGTGTAGTCTACCAAGCCAGGACAGTGTCAAGGGGGACCACCTAGCTAAGTCAGCCTGAAGGTTCTGTATAAGTGGGGTGTAGTTCTATTTGAACAGTGTCGACTTATTGGTTGTAAGGTTAATCCCAAGGTAGGTCAGGTAATGCTCCTTTCTTGTGAACTTAAATTGAGAGATTATATTGCTTTGCACATCTTTTGGAGTGTTTACGAATAATGCTTCAGATTTTTCTATATTTATCTTAAGGCCTGAGATCAATTCAAAATCATGAAGGAGGGAGAACAGATTGGGAAGGGTGATATGAGGATTGGTTAAGGCAGGGGTGGGGAACCTCAGGCCCCTCGATGACCTTCTATCAGGCACCCGGGCAGATTCTTAGTGACCGCATTTTTGAACAGGAAGCTGTATTTTGATTGCCACAAGCTCATTATTTTATTCTTGCTCTTTTAGCACACACATGCAGTGTTCACTACTGAACAATGAAGGACATGCAATGAAAGATTACGTCCTGAAACCAGTGCCAGAGTCAGGATGTACTTTGTGGGTGGAGTTTGTACGGCCCCTGAAGTATGGTATAAATATCCAATTGGCCCTTGGCAGAAAAAAAGATTCCCCACCACTGGGTTACGATCAAGAGGAGGTCATCCGAAAAGAGACTAACTTTGTAATGATCTCATAAGTTGTCAGGGCCCGTTATGTTGGGGTTTCTCCTTATTGCCTCCGCCAGGGGTTCCATGGCTAGGGCAAAAAGGGCCGGTGATAAAAGACATCCCTGTCTATTGCCTCGTTGTGTATTTATAAGGATTGGATGTGTCAATGGATGCTTTAGATAAGCTGCAGGACTGTCATATAATAGCTGATGACAAGAGATGAGTTTGGTAGAGATGCCGAGTTTGGACAGGACCATAAAGAGGCATGGCCAGGATAATGTATCAAAAGCTTTTTCGATGTCCAAGGCCAACAACAAGAGAGGCTTTTTGTGGTGGTTTGCTGAGTGAATGATATTTAGATTCCTCCTGATACTATCTGGCGCTTGTCTCGAGGGTATGAAGCCATCCTGATCATGGTGGATAAGAGAGCGTAATAATTTAATAAGACTATCAGTAATGATTGATGTGAAAATTTTTAGGTCTATGTTTAATAGTGAAATAGGTCTGTAATTTGTTGTTAGTAAATGGTCTCTTTTAGGTTTGGGGATCACAGTCACGTGAGCCACGTAGAATTAAGGGGCATCTGGGATCTATTTAAGAGTGAATTTCAAAAACACTTAATGTGGGGTGTAAGTATCTCACTGGATTTTTTATAGTAGATTGGCGTAAGGCCATCGGGTCCAGGTTCCTTTCCTTTTTTTAGGTTTTTAATTGCTGAGATTATTTCTTCTTCAGAGATATCAAGATGAAGTTGTTGGGCTGTGGGTTCTGTAATTTTGGGGAGATGCAGGTCTTGTCAGAAGGATTGTAGGAGTTATGGTGGGGGTGACTGCAGAGTGGAGTATAGTTTCTGATAATAGGCGTTAAATGTGTTGTAGATAGTATCCGGGTGTGCTGATATGTGTCCTGTAGAGTATTTTATGGAGGTTATGGTGTTTAGCGATTCTCTCATTCTACGTTTACGTGCTAATATTCTATTGGATTTGTTGGCCTGTCTATAAAATGTAGCTTTGGTCCATGTCAGGGCTCTCTCTGTCCTAGTGGTGAGAGTGGCTTCTAATTGCAGCTTAGTGTTCAGTATTTGCTTGGTTAGGTACAAAGATGTGGAAAGTTTGTTGGCTAGTTCGAGTTTTAGAAGTTTGTTTTCCAAATTTGTTTGCAAGTCTGTTCTCTTCCTTTTCTTGTTAGCCGCTAGCTTGACTAGGGAACCAGTCATATATTTCTTGTGTGCTAGCCAAACTGTTCCTGCGGAGGATTCTCCTGTAGTATTGTCCTAAAAAAATTTGCTCATATCCTCTCTAGTTAGGGTATTAACAATTGGATCTGTCAGTAAGGATTCATTTAGCCTCCATCTATACAACCTGGATGTGGTTATATTGAATTTAAAAATCGAAAGGACCGTGCCGTGGTCAGACCATGAAGAAGTGTATAATATTGCTGGGAGTGAGTTAGCTATTTTTAGGTGGAGATCAATTCTGGAATATGTGTTTGTTTTATGGGGTGAGGAGAAGTATGTGTATCCAGGGGTGGACACAGACAGCTTGGTGCCCCTGTGCAGGAAATGTGTCTGGGCCCCTCTTTTTTTAAGGCGACAAAGCTATATATATATATATAATATATAATATATATATATATATATATATATATATATATATATATATATATATATATATATATATATATACACTCACCGGCCACTTTATTAGGTACACCATGCTAGTAACGGGTTGGACCCCTTTTGCCTTCAGAACTGCCTCAATTCTTCGTGGCATAGATTCAACAAGGTGCTGGAAGCATTCCTCAGAGATTTTGGTCCATATTGACATGATGGCATCACACAGTTGCCGCAGATTTGTCGGCTGCACATCCCAAAGATGCTCCATACAAGGCAGGATGGATCCATGCTTTCATGTTGTTTACGCCAAATTCTGACCCTACCATCCGAATGTCGCAGCAGAAATCGAGACTCATCAGACCAAGCAACGTTTTTCCAATCTTCTACTGTCCAATTTCGATGAGCTTGTACAAATTGTAGCCTCAGTTTCCTGTTCTTAGCTGAAAGGAGTGGTACCCGGTGTGGTCTTCTGCTGCTGTAGCCCATCTGCCTCAAAGTTCGACGCACTGTGCGTTCAGAGATGCTCTTAGGCCTACCTTGGTTGTAACAGGTGGCGATTTGAGTCACTGTTGCCTTTCTATCAGCTCGAACCAGTCTGCCCATTCTCCTCTGACCTCTGGCATCAACAAGGCATTTCCGCCCACAGAACTGCCGCTCACTGGTTTTATTTTCTTTTTCGGACCATTCTCTGTAAACCCTAGAGATGGTTGTGCGTGAAAATCCCAGTAGATCAGCAGTTTCTGAAATACTCAGACCAGCCCTTCTGGCACCAACAACCATGCCACGTTCAAAGGCACTCAAATCACCTTTCTTCCCCATACTGATGCTCGGTTTGAACTGCAGGAGATTGTCTTGACCATGTCTACATGCCTAAATGCACTGAGTTGCCGCCATGTGATTGGCTGATTAGAAATTAAGTGTTAACAAGAAGTTGGACAGGTGTACCTAATAAAGTGGCCAGTGAGTGTATATTGTATATAGCCACACACACATACGTGTATATATTACATAGTCTCCCTTATTATGTATATTATCATCCCTTATTATACAGTGCCCTCTCTTATGTACAGCACTGTCCCTTACATATTGGATTTTATAGAGCCCTTTTTTTATTACATACCGTCCTGTCTTGTTAGCTGTATAATGGAATGATGGCTGATGGATCATGGGAAAGCTTCTTTTCTAAAGGAGGAGCTGATGGACTGGTAGTCTGGTTACCGGCTCCTCCATCAGTAGTCATTTTATATCTAACAAGAGAGGGGACTATGTAATAAAAGAGGGTGCTGTTAATAACAAAAATAACAAGAATACACTATGTAAGAGACAGCACTGTACATAACAGGAGAGGAAGCAGTTTAATAAGGGAAGAGGAAACTATGTATTTAAGGATGGTGTTATGTAAGTTAGTACACTATACACTAAGGGAATATGCTATACATAAGTGAGTACACTATATAGTAGGGGACTGTGCTATACATAATAAGTGAGTATACTTTATACTAAGGGACTGTTTTAGCCATAATAATCGATAATAATGTCTTCCTCCACCTCCCCGTTCCTAAATCCATTATAAATCCCGCTTCCTCTCATCCCAATCCCCCACACCCCTCATTGTCCTCCTCCTTCCCCCGCGTCCCATTATTGACCTCTCCCCCACCCCCATGATTGCCCTCTTCACAACCTCAATCTTTTCTTTCTCCACATCACCCAATTATTGCCATTATTGCCCATTCCACCACCTCCATCATTGCCTCCTCCCACCACCCCATCATTGTCCTTTCCACTGCCACAATCATTGCCTTCTCACCACTACCCCATCATTACCGATTCCACCACCTCCATCATTTCCTCCTCCCCCACCACCCCATCATTGTCCTTTCCACCAGCACCATCATTGTCTTTTCCTCCACCACCCCCATTATTGCCCATTACACCACCTCCATCATTTCCTCCTCCCCATCACCCTCATTATTGCCCATTCACCACCACCATTTCCTCCTCCCCACCCACCCATTATTGCCCTTTCCTCCACCCCATCATTGCTTTCTCCCCCACCACCCGCATCATTGCGCTCTCCGTCAACCCAATCATTGCCTTCTGCCCCATCACCCATCATTGCCCTCTCCATCAACCCAATCATTGCTTTCTGCTCCATCATTGCCCTCTCCGTCAGCCCAGTCATTGTCTTCTGCACCATCACTCCCATCATTGCCCTCTCCATCAACCCAATCATTGCTTTCTGCCCCTCTCCTCCACTCACACACACACACACAGATACACAGAGCACCATTCACCTCTATACACACACACCTCACGTCTGCGCATGGTATCCTGAAGCCACACCTGTTGTGAATTCCTTTCTCGGGCTCCCTCCTGTGGTCATGAGTGGTACTGTGTGAGTTTGTTCTTGGGCTCCCTCTGGTGGCCTTTAGCGATATGGCTGGTCTTGGCTGGGCTCAGCTGTTTCATTTTTTTGCTAGGCTGGGCCTATTTAACTCACCTGGACCTTTACTTGTCGCCTGCTGTCGGTGTATTCAGTCCTGATCTTGTGCTCTCCTGAATATTCCTGGTTACCAGTCTCCTGCTATGAGAAGCTAAGTTTGCTTGTTCAGTTTCTCATTATTTCCTTGAAAACGTTTCTCATTATATTATGAGTTCAGCCCAGCTTGCTTTTATGTGATTTTTTGCTTGCTGGTTAGTTCTGGGGTGCAGAGTGCGCCCCTCACATCGTGAGTCGGTGTGGGGGTTCTTGTATTCTCTGCGTGGTTTATTTTTGATAGTTTTTGTACTGACCGCACAGACACCTATCTATTATCTGCCTATCTAGTATTAGCGGGCCTCATTTGCTAAACCTGTTTCATCTCTACATTTGTGTTTTCCCCTTAACTCACCGTTATTATTTGTGGGGGGCTATCTAAAACTTTGGGGATATTTCTCTGAGGCAAGTGAGGTCTTTGCTTTCTCTCTAGGGGTAGTCAGTTTCTCAGGCTGTGACGAGGTGTCTAGGTTTTTAGGTAACGCTCCACAGCTGCCTTTAATGTGTTTGGATAGGATCAGGATTGCGGTCAGTATAGCTTCCACATCCCCAGAACTTGTCCTATATATTCAGGGTATATGTGTCAGGTCAGTTTGAGATCCTACCACCAGGATCATAACAGTACAGCAGGCCCACAAAGTGTTAATGCAGCAGAAGAGGGAGAAGAGAAATCTTAAGGTCATTTTTTTTTTTTTCCCTCTGCACTGTGTTTAGTCTCTCTCCTCCCCTTAATCTCTGGGTGGTTCTGTATGCAGCTACTAATATGGACATTCAGAGTCTGTCTTCTAGTGTGGATCATCTCACTGCAAGGGTACAGGGCATTCAGGATTATGTAGTCCGCAGTCCTATGTCAAAGCCTAAAATACCTATTCCTGAGCTGTTCTCCGGAGATAGATCTAGGTTTTTGAACTTTAAAAATAATTGTAAGTTATTCCTTTCTCTGAGACCTCGCTCATCTGGCGACTCTGTTCAGCAAGTTAAAATTGTTATTTCTTTGTTACGGGGTGACCCTCAAGATTGGGCATTCTCTCTGGCGCCAGGAGATCCGGCACTGCTAAATGTTGATGCGTTTTTTCTGGCGGTATTTTCTGAGCAGAAGCCTGAGCCTATGCAATGTGACAGGATTCTGCCCAGAGTTGAACGGCAAAACCACAGACGTCAGAATGGGTTGTGCTTTTACTGTGGTGATTCTGCTCATGTTATCTCAGCATGCTCTAAGCGCACAAAAAGGGTTGCCAAGTGTGTCACCATTGGTACTGTACAACCTAAATTCATTTTGTCTGTTACTTTGATCTCTTCTCTGTCATCCTACCCAGTTATGGCTTTTGCGGATTCAGGTGCTGCCCTGAATTTGATGGATTTGTCATTTGCCAGGCGCTGTGGTTTTATCTTGGAGCCTTTACAATTCCCTATTCCGCTAAAGGGAATTGATGCTACACCATTGGCCAAGAATAAACCTCAGTACTGGACTCAATTGACCATGTGCATGGCTCCTGTACATCAGGAGGTAATTCGCTTTCTGGTGCTACATAATTTGCATGATGTTGTCGTGTTGGGTCTGCCATGGCTGCAGGCTCATAATCCAGTCCTGGATTGGAAAGCAATGTCTGTGTCAAGTTGGGGTTGCCAGGGGATTCATGGCGATGCTCTTTTGGTGTCAATTGCTTCTTCTACTCCTTCTGAAGTCCCTGAATTTTTGTCGGACTACCAGGATGTATTTGATGAGCCCAAATCCAGTGCCCTACCTCCTCATAGGGATTGTGATTGTGCCATAAATCTGATTCCTGGTAGTAAGTTCCCTAAGGGACGACTTTTTAATTTATCTGTACCAGAACATACCACTATGCAGAGTTATATAAAGGAGTCCTTGGAGAAGGGACATATTCGCCCGTCCTCGTCCCCTTTGGGTGCGGGGTTCTTTTTTGTAGCCAAGAAGGATGGTTCTCTGAGACCCTGTATAGATTATCGCCTTCTAAATAACATCACGGTCAAATTTCAGTATCCCTTGCCACTGTTGTCTGATCTGTTTGCCCGGATTAGGGGGGCCAGTTGGTTCACCAAGATAGATCTTCGTGGAGCGTATAATCTTGTGCGCATAAAGCAGGGCGATGAATGGAAAACAGCATTTAATACGCCCGAAGGCCATTTTGAGTACTTGGTGATGCCTTTTGGGCTTTCTAATGCCCCCTCTGTGTTTCAGTCCTTCATGCACGACATCTTCCGAGAGTACCTGGATAGATTTATGATTGTGTACCTGGATGATATTTTGGTCTTTTCTGATGATTGGGAGTCTCATGTGAAGCAGGTCAGGATGGTATTTCAGGTCCTGCGTGCCAATGCCTTGTTTGTGAAGGGCTCTAAATGTCTCTTCGGAGTCCAGAAGGTTTCCTTTTTGGGCTTTATTTTTTCTCCTTCTACTATCGAGATGGATCCAGTCAAGGTCCAGGCTATTCATGACTGGACTCAACCTACATCTGTGAAGAGTCTTCAGAAGTTCTTGGGTTTTGCTAATTTTTACCATCGCTTCATCACTAATTTTTCTAGTGTGGTGAAGCCTTTGACGGATTTGACCAAGAAGGGTTCTGACGTGACGAATTGGTCTCCTGCGGCCGTGGAGGCCTTTCAGGAGTTGAAACGTCGGTTTTCTTCGGCTCCTGTCTTGAGCCAGCCCGATGTCTCTCTTCCCTTTCAGGTCGAGGTTGATGCTTCTGAGATTGGAGCAGGGGCTGTTTTGTCGCAGAGAAGCGCTGATGGCTCTGTGATGAGACCATGTGCTTTCTTTTCAAGAAAGTTTTCGCGTGCCGAGCGGAATTATGATGTTGGTAATCGAGAGTTGTTGGCAATGAAGTGGGCATTTGAGGAGTGGCGACATTGGCTTGAGGGAGCCAAGCATCGTGTGGTGGTCTTGACGGATCACAAGAATTTGACTTATCTCGAGTCTGCCAAACGGTTGAATCCAAGACAGGCTCGATGGTCGCTGTTTTTCTCTCGTTTCAATTTCGTGGTTTCATATCTTCCGGGTTCGAAAAACGTGAAGGCTGATGCCCTTTCTAGGAGTTTTGTACCTGACTCCCTGGAAGTTTCTGAACTGACTGGTGTTCTCAAAGAGGGGGTGATTTTGTCTGCCATCTCTCCTGATCTGCGACGGGTGTTGCAGGAGTTTCAGGCCAATAGACCTGACCATTGTCCACCGGAGAGACTGTTTGTCCCAGACAGATGGACCAGTAGAGTTATTTCCGAGGTTCATTCTTCAGTGTTGGCGGGTCATCCTGGGATTTTTGGTACCAGGGATTTGGTGGCGAGATCCTTTTGGTGGCCTTCCTTGTCGCGGGATGTGCGTTCCTTTGTGCAGTCCTGTGGGATTTGTGCTCGGGCCAAGCCTTCGTGTTCTCGTGCCAGTGGATTGCTTTTGCCTTTGCATGTCCCGAAGAGGCCTTGGACGCATATTTCCATGGATTTTATTTCGGATCTTCCTGTCTCTCAGAAGATGTCTGTCATCTGGGTGGTTTGTGATCGTTTTTCCAAAATGGTCCATTTGGTACCCTTGCCTAAGTTGCCTTCCTCCTCCGATTTGGTGCCACTGTTTTTTCAGAATGTGGTTTGTTTACATGGTATTCCGGAGAACATTGTGTCCGACAGAGGATCCCAGTTTGTGTCCAGATTTTGGCGATCCTTTTGTGCTAAGATGGGCATTGAATTGTCTTTTTCGTCAGCCTTCCATCCTCAGACGAATGGTCAAACCGAACGAACTAATCAGACCTTGGAAACTTATTTGAGATGTTTTGTTTCTGCTGACCAGGATGATTGGGTGACCTTTTTGCCATTGGCTGAGTTCGCCCTCAATAATCGGGCTAGTTCTGCTACTTTGGTTTCACCTTTCTTTTGCAATTCTGGTTTTCATCCTCGTTTCTCCTCGGGTCAGGTTGAGTCTTCTGACTGTCCTGGGTGGATTCTGTAATGGATAGGTTGCAGCAGATTTGGAACCATGTGGTGGACAATTTGACTTTGTCCCAAGAGAAGGCTCAGCGCTTTGCTAACCGCCGTCGCTGTGTGGGTCCCCGACTTCGTGTGGGGGATTTGGTATGGTTGTCTTCTCGTTATGTCCCGATGAAGGTTTCCTCTCCTAAGTTCAAGCCTCGTTTCATCGGTCCTTATAAGATTTTGGAAATCCTCAACCCTGTGTCTTTTCGTTTGGACCTCCCAACATCGTTTGCCTTTCATAATGTGTTCCATAGGTCATTGTTGCGGAGATATGTGGTGCCTGTGGTCCCTTCTGTTGATCCTCCTGCTCCGGTCTTGGTCAAGGGGGAGTTGGAATATGTGGTGGAGAAGATCTTGGATTCTCGTATTTCGAGACGGAGGCTTCAGTACTTAGTGAAATGGAAGGGTTTTGGTCAGGAGGATAATTCCTGGGTTGTCGCCTCCGATGTCCATGCGGCCGATTTGGTTCGTGCCTTTCATTTGGCTCGTCCTGATCGGCCTGGGAGCTCTGGTGAGGGTTCGGTGACCCCTCCTCAAGGGGGGGTACTGTTGTGAATTCCGTTCTCGGGCTCCCTCCTGTGGTCATGAGTGGTACTGTGTGAGTTTGTTCTTGGGCTCCCTCTGGTGGCCTTTAGCGATATGGCTGGTCTTGGCTGGGCTCAGCTGTTTCATTTTTTTGCTAGGCTGGGCCTATTTAACTCACCTGGACCTTTACTTGTCGCCTGCTGTCGGTGTATTCAGTCCTGATCCTGTGCTCTCCTGAATATTCCTGGTTACCAGTCTCCTGCTATGAGAAGCTAAGTTTGCTTGTTCAGTTTCTCATTATTTCCTTGAAAACGTTTCTCATTATATTATGAGTTCAGCCCAGCTTGCTTTTATGTGCTTTTTTGCTTGCTGGTTAGTTCTGGGGTGCAGAGTGCGCCCCTCACATCGTGAGTCGGTGTGGGGGTTCTTGTATTCTCTGCGTGGTTTATTTTTGATAGTTTTTGTACTGACCGCACAGACACCTATCTATTATCTGCCTATCTAGTATTAGCGGGCCTCATTTGCTAAACCTGTTTCATCTCTACGTTTGTGTTTTCCCCTTAACTCACCGTTATTATTTGTGGGGGGCTATCTAAAACTTTGGGGATATTTCTCTGAGGCAAGTGAGGTCTTTGCTTTCTCTCTAGGGGTAGTCAGTTTCTCAGGCTGTGACGAGGCGTCTAGGTTTTCAGGTAACGCTCCACAGCTGCCTTTAGTGTGTTTGGATAGGATCAGGATTGCGGTCAGTATAGCTTCCACATCCCCAGAACTTGTCCTATATATTCAGGGTATATGTGTCAGGTCAGTTTGAGATCCTACCACCAGGATCATAACACACACCATCGCCGACAGCTTCCTGTTTACTCACAGCCGTGGTGCTTAATGATGATATAATTCAGCCACTGCTGTGTGAGACAGGAAGCGCTGGTAGGAAGCAGGACGGATCCATTCCCTGCAGCTCAGCTCCCCTGCCAGTTTCTCATGCAGGCAGCGGAGCTCCCTGCCCACCGTACATGAGGGCAGTCTGGCCAGTGGCCCCCCCCCCGGAGCCTTGGGGCCGGATACACTGGCCAGATTGTCCTCATTATTAGCCACCCTACAGGGGCCCCCTGGAGACTCCGGGCCCCAGTGTAGCCACACCAGTTGAACAGGCGGTATGTCCGCTCATGTATGTATCCCCTTGTTTTCCCATTCATTTCTCTCCATATGTCCACTAGGTGATTCTCCTTTATGAGGTGAAGGATCTTTTTTCTTTCTGCTTTTGTAATGTCAGAGCGTCTCAGGGCACTGCTGTCCAAATTTGACTTTATGGTGAAGTTAAAGTCACAACACCAGATCAGGTGGTGGAAAGAGAATGAGAAGCCTAGACAGTATGGATTTGAAGACTGAAAGCTGTGTTGACGCTTGGAGATAGCTGTTCACAATGCAAACGTTTTGTCCTTGTAGAGATCCTTGCAATAAAATGAATCTGTTTTCCCAGGTCTGAATAAGGCTGAGTGCACACGTTGCAGAATTGCCGCGGAAATTTCCGCGGCAATTCTGCGCCTCCTGCCGCGGGTATATCGCATGCAGAATTTAGCATGCATATACCCGCAGAAAACTAGCATTTTGCAAGCATAATTAGCTTGCAGAATGCTAGAGTTTTCCAAGTGATCTGTAGCATCGCTTGGAAAACTGACTGACAGGTTGGTCACACTTGTCAAACATAGTGTTTGACAAGTGTGACCAACTTTTTACTATAGATGCTGCCTATGCCGCATCTATAGTAAAAGATAGAATGTTTAAAAATAATAAAAAAAATGGTTATACTCACCTGCAGACCTCAGCGGCGACCGTTCCTATAGCTGGAGTGCGGTGAAGGGCCTGCGATGACGTCATGGCTTGTGATTGGTCGCGAGCGGTCACATGAGCGGTCTCGCGACCAATCACAAGACCGCGACGTCATCGCAGGTCCTTCACCGCACAGCAGCTATAGGAACCGAAGCGGCAGCATGCAGCGGTGAGGCGGGAACACTGCGAGGGACATCGAAGGTGAGTATATCACTATATCACTATTTTTTATTTTAATTCTTTTATTTTTTACCAATTATATGGTGCCCAGTCCGTGGAGGAGAGTCTCCTCTCCTCCACCCTGGGTACCAACCGCACATGATCTGCTTACTTCCCGCATGGTGTGCACAGCCCCGTGCGGGAAGTAAGCAGATCAATGCACTCCTATGGGTGCAGAATCGCCGCGATTCCGCAATTTTAATGAACATGCTGCGTTTTTTTCTGGAATGCGATTCCGCTCAGAAAAAAAATGCAGCATGTGCACAAAAAATGCGGAATGCATTCTATTACATAGGATGCTTAATGTTAGCGTTTTTTTCGCGGTTTTATAGCGTTTTTATAGCGAAAAAACGTGAATAAAATATGCTACGTGTGCACACAGCCTAAGAATTGAGAAGCTGAAGTGGGAAACTATTCTTAATAAAAATAGCTACTCTTTTTGTTTTATGTTCCCATGATGATATAAAAAAGCGGGAGTAAGCAGAGTCAAAATATTTCTGGTGTGAGGAGTTAGAGAAGTGGGTCTCCTGGAGGCAAGGAATGTTTTGTTTCCGATAGTCTATAAAGGACATCTTACGTTTTAGAGGGGAGCTGAATTCCCGGTCATTGTGGCATAGAACTTTACACATAACTGGTCAAGCATGTGGTGCTAAGAAGCAACTTACCCCATAGTCCCTCCCGACATGGATAGATTTTAAGGTATTATCTGCCGAGCAAGTTGTATGAGCGGAGTAACTGTAGACAATCCTGTGGAAAGACAATAGGAAAGGAAGGGAGGAGGAATAGACAAACAGAAAGCAACGTAAGCCTAGATGGGTGAAATAGCCAGTATGCACAGTGATCTGGAGACCCATATTAAAGGGGGATCCAGGTATCACTGAGATTAGGCAACATGTGTTAACCCAGAGAGCCAAACCTCAGCTCTTATTATACCTCTCTGCCATCTAATATCAGGTAAGGTAATTAGAACAACTGACATAGACTGTAGTGAATGAATTTGGTCGGCGATAGCATAATGTAATCATTTATAGATGGTGAGATTCATGAGTCCAAACTCTAATTACTTTGTGTGGAATAGTGGTCACTAGGGTGGTACCAGCGAACCAGCGATTGTGGCCCTATATAAGGTCCAGGTGGCACCACTCCTATCAACCTCCAAATAAAAAAAAGGCCAAAAAGAAGGAACATTGCAACTTAGCCAAAACATTCTTTAACCACCAGGTCCAATCCCCGCAAACCATGGTCAAACCTCAAAAGTCCTTATAACATATGGACGTAAGTTCTGAACTGAGACAGCACTTGGCAACTGCTGGACTAAAGACCAGTCATGCAACACGCGTGTGCTGGCTTCTTGTCTTGGGAGCCTCCCTCCACTCTGTCACCCTTTGTTGTCGTGGTGGCCATGGTTGGGTAGCCTCTGGTATTGGGATACCAGATTGGTGTAAAGCATGCTTGCCTTCCTCTAGGGACCGACATGTATAGGTTTTATTGCTGTGGGAGAAAAACAGGGGTAAGAGGAAGCCCCATCAGTACTTAATGTGTGCTGCTTTCAGTGCACTGGTGACAGGTTTGAGAGCTCTTTTCCTGGAGTGTGGTGGGTGCAATGTCCGCAAGGAGATAGACTGAGTTATGCAGCCCGGGCAGTATGGGAGTCTCTCTTGCCTCAGACAGAATTAAATCCCTGGTTTTCTCGTGGTTCAGCTTAAGTTCTACATCTCTGGGGAGGTCATCTGACTTTGGTCTCCCCAGTGCCCTATGTATCCTAGTTATTCATAGCAGAGATGGGTCCATTTGTGTGAGTAGTGCTACAAAGAGTGCAGTAGCCGTGTCTCTGAGTGCCAGGACTTTCTCAGGGAGACCTTATATACATAAATTGCTCCTGCGTGACCTGTTCTCAAAGTCCTCGCATTTTAGCTCCAATTCATTAATGCGCTCCATGTGCTGCCTGAGAATCTCCTGGTCTTCTCCCAGTGCATCAGCCATGGCATCCATTTTCTCTTCCAAGCTGGAGGTGCGTTGTGCAATGTCCTGCCGCTGCGTAGTGATGCTTTGCATAGCAGACGTTATCTCCAACCTAAAAGTCTCTTGCAGTGTTTTTATCAGCACTGTTGTGGGTACAACAGAGTCCACATGAGAGGGGAGATCAGGACTTGTAAGGGTGATCTCGTGCGGTGCAGGAAGTAGTTGTGGCGGCAGCCATTTTAGATATGCCGCTACCTGTGAGAAGCTCAGTGATCGGGCGGCTTACTGTCTGAGCTAGGCCTCCTCTCCTCGGCATTTCAGGTCACAGGGCTCCTGGGTGTATGAGAGCCTCACCGATGCTCAATCCACCGTGATTTGTGTGCTGATAGAGGCTGATTATGGCTGGTCAGGGGGAGCAAAGCTCAGCATGTCTGCCTCAGTCAAGCTCCACGCATGCGCCATACCATTATTGCATTTTAATGCAATGTTGCGGCGACCAAAAAAACATAATTCCGGCATTTTGGCTTTGTCTCATTATGCCTTTTAGCAATCAGGTTAATTCTTTTTTTTGTATTGATAGATCAAGCGATTCTGAACCCGGCGATGCCAAATATGTGTACATTTGATTTTTTTTATTGCTTTATTTTGAATGGGGCGAAAGGGGGTGATATGAAATTTTCTAATTTTTATTTTTTTTGAAAACTTTTTATTTTTTTACTTTTGGCATTGTGAAGACATACAGTGTTGTATCTTAATTAACCTGGCAACTTTTTATCAAACGAAGGATAATAGAATGTTATCTGTATGTTGACTTTCAAATTTAAGTGTTGATTTCTGTTGGTCAAGAAAACAGACTTTTGTGTAACCCGGTAATATTAACTTTTATTGTGCACTTAACCTTGATCAGTAGTAATGTTTGCAGATATGCTAATTATGCATTGTGTTATGGAGCCAGTGTGTTGACTTCTGTAATAATGATAGGGGATAACTTAGGAGACTCTTTGTGTGGAACAAGACAACTACAGGACAGAGTTTTATAAGTGGTAAAGTCTATATTATCACACTGTGATTTAAACAGGTGCAGAGAGAAACTCAAGTCCACAACACTTGGTGCAAATATCAAATGCAGCTCAGCAGTCTATAGGAAACTTCAGAGGAAAATGCAATCACGCAGAAAGTCTATGAAGCACAATTATCCAGGGAGGTCTGGGTAATAGTCTCAGGTTCTTGCAGAGCAGCAACAGCTTACATGTCCAGCAAATGCAGATGGAAGTCAACACAAGCAGCAGATGAAGGAGGATTACTGGAACTGGTGTATGCAGCAGGAACTCAGAGCAGAGTAGCAAGATAACCCCACAGGTTCACAGGAGCAGGTATATAGCCAGGGAGTCACCAGAGGTCAGGAGCTGGATGCAAGGCAGAATACTCTAGAACAGACTGAAGGCTGGGGTGGAGTTTTATAGCAGGAAGACACAGTGCACATGAGACCAAAAACGCCATCTTGGAATAGGGCAGTAATGCACAAAAAGGTAATAAAAAATGTTCAGAGCCCTGACATTACTCCCCCCTTAGAAGCGGCCTCAGGACGATCCTGGACCTGGTTTCTCAGGGAATCTCTCATGAAAACGAGAAATCTTCTGTTGGGCATTGATGTTTTCCACAGGTTTCCAAGAGTCTTCCTCAGGGGGATATCCCTGCCATCATATCAGACATTGGAGCCGATTCCTGCGAATTCTGGAATCAACAATTTCCTCCACCACAAATTGTTCTTGCCCATTAATCATCACAGGCTGCGGAGGTGGCACAGCATGTCCCTGGAAGGTATTAGGAGATACAGGCTTTAGTAAAGATACATGAAAAACTGGGTGTACCTTCATAGTCCTAGGCAGCTTCAGCCGGCAGGCCACAGAGCTCACAATATTGTTGATCTTGATAGGGCCAATGAATTTCTGTCCAAGTTTTTGTGAAGGAACGTTTAACTTCAGATTCTTAGTTGCTAACCACACGGAATCTCCTACCTTGAACATGGGTGCAGGTTTATGGAATCTATCAGCCGATCTCTTATAACGTTCTTGAGCTGTGGTCAGGGATTCCTTCAGAACCTAAAGATTTTGCCTCATTGCAGTCAGCCTTTCCTCCACTGCCGGAACCGGAGAATTAATTGGAGACCTAGGTAAGATACACGGATGATAACCCAGATTGGCAAAGAAAGGTGAAAATTTAGTGGAGGCGCTCTGAGAATTGTTATATGCAAATTCGGCTAACAGCAGCAACTCCAACCAATCATTCTGGAGATGGCTGACATAGCATCTTAGATATTGTTCCAGCATCTGGTTGGTATGCTCAGTCTGACCATTTGTCTGGGGATGGTAAGCAGAAGAGAGACAGACATTAATATTGAATGCAGAGCAAAACTGTTGTGAACTCTGTTAGTGGGCTCCCTCTTGTGGTCACAACTGGTACTGTGTGAGTGTTGTCTTTGGGCTCCCTCTGGTGGTTTTGTTTATCTTCCTGCGGGTTTGAGGTAGGATCAGCTGTCTCGTTATCCACCAGTGAGGTTTTCTATTTAGCTCAGCTGCAACTTCACTTGTTGCCTGCTGTCAATGTGTTCAGACCTATTCTGATTTCATCTGACTACGTTTGGTCTCAGTCTTTCCAAGACAAGCTAAGTTTTGCTTTTCAGTTTTGTTTTCTCATCAGTTATCAATATGTGCTCTGTGTATGATGAGTTTAATCCAGCTTGCTAACATGTGATTTCTTGCTTGCTGGTAGCTCTGGGGTTCAGACTTGCTCCCCTCACACCGTTAGCTGGTGTGAGGGGCTCGCGCATTCTCTGAGTGGATTTTTAGAGGGTTTTTTACTGACCGCATAGATCCCTTTTCTATTTTCTGCTATCTAGTATAAGGCTACGTTCACATTTGCGTTGTGCGCCGCAGCGTCGGCGCCGCAGCGCACAACGCAAACAAAAACGCGGCAAAACGCACGCTAAAACGCTGCGTTTTGCGCCGCATGCGTCGTTTTTGGCCGAAAGTTGGACGCAAAAAAAATGCAACTTGATGCGTTTCTTGCGTCCAACGCTTGCGGCCATGCGGCGCAAAACGCAGCACAACGCATGTCCATGCGCCCCCATGTTAAATATAGGGGCGCATGACGCATGCGGCGCCGCTGCGGCGCTGACCGCAAATGTGAACGTAGCCTTAGCGGGCCTCCTTTGCTAAATCTGATTCATCTCTGTGTTTGTACTTTCCCCTTAACTCACAGTTATTATCTGTGGGGGGCTTTTCTATATCTTGGGGATCATTTCTCTGAGGCAAGGGAGGTCTTGCTTTCTCTCTAGGAGTAGTCAGTTCCTCAGGCCGTGACGAGACGTCTAGGATTTTAGGCACGTTCCACGGCTACCTATAGTTGTGTGTGGTTAGGATCAGGTATGCGGTCAGTCCAGTTACCACCACCCCAGAGCTGGTCTATTGTTTAGTACTTAGCAGGTCAGGTTTTCGGATCCTCCGCCACTGGGATCATAACAGTACAGCAGGCCAAGTGTTAATGCATTGCAGAAGCGGGATAAAGAGAAGCCTGGAGTTTTTTTTTTCCTCCTCCTCTGCTGCAGTGTGTCTAGCTTGTCTAGCTTCTCTCCTCCCCTTAATCTTTGTGTGGCTTTGAGTTCAGCTGCAGACATGGATATTCAAAGTTTGACTTCTAGTGTTGATCATCTTGCTGCAAGGGTACAAAGTATTCAGGATTTTGTTGTTCACAGTCCTATGTCAGAGCCAAAAATACCTATTCCTGAGTTATTTTCTGGAGATAGATCTAAGTTTCTGAATTTTAAGAACAATTGTAAGTTGTTTCTCTCTTTGAAACCTCGTTCCTCTGGTGATTCCGCTCAGCAGGTTAAAATTGTTATTACCTTCTTGCGTGGCGACCTTCAGGATTGGGCCTTCGCACTGGCGCCAGGAGATCCTGCATTGCTTAATGTGGATGCGTTTTTCCTGGCGCTTGGAATGCTCTATGAGGAACCTAATCTTGAGAGCCAGGCAGAAAAGGCTTTGTTGGCTCTCTCTCAGGGTCAAGATGAAGTAGAGGTGTATTGTCAGAAATTTCGTAAGTGGTCAGTGCTTACTCAATGGAATGAGTGTGCTCTGGCTGCAAATTTCAGAAAAGGTCTTTCTGAAGCCATTAAAGATGTCATGGTGGGGTTCCCCACGCCTGTTAGTCTGAATGATTCCATGACTTTGGCCGTTCAGATTGATCGGCGTTTGCGGGAGCGCAAACCAGCGCACCATTTGGCGGTGTTTTCTGAGCAGAGACCTGAGTCTATGCAATGTGATAGAATTCTGACCAGAAATGAACGGCAAAATTATAGACGTCAAAATGGGTTGTGTTTTTACTGTGGTGACTCTACTCATGTTATCTCAGCATGCTCTAAACGCACAAAAAAGATCGATAAATCTGTCACCATCGGTACTTTACAGTCTAAGTTCATTTTGTCTGTTACTTTGATTTGTTCCCTGTCTTCCTACCCGGTTATGGCTTTTGTGGACTCGGGTGCTGCCCTGAGTCTAATGGATTTGTCATTTGCCAAGCGCTGTGGTTTTGTCTTGGAGCCATTAAAATTCCCTATTCCTCTGAGGGGAATTGATGCTACACCATTGGCCAAGAATAAACCTCAGTACTGGACTCAGGTGACCATGTGCATGACTCCTGTGCATCAGGAGGTGATTCGCTTTCTTGTGTTGCATAATCTGCATGATGTTGTAGTTTTGGGTCTGCCATGGTTACAGACTCATAATCCAGTACTGGATTGGAAACCAATGTCTGTGTTAAGTTGGGGTTGCCAGGGTATTCATGACGATGCTCCTTTGGTGTAAATTGCTTCTTCCACTCCTTTTGAAGTCCCTGCATTTTTGTCAGAGTACCAGGATGTATTTGATGAGCCCAAACTCAGTTCCCTACCTCCTCATAGGGATTGTGATTGTGCTATAAATTTGATTCCTGGTAGTAAGTTCTCTAAGGGACGACTTTTTAATTTGTCTGTGCCAGAAAATGCTGCTATGCGGAGTTATATAAAGGAGTCTCTTGAGAAGGGACTTATTCGCCCGTCCTCTTCTCCTCTTGGTGCGGGGTTCTTTTTTGTGGCTAAGAAGGATGGTTCGCTGAGACCTTGTATTGATTATCGCCTTCTAAATAAAATCACGGTCAAATTTCAGTATCCTTTGCCTTTGTTATCTGATTTGTTTGCCCGGATTAGGGGTTCTAGTTGGTTCACCAAGATAGATCTTCGTGGTGCGTATAACCTTGTGCGTATCAAGCAGGGCGATGAATGGAAAACAGCATTTAATACGCCCGAAGGCCGTTTTGAGTACTTGGTGATACCTTTTGGACTCTCTAATGCTCCTTCTGTGTTTCAATCATTCATGCATGACATCTTCCGTGAATATCTGGATAAGTTCATGATTGTGTATCTGGATGATATTTTGGTCTTTTCTGATGATTGGGAGTCCCATGTGAAGCATGTCAGGATGGTATTTCAGGTCCTGCGGGCTAATGCCTTATTTGTGAAGGGCTCAAAATGTCTTTTTGGAGTCCAGAAGGTTTCTTTTTTGGGTTTCATTTTTTCTCCTTCTGCTATTGAGATGGACCCAGATAAGGTCCAGGCTATTCATGACTGGACTCAGCCTACATCTGTTAAGAGTCTTCAGAAGTTCTTGGGTTTTGCTAATTTTTACCGTCGCTTCATCGCCAATTTTTCTGGTGTTGTTAAGCCTTTGACGGATTTGACCAAGAAGGGTTCTGATGTGACTAATTGGTCTCCTGCGGCTGTGGAGGCTTTTCGGGAGCTGAAGCGCCGGTTTTCTTCTGCTCCAGTCTTGTGTCAGCCAGATGTCTCTCTTCCTTTCCAGGTCGAGGTGGATGCTTCGGAGATTGGAGCAGGAGCTGTTTTGTCGCAGAGAAGCTCTGATGGCACTGTGATGAGGCCATGTGCTTTCTTTTCAAGAAAGTTTTCGCCTGCCGAGCGGAATTATGATGTTGGTAATCGGGAGTTGTTGGCGATGAAGTGGGCATTTGAGGAATGGAGACATTGGCTCAAGGGAGCTAAGCATCGTGTGGTGGTCTTGACTGATCACAAGAATCTGATTTATCTTGAGTCTGCCAAGCGCCTGAATCCTAGACCGGCTCGCTGGTCGTTGTTTTTCTCTCGCTTCAATTTTGTGGTCTCGTACCTGCCTGGTTCGAAGAATGTGAAGGCTGATGCTCTTTCTACGAGTTTTGTGCCTGACTCCCCTGGATATTCTGAGCCGGCTGGTATTCTCAGAGAGGGGGTGATTGTGTCTGCTATTTCCCCAGATTTACGACGCGTGCTGCAGAAATTTCAGGCAGACAGACCTGACCGGTGCCCACCAGGGAGACTGTTTGTCCCAGATAGATGGACCAGCAGAGTTATCTCCGAGGTTCATTCCTCAGTCTTGGCAGGTCATCCTGGAATTTTTGGTACCAGAGAGTTGGTGGCCAGGTCCTTTTGGTGGCCTTCTTTGTCGCGGGATGTGCGTTCCTTTGTGCAGTCCTGTGGGGTTTGTGCTCGGGCTAAACCTTGCTGTTCTCGTGCCAGCGGGTTGCTTTTGCCCTTGCCTGTTCCGAAGAGGCCTTGGACGCACATTTCCATGGATTTTATTTCGGACCTTCCTGTCTCTCAGAGAATGACTGTCATCTGGGTTGTTTGTGATCGTTTCTCTAAAATGGTCCATTTGGTGCCCTTGCCTAAGTTGCCTTCATCTTCTGATTTGATTCCGCTGTTTTTTCAGAATGTGGTTCGTTTGCACGGGATTCCTGAAAACATTGTGTCTGACAGAGGATCTCAGTTTGTGTCCAGGTTTTGGCGGACCTTTTGTGCTAAGATGGGCATTCATTGAGTTGTCTTTTTCGTCAGCCTTCCATCCTCAGACGAATGGCCAAACTGAGCGAACTAATCAGACCTTGGAGACCTATTTGAGATGTTTTGTTTCTGCTGATCAGGATGATTGGGTAACCTTTTTGCCATTGGCCGAGTTTGCCCTTAACAATCGGGCTAGTTCTGCTACTTTGGTTTCGCCTTTTTTTTGTAATTCTGGTTTTCATCCTCGTTTTTCCTCGGCTCAGGTGGAGTCTTCTGACTGCCCTGGGGTGGATTCTGTGGTGGATAGGTTGCAGCGGATTTGGAACCATGTGGTGGACAACTTGAAGTTGTCACAAGAGAAGGCTCAGCGCTTTGCCAACCGCCGTCGCTGTGTGGGTCCCCGACTTTGTGTTGGGGATTTGGTGTGGTTGTCTTCTCGTTTTGTCCCGATGAAGGTTTCTTCTCCTAAGTTCAAGCCTCGGTTCATCGGTCCTTATAAGATTTTGGAAGTTATTAACCCTGTGTTATTTCGTTTGGACCTCCCAGTATCGTTTGCCATTCATAATGTGTTCCATAGGTCATTGTTGTGGAGGTATGTGGTGCCTGTGGTTCCTTCGGTTGAGCCTCCTGCCCCGGTGCTGGTTGAGGGAGAATTGGAGTACGTGGTGGAGAAGATCTTGGATTCTCGTATTTCAAGACGGAGTCTTCAGTATTTGGTTAAGTGGAAGGGCTATGGTCAGGAAGATAATTCCTGGGTTGTCGCCTCTGATGTTCATGCGGCCGATCTGGTTCGTGCCTTCCATGTAGCTCATCCTGATCGCCCTGGGGGTTTTGATGAGGGTTTGGTGACCCCTCCTCAAGGAGGGGGTACTGTTGTGAACTCTGTTAGTGGGCTCCCTCTTGTGGTCACAACTGGTACTGTGTGAGTGTTGTCTTTGGGCTCCCTCTGGTGGTTTTGTTTATCTTCCTGCGGGTTTGAGGCAGGATCAGCTGTCTCATTATCCACCAGTGAGGTTTTCTATTTAGCTCATCTGCAACTTCACTTGTTGCCTGCTGTCAATGTGTTCAGACCTATTCTGATTTCATCTGACTACGTTTGGTCTCAGTCTTTCCAAGACAAGCTAAGTTTTGCTTTTCAGTTTTGTTTTCTCATCAGTTATCAATATGTGCTCTGTGTATGATGAGTTTAATCCAGCTTGCTAACATGTGATTTCTTGCTTGCTGGTAGCTCTGGGGTTCAGACTTGCTCCCCTCACACCGTTAGCTGGTGTGAGGGGCTCGCGCATTCTCTGAGTGGATTTTTAGAGGGTTTTTTACTGACCACATAGATCCCTTTTCTATTTTCTGCTATCTAGTATTAGCGGGCCTCCTTTGCTAAATCTGATTCATCTCTGTGTTTGTACTTTCCCCTTAACTAACCGTTATTATCTGTGGGGGGCTTTTCTATATCTTGGGGATCATTTGTCTGAGGCAAGGGAGGTCTTGCTTTCTCTCTAGGAGTAGTCAGTTCCTCAGGTAGTGACGAGACGTCTAGGATTTTAGGCACGTTCCACGGCTACCTATAGTTGTGTGTGGTTAGGATCAGGTATGCGGTCAGTCCAGTTACCACCACCCCAGAGCTGGTCTATTGTTTAGTACTTAGCAGGTCAGGTTTTGGGATCCTCCGCCACTGGGATCATAACAGTACAGCAGGCCAAGTGTTAATGCATTGCAAAAGCGGGATAAAGAGAAGCCTGGAGTTTTTTTTTTCCTCCTCCTCTGCTGCAGTGTGTCTAGCTTGTCTAGCTTCTCTCCTCCCCTTAATCTTTGTGTGGCTTTGAGTTCAGCTGCAGACATGGATATTCAAAGTTTGACTTCTAGTGTTGATCATCTTGCTGCAAGGGTACAAAGTATTCAGGATTTTGTTGTTCACAGTCCTATGTCAGAGCCAAAAATACCTATTCCTGAGTTATTTTCTGGAGATAGATCTAAGTTTCTGAATTTTAGTCCAGTTACCACTACCCCAGAGCTGGTCTATTGTTTAGTACTTAGCAGGTCAGGTTTTCGGATCCTCCGCCACTGGGATCATAACACAAAACCCCTTCCAGAATCTTGAAGTGAACTGCACTCCACGGTCAGAGATGATCTCGTCTGGAACTCCATGCAACCGAAAGACATTCTTGATAACCAAGTTCACTGTATCTTTAGCTGAGGGGAGGCCGGTGCACGGAACAAAATGAGCAGCTTTAGTCAGGCGATCAACTACCACCATGATTGTATTCATGCCCCCCGATGTAGGCAGCTCCACAATAAAGTCCATTGATATAGACCCCCAAGGGCAGGACAGAACAGGTAATGGTTGTAGAAGACCCGTAGGTGCCACATGAGGAGTCTTGTAACGAGCACATACCTCGCAAGAGAGAACATAGTCCTTGGTATCCTTCAGGCAAGTTGGCCACCAGAAGAATCTGCTTAGGAACTCTTGTGTCTTCTGTACCCCCCTGTGACCAGCCAACTTGGAGACATGTACCAACTTGAGGATCTGCAAACGGATGACCTCAGGGACGTAGATACGTCGATCTCTGAACCACATACCACCCTTAAAGACAAAATTAATATCCACAGTTGGGTTGGCCAGAAATACATCACCTTCATAGGCCTCCCTGCACTCCTTCCACAAGTCCTGATCGTGGATAATTGGCATCAGATAGAATGGTCTTGGACGGGGCTCCAGGTACGGAATCCGCAGCATGGATTCGGGATAAAACATCAGCCTTCCCATTACGAGAACCTGGACGGTACGAGATAACAAAGTTAAATTGATTTAAAAATAAGTTCCAACGAGCCTGACGAGGAGAAAGACATCTAGCGGATCTAAGGAACTCTAAATTGCGATGGTCAGTTAGCACTATAATCTGTTGTGCAGCTCCTTGCAGATGATGCCTCCATTCTTTGAAAGCCGCAATAATAACCAACAATTCCTTGTCTCCCATGTCGTAATTCTTCTCTGCTGAGGTTAGTCTACCTCCACAAAGAAAGATAGTGTTGGATCTGGGTGTATCAACAGCGGTGCTGAGGTGAAACAGATCTTAAGCAGATCAAAAGCTTTTTGAGCCTGTGATGACCACTTAAAGGGCTTTTCCTTCTTTGTCAAGGAAGTAATGGGACGGACAATATCAGAAAAATTTCAAATAAAGCATCTGTAGAAATTTGCAAAACCAATAAAATGTTGGACCTCCTTAACGTTCTTGGGTACCGGCCAGTCAAGGATAGCCTGAATCTTACCAGATTCCATGTTCAGCCAGTGGGGAGAGATGATATAACCTAAGAACTGTATCTCAGAACGATGGAACTCACATTTCTCTGGCTTAATATACAGATGGTTCTCTTTCAGATGTCTTAAAACAGTTTTGACATGTTCTTCCAGTTCCTGTAGAGAGTCAGAAAAGATTAGTATATCGTCCAAATAGATCACCACAAACTGGTCCAACAAATCTCTGAAAATGTCATTAGCAAGGTGTTAAAACGTTGCAGGGGCGTTACAAAGCCCGAAGGGCATCACAAGATATTCAAAGTGTCCATACCGGCATCTGAATGCTGTCTTCCACTCATCCCCTGGACGACTACGCACCAAATTATAAGCCCCACGAAGATCCAGTTTAGAGAACACCTTAGCATGGCGGACTCTTTCCAGTAATTTAGGAATCAGAGGCAAAGGGTAACGGTATGGTTACCTTATTGAGTTCCCGATAGTCAACACAGGGTCTCAGGGTCCCATCCTTCTTTTTTACACAAAATATAGGTGCCCATGTTGGTGAGGAAGAAGGACTTATGAAGCCTTTGGCCAGATTTTCATCAATATACTCCTTTAAGGCTTGAAGCTCAGGTGTCACCAAAGGGTATACGTTACCAAAAGGAATAGCTGCCCCAGGAAGCAGCTCAATGGGACAGTCATAATGCCTGTGTGGAGGAAGCTGATCTGCATTCTTCTTGACACAAATGTCAGAGAACTCTTTATATGCTGAAGGTAAAGTAAATACCTGTACATGTGGTTCCGTAGCCATGGACTCAGGGACAGCTTCTGTTAATGCTGAGTTGTTCCTTGTTGGAAAGATAATCTTCTTGGTCTCCCAGTTGATAATTGGGTTCTGAGAACGCAACCAAGGAATGCCTAAAATCACAGGAAAATGAGGAGAAGAAATTAGCAAGAAAGAAAGTTGCTCCTGATGATTAGGCTCCAACAAAATTTCAAGGGGTACGGTCTCCTGATCCACAGGCCCAGAGATTAAAGGTGACCAATCCACTTTTTCCATGGTAATTGGAGAGGCTCTTTGCTGAATTTCAATACCATGTTCCTTGGCAAATGCGATATCCATGAAATTGCCACCTGCACCAGAGTCAATCATAGCTGCACTGGAAATCCACTGTCCTGAACACAGGATCTTAACCCCTTCCCGAACTGTGACACCATGTAGGCATCATGAAAGTTGGTGCCAATCCAACCTGTGACGCGTATGTGGCGTCATGGAGGGATCGCGTCCCTGCAGATCGGGTGAAAGGGTTAACTCCAATTTCACTTGATCTGCAGGGACAGGGGGAGTGGTACTTCAGCCCAGGGGGTGGCTTCACCCCCCCCCCCCATGGCTACGATCGCTCTGATTGGCTGTTGAAGGTGAAATAGCCAATCAGAGCGATTTATAATATTTCACTATGAAAACTGGTGAAATATTACAATCCAGCCATGGCCGATGCTGCAGTATTATCGGCCATGGCTGGAAACCCTGATCTGCCCCCCCATCGCCACCGATTGCCTCCCCAGTCCTCCATCCTGTGATCTGCTCCCCTCCGTCCGCCTGTCAGCTCCCCCTCCTCCTGTCCGCTCCCCCGTGCTCCGATCCCACCCCCCATGCTCCGATCCCCCCTCATACTTACCAAGCCTCCCGGTGTACGTCTGTCTTCTCCATGGGCGCCGCCATCATCTAAAATGGCGGGCGCAGGCGCAGTGCCCCCGCCGAATCTGCCGGCTGGCAGATTCGTTCCAGGTACATTTTGATCATTGTGATAGGTTTTATCACAGTGATCAAAATAAAAAAAATAGTAAATGAACCCCCCCTTTATCACCCCCATACGTAGGGACAATAATAAAATTAAGAAAATATTTTTTTTTTCCCACTAGGGTTGGGGTTAGAACTAGGGTTAGGGTTAGGGCTAGGTTAGGGTTAGAACTAGGGTTAGGGCTAGGGTTAGGGTTAGAACTAGGGTTAGGGTTAGAATTAGGCTATGTGCACATGGTGCGGATTTGGCTGCAGTACCATGCAAACCTATAGAAAACCAAATCCGCTGTGAGCATGGTGCGGAAAATACCACGCGGAAACGCTGCGTTGTATTTTCCGCAGCATGTCAATTCTTTGTGTGGATTCTGCAGCGTTTTACACCTGTTCCTCAATAGGAATCCGCAGGTGAAATCCACATAAAAAACACTGGAAATCCGCTGTAAATCTGCAGGTAAAACGCAGTGCCTTTTACCTGCGGATTTTTCAAAAATGGCACGGAAAAATCTCACAAGAATCCGCAACTTGGACACATAGCCTTAGGGTTGGAATTAGAGTTAGGGTTGGAACTAGGGCTAGGGTTGCAAATAGGATTAAGAATAGGCTTGTGGTTAGGGTTATGGTTAGGGGTGTGTTGGGGTTAAAGTTGTGGTTAGGGTTGGGGTTAGGATTAGGGTTGGGATTTAGGGTTAGGATTAGGGTTAGGGTTGGGATTAGGGTTAGAGTTATGTTTAGGGGTGTGTTGGGGATAGGGTTGTGACTAGAGTTATGGCTAGAGTTGGGATTAGGGTTAGGGGTGTGTTGGGGTTAGTGTTGGAGTTAGAATTGAGGGGTTTCCACTGTTTAGGCACATCAGGGGTCTCCAAACGCAACATGGCACCACCATTGATTCCAGCCAATCTTGCGTTCAAAAAGTCAAATGGCGCTCCCTCCCTTCCGAACCCTGACGTGCACCCAAACTGGTTTACCCCCACATATGGGGTACAAGCATACTCAGGACAAACTGGGCAACAACTATTGGGGTCCAATTTCTCCTGTTACCCTTGCAAAAATAAAGATTGCTTGCTAATACATAATTTTTGAGGAAAGAAAAATGATTTTTTATTTTCACGGCTCTGTGTTATAAACTTTTGTGAAGCACTTGGGCGTTCAAAGTGCTCACCACACATCTAGATAAGTTCCTTGGGGGGTCTAGTTTCCAAAATGGGGTCACTTGTGGGGGTTTTCTACTGTTTAGGCACATCAGGGGCTCTGCAAATGCAACGTGATGCCCGCAGACCATTCCATCAAAATCTGCATTTCAAAAGTCACTACTTCCCTTCCGAGCTCCGACGTGTGCCCAAACAGTGGTTTACCCCCACATATGGGGTATCAGCGTACTCAGGACAAACTGGGCAACAACTATTGGGGTCCAATTTCTCCTGTTACCCCTGTAAAAATAATAAATAGTTTGCTAAAACATCATTTTTGAGGAAAGAAAAATGATTTTTTATTTTCACGGCTCTGCGTTGTAAACTTCTGTGAAGCACTTGGGGGTTCAAAGTGCTCACCACATATCTAGATAATCTGTATAATAAACACACTAGCGCTAAATCACGTAACCAATACCCTTAGCAGCTGGAATCAAAAACAGGTGTACGCCAATCCTGAGCCAAAAAAATAAATGACAAAAACAGTTTGAGACCGCGCATAAGGGATAGGACTAAAACAACCTAAAACCAAATGTGTGCAATATACCAGCACATGAAGGCATATAGTAGGGAAACGCAAACCCCTGAAGGCTATAGACACCTAAAATCAATGAATTCCTTAGATAGCTGAATAGCAACACATAACCAGATAAAACAGGACAGCTGGTATATACTGATGTGTGGGCAGTGCTATTGAAATCGACCCCTCAGAATAGATGGTAAACGTACCTGTAGTCTGTGATTTTCACATGAAAGGTAATGGGTATACCGGTGGATGTAATGGTGCACAGCCGGGGTCCAGACTCTACGGTGCCAAATGCGAGGCTGGGTGTGGGGCTGTGGGATGGAGTGTCCGGCGTTAAGTAAGTAGATGAGGTAGTGGGTCAGCGAGCGTGGAAGTGCACCAGACAGGGGTGCTGCGAGGAGGCTACGTAGAGCCAGGGAAAGCCCCGGCCGGTGGCATCCCTGGATACGAGCGCAAAGGAAAATGGCCGACAGGGAACTGAGTGTGTGACGTCACAGCTGGGGAACTACGGAGCAGCACTGGGACAAGGTTGTAACCAACGCGTTTCAAAGGAACAGCGTCCTTCTTCGTCAAGGTTACCCGCCCTGGTGATTCCGGAGAATATGAACTGGTCCCCTGTCAATCACCCCAAAAAGGACCCCACCCATCTACTCAGTGAAATAGGATGACTAATATACACTCCCATGGTATCCCATAATATGATTACTGGTATGTAGGACAATGATTACTTGAAGTGTATTATGTATAACAGACGAACTTTGCAGCAGATTTTCTTAAAAGGGGGTAATAATTACCAAACGACAGATGGCAATTCTAGGAAATAACGGAAATGTATCTAAAAAGTGCATATATAAGAAACATACATGTATAAGGGAAAAAATATATATATATGCAAAAGAAAAAACACCAACCGTCGGATGGATAGGTGCGAATATTTATATAGATGTATACATACTAAAAACAATTTTTATTAATTTAATGGTTAATTTTTTTTTTTTTTTAAAAGATTAATAAAAATAGTGAAAAATGACACTGATAAAAATAATAATAAAAATGAAAGGTACCCATATGTACCCATGTCCTAATTAAAAAGCATACAATTCTAGCCCATAATTGAGGCCCTTTGGTGCAAGGCAGTCCAAGGAAAAAATCCATTTAGATTCAGTCCTGGACATGACCTGTATTAGATTGCCCCCTCTCGTTCTGTTGGATTTTTTGAATACCAAGGAAGCGCACATTTTTAGCGGATTTGTTATGTTTCTCGCAAAAATGACGAGAGAGTGGGTCGCCAGCAAAACCAGCAAAACCTTTTTGGATGTTCATCAAGTGCTCCTTAATTCGTACCATAAGGGGCCTTTTGGTACGGCCCACATATAGTTTCTTACATGGACACTCAATTAGGTAGATGACTTTTGTAGTAGAGCATGTAATACTCTCCTTAATCCTAAACTCCTTCACAGACTCCGTATCTGTAAATGTGTAATAGCACGTTTTTTGGAAGGAGGTATTCCTACAGCCATAACACTTGCCACAAGGTGTAAACCCAGGCCTTATATCTTTATGGGTGCCGGGACATGGTTCCTGGTTGGCAAAAGATTTAATCGTGGGAGCTATTAGGCTACCCAATGAGCGGGCCTTCCTAAATATAAACCTGGGGACAGTCGGTAAATGGTCCCCTATAATTTTGTCCCCTTGTAAAATGGACCAATGTTTGCGGATGATGGACCTGAATTTGCGGTGATCCGCATGGTATTGGGTGATAAACGGTAGATCGTGAATTTGGTCCCGCATACTTATGACAATTGGGTTAGTGGATTTTTCTCTATATAGTAGGGAATTCCTTGATAGATCCCTCACTTCCTGTTTTGCTCGTGCCAGTAATGAGCATGGGTAACCTTTATCAAGGAATTGTTGGGTCACGAGCGACCTCTGATTCCGTGTTGTAATCCTCCAGGGTCGTGCAATTTCTTCTGATCCGTGTATACTGACTCTTAGGGATATTAGTGAGCCACACTGGCAAGTGGCAGCTGATAATATTAATAAAACTATTCGTGTCTACTTCCTTGCGGTAGGATTTGGTGTATAGCGGGGAGTCTTTTATGTATACATTAAGGTCCAGGAAGTTAATACTTGTGTTGCTAATTGTTGGTGTGAATTCTAGCCCAAAGTTGCTGTCATTCAAACTAGCAATGAACTGATCCAGATCAATCCTTGGGCCATCCCAAATGAACAACACATCATCGATAAATCTGCGCCAGAGGATTAGCCCTGGGCGCAGCTGACCAGAGGTATAAATGTAGGACTCCTCCCACTTGGCTACAAACAGGTTAGCGTAGCTTGGGGCAAAGCGAGCCCCATCGCAGTGCCCCAAACTTGTAAAAAGAAATCTCCTTCATACCAGAAGTAGTTATGTTGTAGGATGAAGTCAATACATTCCTTAATGAATGAAACCTGTCTTTCAGGATATGTACCCAATAATTGGAGGAAATGGCCTGCAATGTGACAACCCATCTTTTGGTCAATGACCGTGTATAGGGACTTTATGTCCAAAGTCCCTAAAATGTAATTGGATTTCCACTCGACCTTCTCAAGAATTTGTAAAATGTGACCTGTGTCCTTCAGATAGGTCGGTATAAGCTGCATGCTTGAGAAGGAGATCATAAATAAGAAAATCAGAAAATTTCAAAGGGATCACATACAGGAGGAAGCATACATGAATTATTCAACACCAATAAGGCCAGGTGACACATCCAGTACTAATATAGAGCAAAAATCAGAAGATTTAGTAGTATTGGATGAATATAATGTGACACCTACGCCTAATAAAACTGATTTTTCTCTAGTATTTTCAACATATGCTGAGTCTAACTCCACACAGTATACGCCTGTAGTTACCCGCAACAGATCCCAGTCTAGACTATCAGTCACCCCAAACAAATATTCAAACCAGGATGACACCTTGGAAATTTCTATATACCCCAGTACCCCCCTCCATGTGCATGAGGACAACCACTCCTGCTCTGCAGCTCTCATTCATACTTCTAATAGATTTTCCCCACTATTGGCGAGTGAAGGCGGCACTGAATCCATCACACCACGGGTGGTTCATGAACAGTCCGCCCGCCAACTAAATACATCCTCCCAAGGGAGACCCATAAATAAATCCATAAAGGGAAACCATACCGTATTTGTGAAGACCACTAATAATGCTCCAACCTCTGTATCCAGTAGGAATATAGCATCCACAAATAGACCTAGGACTAATATGCCCGACTAAAGTAAGGGACCTAGTACGAAGAATACCACAGCACCCAAGGCCCGTGTGCCGATCAATCGGGATTTTTTTCGGGTAAAACCCACAAAACCAAGAGAGGTAGGAGGGGGAGGAAACTCACCAAAACGAAAGTGAACTTAATGCTTGATAATTCACAAAAAATATTCAATTTAAGTTCACATAAATTGACAACCAATGAAATTTCACTCCTTCAAAAAGGACTGAAATTTGCAACAACTGCCAGCGGGAAACCGTTTGATCTATATATATGTATGAAGAAGTACCTGAGAAACCTGTCGGTCAAAAAATACTTCTACAAAAAAAGTAAAAGTACAACGGAGCCTGCCAATCAAGATTCTGGGGAGTATATCCACACCTTTCTGGCAAATCCCTCTACCTTTAATCCCATTCAGGAACAATCAGAGGCATTTTCTACCTTCGATAGGCTTGTCACGAACGACATTAGAAGATTACAGAAGAAGAAAAAACCCAGGTTTGTACCTCAGAATTTAAACCATCAAGAAAAGAAAGCCATCAAAGACATACAAGAAAATAACGATATCATCATCCGCCCCGCGGATAAAGGAGGGGGTATCGTCATCTTCGATCGTACCACGTATCACCAGGAGTCTGTTAGGCTCCTTGGGGATGAGGTCACTTACAGGAAACTAAAAAGTGACCCAACACTATACTATATAAAGAAACTGAGAAACTTGTGCCTTAAGGGCCAGTCCCTGGGGGTCCTAAATAAAAAGGAATTCCAATTTGTATTTAATAGGGATCCAAGTACAGCTATTTTTTATCACATCCCTAAAATACATAAGAGCTCCACGTGCCCGCCAGGACGACCTATTATTTCAGGCATTAATAGCCTTACAGCTAATCTGTCACAATACGTGGACACGCATTTACAAAAATGCATGCAGCTTATACCGGCCTATCTGAAGGACACAGGTCACATTTTACAAATTCTTGAGAAGGTCGAGTGGAAATCCAATTACATTTTAGGGACTTTGGACATAAAGTCCCTATATACGGTCATTGACCAAAAGATGGGTTGTCACATTGCAGGCCATTTCCTCCAATTATTGGGTACATATCCTGAAACTCAGGTGTCATTCATTAAGGAATGTATTGACTTCATCCTACAAGATAACTACTTCTGGTATGAAGGAGATTTCTTTTTACAAGTTTGGGGCACTGCGATGGGGACTCGCTTTGCCCCAAGCTACGCTAACCTGTTTGTAGCCAAGTAGGAGGAGTCCTACATTTATACCTCTGGTCAGCTGCACCCAGGGCTAATCCTCTGGCGCAGATTTATCGATGATGTGTTGTTCATTTGGGATGGCCCAAGGATTGATCTGGATCAGTTCATTGCTAGTTTATATGACAACAACTTTGGGCTAGAATTCACACCAACAATCAGCAACACAAGTATTAACTTCCTGGACCTTAATGTATACATAAAAGACTCCCAGCTATACACCAAATGCTACCGCAAGGAAGTAGACACGAATAGTTTTATTAATATTATCAGCTGCCACTTGCCAGTGTGGCTCACTAATATCCCTAAGAGTCAGTATACACGGATCAGAAGAAATTGCACGACCCTGGAGGATTACAACACGGAATCAGAGGTCGCTCGTGACCCAACAATTCCTTGATAAAGGTTACCCATGCTCATTACTGGCACGAGCAAAACAGGAAGTGAGGGATCTATCAAGGAATTCCCTACTATATAGAGAAAAATCCACTAACCCAATTGTCATAAGTATGCCGGACCAAATTCACGATCTACCGTTTATCACCCAATACCATGCGGATCACCGCAAATTCAGGTCCATCATCAGCAAACATTGGTCCATTTTACAAGGGGACAAAATTATAGGGGACCATTTACCGACTGTCCCCAGGTTCATATTTAGGAAGGCCCGCTCATTGGGTAGCCTAATAGCTCCCACGATTAAATCTTTTGCCAACCAGGAACCATGTCCCGGCACCCATAAAGATATAAGGCCTGGGTTTACACCTTGTGGCAAGTGTTATGGCTGTAGGAATACCTCCTTCCAAAAAACGTGCTATTACACATTTACAGATACGGAGTCTGTGAAGAAGTTTAGGATTAAGGAGAGTATTACATGCTCTACTACAAAAGTCATCTACCTAATTGAGTGTCCATGTAAGAAACTATATGTGGGCCGTACCAAAAGGCCCCTTATGGTACGAATTAAGGAGCACTTGATGAACATCCAAAAAGGTTTTGCTGGCCACCCACTCTCTCGTCATTTTTGCGAGAAAATAACAAATCCGCTAAAAATGTGCGTTTCCTTGGTATTCAAAAAATCCAACAGAACGAAAGGGGGCAATCTAATACAGGTCATGTCCAGGACTGAATCTAAATGGATTTTTTCCTTGGACTGCCTTGCACCAAAGGCCCCAATTATGGGCTAGAATTGTATGCTTTTTAATTAGGACATGGGTACCTTTCATTTTTATTATTTTTATAAATGTCATTTTTCACTATTTTTATTAATCTTTTTTTTTTTAAAAATTTCACCATTAAATTAATAAAAATTGTTTTTAGTATGTATGCATCTATATAAATATTCCCACCTATCCATCCGATGGTTGGTGTTTTTTCTTTTGCATATATATTTTTTTTCCCTTATACGTGTATGTTTCTTATATATGCACTTTTTAGATACATTTCCGTTATTTCCTAGAATTGCCATCTGTTGTTTGGTAATTACCTCCTTTTAAGAAAATCTGCTGCAAAGTTCGTCTCTGTTATACATAATACACTTCCAGTAATCATTGTCCTACATACCAGTAATCATATTATGGGATACCATTGTGAGTGTATATTAGTCATCCTATTTCACTGAGTAGATGGGTGGGGTCCTTTTTGGGGTGATTGACACGGGACTAGTTCATATTCTCCGGAGTCACCAGGGTGGGTAACCCTGACGAAGAAGGATGCTGTTCCTTTGAAACGCGTTGGTTACAACCTTGTCCCAGTGCCGCTCCATAGTTCCCCAGCTGTGATGTCACACGCTCCGTTCCCTGTCGGCCATTTTCCTTTGCGCTCGTATCCAGGGACGCCACCGGCCGGGGCTTTCCCTGGCTCTATGTAGCCTCCTCGCAGCACCCCTGTGTGGTGTTCTTCCACGCTCGCCGACCCACTACCTCATCTACTTACCTAACGCCGGACACTCCATCCCACAGCCCCACACCCAGCCTCGCATTTGGCACCATAGAGTCTGGACCCCGGCTGTGCACCATTACATCCACCGGTATACCCATTACCTTTCATGTGAAAATCACAGAATACTGGTACGTTTACCATCTATTCTGAGGGGTCGATTTCAATAGCACTGCCCACACATCAGTATATACCAGCTGTCCTGTTTTATCTGGTTATGTGTTGCTATTCAGCTATCTAAGGAATTCATTGATTTTAGGTGTCTATAGCCTTCAGGGGTTTGCGTTTCCCTACTATATGCCTTCATGTGCTGGTATATTGCACACATTTGGTTTTAGGTTGTTTTAGTCCTATCCCTTATGCGCGGTCTCAATCTGTTTTTGTCACATATCTAGATAAGTTCATTGGGGGTCTAGTTTCCAAAATGGGGTCACTTGTGGGGGGTTTCTACTGTTTAGGCACATCAGGGGCTTCGCAAACGCAACGTAACGCCCGCAGACCATTCCATCAAAGTCTGCTTTTTAAAACGTCACTACTTCCCTTCTGAGCCCCGACGTGTGCCCAAGTAGTTGTTTACCCCCACATATTGGGTATCAGTGTACTCAAGACAAACTGGGCAACAACTATTGGGGTCCAATTTCTCCTGTTACCCTTGTGAAAATGAAAAATTGTTTGCTAAAACATCATTTTTGAGGAAAGAAAAATGATTTTTTATTTTCACAGCTCTGCGTTGTAAACTTTTGTGAAGCACTTGGGGGTTCAATGTGCTCACCACATATCTAGATAAGTTCCTTGGGGGGTCTAGTTTCCAAAATGGAGTCACTTGTGGGGGGTTTCTACTGTTTAGGCACATCAGGGGCTCCGCAAACGCAACGTGACACCCGCAGACATTCCATCAAAGTCTGCATTTCAAAACATCACTACTTCCCATCCGAGCCCCGAAGTGTGCCTAAACAGTGGTTCTCCCCCACATATGGGGTATCAGTGTACTCTGAACAAACTGGACAACAAATTTTGTGGTCCAATTTCTCCCTTTACTCTTGTGAAAATAAAAAATTGCGTGCTAAAACATAATTTTTGAGGAAAGAAAAATGATTTTTTATTTTCACAGCTCTGCATTATAAACTTCTGTGAAGCACTTGGGGGTTTAAAGTGGTCACTGCACATCTAGATTAGTTCCAAGGGAGGTCTAGTTTCCAAAATGGGGTCACATGTGGGGGAGCTCCAATGTTTAGGCACACAGGGGCTCTCCAAACGCGACATGGTGTCCGCTAACGATTGGAGCTAACTTTTCATTCAAAAGTCAAATGGCGCTCCTTCCCTTCTGAGCCTTGCCGTGTGCACAAACAGTGGTTTACCCCCACATATGAGGTATCGGTGTTCTCAGGAGAAATTGTCCAACACATTTTAGGATCCATTTTTCCTGTTACCCATGTGAAAATGAAAAAATTGAGGCTAAAAGAATTTATTTGTGAAAAAAAGGACTTTTTCATTTTTATGGATTCATTTGTGAAGCACCTGGTGATTCAAAGTGCTCACTATGCATCTAGATAAGTTCCTTGGGGGGTCTAGTTTCCAAAATGGGGTCATTTGTTGGGGAGCTGCAATGTTTAGGCACACAGGGGCTCTCCAAACGCGACATGGTGTCCGCTAAAGATTGGAACCAATTTTTCATTGAAAAAGTCGAATGGCACTCCTTCCCTTCCGAGCCCTGTTGTGCGCCCAAACAGTGGTCCCCCCCACATATGGGGTATCGGCGTACTCAGGATAAATTGTGCAATAACTTTTGGGGTCCAGTTTCTCTTTTTACCCTTGGGAAAATAAAAAAATTGTTGCTAAAAGATCATTTTTATGACTAAAAAGTTAAATGTTGATTTTTTCCTTCCATGTTGCTTCTGCTGCTGTGAAGCACCTGAAGGGTTAATACATTTCTTGTATGTGGTTTTGTGCACCTTAAGGGGTGCAGTTTTTAGAATCGTGTCACTTCTGGGTATTTTCAGCCATATAGACCCCTCAAATTTACTTCAAATGTGAGGTGGTCCCTAAAAAAATGGTCTTGTAAATTTCATTGTAAAAATGAGAAATCGCTGGTCAAATTTTAACCCTTATAACTTCCTAGCAAAAAAATTTTGTTTCCAAAATTGTGCTGATGTAAAGTAGACATGTGGGTAATGTTATTTATTAACTATTTTGTGTCACATAGCTCTCTCGTTTAACAGAATAAAAATTCAAAATTTGAAAATTGCGAAATTTTCAAAATTTTTGCCAAATTTCCATTTTTTTCACAAATAAACACAAAAATTATCAACCTAAGTTTACCACTAACATGAAGCCCAATATGTCACGAAAAACAATCTCAGAACCGCTAGGATTCGTTGAAGCGTTCCTGAGTTATTACCTCATAAATGGACACTGGTCAGAATTGCAAAAAATGGCCAGGTCATTAAGGTCAAAATAGGCTGGGACATGAAAGGATTAATAGGGAGAGAACAGTGAGAGTTATTTTCCTTAAGCTCCTTGGGGGGTGAAGTCATAGAAAGTGAATGAAATACAGCGTTTAAAGGCAGGCTACATTCAGAGATGTCAGATTCATCATCACAGTTGTCATACTCCCCTACTGCTGCTAGCACCTTGTTAGGCCGTCTGGGACACTTAGGACAATTGATTAAAAAGTGGTCAGACTGGCCGCAGTAGAAACATAGACTTTCACGAAGGCGATGCTCCTGGCGCTCATTAATCTTGTGCCTCTCAACGGAATCAATTTGCATGGGCACCTTCTCCACCTCCCGAGATGTTTTACCTGCAGTATCTTTGGAAGGAAGGGAAAAGTTAGAGATATGGTTAAATGCAGCAAACTTCTCCTGCCTAAGCTCAGTAAGGCGAATGTTTATGCGCACACAATGCTGTATAAATGTTTCTAGCTCTTGTGGTGACTCTAAGCGAGCTAATTCATCTTTTACAATACTAGACAGACCTCTTTCAAAAATCCAGCTCCCGACACTCCTGATGCGGTCCCTGCATGGCCCACGTCTCCGGCGCCTTCTTCCTGTAGTGTGCGGTCACGTGGCACCGCTCATTACAGTAATGAATATGTGGCTCTACCCCTATGGGAGTGGAGTCCATATTCATTACTTTAATGAGCGGTACCAGTGACAGCTGAACAGGGGAAGACGCTGCAGCACCTGAAGACCGTGGGACATGTGGAGACCGCGCCAGGAGCGCCGGGAGCAGGTGACTATTTGACAGGCGTTGCTCCCCCTCACCCACCGACCCCCCCGCCTTCCATGACTCGAGTATAAGCCGAGAGGGGCACTTTTAACCCATTTTATTGGGCTGAAAATCTCAGCTTATACTCGAGTATATGCGGTATATATAGAGGTCTATTGTGAATTCCGTTCTTGGGCTCCCTCCGGTGGTTGTAAATAGCACTTTTGTGAATTCTGCCCTTGGGCTCCCTCCGGTGGTTTTAAGTGGAACTGCTGCTCCTTGGATTGAGCATTAGCAGCTGCTTTCACTGATCGTCTCTCTTGGTTCTGCTATTTAACCTGGCTCTGGTCTGCAGCCATTGCCAGCTGTCAATGTTTCTTAGTTGGATTCAGATCTCTCTTGGATTTCTCTGACAGTTGGTCCAGTTCAGCACAGATAAGTCCTTGTTTGTTCATTTGTTGTCCACTTGCTGTGGACTTAATCGTTCAGCTCTCATTATGTTTTCTCTAGTCCAGCTTGTCAGTATGATATATTCTGTTTAGCTGGAAGCTCTGGGGAAGCAGATTTGCCCTCCACACCGTTAGTCAGGTGTGGAGTTTTTTCCTGCAAACTCTGCGGTGGATTTTCTAGCTTTTAATACGGGCAGCACAGTATACTTTCCTATTCTGTCTATCTAGGTAGAAGTGGCCTCCTTTGCTAAAATCCTGATTTCATTCTGTGTATGTCATTTTCCTCTCTACTCACAGTCAATATTTGTGGGGGGCTGTCTTTCCTTTGGGGAATGTTCTCTGAGGCAAGATAGCTTTCTGTTTCTATCTCTAGGGGTAGTTAGTTCTCCGGCTGTGACGAGATGTCTAGGGAGTGACAGGAACATTCCATGGCTACTTCTAGTGTTGTGTTAGGATCAGGAACTGCGGTCCGTATAGATACCACCACCTCCAGAGCTCGTCAATGTTGCTCCTTAACCACCAGGTCATAACAGAGGTCCTGTGTATAATGTCACCAGTGATCACTGTATTACCTATATATTATATACAGAGCTCCTGTGTATAATGTCACCGATAATCACTGTATTACCTGTACACAGACACTGCATGCTAAGAACAGACCTCCTGTGTATAATGGCACTTATGGTGATATTAGTATTTTTTTTTATTACTGATCAGTATTGTAGTATTCAGTCACTATGTGGAGGTAAGATGTGGTCTAGACATGGCGTTGCGGTATTTGTCCCTTGTATGTGCTATTTGGTCACTTTGTGGTGGTAATATGTGGTCTGGTCATGGTGTTGTGGCATTTGGCCCTTGTATGTGATATTATTCGATCACTGTCGTGGTAGCAATTTTCAAATCAAATCTTTGGTTTGCCACCGAATTGCACTACTGGCTTATTTTTTTTGTTTTCTTGTTTTATAGCTTTTAAGCTGCATTTTGCACATGTCACTTATTGGAGTCAGTCATCAGCACTACAAATTGACAGTGAATTCAAAACAATGGGACCACGAATACTGATGTGTTGCAATGCTGCAACCCATTTTGCACTTTTACAAATGTTCTACGTTAATACTTTCTAATGTTTACTTTAAAAGGTTTTCCATTTAAAAATTGTCATATTCAATGTATGCAGTTTTTTCTTTGCAACAAGTTCAGCTAACAATAAAATATCTACTTGTAACTGAGGAAGAGGGAGTAGGTCACAAAAATTGGCATATAAGAGGTTGACTTTTATAAAGCCCTTCTGCTGTATGGTATTTTAGAATTTACAATAGCTATCACTCATGTAAGAAGTGAAATCTGGCATTGTACTATACCTATATTTCTCATGTATCTGTGCATCATGAATCATGGTATATGTTAAAGGGGCCCACTGAGACTCTTTTGCCTGGGGCCCTCAAAAACCTGGAGCCGGCCCTGCATAGTTGTTGGTGCTAGCCTTGTGCCACTGTTTTTTGTTTTTTATTTAAATTCATCCAAAAGCCCCCCAAAAATTAATACAGTTTGTTATGTCAGGCTGAGTCCTGCTGTATCTGTTTTTGAAAAACTGTATTTCCACAGGCATACGTAGCTTCATTCTGTGTATGTCATTTTCCTCTCTACTCACAGTCAATATTTGTGGGGGGCTGTCTTTCCTTTGGGGAATGTTCTCTGAGGCAAGATAGGTTTCTGTTTCTATCTTTAGGGGTAGTTAGTTCTCTGGCTGTGACGAGATGTCTAGGGAGTGACCGGAACATTCCACGGCTACTTCTAGTGTTGTGTTAGGATCAGGAACTGCGGTCCGTATAGATTCCACCACCTCCAGAGCTCGTCCATGTTGCTCCTTAACCACCAGGTCATAACAGTACAGCTGGCCAGCAATGTGCTGAATGCATCTCAAAAGAGGGAAAAAAGAAGCTCTGAGCCATTTTTTTTTCTCTGCAGCCTGTTTTGTCTTTTTTTTCCCCTTAATCTCTGGGTGGTTCAGGATTCTGGCGCTGATATGGATGTTCAGGGTTTGTTCTCTCGTGTAGATCAACTTGCTGCAAGGGTACAGAGTATCCAAGATTATGTTACTCAGACGCCAGCTTTAGGGCCTAGAATTCCTACTCCGGATTTGTTTTTTGGGGACAGATGCAAGTTTTTGAATTTTAAAAATAACTGCAGATTGTTTTTTGCTTTGAGACCCCGTTCCTCTGGTGACCCCATTCAGCAGGTGAAAATTGTCATATCTCTGCTGCGTGGAGACCCTCAGGATTGGGCATTCTCCCTTGAGTCAGGGGATCCGGCATTGCTTAATGTAGATGCATTTTTTCAAGCGCTCGGATTACTGTATGACGAACCTAATTCTGTGGATCAGGCGGAAAAAACCTTGCTGGCTCTGTGTCAGGGTCAGGAAGCGGCAGAAGTATACTGCCAGAAATTTAGAAAGTGGTCTGTGCTCACTAAATGGAATGAGTTTGCCCTGGCAGCAATTTTCAGAAAGGGTCTTTCTGAAGCCTTAAAGATGTTATGGTGGGGTTTCCCACGCCTGCTGGTTTGAACGTATCAATGTCCCTAGCCATTCAGATTGATCGGCGCCTGCGCAAGCGCAAGGTTGTGCAGCATATGGCAGTGTCCTCTGAGCAGAGTCCTGAGCCTATGCAATGTGATAGGATTTTGACTAGAGCAGAACGCCAGGAATTCAGACGTCAGAATAGACTGTGTTTCTACTGTGGTGATTCTGCTCATGTTATTTCTGATTGCCCTAAACGTACTAAGAGGGTCGCTCGGTCCGTTACCATTAGTACTGTGCAGCCTAAATTTCTCTTGTCTGTTACCCTGATTTGCTCATTGTCGTCCTTTTCTGTCATGGCATTTGTGGATTCAGGCGCTGCCCTGAATTTAATGGACTTAGAGTTTGCCAGACGCTGTGGTTTTTCCTTGCAGCCTTTGCAGAGCCCTATTCCCTTAAGGGGCATTGATGCTACACCATTGGCCAAGAATAAACCTCAGTACTGGAAACAGTTGACCATGTACATGGCTCCAGCACATCGGGAAGATTGTCATTTTCTGGTGTTGCATAGTTTGCATGATGTTGTTGTGCTGGGTTTTCCATGGTTACAGGTGCATAATCCGGTGCTGGATTGGAAATCTATGTCTGTGACTAGTTGGGGTTGTCAAGGGGTACATAGTGATGTTCCTTTAATGTCAATTTCATCTGCCCCCTCTTCTGAAGTTCCTGAGTTTTTGTCGGATTTCCAGGATGTATTTGATGAGCCCAAGTCCAGTTCCCTTCCTCCTCATAGGGACTGCGATTGTGCTATTAACTTGATTCCTGGCTGTAAGTTCCCTAAGGGCCGACTTTTCAATCTGTCTGTGGCAGAGCATGCCGCCATGCGGAGTTATGTGAAGGAGTCTTTGGAGAAGGGGCATATTCGGCCGTCTTCATCACCATTGGGAGCGGGATTCTTTTTTGTTGCCAAGAAGGATGGCTCCCTGAGACCCTGTATTGATTATCGCCTTCTTAATAAGATCACGGTCAAATTCCAATACCCTTTACCTTTGCTTTCTGATTTGTTTGCTCGGATTAAGGGGGCTAGTTGGTTTACTAAGATTGACCATCGAGGGGCGTATAATCTGGTTCGTATTAAACAAGGTGACGAATGGAAAACAGCATTTAATACGCCTGAAGGCCATTTTGAATACCTGGTGATGCCATTCGGGCTCTCTAATGCTCCATCTGTGTTTCAGTCCTTTATGCATGATATCTTCCGGAATTTTCTTGATAAATTCATGATTGTATATTTGGATGATATTTTGATTTTTTCCGATGATTGGGAGTCTCATGTGAAACAGGTCAGGATGGTATTTCAGATCCTTCGTGCTAATGCTTTGTTTGTGAAGGGTTCTAAGTGCCTTTTTGGAGTTCAGAGGGTTTATTTTTTGGGGTTCATTTTTTCTCCTTCGGCTATAGAAATGGATCCTGTTAAGGTCCAGGCCATCCATGATTGGATTCAGCCCACATCTGTGAAGAGCCTTCAGAAATTTTTGGGCTTTGCTAATTTTTATCGCCGTTTCATTGCTAATTTTTCCAGTGTGGTTAAGCCCCTGACCGATTTGATGAAGAAAGGCGCTGATGTGATGAATTGGTCCTCTGCGGCCATTGAGGCCTTTCAGGAGCTTAAACATCGATTTACTTCTGCCCCTGTGTTGCGTCAGCCGGATGTTTCTCTTCCTTTTCAGGTTGAGGTTGATGCTTCTGAGATTGGGGCAGGGGCCGTTTTGTCTCAAAGAAGTTCTGATGGTTCTTTGATGAAAACCGTGTGCCTTCTTCTCCAGAAAGTTTTCGCCTGCGGAGCATAATTATGATGTCGGCAATCGGGAGTTGTTGGCTATGAAGTGGGCATTTGAGGAGTGGCATCATTGGCTTGAGGGAGCCAAGCACCGCGTTGTGGTCTTGACCGATCATAAGAATCTGATTTACCTCGAGTCTGCCAAGCGGCTGAACCCTAGACAGGCTCGATGGTCCCTGTTTTTCTCCCGTTTCGATTTTGTGGTCTCGTATCTTCCGGGATCTAAGAATGTGAAGGCGGATGCCCTCTCTAGGAGTTTTTTGCCTGATTCTCCGGGAGTCCTTGAGCTGGTTGGTATTCTCAAGGAGGGGGTGATTCTTTCTGCCATCTCCCCTGATTTACGGCGGGTGCTTCAGGAATTTCAGGCTGATAAACCTGACCGCTGTCCAGTGGGGAAATTGTTTGTTCCTGAGAGATGGACTAGTAAGGTAATTTCTGAGGTTCATTGTTCGGTGTTGGTTGGTCATCCTGGGATTTTTGGTACCAGAGATTTGGTTGCTAGGTCCTTTTGGTGGCCTTCCTTGTCGCGGGATGTGCGTTCTTTTGTGCAGTCCTGTGGGACTTGTGCCCGGGCCAAGCTTTGCTGTTCCCGCGCTAGTGGGTTGCTTTTGCCCTTGCCGGTCCCTGAGAGGCCCTGGACGCAAATTTCCATGGATTTTATTTTGGATCTTCCTGTTTCCCAGAAGATGTCTCTTATCTGGGTGGTTTGTGACCAGTTTTCTAAGATGGTCCATTTGGTACCTTTGCCTAAGTTGCCTTCCTCTTCTGATTTGTTTCCATTGTTTTTTCAGCATGTGGTTCGTTTTCATGGCATTCCGGAGAATATTGTGTCTGATAGAGGTTCCCAGTTTGTTTCCAGGTTTGGCGGTCCTTTTGTGCTAGGATGGGCATTGATTTGTCTTTTTCTTCAGCGTTTCATCCTCAGACTAATGGCCAAACTGAGCGAACCAATCAGACCTTGGAAACCTATTTGAGATGCTTTGTGTCTGCTGATCAGGATGATTGGGTGGCCTTTTTGCCGTTGGCCGAGTTTGCCCTTAATAATCGGGCTAGTTCGGCTACTCTGGTTTCACCTTTCTTTTGTAATTTTGGTTTTCATCCTCGTTTTTCTTCAGGGCAGGTTGAGCCTTCTGTCTGTCCTGGTGTGGATTCTGTGGTGGACAGGTTACAACAGATTTGGACTCATGTGGTGGACAATTTGAAGTTGTCTCAGGAAAAGGCTCAACGTTTTACTAACCGCCGTCGGTGTGTTGGTCCCCGGCTTCGTGTTGGGGATTTAGTCTGGTTATCTTCTCGTCATGTTCCTATGAAGGTTTCTTCCCCTAAGTTCAAGCCTCGCTTTATTGGTCCTTATAAGATTTCTGAAATTATCAATCCGGTATCTTTTCGTTTGGCCCTTCCAGCCTCTTTTGCCATCCATAATGTTTTCCACAGATCTTTGCTGTGGAGATATGTGGTACCCGTTGTTCCCTCTGTTGATCTACCTGCCCTGGTGTTGGTTGAGGGGGAGTTGGAGTATGAGGTGGAGAAGATTTTGGATTCTCGTTTTTCGAGGCGCAAGCTTCAGTATCTTGTCAAGTGGAAGGGTTATGGCCACGAGGAAAATTCTTGGGTGGTTGCCTCCGATGTCCATGCTGCCGATTTGGTTCGTGCTTTTCACTTGGCTCGTCCTGATCGGCCTGGGGGCTCTGGTGAGGGTTCGGTGACCCCTCCTCAAGGGGGGGGTTTTGTTGTGAATTCCGTTCTTGGGCTCCCTCCAGTGGTTGTAAATGGCACTTTTGTGAATTCTGCCCTTGGGCTCCCTCCGGTGGTTTTAAGTGGAACTGCTGCTCCTTGGATTGAGCATTAGCAGCTGCTTTCACTGATCATCTCTCTTGGTTCTGCTATTTAACCTGGCTCTGGTCTGCAGCCATTGCCAGCTGTCAATGTTTCTTAGTTGGATTCAGATCTCTCTTGGATTTCTCTGACAGTCGGTCCAGTTCAGCACAGATAAGTCCTTGTTTGTTCATTTGTTGTCCACTTGCTGTGGACTTAATCGTTCAGCTCTCATTATGTTTTCTCTAGTCCAGCTTGTCAGTATGATATATTCTGTTTAGCTGGAAGCTCTGGGGAAGCAGATTTGCCCTCCACACCGTTAGTCAGGTGTGGAGTTTTTTCCTGCAAACTCTGCGGTGGATTTTCTAGCTTTTAATACGGACAGCACAGTATACTTTCCTATTCTGTCTATCTAGGTAGAAGTGGCCTCTGTCATGAATCCCAATGGCTAGGGATAGCACAGGACAAGCAAGATACAAATAAATAACGGACGAGCTCTAGGGTGATGGAACCTGGGCTGACCGCTGCCCTACGCCTGACAAACGCAACTAGAGATAGCCAGGGAGCGTGCCTACGTTGGTTCTAGACGCCACGCACCAGCCTAAGAGCTAACTAGTACTGCAGAGAAAATAAAGACCTCACTTGCCTCCAGAGGAATGAACCCCAAAAGGTATAGTTGCCCCCCACATGTATTGACGGTGAAATGAGAGGAAGGCACACACATAGAGATGATATATAAAGGTTTAGCAAATTGAGGCCCGCTGTAAACTAGAAAGCAGAACGATACAAAAGGGGTCTGAGCGGTCAGCAAAAAACCCTAATCAAAAAACCATCCTGAGATTACAAGAACCCATGTGCCAACTCATGGCACATGGGGAGAACCTCAGTCCACTAGAGCTACCAGCTAGCATAGAGACATAATAAGCAAGCTGGACAAAAAAACCAAACAACTGAAAATCAGCACTTAGCTTATCCTGAAAGATCTGGGAGCAGGTATGCAGGAACTAAACAGAGCACATCTGAATACATTGATAGCCGGCAAGGAAATGACAGAAAGGCCAGGTAAAATAGGAAACACCCAGCCTCTGATGGACAGGTGGAAACCAAAGGCCGCAACCCACCAAAGTCACCCAGTACCAGCAGTAACCACCAGAGGGAGCCCACAAACAGAATCCACAACAATACCCCCCCCTTGAGGAGGGGTCACCGAACCCTCACGAGAACCCCCAGGGCGATCAGGGTGAGCTCTATGGAAGGCGCGGACCAAATCAGTCGCATGAACATCGGAGGCGACCACCCAAGAATTATCCTCCTGACCATAACCCTTCCACTTAACCAAATACTGGAGTTTGCGTCTGGAAACACGAGAATCCAAGATCTTCTCAACAACATACTCCAATTCTCCCTCCACCAGCACCGGGGCAGGAGGCTCAACTGAAGGAACAACGGGCACCTCATACCTCCGCAACAACGACCGATGGAACACATTATGAATAGCAAACGATGCTGGGAGATCCAAACGAAAAGATACAGGGTTAAGAATCTCCGAGATCCTATAAGGACCGATGAACCGAGGCTTGAACTTAGGAGAAGAGACCTTCATAGGGACAAAACGAGAAGACAACCACACCAAATCCCCAACAAGAAGTCGGGGACCCACGCGGCGACGGCGATTAGCAAACTGCTGAGTCTTCTCCTGAGATAACTTCAAATTGTCCACCACCTGATTCCAAATCTGATGTAGCCTGTCCACCACCACGTCCACTCCAGGACAATCCGAAGGCTCCACCTGACCAGAGGAAAAACGAGGATGAAACCCCGAATTACAAAAAAAAGGAGAGACCAACGTGGCAGAACTAGCCCGATTATTAAGAGCAAATTCGGCCAGTGGCAAAAAAGCAACCCAGTCATCTTGATCAGCAGAAACAAGACACCTCAAATAAGTTTCCAAGGTCTGATTAGTTCGCTCCGTCTGGCCATTCGTCTGAGGATGGAATGCAGACGAGAAAGACAAATCAATGCCCATCTTGACACAAAACGTCCGCAAAAATCTACACACAAACTGGGATCCCCTGTCAGAAACGATATTCTCCGGAATCCCATGCAAACGAACCACGTTCTGAAAAAATAAAGGGACCAACTCAGAGGAGGAAGGCAACTTAGGCAAGGGCACCAAATGAACCATCTTAGAAAAGCGGTCACACACAACCCAGATAACGGACATTTTCTGTGAAACCGGGAGATCAGAAATAAAATCCATGGAAATGTGCGTCCAAGGCCTCTTCGGGATGGGCAAGTATAACAACAACCCACTGGCCCGAGAACAGCAAGGCTTAGCTCGAGCACACACTTCACAAGACTGCACAAAGGTACGCACATCCTTAGACAAGGAAGGCCACCAAAAAGACCTGGCCACCAGGTCTCTAGTACCAAATATTCCAGGATGACCAGCCAACACAGAAGAATGGACCTCGGAGATGACTCTATTGGTCCAATCATCCGGAACAAACAGTCTTTCTGGTGGACAACGATCCGGTTTATCCACCTGAAACTCCTGCAATGCACGTCGCAAGTCTGGGGATACGGCGGACAATATTACCCCATCCCTAAGGATACCAGTAGGCCCAGAGTCTCCAGGAGAGTCAGGCACAAAACTCCTGGAAAGAGCATCTGCCTTCACATTCTTTGAACCTGGCAGGTATGAAACCACGAAATTGAAACGAGAAAAAAACAACGACCAACGAGCCTGTCTAGGATTCAAACGCCTGGCAGACTCAAGGTAAATGAGATTCTTGTGATCAGTCAAGACCACCACACGATGTTGAGCACCCTCAAGCCAATGACGCCACTCCTCAAATGCCCACTTCATGGCCAAAAGCTCCCGATTACCCACATCATAATTGCGCTCGGCGGGCGAGAATTTTCTAGAGAAGAATGCACATGGCTTCATCACCGAGCCATTAGAACTTCTCTGTGACAAAACCGCCCCCGCTCCAATCTCGGAAGCATCAACCTCAACCTGAAAAGGAAGTGAAACATCTGGTTGACACAACACAGGAGCAGAAGAAAACCGGCGCTTAAGTTCCTGAAAGGCCTCCACGGCAGCAGGAGACCAATTAGCAACATCAGCACCCTTTTTAGTCAAATCAGTCAAAGGTTTAACAATACTGGAAAAATTAGCAATGAACCGACGATAAAAATTAGCAAACCCCAAGAACTTCTGAAGGCTCTTAACAGATGTAGGTTGTGTCCAGTCACAAATCGCCTGAACCTTGACGGGATCCATCTCAATAGTAGAAGGAGAAAAAATGTACCCCAAAAAAGAAATCTTCTGGACTCCGAAGAGACACTTTGAGCCCTTCACAAACAGAGAATTGGCCCGCAGAACCTGAAACACCTTCCTGACCTGTAGAACATGAGACTCCCAGTCATCAGAAAACACCAAAATATCATCCAAATAAACAATCATAAACTTATCCAGATATTCACGGAGAATATTGTGCATAAAGGACTGAAAGACTGACGGAGCATTGGAGAGCCCAAAAGGCATTACCAAATACTCAAAATGGCCCTCAGGCATATTAAATGCGGTTTTCCACTCATCACCCTGTTTTATCCGCACCAGATTATACGCACCGCGAAGATCTATCTTAGTGAACCACCTAGCCCCCTTAATGCGAGCAAACAAATCAGTCAATAATGGCAATGGATACTGATATTTGACTGTAATCTTATTCAGAAGGCGATAATCTATACAAGGCCTCAGGGAACCATCTTTTTTTGCCACGAAAAAAAAACCTGCTCCCAGAGGGGACGAAGATGGATGAATATGTCCCTTTTCCAAGGACTCCTTAATATAATTCCGCATAGCAGTATGCTCTGGCAGTGACAGATTAGAATTGATTCCTGGCAGTAAGTTCCCTAAGGGTCGTTTATTTATAGCACAGTCACAATCTCTGAGGAGGGAGCGAATTGAGCTTAGGCTCCTCAAAAACATCCCTATAGTCAGACAAAAACGCAGGGATCTCAGAAGGAGTAGATGAAGCGATTGAAATCGGAGGTGCATGATCATGAACCCCCTGACATCCCCAGCTTAACACAGACATTGTTTTCCAGTCCAGGACAGGATTATGAGTTTGTAACCATGGCAGACCAAGCACTACTACATCATGTAAATTATACAGTACAAGGAAGCGAATCACCTCCTGATGAACGGGAGTCATGCGCATGGTCACTTGTGTCCAATACTGCGGTTTATTCATAGCCAATGGTGTAGAGTCAATTCCCTTCAGAGGAATAGGAACTTCCAGAGGTTCCAGACTAAAACCGCAGCGTTTAGCAAATGACCAATCCATAAGACTCAGGGCAGCGCCCGAATCCACATAGGCATCGACGGAAATGGAAGACAGTGAAAAAATCAGAGTCACAGACAAAATGAACTTAGGCTGCAGAGTACCAATGGCAAAAGATTTATCAACCCTTTTTGTGCGTTTAGAGCATGCTGATATAACATGAGCTGAATCACCACAATAAAAACACAATCCATTTTTCCGCCTATAATTTTGCCGTTCACTTCTGGACTGAATTCTATCACATTGCATAGTCTCAGGTGCCTGTTCAGAAGACACCACCAACTGGTGCACGGGTTTGCGCTCCCGTAAACGCCGATCAATCTGAATGGCCATAGCCATAGACTCATTCAGACCTGTAGGCGTAGGGAACCCCACCATAATATCCTTAATGGCCTCAGAAAGACCATTTCTGAAGTTTGCAGCCAAGGCGCACTCATTCCACTGAGTAAGCACCGACCATTTACGAAATTTTTGACAATATATTTCCGCTTCATCATGCCCCTGAGAGAGGGCTAACAAAGCCTTTTCAGCCTGAATCTCCAGGTTAGGTTCCTCATAGAGCAATCCCAATGTCAGAAAAAACGCATCCACACTGAGCAATGCAGGATCCCCTGGTGCCAATGCAAATGCCCAATTCTGAGGGTCGCCCCGCAGGAAAGATATTACAATCCTGACCTGTTGAGCAGGGTCTCCAGAGGAGCGAGTTTTTAAAGAAAGAAACAATTTACAATTGTTCCTGAAATTCAGGAAGGTAGATCTATCTCCAGAAAAGAACTCTGGAATAGGAATTCTAGGTTCAGACATGGGAGTGTGAACAACAAAATCCTGTATATTTTGAACTTTTGCCGCGAGATTACTCAGGCTGGAAGCCAAACTCTGGACATCCATGTTAAACAGCTAAGATCAGAGCCATTCAAGGGTTAAGAGGAGGTAAGAAGCAGCTAGACAGCAATTAAGGGCTAGGCAGCAAAACTCTGAAGGGAAAAAAAAAAAAAAAAAAATTTCCCTTAAACACTTCTTTTTCTCCTGCTTCAGCCCAAACAATTAACACTTTGTGGGCCGGCTATACTGTCATGAATCCCAATGGCTAGGGATAGCACAGGACAAGCAAGATACAAATAAATAACGGACGAGCTCTAGGGTGATGGAACCTGGGCTGACCGCTGCCCTACGCCTGACAAACGCAACTAGAGATAGCCAGGGAGCGTGCCTACGTTGGTTCTAGACGCCACGCACCAGCCTAAGAGCTAACTAGTACTGCAGAGAAAATAAAGACCTCACTTGCCTCCAGAGGAATGAACCCCAAAAGGTATAGTTGCCCCCCACATGTATTGACGGTGAAATGAGAGGAAGGCACACACATAGAGATGATATATAAAGGTTTAGCAAATTGAGGCCCGCTGTAAACTAGAAAGCAGAACGATACAAAAGGGGTCTGAGCGGTCAGCAAAAAACCCTAATCAAAAAACCATCCTGAGATTACAAGAACCCATGTGCCAACTCATGGCACATGGGGAGAACCTCAGTCCACTAGAGCTACCAGCTAGCATAGAGACATAATAAGCAAGCTGGACAAAAAAAACCAAACAACTGAAAATCAGCACTTAGCTTATCCTGAAAGATCTGGGAGCAGGTATGCAGGAACTAAACAGAGCACATCTGAATACATTGATAGCCGGCAAGGAAATGACAGAAAGGCCAGGTAAAATAGGAAACACCCAGCCTCTGATGGACAGGTGGAAACCAAAGGCCGCAACCCACCAAAGTCACCCAGTACCAGCAGTAACCACCAGAGGGAGCCCACAAACAGAATCCACAACAGGCCTCCTTTGCTAAAATCCTGATTTCATTCTGTGTATGTCATTTTCCTCTCTACTCACAGTCAATATTTGTGGGGGGCTGTCTTTCCTTTGGGGAATGTTCTCTGAGGCAAGATAGCTTTCTGTTTCTATCTTTAGGGGTAGTTAGTTCTCCGGCTGTGACGAGATTTCTAGGGAGTGACAGGAACATTCCACGGCTACTTCTAGTGTTGTGTTAGGATCAGGAACTGCGGTCCGTATAGATACCACCACCTCCAGAGCTCGTCAATGTTGCTCCTTAACCACCAGGTCATAACAGAGGTCCTGTGTATAATGTCACCAGTGATCACTGTATTACCTATATATTATATACAGAGCTCCTGTGTATAATGTCACCGATAATCACTGTATTACCTGTACACAGACACTGCATGCTAAGAACAGACCTCCTGTGTATAATGGCACTTATGGTGATATTAGTATTTTTTTTTATTACTGATCAGTATTGTAGTATTCAGTCACTATGTGGTGGTAATATGTGGTCTAGACATGGTGTTGCGGTATTTGTCCCTTGAATGTGCTATTTGGTCACTTTGTGGTGGTAATATGTGGTCTGGTCATGGTGTTGTGGCATTTGGCCCTTGTATGTGATATTATTCGATCACTGTCGTGGTAGCAATTTTCAAATCAAATCTTTGGTTTGCCACCGAATTGCACTACTGGCTTATTTTTTTTGTTTTCTTGTTTTATAGCTTTTAAGCTGCATTTTGCACATGTCACTTATTGGAGTCAGTCATCAGCACTACAAATTGACAGTGAATTCAAAACAATGGGACCACAAATACTGATGTGTTGCAATGCTGCAACCCATTTTGCACTTTTACAAATGTTCTACGTTAATACTTTCTAATGTTTACTTTAAAAGGTTTTCCATTTAAAAATTGTCATATTCAATGTATGCAGTTTTTTCTTTGCAACAAGTTCAGCTAACAATAAAATATCTACTTGTAACTGAGGAAGAGGGAGTAGGTCACAAAAATTGGCATATAAGAGGTTGACTTTTATAAAGCCCTTCTGCTGTATGGTATTTTAGAATTTACAATAGCTATCACTCATGTAAGAAGTGAAATCTGGCATTGTACTATACCTATATTTCTCATGTATCTGTGCATCATGAATCATGGTATGTGTTAAAGGGGCCCACTGAGACTCTTTTGCCCGGGGCCCTCAAAAACCTGGAGCCGGCCCTGCATAGTTGTTGGTGCTAGCCTTGTGCCACTGTTTTTTTGTTTTTTTTTAAATTCATCCAAAAGCCCCCCAAAAATTAATACAGTTTGTTATGTCAGGCTGAGTCCTGCTGTATCTGTTTTTGAAAAACTGTATTTCCACAGGCATACGTAGCATATTTCTGTGTGCTAGCATTGGTCAACTTTTTTTGGTTTACATTCACCAAAAATCAAATAACACATTAATACAGTCTGTTAAATCAGACTGAGTCCTGGTGTATCTGTTTTTGAAAAATCAAATTTCCTCAGTAGCATAGTTCTGTGTGGTAGACTTGTGCCACTCTTATTTTTTGGTTTTAAATTCACCAAACAAGGCCTCATATATCTGCATGCTCCAAGTTTGGGCATTTTAGGGCAGTTTTCCAGTTTTACTCTCTGTGACTCAACTTATATACAGCACTATTTTGCATTTAAAAAACACAGGCCACGTATTTGGCAGTGTGGTATTTCCGTGACAGACCTCATATATCTGTGTGCTCCAAGATTGGGCATTTTAAGCCTGTTTTCCACCGTAACCTGGTGGCGGCTCTGAGGCAAGGTGAGCACACACACGCACCTTGCTTGGCTCATGTGTTTAACCTCGTGGTTCAAAGATTTCTGAAAAGCTACCTGGAGCTGCTGGATCTGCTAGTGAAAGTACACAGTCTGTCTGCCCATTTTAGAAAGTCAACTACAGCTTCAGCTGCCCTTGCCGTGCTTTAGCAGCGTTTGCAGCTTCCGGCACATGGACTGGTGTGTGATGTCCCCACGCGCTGGAACTCTATGCCGCATATGTTTGAAAGGATTTTTAAGCAGAAGAGGGCATTTGTTGACTACCAACATCAACAAGGCCGTCGATATTCAGTTCAGACTCCACACATAAGAGCTCAGGAGGGGACATGGATGTCAGACATATGTACGACCCTCCAAAACTTTGAGGACTGCATCAAGATGGTGAGCGGCGATGACGACATAATTAGTGTCGGGAAGGAACAACCACGGGAAGGGCAGCATCCAATAAAGGAAAACCACCTATGCCAATACATGGTATCCATCCACAGACAGCTGTTTCGGGGTATTTGCCCCTCATCAGTGTGGAGTAGGAAACTGGCTATTAGGAGCAGTGCCTAGTGAAAAGACTATAAACATAACGATGAATGACCTCAGGTAGATGAAAATATCCAACACCGTGGAGACACCATCACGTGTTTCTCAACGCAGTGATCCAGAACACTGCCCCCATCCCTTACGGGAAATATCCAAATGCATGTAGTAAAGCCACGGAGACACCATCACGTGTTTCTCAATGCAAGCAATGAATAGCCAGGTCTTTCACCGGGAAGGAACAACCACGGGAAGGGCAGCATCCAATAAAGGAAAACCACCTATGCCAAAACATGGTATCCATCCACAGACAGCTGTTTCGGGGTATTTGCCCCTCATCAGTGTGGAGTAGGAATCTGGCTATTAGGAGCAGTGCCTAGTCCTACTCCACAAAAAGACCTGGCTATTCATTGCTTGCGTTGAGAAACACGTAATGGTATCTCCGCGGCTTTTCTACATGCATTTGCATATTTCCCTTAAGGGATGGTGTAACGGGGTCTACCGTGCTGGGGTACCTCTTTAGTACCACCCCGTGTTTCAGGAGGTCCACTCTGCTTTGGCTGGAGTCTGAAGAAGGACGCTGGCTGGAATTCCTTGATTACATGAGAGCATATAAAAGCTGACTGCTTATCCACGTATTTCCAGTCTGACAACACTTTCTTCACAGGACACAAAATATATTACACAGATACAGAGGGCAGGCCAATAGAAAAGCTGCAGGCCAGACATACATTACAATAGCCGCAGGGGGCCGAAGCCTGCAGATATTTGCTGTGGGAATTACAAAGGTGGGGGAGGACAAGGGGGATATCTTGTACCCTCTGCCCAGGGGCGCAGCCTGTGGGCTGATGCATCTCACATGGAACCTATTTTTCATACATATAACTGCACAAAATATTTTGGGTGCTGGGGGTTCCGTAACACGTAACACGGCTCCCCTTTTCAGCGACGCGATCGGCATACACAGTCTGATCCTTAACGGATCGGTTTGGGGATAACCGAAGTTTATGGGGTTGGTAAAAGTTCCGTTTGTCAACTTAGTCCATCGGCGTTACCGTTTTGTTTGGTCTGTAGTGGATGGTATAGTCCAGAGGTTGTAAGGGCTAAACTCCACCGCAGTAATCTGGCGTTGTCTCCGGAGACCCGATTAAGCCAGACTAGGGGATTATGGTCCGTTAGGAGGGAAAACTATCGTCCATACAAATATGGTTGCAACTTTTTGAGTGCCCATACTACCGCTAGGCACTCCTTTTCGATGGCCGCATAGCTTACTTCACGGGGCAGTAGTTTCCAACTCAGGTAAGCTACCGGCTGTTCTTGGCCATCCGGCCTGACTTGGCTCAGTACTGCCCCCAATCCAAACATAGAAGCGTCAGTGTGCATCCTTTAGCTGGCAGAAGGCTTCCTCACACTCTGATGTCCAGGTTACCTGGCGGGGTTGGTTCTTACGGGTCAGATCAGTGAGGGGCTTGGCTACGCTGCTGTAATTGGGGACGAATTTCCTGTAATACCCCGCTGTCCCTAGAAACGCCATGACCTGGGTTTTAGTGTGTGGGGTGGGATATTTGGCTATGGCCTCAATCTTGGCTGGTTCTGGTCGCTGTTTCCCACTTCCCACCCAATGCCCTAAATACTGAACCTCTGCTTTGCCCACGTGACACTTGTTTGGGTTCAGGGTGATTCCGGCCTTGTGGATCCTGTCCAATACTGTCTCTATGTGATTTAGATCCTCTTCCCATGTCACGCTGTAGATGGCGATGTCGTCCAGGTAGGCACAAGCATAGTCCTGGAGACCATCCAGAAGCCGGTCAGCCAGCCTCTGGAAGGTCACAGGGGCATTCTTCATCCCGAATGGCATAACTCGAAACTGGAATAAGCCGAACGGGGTGACAAATGCCGACTTGGGAATAGTGTCAAGACTAAGAGGAATCTGCCAGTAGCCTTTGCATAGATCGATGGTGGTCAAATACTTTGCCCCCGCCAGCCGGTCTAACAACTCATCCACACGCGGCATGGGATACGCATCCGTCATTGTTTTCTCATTGAGCTTACGATAGTCTACACAAAACCGTGTAGTCCCATCCTTCTTGGGCACTAACACTACGGGGGATGCCCAGGGACTATCTGACTCTTCAATGACCCCTAAGCGCAACATCTCTTGTATCTCTTGTCGCATCCCTTCTCGTACAGACTCAGGGACGCAGAAGGGGAGTTGTCGCAGGGGGGTCTGATCCTGGGTCTCAACCTTGTGTTGTGCCAGGCGAGTGTACCCTGGTCTCCCCGAAAACATCCTCTGTCACTGCCTCAACAACTCCTCTGCCTGCTGTCTCTCCCAGGGGCCTAGGTCTTCACCCAAGTGTACCTGGTCCAATGTTTCAGACTGAGTCCTTTCCCCTAAGACATCAGGCAAGGAAAGTCCAGCTAAATCCTCTGCTTCAGGTGCACAGATGGCCACTACCTCTTCAGGGCGCTCCCGGTAGAGCTTCAACATATTCATGTGTAACATGCGGATAACCCTGGGGTCGTCACAATCGGCGATTTTATAGGTGGTGTCGGCTATTTTCCCCACTACCTGGTATTGCCTCTGCCATGCAGCTTTGAACTTGTTCTGCCTAGTGGGCTCTAACACCAGGACCTTCTGCCCTATTTCCAAGGTGTGCTCTCTGGCCCTCCGATCGTACCATACGCGCTGGCGCCACTGGGCCACCTGCATGTTCCAACGTACAGCCTGGGTCAGCTCCTGTAGGCGATCCTGGAATTCCAGCACATAGGGTACAATAGGTACCCCTTCTATGATGCCCTCCCCTTCCCAGTGTTCTAGCACTAAGTCTAGGGGTCCCCTTACCCGTCTCCCGTATACCAGTTTGAACGGGGAGAACCATGTGGATTCTTGGGGCACCTCCCGATAGGCAAACAGGAGGTGAGGCAAGAATTTCTCCCAGTCCCTGTAGGTCCTGGTAAAAGTCCCAATGAGTTGTTTTAACGTCCTGTTAAAGCGTTCACACAACCCATTGGTTTGTGGGTGGTACGGGGCACTTCTAATGGACTTTACGCCGCACAGCTTCCACAGTTGGTTGGTCACCTCTGCTGTAAACTGGGTACCCTGGTCCGAGATAATCTCCCGGGGATTTCCAACCCGTGAGAAAACCTGGAGCAGGGCAGCCGCCACCGTCTCTGCCAGTATGTTAGGTAACACAACTGCCTCTGGATACCATGTGGCATAATCTACCACTGTCAATATATACCTTTTCCCTGACAGACTGGGTTTGGCTAATGGCCCTATCAGATCAATCGCTACTCGGCTAAATGGTTCCTCGACAAAGGGGAGGGGGCGTAATTTGGCCTTGCATCGATCTCCCCTCTTGCCAATGCGCTAACAACTGTCACAGGTCTGGCAGTACTGACGAACATCATAGGTTAACCCCGGCCAAAAGAAGTTTTGTGTCAGACGATGCCTGGTGCGTCTGACGCCGAAGTGCCCAGCCAAGGGTATGTCATGAGAGATTCGCAGTAACTCCTGCCTATACTTCTTGGGAACTACCAGCTGTCGTTTTATAGTGGGGCTCATCCCTGTGTGGTGCTGCTTTGTGATCCGGTAGAGGAGTTCCTGCTTCCATATAAACTGTTCTCCTTCCAGTACCCCTCTACCCTCCTGTGCCTTACCACGATATCCCTCCAATGAAGGATCCTCAAGTAACTCCCTCTTAAATTCATCTGGGGTGGCCCAAGAAATGTGTCTGGCTATGGGAATACGTGTAGGGCTGGGATGTCTTACCTGGACCTCCTCTGAGTGTGATTCCACCTCCGCAGCTCGAGCTTGTCTCCGGATGGTCACAGGATATGTCTCAGCCAGAGGGGCAACCGAGAAGGCAGACAACAGGGGCCCCAAGTCATTTCCCAGCAAGACGTCTGCAGGCAAATCCTCCATCAAGCCGACCTCAACAAGGCCATCCCCAACTCCCCAGTTCAGGTGAATCCTGGCAGTGGGCAGTTGATGTATGGCTCCCCCTGCTACACGGACTGCTACTGTCCGGTCCGTCTTCTCTTGGTCCCGGACGAGATGAGGCTTCACAAGGGTCAAAGTTGCTCCGGAATCTCTTAGTCCCTGCATGCGTTTCCCATTAACCCACACGACCTGTCGATGCTGTTGTCGATTATCTGCCCGGGCTGCCTGCACAAGGTCTACTTCATGCAGCACTTCCTCCATTTCTTCCACCCCTTGGTTAGTTGTAGCCCCCACTGTCGGGTCAGCTTCGCCTTGGTAGCAGTGTACAGCGGCCCAGCTGAAGGTAGCTGTTCCCACCTTTGGCCACTGGGTATGCTGAGTCCGGTTGGGACATTGTCTTTGCAGGTGGCCCAGCTGATGGCAGGTGTGGCATCGAGCCCCAGGGGAACTGTGGTAGGCCGGGTTTCTAGCTGGTCCCCCTACAATCTTCGGTGGTTTGGGGCCCTCCAGGTCCATGGGCGGACCCCTAGTGACCATTTTTGATCTGGACAACTGAGGCCTCCTGGCATCATGATGTTCATCGTCCAGACGAGCGGCTTCCTCAAGAGTTATTGGCCGCCTGTCCCGAAGCAATTCCTGTGTCTCGGGGGTTAGTCCATTAAAGAATCGTTCTAACAAGAAGAGCTGGGGGATGTCCTCCTTAGTGGTTGCTTGGCTCCCTTGTACCCACTGTAGCAGTGACCGCCGTAATTTACAGGCCCATTCAGCGTGGGTATCGGTTACTTGTTTTATAAGTCCGCGGAACTTTTGGCGGTATGCCTCTGGTGACAGCGCATACCAGGCCAAGATCACTTCTTTGATCTGCTCATAGTCCATACAGTCCTCATCAGGTACCGTGCGATAGGCATCCGCTGCCCAGCCTGTCAGCTTGCTGGCCAGAATCTGAATCCGTTCCTCCGGCTTCACTTGATGAAGGGCACACTGCCGCTCAAAGTCCTGCAGAAAGCCATGAATGTCTTCCTCTGCCTCCCCCAACTGTCGGAAGGCATTATACTGGATCTTTTTGTGGCTTACTGTTGAAGGTACCTGGGCGGAGGCCAGAGCTCCCCCTACTCGCTGACTCTCCTTTCTCCCCTCTGCCATCTCCATCTTGGCCAGCTCCACTTTGGTCCGCTCTGCCATCTCCATCTTGGCCAGCTCTATCATGGTCCGCTTGGCCATCTTTTCCTTCAGATCAGTGCGCACATCAGCCATCACCTCTCGTATGATCTCTACTGCAGGGTTTGGGCCATAGAACGCCAGTCTGTTCTTTACCTCCCTCTGGAATTCAGTCTCATCTGTGTTCACATTGGGGGGCGCTGCACTGTCGTGTTCCATGATGGCTGCTATCAAATCCGCTTTTTATTGTTGCTGGTGATTAACCCTCGGGCTTCCACCAGATCTTTTAATGTAGTCCTCTTTAACTTCTGGTAGTTGTTTTCCATTCATTCCTTTCCTCCTGTAGAAGGGGTATCACATCCCGCTGTCTGCCACCAGTGTAACGGGGTCTACCGTGCTGGGGTACCTCTTTAGTACCACCCTGTGTTTCAGGAGGTCCACTCTGCTTTGGCTGGAGTCTGAATGAAGGATGCTGGCTGGAATTCCTCGATTACATGAGAGCATATAAAAGCTGACTGCTTCTCCACGTATTTCCAGTCTGACAACACTTTATTCACAGGACACAAAATATATTACACAGATACAGAGGGCAGGCCAATAGAAAAGCAGCAGGCCAGACATACATTACAATAGCCGCAGGGGGCTGGAGCCTGCCGATATTTACTGTGGGAATTACAAAGGTGGGGGAGGACAGAAGGGGGATATCTTGTCCCCTCTGCCCAGGGGCGCAGCCTGTGGACTGATGCATCTCACATGGAACCTATTATTCATACATATAACTGCACAACATATTCTGGGTGCTGGGGGTTCCGTAACACGTAACAGATAGGGGCAGTGTTCTGGATCACTGCGTTGAGAAACACGCGATGGTGTCTCCACGGTGTTGGATGTTTTGAGCTCCCCGAGGTCATTCATCCTTATGTTTATAATTAGTGTCACCATCCCACTTCTCAGCATTCTGAAAACCTCTCTGTTCACAATTAAAAAGGATGCATTGCAGGCAGAGCACGAGGACATGGAGCAAGGAACCATACAGTGGGATTACACTCAGCCCAGCCTTATGTCTTCTCAACATGGATTGGTAGGCAGTGAGGAGGAGGAGGAAGAACAGGAGCTCTTTTCATGCGCTATAGACGGTACTACAAACACAGCTGTCATACCGTCTGTTCAGCAGGGATGGCCTGAAGACAGAGAGGAGGAGGATGATGAGGACAGCATGGTCAGCTGTCCTGTTGGTGAGGACACGGAAGTCTTGCCTGTTAGCAGTCTGGCATGCATGACTGACTTTATGTTGCTCTGCGTTTGACGTGACCCTCGCATTATAAAAATTTTGGGTGACACTCATTACTGATTGGTGACACTTCTAGACCCACGTTACAAGGAGAACTTTCATTCTCTTCTGCCAGAGGCAGAGAGGTGTACCAAAATGTTGCAGTACTAGAGGGCCCTTGTAGCTGAATTACTTAGAAAATTCCCATATGAGAACGCTGGCAGAAGACGTCAGTTTGTTTTACAACCAAGCGAGAGACACAGAAGTACAATCCAGCTCAGGCAGGGGAACAATGGCAAAGTTCTGGAACAGTTTTCTCAGACCCTCCCATCGTGATGGCACAGAGGCAAGGGGTGCTGTCACAAGAAGTGCAATGTTTGGGAAGATGATGAGGGTGTACGTTGCAGATCGTACAAACGTCCTCCGTGATTCCTCTGTTACTTTTCATTATTCGGTATCCAAGCTTGACACGTGGCATGAACTGGCTCTCTACGCCTTTGAGATCCTGGCCTGCCGTGCTGCTAACATTCTGTCAGAGCGGGTTTTTAGTGCCGCTGGTGGAATTATAATAGATAAGCGCATCGGCCTGTCAACTGAAAATGCTGACAGGCTGACTCTTATGAAAATGAACAAGGGCTGGATTGGGAAAGACTTCTGTACACCACCAAGTGAAAACAGTGAAACAAAACCTTAAATACATTCTCTCTTTTGGGGAGGTGTATTCTTATGCGCCTCTTCACAACCACACATGGGTATACGCTTCCAGATTTGGTCTGTTTGTTCTTATCCTCCTTATCCTCGTCATCCAGAACCACTAGATGACCAGGGTGAATGTGCTCTGTACCGTTATAGGCCAGTGAATTTTGGATATATGGATGGTTCCCTCAGATTCCACACGCGGCCCCCTGACGCACGTTTTGCGGTCTGCTTTTTCAAAAACGTGCGTCAGGGGGCCGCGTGTGGAATCTGAGGGAACCATCCATATGTATGGGTAAGTTGCCTAACTATTGTCGGTGTCCATGTTCACTTGCACTGTGGCACTTTATATTTATTTTGTAATGGACATGCTACTGATGTATTTAGGACTATGGAATGTTTTCATGAGTCCTCAATGTGATTGTAATAATTCTCTGGCACAGCCCGGGATGTAAACTCTTCTGTTCCCTCATATTCCCTAAGCGTACCATAGGTTTCCTCTACACCCTATTTTTTGGCTATGTGCCTGTGTTGTATTGTGATACAAAACTTATGTGTATTGTTTAAGTAAAATTTACACTATTTTATTTAGTAAAAAAAGGACCCCACATTGGGCAATTGTCAGCTCATGCCCTTCATTACAAGTCTCAGAGACCAACACCCCTACATTGGGCCTACTTCTTAACTGTTTCCTGCAATGTCTCTTCCTTATCTCCGACGACATGACCTTGGTGAACGTGTTCTGTACTTTTATAGGCCACATGAATTTGAGCAAGGGGGGCTGTGATGGCAATAGAATATTTTTAAAAAAGGTACCCCCCATTGGTGAAACCACATCCTTGTTGGCAAGGACTTCAAACATTTGTGTACCTTAAAGAGCTCACTTGAAAAGCTCCTTTTTGTGTTGCCTGGTTGCTCACATTGGACACAATACACTTCATATAAATTTGATTAAGCAATGCTGTTTAGTTTGCAGTAGTTCATTACAAATATTTCTTTGTCTACTATATTAGTTTCTCTCCTTGAGAGCCATAACTTTGGCTGCCTCAAATGTACAAATGGTGAATATACAAATGGCGATTTGGAATCCAGATTAAAATACTGTATACTGACTGCATTCAGACAATCACACAGCTGCATTTCTTGTAAAACATTTACAGATGTGACAGACAATACTCATAGTGACACAATCTTGAGAAATGTTGGTTTATTCACTTCACAAACAGTTCTAAGCCTCTATATGTTTGCTGTTTGTCATTGTAAAACATTTAGATTTACTGAAACTCTGCCTGTGGTGGTTTGATCTAAATCCTTGTGGCTTTTATTTTCTAGGGGTTTATGGCCCCTTGTCTGATGACTCCGTGTTATCTCAGTTTCATACAACCTTGAAAGCTGGCCACTTGAAGGGCTGGGTGAAACTAGAGTTACTACATAGTGTAAATCACTATATAAGACAAGAGAAACATGACTAAGACAGATGCCAAAACTGGGGTACCTGTACATGAATAGTGTGCTCGTACCTGCATAATTGGTGATGCCCATGCAGTGTAGGTAATCTCCCAGGGGTTCTCTGTCTTGGTCTTGCTTCTCTGATATTCCAGACGGATGATGTTTAAAAGCCTCTTGTGGATGATGTAAACTGTATGTAGTTAATCTTTATATATACGTAATCACTATATTTAATCCTTATATGTACTTATAAACCTTTGTATGATAAGTACATATACAAAAGTGTATGCACTCACACTATTCAATCATACTATTCCTTGAATTTTGTAGATTGCAATAAAATTGCGTCGTATTGCAAGGTTTAGCCTTATTTAAAGCCGTATCTGAACCTTAGTGTTAAAAACATGGCAAATAAAATTGCCAAATTCTACTGTAAATAATTCTGCAAAGAGGGAACCATCATACCATCAAAAAATACAAGTGGATTTTCATGGGCTCATCCAGTATGTGGGTTTCAAGGTGTAATGGGGTGCATATGACTATGCAGCAGGGCTGGCCTTGCTGCCAATGTGTAAAACAAAGTAGTACGGGCGTACAAAATGCATATTGTGAAGTGGATTTGCAGCGCCCCAGGGTCCTGGTCATTGCAGTAATATCAGGCTCCTCTAGGGGGGAGTGATGTTAAGTTTGGAGGCAATGAAGGAGATCTCTTTAATAGGTAACACAAACATATAACACATTTCATACTCCAGTCCACCAGGGGGAGCTATGCTCCTATTTATTAGGGCACTCTTCACACTTAGTTAAAACTGGTGGCCTGGAGAGGAAGTTAGGCAGTTGCTGTCTGAGCTTTGCTCAGGGAGTTGGTCCCTGACAGGGGTGGGAGCCTGTCAGAGGCCTAGATGGAAGGTCACGGAGCTGCGCCTGCCACACATGCGTCATTTCCTAAGAAAGGACACGAACAGAGAACTGTATTGTAGAGAGTGAGAAGTTATAGCAAAGGAGTGGATACCAGAAGGAGTTCTGCCCTGCACAGGCTGCCTCCTTCTGAGGCACAGGATCCCAGTAGCTGGAACACCGAGGGAGCAACAGTAATTTATGCCTTGCTCCAGAGACTGGCAGGACAGCTAATTTCACGTTACTGATCTGCCCCACACCCAGGAGGCATGGTGGCACCCACAAGAGGCCGGGGCATGATAGAGTCCCTGTAAAAAGCCTCACGCCACCAGTCATACGGGTTGTCCTATCCATCTGGGGGACAGAGAGAGAGAGACATAACATCTGTAACATCTTCAACAGTTGTGAGGACCTTATGAGAGGCTTAGCAGTAAGATACTACAACACCAAGGAGCTAGAGGAAGGCTACTGATTTCCACCTGGATAAGGGAACACTGAATTTGCCTCCAAACCGGCCGGACTCTGCCAGCCCTGTGATCTGTGCTCTGGAATGTGGATGCTGAAGCCTTCAGTAAAAGGTAGAGATTGCAACCTTGTGTCCTCGTTCTTCACTGCACCTCACACCATCCACCATCTACACACTGTGAAGCCCTGGGGACATACTTCACCTGTGGGAAGATATACCATCTAGCTGCCATAACATCACCCCAGCGGACCTCTTAAAGCAGCATCGGTCACCCTGACCGAATACCACAGGTGGCGTCATGAACATTTCCCTTTAAAGACCTTTCCCTTTAACATGGACGTCCCGAGGGCCACGGACCGGGTCAGCCACCGTGACATCCCACTGAGAACTGAAGGACCCGGTACCGAGTACCCCACTGCCCTAACGGGGGTGCTCCAGATTTGCATGGGCCCATCCAGTATGTGGGTTCAAAGGCTTATTAGTGTGCATATGAATTGGTAGCAGGGCAGGCCTTGAATTCATTGCAATATTTTTTCAAGAGGCCCTCCTTAACATGTTATGAAAGTAGTATTGTGGTGCATAGTAATTCTTGGCAGCCCATCCACTCACAGCATAGGCTACAACAGTTTAGGAGAACCACTGTTTAATAACAGCCCTTTAAGAAGATTAATGCAGCTTGATGCACCAGTAAAAATAGGCTCTGGGACTTTAAGAGTCCCTCCTTCATAAATGAAACAAGTTGGGTCTGCTTATGTGTCACACACCACATGGTCAGCTAGGGTTCTTAAATGTTACAATGACATTTCCCAGTCAATGCATTTGTAGTGGTTGAAAGCAATGTTAACCCCTTCATGACCCAGCCTATTTTGGCCTTAATGACCTTGCCGTTTTTTGCAATTCTGACCAGTGTCCCTTTATGAGGTAATAACTCAGGAACGCTTCAACGGATCCTAGCGATTCTGAGATTGTTTTTTCGTGACATATTGGGCTTCATGTTAGTCGTAAATTTAGGTCGATAATTTCTGAGTTTATTTGTGAAAAAAATGGAAATTTGGCGAAAATTTTGAAAATTTCGCAATTTTCACATTTTGAATTTTTATTCTGTTAAACCAGAGAGTTATGTGACACAAAATAGTTAATAAATAACATTTCCCACATGTCTACTTTACATCAGCACAATTTTGGAAACAAATTTTTTTTTTGCTAGGAAGTTATAAGGGTTAAAATTTGACCAGTGATTTCTCATTTTTACAACAAAATTAACAAAACCATTTTTTTTAGGGACCACCTCACATTTGAAGTCAGTTTGAGGGTTCTATATGGCTGAAAATACCCAAAAGTGACACCATTCTAAAAACTGCACCCCTCAAGGTGCTCAAAACCACATTCAAGAAGTTTATTAACCCTTCAGGTGTTTCACAGCAGCAGAAGCAACATGGAAGGAAAAAATGAACATTTAACTTTTTAGTCACAAAAATGATCTTTTAGCAACAATTTTTTTATTTTCCCAAGGGTAAAAGGAGAAACTGGACCACGAACGTTGTTGTCCAATTTGTCCTGAGTACGCTGATACCTCATATGTGGGGGTAAACCACTGTTTGGGCATACGGCAGGGCTTGGAAGGAAAGGAGCGCCATTTGACTTTTTGAATGAAAAATTGGCTCCAATCTTTAGCGGACACCATGTCGCGTTTGGAGAGCCCCCGTGTGCCTAAACATTGGAGCTCCCCCACAAGTGACCCCATTTTGGAAACTAGACCCCCCAAGGAACTTATCTAGAAGCATAGTGAGCACTTTAAACCCCCAGGTGCTTCACAAATTGATCCGTAAAAATGAAACAGTACTTTTTTTTCACAAAAAAATTATTTTAGCCTCAATTTTTTCATTTTCACATGGGCAACAGGATAAAATGGATCCTAAAATGTGTTGGACAATTTCTCCTGAGTACACTGATACCTCACATGTGGGGGTAAACCACTGTTTGGGCACATGGTAAGGCTCGGAAGGGAAGGAGCGCCATTTGACTTTTTGAATGAAAAATTATCTCCATCGCTAGCGGACACCATGTCACGTTTGGAGAGCCCCTGTGTGCCTAAACATTGGAGTTCCCCCACAAGTGACCCCATTTTGGAAACTAGACCCCCCAGGGAACTTATCTAGAAGCATAGTGAGCACTTTAAACTCTCAGGTGCTTCACAAATTGATCCGTAAAAATGAAAAAGTACTTTTTTTTCACACAAAATTTCTTTTAGCCTCAATTTTTTCATTTTCACATGGGCAACAGGATAAAATGGATCCTAAAATTTGTTGGGCAATTTCTGCTGAGTACGTTGATACCTCATATGTGGGGGTAAACCACTGTTTGGGTGCACGGCAAGGCTCGGAAGGGGAGGCGTGCCATTTGAGAGAGCCCCTGTGTGCCTAAACATTGGAGCTCCCCTACAAGTGACCCCATTTTGGAAACTAGACCCCCCAAGGAACTTATCTAGATGCATAGTGAGCACTTATAACCCCCAGGTGCTTCACAGAAGTTTATAACGCAGAGCCGTGAAAATAAAAAATAATTTTTCTTTCCTCAAAAATGATTTTTAGCCCAGGATTTTTTAATTTTCCAAGGGTAATAGGAGAAATTGGACCCCAAATGTTGTTGTCCAGTTTGTCCTGAGTACGATGATACCCCATATGTGGGGGTAAACCACTGTTTGGGCACACGGCAGGGGTCGGAAGGGAAGGCACGCCATTTGGCTTTTTAAATGGAAAATTAGCTCCAATCATTAGCGGACACCATGTCACGTTTGGAGAGCCCCTGTGTGCCTAAACATTGGAGCTCCCGCACAAGTGACCCCATTTTGGAAACTAGACCTCCCAAGGAACTAATCTAGATGTGTGGTGAGCACTTTGAACCCCCAAGTGCTTCGTAGAAGTTTATAACGCAGAGCCGTGAAAATAATAAATGTGTTTCCTTTCCTCAAAAATATTTTTTTAGCCCAGAATTTTTTATTTTTGCAAGGGTAACAGGAGAAATTGGACCCCAAAAGTTGTTGTCCAGTTTCTCCTGAGTACGCTGATACCCCATATGTGGGGGTAAACCACTGTTTGGGCACATGCCGGGGCTCGGAAGGGAAGTAGTGACATTTGAAATGCAGACTTTGATGGAATGGTCTGCGGGCGTCACGTTGCATTTGCAGAGCCCCTGATGTGCCTAAACAGTAGAAACACCCCACAAGTGACCCCATTTTGGAAACTAGACCCCCCAAGGAACTTATCTAGATGTGTGATGAGCACGTTCAACCCCCAAGTGCTTCACAGAAGTTTACACCGCAGAGCCGTGAAAATAAAAAATCATTTTTCTTTCCTCAAAAAAGATGTTTTAGCAAGCAATTTTTTATTTTCACAAGGGTAACAGGAGAAACTGGGCCCCAATGTTTGTTGCCCAGTTTGTTGTGAGTACAGTGATACCCCATATGTGGGGGTAAACCACTGTTTGGGCGCACGTCAGGGCTCGGAAGGGAAGTAGTGACATTTGAAATGCAGACTTTGATGGAATGGTCTGCGGGCGTCACGTTTCATTTGCAGAGCCCCTGATGTGCCTAAACAGTAGAAACACCCCACAAGTGACCCCATTTTGGAAAGTAGACCCCCCAAGGAACTTATCTAGATGTGTGATGAGCACGTTCAACCCCCAAGTGCTGCACAGAAGTTTACAACGCAGAGCCGTGAAAATAAAAAATAATTCTTCTTTCCTCAAAAATTATGTCTTCGCAAGTAATTTTTTATTTTTGCAAGGGTAACAGGAGAAATTGGACCCCAACAGTTGTTGCCCAGTTTATCCTGAGTACGCTGGTACCCCAAATGTGGGGGTAAAACACTGTTTGGGCACACGTCGGGGCTTGGAAGGGAGGGAGCACCATTTGACTTTTTGAATGCAAGATTGGCTGGAATCAATGGTGGCGCCATGTTGCGTTTGGAGACCCCTGATGTGCCTAAACAGTAGAAACCCCTCATTTCTAACTTTAACACTAACCCCAACACACCCCTAATCCTAATCCCAACTGTAGCCATAACCCTAATCCCAACCCTAACCCCAACACACCCCTAACCACAACCCTAACCCCAACACACCGGTAACCCTAATTCCAACCCTAACCCTATCCGTAACCCTAACCACAAGCCTAATCTTAACCCTATTTCCAACCCTAGCCCTAATTCCAACCCTAACCCTAAGGGTATGTGCCCACGTAGCGGATTCGTGTGAGATTTTTCCGCACGACTTTTGAAAAATCTGCAAGTAAAAGGCACTGCGTTTTACCTGCGGATTTACAGCAGATTTCCAGTGTTTTTTTGTGCGGATTTCACCTGCGGATTCCTATTGAGGAACAGGTGTAAAACGTTGAGGAATCCGCACAAAGAATTGACATGCTGTGGAAAATACAACGCAGCGTTTCTGCACGGAATTTTCCGCACCATGGGCACAGCGGATTTGGTCTTCCATAGGTGTACACGGTACTGTAAACCTGATGGAAAACTGCTACGAATTCGCAGCGGCCAATCCGCTGCGGATCCGCGGCCAATCCGCTGCGGATCCGCGGCCAATCCGCTGCGGATCCGCAGCCAAATCCGCACATGCCATAACCCTAACCCTACCCCTAACCCTACCTGTAACCCTAACCCTACCCCTAACCCTAACCCTAACCCTACCCGTAACCCTAACCCTAGTTCTAACCCTAACCCTAGTTCTAACCCTAACCCTAGTGGAAAAAAAATATATATATATTTTCTTTATTTTATTATTGTCCCTATCTATGGGGGTGATAAAGGGGGGGGTTTATTTATTTATTTTTTATTTTGATCGCTGTGGTAGAACCTACCACAGCGATCAAAATGTACTTGTAAGGAATCTGCCGGCGGGCGTACTGAGCATGCGCCCGCCATTTTGGAAGATGGCGGCGCCCAGCGAGGAGACGGCCGGACACCGGGAGGATCGGTAAGTATGAAGGGGTGGTGGGGGGGTGGATTGGAGCACAGGGGGGGTGATCGGACCACAGGGGGGGTGATCGGACCACAGGGGGGAGCGAACAGCAGGACGGGGGAGCCGGCAGGCGGACGGAGGGGACCGGACCCCATAACGGAGGACGGGGGGGGGCGATCGGTGGGTGTGGGGGGGGTTACTTCAGGTTTTCCAGCCATGGCCGATGATATTGCAGCATCGGCCATGGATTGTAATATTTCACCTGTTTTTTAGGTGAAATATTACAAATCGCTCTGATTGGCAGTTTCACTTTCAACAGCCAATCAGAGCGATCGTAGCCACGGGGGGGTGAAGCCACCCCCCCTGGGCTGAAGCACCACTCCCCCTGTCTCTGCAGATCGGGTGAAATGGGAGTTAACCCCTTCACCCGATCTGCAGGGACGCGATCATTCCATGACGCCACATAGGCGTCATGGGTCGGATTGGCACGGGTTTTCATGACGCCTACGTGGTGTCATGGGTCGGGAAGGGGTTAAAGTTGAAAAATGCTTAAAAATGCTGCGTCTGAAGTTAAATATTTGGCCTTACAGGGAAGTAATTAACCTGCAAAGGATGTACCTTGACATGTCGCCTTTGGTAAGGACGATGAAACCCGTAGAAATGAGAGGCTTGGAGAGTAAGTGTGTATACGTCACCTCACCCTATATACTGAGATTTACATGTTTTTTTATTAGTCATTTTCTGACTAACCTTCAGGGGTGAACTATGGGTATAGTTTTACATTTGGAATTAATAAAGTTTAGTTTTATCCTTTTTTTTCAGCAAACATGAGGAATGACAAGAGACAACCCATTTTCAGAAGATTCAATTTTGGTTAAAACTATTCCAACATTATGAACATAAAAAAGGCTTCTCCCCTATGTGACGTCTCTGATGTTTATTAACAGTTGATTTCCAAGTAAAATATTTCCCACATTAAGAAAATGAAAAATGCTTCTCCTATGTGTGTCTGCTCTGATGTCTAACAAGCGTCCCTTTCTGGGTAAAACATTTCCCACATTCTGAACAGGAAAAAGGCTTCTCCCCTGTGTGAGTTCTCTTGTGACTAACCAAATCTGATTTCTGGATAAAACACTTCCCGCATTCTGAACAGGAAAAAGGCTTCTCCCCTGTGTGAGTTCTCTGGTGATTAACCAAATCTGATTTCTGGATAAAACACTTCCCACATTCTGAACAGGAAAAAGGCTTCTCCCCTGTGTGAGTTCTCTGGTGCTTAACACAATTTGATTTATTTCTAAAACATTTTCCACATTCTGAACATGAAAAAGGCTTCTCCCCTGTGTGAGTTCTCTGGTGACTAACAAGATGTGGTTTCTTTATAAAACATTTCCCACATTCTGAACATGAAAAAAGCTTCTCCCCTGTGTGAGTTCTATGGTGTGTAACAAAATCTGATTTACGTGCAAAACATTTCCCACATTCTGAACATGAAAAAGGCTTCTCTCCTGTGTGAGTTATTTGGTGTGTAACAATATCTGATTTACGTGCAAAACATTTCCCACATTCTGAACAGGAAAAAGGCTTCTCCCCTGTATGAATTATTTGGTGTCTAACAAAATGTGATTTACTTGCAAAACATTTTCCACAGTCTGAACAGGAAAAAGGCTTCTCCCCTGTGTGAGTTCTTTGGTGTCTAACAAAATGTGATTTCTTGTTAAAACATTTCCCACATTCTGAACATGAAAATGACTTCTTTGCTTTAGGAGCAGTTTGTTTTTTAATGCCTCTTTTGTGACTTTGATTTTCCTTAGTAGTCGGTAATGAATCAGAAGATGGGACCTGTTTCATAGGATCAGATGACAGATCTTTGCTGTGAATGGATGATGATATATCTGGAGTACTGGCATTCACTTCAGGTGTGTCTTGTAGGATATCAAGATCATCAGATTTATAAATTGAAGATGTCAACTGTCCCTCTGATCTCCTGGTACAGTCATCTGCTAAGATAATAAAACACATTTTTTTAATTAAAATATCTTTTTATATTTTTGAATAGTTCTACTTAAACTTTCCATAAAAATGACAAGCTATGTAAAAAACCTTTATTTACCAAGACAATGACAGTTCCCAGTCAAATAGAAAACCTTGTTGGATGAACCAGTAGTGTATGATGTTCAACTGTTTGTTCATTCTGCCTCCCAAATATCAAATAAATAGAAACCAATCAATGTTATGTAGGCGAAAATATTACCAATTCTCATCTCACAAAAAACAAGTCCCCACTCAGGTCCATCATCTGTCAATGGAAAAACAGAGGTTCCCACACTACTAGTGGCTCAAAGGTTGTTGAAAAATAACAGTTTCTATGAATCAACCAAGCAAAATCCGCTCTCACTTCTGAGTCTTGCAGTGTGCTCAAACAACATTTATGATCCCTGTGTTTAGCAATATTATAGTGAGAAGAATCCACTTAATTTGCGGGGTGTGTTTCCTAGTGACAGAAAAACCTACAATGATCACAGAAATAACTTGAATCTGACAAAAGTAATAATAAATAATTTATGAAAATGAGTATATGAAAGTCAGACATTGTTTTTCAACCATGCTTCCACCGAATTAAAAAATCAACTCCTGAAATAGGCCAGGACAGAAATGATGGAATCCTTAACTTAATATTTTGTTGCACAACATTTTGAGGCAATTGCTGCAATCAAACAATTCATGTAACTGTCAATGAGACTTCTGCACCTCTCAACAGGTATTTTGGCCAACTCCTCAGGAGCAAACTGCTCCAGTTGTCTCCTGTCTAAAGGCTGTCTTTTCCAGATAGCATGTTTCAGCTCTTTTCAAAGCTGCTCAATAGGATTTTGGTCAGGGCTCATAGAAGGCCACTTCAGAATAGTCCAATGTTTTCCTCTTAGCCATTCTTGGGTGTTTTCAGCTGTGTGTTTTGGGTCATTATCCTGTTGCAAGACCCATGACCGACGACTGATACTAAGCTTTCTGACACTGGGAAGCACATTTCTCTCTACAATCCCTTAATAGTCTTGAGATTTCATTGTACCCTGCACAGATTCACACCCTGTGCCAGATGCAGCAAAGCAGCCCCAGAACATAACAGAGCCTCCTCCATGTTTCACAGTAGGGACAGTGTTCCTTTCTTGATATGCTTCATTTTTCCATCTGTGAACATAGAGCTGATATGCATTTCCAAAAAGTTCCATTTTTGTCTCATCTGTCCATAAGACATTCTCCCACAGGCTTTGTGGCTTATCAACATGTGGTTTGGCAAATTCCAGTCTGGCTTTTTTATGATTTTTTTTCAACAATGTTGTCCTCCTTGGTCGTCTCCTTTGAAGTCCACTTTGGCTCATGCAACGACAGATGGTACGATCTGACAATGATGTTCCTTGAGCTTGAAGTTCACCTTTAAACTTTTTAGAAGTATTTCTGGGCCCTTTTGTTACCATTCGTATTATCCGTCTCTTTGATTTGTCATCAATTTTCCTCCTGTGGCCCCATCCAGGGAGGTGGTCTACAGTCCCATGGATCTTACATTTCTGAATAATATGTGCAACTGTAATCACAGGAACATCAAGCTGCTTGGAGATGGTCTTATAACTTTTACCTTTAACATGTTTGCCTATAATTTTCTTTCTAATCTCCTGAGACAACTCTTTCCTTCGCTTCCTCTGGTCCATGTTGAGTCTGATACACACCATGTCACCAAACAGCACAGTGAGTTTCTGTAGCCCTATATACAGGCCACCAGGGCTGGAATGAGCATCGGGCACTTCTGGCAATTGCCAGAAGGGCCGGTGCCTGTAGTGGGCTGCTCGATCCATTCATGCTGGTTCGTCCACAATCATGCAGCATTCTGTACTCACCGCCGCGCTGGAGAGGAGGAAGTGGGTGGTCTTCCATCCAGATCACGAGCTGCAGTGGCGTAGTTGAGGAGGCAGGGCTGGAGAAGTACAGCGCGCAGCTCCCCCAGCACTGCCTCTTCAATTGCATCACTGCAGCTCGTGATCTGGACTTAAGACCGCCCACTTCCTCCTGTCCAGCACGGCAGCAGGGCAAGAAAACTTGAACTCATGCCGCAGAGAGAACAGGAGTTCATTTGTTGTAAGTTAATTTCAGGCAAGCGTCAAAATAAACATAAGAGTAAATAAAAGCACTGTACAGCTCCTCTGGTGAACTATACCTCCCAGCATGCCTTTGGAGCTTCAGGACATGCTGGGAGTTATAGTTCTCAAAGGGATAATGGTAACATAACATCACCACTTGACATAAGTAGCATTTATGGGGTCTTAAAGGGTACCTGTCTGCTTATGTAGGCTGCCTGATCCATGGGCAACATGCAATGGACACTGGCTGCATGATTTCAGCCACACATGTGTTTCCCTGAAACTTTGCTGCGTTTTAGGGGAAAACATAGTTTAGGGGTATTTTCATTTTTTGCTCCCCTTCTTCCCAGATCCATATCTTTTTTATTTTTCCATCAATATGGCCATGTGGGGGCTTATTTTTTGCAGGATGAGTTGTACTTTTGAAGAGCACCATTGGTTTTACCATGTCATGTACTAGAAAACGGGAAAAAAAATCCAAATGCGGTGAAATTGGAAAAAAAGTGCAATCCCACACTTGTTTTTTGCTTGTTTGTCTGTTGCTAGGTTGCCTAAATGCTAAAACTGACTGGCCATTATGATTCTCCAGGTCATTATGAGTTCATAGACACCAAACATGTCTAGGCTCTTTTTTATCTAAGTGGTGAAAAAAATTCAAAACTTTCCGAAACCCATAGCGTCTACTCTCCACTTTTCGTGATCTTGGGTTGGGTGAGGGCTGATGTTTTTAGTGATACCATTTTGGTGCAGATAACATTCTTTTGATCGCCTGTTATTGCATTTTAATGCAATGTAGCAGCGACCAAAAAAACTTAATTCTGGTGTTTTTAATTTTTTTATCGCTATGCCGATTAGTGATCAGGTTTTTTCTTTTATTCATAGATTGGGCGTTTCTGAACGCAGCAATATCAAATATGTGTAGGCTTGATTTTTTTATTTTATTTTGAATGGGGCAAAAGGGGGGTGATTTAAACTTTTATATTTTTTAAAACATTTTTTTTAACTTTTGCCATGCTTCCAATAGTCTCCATGGGAGGCTAGAAGCTGGCACAACTCAATTGGCTCTGCTACATAGGAGCTAAGCATAGATTGCTCCTATGTAGCTGAATTACTGCATTGCTATGAGCGCCGACCACAGTGTGGCACTCACAGCAATCTGGCATCAGCAACCATAGAGGTTTCAAGGAGACCTCTGTTTGTCATACCGACGTGCCAACCGGGGTTCACTGTTGCTCGCATTTACGGCCGGATGGTGGGAAGCACTTATTAAATGCTGCTGTCAAGAGTTTGACAGCGGCATTTAACTAGTTAATAGGCATGGGTGGATTGCAATTCCGCCTGCACCTATTGCGCGCACATTTCAGCTGTTCAAAACAGCTAACATGTCCAGAAGCAGCTGCTACTGCTAAATCCAAGGAGCAGCCCGTTCCACTTAAAACCACCGGGGGGAACTCACAAAAATGCAATTTACAACCACCGGAGGGAGCCCAAGAGCGGAATTCACAACACCTGTGCAGGTGTACTGATTTGCCCTGTTGAGGGCAGCGTAAAGTAGTGCAGGGTGCAGGCACTGGGCATCTCTGACCTTTCCCGCTGCCTGCGCACTGTAGTACTTTGCTCTGCCCTCAACAGGGCAGATAAGTAAGCCTGCACAGAAGCGCGGTGCCAAGGAGACTGTGTGGATGACATAGGGACGCGTCATCCACATGAAGCAACAGGAGAATGACAAAGGACAAAGACCTGCGACATCTCTCGGACCAGACCGCCCTGCTGGTGAGCATAATAAGTAGTGATGAGCGAATATACTCGTTGCTCGAGATATTCTGAGCACGCTCGGGTGACCTCCGAGTATTTGTTAGTGTTCGGAGATTTAGTTTTCATCACGGCAGCTTGATTACATGTGACGATTCCCTAGCAACCAGGCAACCCCCACATGTACTCAGCCTGGCAATTAGCTGTAAATCATTTAGCTGCCACGATAAAAACGAAGTCTCCGAACACTAACAACTACTCGGAGGTCACCCGAGTGTGTTCGGGAAATCTCGAGCAACGAGTATATTCGCTCATCACTAATAATACGTTATTATTCTTCTCTTGCATGTCCGGTTGGGGGCAGCATTATAGAATGCTGTATATCAGCCCTGAAAGGTGACGGCCAAAACTGGTGACAGGGACCAAGCCACAAGAAAGAATATTCAGACAGTTAGGTCCTCTGTATCTTCTCCCCATTTGCTCTCATTGACTCAATTTTTTTTTCCTGTCAGTCACTGACAGCAGGAGAGAAGAAGCCAAAGTATCGTATATACTCGAGTACAAGCCAATCCAAGAATAAGCCAACCCCCCTAATTTTGCCACAAAAAAATGGTAAAACTTAATGACTCAAGTATAAGCCTAGGGTGGGAAATGCAGCAGCTACCGGTAAATTTCAAAAATAAAAATAGATACCAATGAAAGTAAAATTATTTGAGACATCAGTAGGTTAAGTGTTTTTGAATATCCATATTGAGTCTGGAGCCCCATATAATGCTCTATACAGTTCATGATGGGCCCCATAAGATCCTCCATATAAAATATGCCCCATATAATGCTGCACAAAGGTTAATGATGGCCCCATAAGATGATCCATATTAAAATATGCCCCATATAGTGCTGCATAAAAGGTTAATGATGGCCCCATAAGATGCTCCATGGAATAATATGCCGTATATGCTGCTGCTGTGATTTAAAAAAAAAAATGACATACTCACCTCTCGTAACTGGGGAAGAGGTGCCGATGTCCTGAGCAGGCGGGGACACCAATTCGCTGTGGGGGCCAGGTGCCGGTGTCACCGCAGGCTCAGGCCCCCGGCACTTGTGATATTCACCTGACCCCGTTCCACCACCACGCACCGCTCTCTGCAGTCTCTCTGGGTCTCTGCAGTGACTTGTCAGGCAGAGGGGGCGCGCTCACCAAATCATCACGCCCTCTGCCTGAACATCACAGCCAGAGGATGTGGAAAACAGAGCCCGGCGGTGGAAGGGGACAGGTGAATATTGCATGGCTCACCCTCCCCCATCATACTCACCCCCCTTGGCGTGGTCTGCACTTCCCTGGTTTTCTGATGGTCTCCAGTGTGTGCCGGCAGCTTGTTCCTGTGTTCAGTGTTCACTGGTACCGCTCATTAAAGTAATGAATATGCGCTCCACACCAATGGGAGTGGAGGCGCATCCATACTCATTCCTTTAATGAGCGTTACCAGGTGATCGCTGAACACAGGAAGAGCTGCGGGTGCCGGAGACCATCTGAGAAGCAGGAACGTGCAGAGACCGCGCCGGGAGCAGGTGAGTATGATGTGACAGCCGCCACTTCTCCTCCCCCTCCCACGCCGACCCCCTGGGACAATAACTCAAGCATAAGCCGAGAGGAGCACTTTCAGCCAAAAAAAAAATGGGCTGAAAATCTCGGTTTATACAGTATGTTTTTTCTCTGTGCATTTCAGAGTCAATCATACATGGCTGAGAGTACAGCCAGTGTAGCCTGTATCAGCTGTCAGGTTCACTTTAAGGTTTTCTCAGTGCTGCATTGGGAGGTGAGCAGCGTTGAGGACATCAGGTACCTGACAGGACAGATGCATGATTGACAGTTTTGCTTTGATGGCAGAATATCAACCCCTCTCATTCCCTAATCTGGAAGCAAACTGTGCCAGAAAAACCTCTGAACCCATCAAAAAATACAGGATTTCATAAATCAGTGCACACTATCTTTTTTTGTTTATCCCACTGCACAAAAAAAAGTGATTTAAAAATCAAAAGTACCGCAACTTAGTACCAATAAACACTCCAGCTGGTTTCATTAAAAAAAAAAAAACTTTCACCCAAATCTAAACAGCTAGTGGTGAATTTTTGTGTATTTTATTATGTATTGGTTATATAGCGCCATCAGATTCCGCAGCTCTGGGACATTCCGTTTTCACCATCCGTGCATTTTTTTTTATCAGCATCCGTGTGCATGTTTTTTCATTCCGCATGACACATACCACAATATAATGCATTAATCATTAATTACTGATTTGTAAGCTTTACATATGTGAAAAGATAATAGGCCTCAACACGTCCTGCTGTTTCCGGTACTGGAAAACCAGTACAGGTGAGATCGGTGGTCCGTGTCCATGTGCCATCCTTGTGTGCTGTTAGTGTGCTGTCTGTGTATGACATGAAATGCAGAATAGAAATTAAAGAGATAAATAGATACTGTTTTTTCTTTTTTTTTACATATTAATTTAAAAAACGGCGCAGGGTCCCCCTACTTTTTAATACCAGCACAGATAAAGCTGGCCACTTTTATTATCAGGCTGGGACAGTCCAGTGTTATTGGCTGTCCCAACCAAAAGATAGGAGCCCACAGCTGCCCCAAAATTGGCACATCACATCAGATTCGGCAATTCTGGTGTTTTACCCAGTCATCCCAATGCCTTGGTGCGGTGGTAATCGGGGTAATATATAGGTTTTAGTACAGCTATGATTTGTCAACAATCACATCTGCCATCAAGTCCAAGGGTTAGTAATGGAGAGGTGTCAGTCAGACACTCCCATTACTAACCCTGTAAATAAAAATCATTAAACACACACAGAAAAGTCCTTTATTTTAAAATAAAAACCTAGACAACATCTTTCACCTATTATTTCTCCAAAAAACATCTCCACAGGTTCGTTGTAATCAACATGGATGTCTCCAGAGGCTGTGATAAGCGGTGACATCAGTATAGTTACCGTAGTTCACAGCTGGCTGTCACACGCTGTCATCTACGGATCACACAGAGGTTACCGGAAAGAAATATATCTTGGTACCGTGTTAGCCAGTAGATAGAAAAATATTTGGTTGATACCTTTTAATGGCTAACTGAAAAGGTTACCGTGAGAATCATCACCTGTGACTTGTGATAACCTTACTGACGTCACCGCTCATTACTGCCCCTGGTTATCACACTACTGTGTGTTCCAGCAGCCGTGGTGAGCGGTGACATCAGTATGGTTACCGCAGTTCACAGCTGCTGCTCACATGCTGTCATCTACAGATCACACAGAAGTTACCGTGAGAATCGCCGGCTGTGACCTGTGATAACCTTACTGACGTCACCGCTTGTTACTGCTGCTGATTCTCACACTACTCTCAGTGTGTTCCAGCAGCCGTCGTGAGCGGCAGTAATGTCACTGATGTCACTGCTCCTTACTGCTGCTGGTTCTCACATTACTCTGTGTGTTCCAGCAGCCGTGGTGAGCGGTGACATCAGTATGGTTACCGCAGTTCACAGCTGCTGCTCACATGCTGTCATCTACGGATCACACAGAGGTTACCGTGAGAATCACCGGATGTGACCTGTGATAACCTTACTGATGTCACCGCTCGTTACTGCTGCTGGTTCTCACATTACTCTGTGTGTTCCAGCAGCCGTGTTGAGCGGTGACATCAGTATGGTTACCGCAGTTCACAGCTGCTGCTCACATGCTGTGATCTACGGATCACACAGAGGTTACCGTGAGAATCGCCAGCCGTGACCTGTGATAACCTTACTGACGTCACTGCTCGTTACTGCTGCTGATTCTCACACTACTCTCAGTGTGTTCCAGCAGCCGTGGTGAGCGGCGGTAATGTTACTGATGTCACCGCTCCTCACATCATCCAGATGCAGCAGAGTTGAGGATCGTTGTGAGACATCAATGTGGATTAAAACGTACCTGCAGAGGGGTTTTTGGGAAAATAAATAGGTGAAAGATGGTGTTTTTTTTTTAAATAAAGGACTTTTCTGTGTGTGCTTTCATGATTTTAACTTACAGGGTTAGTAAGGGGGGTGTCTGACTAACACCTCTCCATTACTAGCCTCAGGGCTTGATTGCATATGTGATTTTTGACAAATCACAGCTGTAATCAACACTATATATTAACCCGATTGCCACCACAGCAGGGCATCAGGATGAGCTGGGTAAAGCGCCAGAATAGGCGAATCTAACCTGATGCGTCAATTCTGTGGAGGCTGTGGGCTTCTCTTTTTTGGCTCAGAACGGGCAAATAACCATGGACCGTCCCGGCCCGTCTGTTTTATCTGCACAGGTTTTAAAATATAAGGGGGACCCCACGCCGTTTTTTTTCATTTAATAATTTATTTAATGCACGCTATTCCCAGGTGCTGACTACAACTGTCATCAGCATTGCTGATCGCAGGGAGACCAGGCAAGGATGATGACAGTTGTAGTTAGCACCCGGCACCTGGGAATAGCGCTAACTGTATTGCTTTTTCCAGCTGCCAAAGCATTTAATTCTGGTATGTGTAATGATTTTTGGGGTTGATGTCAGCTGTGTAATGTTAGCTGCCATCAATCCCTGATGTAAGTGAAGCGATGGCCCGGGGACCACCACGGTGCAGGAAGACTACTGTACACAAGACGAGGTGCGAACAACAAAGGATGGATTTATTGGGAGACAGGGAATGGAAGGGACATGGAAAGTGCAAACAGGGATTTACAATAGCACAAGATAATGCACATGAATCAACTGGTCTGTAAGATAGCACAGTGCTTAAGCAATCGCAAACTCAGAATCTATCTCACCAGCAACTTTACACAATAAAACATTTATAGATGCTACTCTGCATATAACCTTCCTGTCCTGTACTACGCAGGCCGCACGGCTGCCGTGCTCTTACTACTGAAGCCTGCACTAGGCCCTAACTGTTGCGCCAGGCAGGAACAGACTCACGGTGATGTTGGAGACACAGGTACAGTCCCAGGGGGCCCCAGAAGTCCACAACGGTGGTGCGCACGGATTTCTATCGGCTCTGCAAAGTGTGGTCTTCTCCTTGCTCCTGGAAACCGTAAGTCCCCTTCCAAGTATCTTCGTGGCTTCACAAACCAGCGCAGAACAGCCACCCTTTGCTGTAACCGGGAGAGTCTATTTGACAAATGCAGTACGTCTCAGACTGTGTAATCTTTCTCGCAGCCTAATGGCCCCGTCTCACATAGCGATTTACCAATGATCACGACCATCGATACGACCTGGCCGTGATCGTTGGTAAGTCGTTGTGTGGTCGCTGGGGAGCTGTCACACAGACAGCTCTCTCCAGCGACCAACGATCAGGGGAACGACTTCGGCATCGTTGAAACTGTCTTCAACGATGCCGAAGTCCCCCTGCAGCACCCGGGTAACCAGGGTAAACATCGGGTTACTAAGCGCAGGGCCGCGCTTAGTAACCCGATGTTTACCCTGGTTTCCAAAAAAAACAAACAGTACATACTCGCCTTCTGATGTCTGTCAGGTCCCTTGCCGTCTGCTTCCCGCTCTGACTGAGTGCCGCCATACAGTGAGAGCAGAGCGCAGCGGTGACGTCACTGCTGTGCTGTGCTCTCACTTTACGGCCGTCAGTCAGTCAGAGCAGGAAGCAGACGGCAAGGGACTTGACGGACACCGAATGGCGAGTATGTACTGTTTTTTTTTTTACATTTACGCTGGTAACCAGGGTAAACATCGGGTTACTAAGCGCGGCCCTGCGCTTAGTAACCCGATGTTTACCCTGGTTACCAGTGAAGAAATCGCTGGATCAGTGTCACACACACCGATTCAGCGATGTCAGCGGGACCTCAACGACCAAAAAAAGGTCCAGGCCATTCCGACACGACCAGCGATCTCACAGCAGGGGCCTGATCGCTGGTACGTGTCACACATAGCGAGATCGCTACTGAAGTTGCTGTTGCGTCACAAAACTTGTGACTCAGCAGCGATCTCGCTAGCGATCTCGCTATGTGAGACGGGGCCTTAAGACTCTTTCTTGCAGACAGAACAGCAGCACACAGTTCTCTCTCTCTACTTTTCTAGTAGCTTCTTCCTCTCACGCTGCTTCAGCTCCATCCTTTACACAACACCGACCAGTTCATAGCAAACCCAAGAGCAGGGGAGAACAGCAGAACATACCATCACATCAGACAAGGGGATGCAGCCTCTTAAAGTGACAGCGTGTTTCTTATTATCCACAACAGCACCACCCTCTTACATGCCTTCCTTCTTAATGATGGTCGTCCTCGGCCATCACAGCCTCAGGGTGAAAGTGCAATGGAGGAGGCAACAAAGATGTACATACAGACAGAGCACACTGTTCTACATATCGGACTGAGATCTCCGAAGCTCTTGGCTGTCAGGCAAGGCTTGACTTTCTTCCAGAGGAACACTTGTTGTAGGGGACATTGTGTGCTCTTGTCTGATTTCATCCTCACATGGCGGTACTGGTACATCCATGAGATTACTGTCTCTGGGCGGCTGGGGACCCCCTACTGTGTCAGGGACGGTCCACCACTCATCATCGATTTGGACATCAGGCATAACAGACTCAGGAAGTGGAGTGGCGCCTCCAGGCGACAATGGTCTAGGACAGACCTCAGACTGGCAAGGCCGCAACATATTTGTGTGAAGTACTCTAGGGGTGGATTCCCCATTTTCAATCTGTACTTTGTAGACAGGGCCGTTAGCATACACTCGCTCGATAATCTTGTACGGCTGTACTTCCCATCTCTCACTTAGTTTTCCCTTGGGGCGTTTCTCTCTGACCAATACCCGGTCTCCAGGTTGGAGCGGTAACTCTTGAGTCGGTTTGCGAGCCATATGTTCTTTTGCTTGCAGTTGCTGACCCGCCAACCGCAGTATCGTTTGCAAACGTTGCCGATGCTCTTTCACCCATGAGGTGACATTTCGCTCCAGCAGCTCCTCTGGCTGTTCCAGGTTCAACTCAATGATCTCTCGTCCAGCTCTTCCAAACAACAGTAGATAGGGGGTATAACCCGTGGTGGAGTGGACCCGATTGTTGTAGGTCCAGACCAATTCTGGCAGATAGTCTGGCCAACACACCTTCTTATCTTCCTCCAAGGTTCTCAGCATCTGGAGCAAGGTTCTGTTGAAGCGTTCGCAAGCTCCATTGCCTTGCGGGTGATAAGGAGTGGTCCGGGACCGCTCGATGCCATACATGCGATACAATTCTTCCATCACCTTGCCTTGGAAACATGCGCCTTGATCGGAGTGGATGCGCTTTGGGCACCCATACACCCGGATGAAGTCTTGACAGATGGCTCGCGCCGCCGATTCCGCAGTCTGGTCTCTAGTCGGAGTGACTACTGTGAACTTAAGGTACCGTCACACTAAGCGACGCTGCAGCGATAGCGACAGCGATGCCGATCGCTGCAGCGTCGCTGTGTGGTCGCTGGAGAGCTGTCACACAGACCGCTCTCCAGCGACCAACGATGCCGAGGTCCCCGGGTAACCAGTGTAAACATCGGGTTGCTAAGCGCAGGGCCGCGCTTAGTAACCCGATGTTTACCCTGGTTACCAGCGTAAAATGTAAGTACATACTTACATGCGTCCCCCGGCGTCCGCTTCCTGTAATGACTGAGCGCCGGCAGTAGCAGGGCACAGCGGTGACGTCACCGCTGTGCTGTGCTTTCACTTTCAATTTGCGGCGCTCAGTCAGTGGACGCCGGGGGACGCCGGGGGAAGCATGTGAGTATGTAGTGTTTGGTTTTTTTTACATTTTACGCTGGTAACCAGGGTAAACATCGGGTTACTAAGCGCGGCCCTGCGCTTAGTAACCCGATGTTTACCCTGGTTACCAGTGTAAAATATCGCTGGTATGGTTGCTTTTGCTGTCAAACACGGCGATACACGGCGACCTAGCGACCAAATAATGTGCAGACCTTCTAGCAGCGACCAGCAATTTCACAGCGGGATTCTGATCGCTGCTGCGTGTCAAATACAGCGATATCGCTCCCTAGGACGCTGCAACGTCACAGATCGCTGGCGACGTTGCTTAGTGTGACGGTACCTTTAGAGAAATGATCGGTCATCACCAAACAATATTGCAGCCCCCGGGCCGAGTGTCCTACGAGGAGGTAGTCGATCATCAAGACTTCCAGCGGCTCCTTAGTTTGTATGGTCTGGATGGGTGCCCTCTGTTCAGTACTCTTAATGAGGTCACATACTCGACACTGCCGGCAAACCTCTTCCACCACCGGGGGCAATACACATACCGCTGCAACCATTGGTAGGTCTTTGTGGGGCCGAAGTGCGCTCCGAATTCATGGGCTTCTTTAGCTACTTCTTGAGCCATTCTTCCAGGGATGACCACTTGCCACCTTGCTTCTATATCCTTTGGCTGTTGCCTCTTACTATATAGTACTGACTCTCGCATTTCCAGTCTTTCCCACTGGTGCAACACACTCCTCGTTTCAGAATCCAGATTATCTCTCTCCTGTTTGCCAGGCTTCCGCTTTTGCGTTACCCACCATTTCATCTGTCTCAGCCCTTCGTCTTCATCCTGAACGTGCCCCCATTCTTCATTGGTTCTCCCCAGGGACCGAGGTAATGCGCAGGCCTCCCTTCTTGACTGGGCCACAACCATTGGGGTCTTGAACTTGTTGAAGTCTGGGGTTTCCTCCTCTTCGAGTTGCTCATCAAGATCCCCCACTGGTGTCTCCACCGGCACTCTTGACAGCCCATCCGCATTTGCGTTTTCGGTAGCAGAGCGATAGCGGATGGTGAAGTCGAACTTGGCCAGGCGAGCCATCCACCGTTGTTCTAAGGCCCCTAGTTTAGCATTCTCAAGGTGGGCCAGGGGATTATTGTCTGTTCGAACTTAGATTTTTGTACCTGTCAGGAAGCCTGCAAACTTTTCCGTCATGGCCCACACCAGGGCCAGGAGCTCTAACCGGAAGGAGCTGTAATTGTGAGGGTTCCTTTCGCTGTCTCGCAGGGACCTGCTAGCATACCCGATAACTCTCTCGTGTCCATCCTGTATCTGAGAAAGTACTGCACCGAGTCCATGAAGACTACCATCGGTGTACAACAGGAACGGTTGGTCGAAGTCTGCGTAGGCCAAAATCGGGGCCGAAGTAAGGGCAGTCTTTATAGCCTGGAAGGCCTCGTGTGGTCCCTGCACCCAGGGGATGCGCTGGGTCTTCGGCACTCCAGCGGTCCCCCTCAGCAACTCGTTGAGAGGGCCGGCCAACTTCGCGAAGTCTTTAACAAACCGGCGGTAGTACCCCGCGAGTCCCAGGAAGGCCTGGAGTTCTCTCACTGTTTGAGGGACAGGCCACTTGTGGATAGCAGCCACTTTTTCTGGCGAGGGTAGAACTCCATCTTGTGACACTATGTGACCTAGGTACTCGATCTCCCTCTTGAAGAGGTGGCATTTTTTTGGCTTTAACTTCAGGTTATGAGCACGCAATCTTCCGAGTACCTGTCCAAGTCGGGCAAGGTGGTCTTCAAAAGAGGATGAAAACACAATGATGTCATCCAGATAGATCAGGGTAGCCTCGAAATTTAGATCTCCCAAACACTTCTCCATCAGCCGTTGAAAGGTGCTTGGGGCATTGGAGAGCCCGAAGGGCATCCGGTTAAACTCGAACAGTCCCATAGGGAGGATGAAGGCGGTTTTCTCTCTGTCTTTCTCTGCCACGGCTACTTGCCAATATCCGCTTGCTAGGTCCAGGGTGGAGAAGTACTTGGCTTTCCCCAATGCTGTCAAGGATTCCTCGATGCGGGGCAACGGATACGAGTCTCGAACAGTGCAGGCATTGAGTTTCCTGTAATCCACACAGAACCGGATGGTCCCATCCTTCTTCTTGACGAGCACCACCGGGGCTGCCCAAGGGCTCTGGCTACTCTGCACCACTCCTGAATCCAGCATCTGCCGCAGTAATGTTTTCACCTCTTGGTACATCTTGGGCGGGATCTGCCGGTATCGTTCTCGAATTGGACGAGCTTCCCCAGTCGGGATTTCATGCGTGATGGCTTCAGTACAGCCGAAATCTTCGGCGTGACGGGCAAATGCGGCCTGATTTTCCCACAGCATAGTTTCTATTGCTTGCACTTGCTCAGGGTCCATAGCCTTCACATCCACTTCCATCTGCTCAAGGATGACCCGTCCACTCCACTCCGGGGATGGTGTCTCTTTGCCTCCCGCAGCAACTGCTAGGGTCCACCCCACGCCTTCTTTCGGTGATAAAGACATCTCCTTCTGACTCACCACTTCACCCTTATGTAGGTACACCAGGGCCAGATCTGTCCCTCGTGGCAAGGTGACCTCCCTGGGGCTCACATTCAAAGCTCTTATGGGGACATGTCCTCGCTGGACCACAGCTATCGTACGAGCTATCATGACTTCTTGATCCACTCCGCCGCCTACCACAGGCTGAACAACCACTTCCAACCCATCAAGGTTGCGGTGAGTCCCCACTGGAAGGTACACTATAGTTTCTCGCTCGGGAGGTAGGATTACAGGTTCTTTCCCAGGAGCCCGGATGACTCCTACCGTCTGATAAGATGGCACACTCTTCTGCGTCCCACAGACGCGGATCAGTCGTTGAAGGGCCTCCTGAGTAGGCTTATGTGGGGTAGCCTGCTTCCAATATCCAGGTCCCTGTTTGGTAAACATAATCTGATCGAGTTCACGTAGAATATTCATCCCCAGTACTACAGGCACATCTTTCTTGACAGGCTCAGGGACTAGTAGGATCCCTTTTCTTCCAACTACTTGTCCACAGATTCGAATATTCATCCACATGACCCCTGTGACCGGAATCGGTTGTTGGTTGGCAGCAAATAAGCGAATCAATGTCTCTTTTTCTGGCTTGGCCAGGTTCTGGAAATTCTGCCTGAAGTACGCTTCTGACGACGTTGTCACTTGTGACCCGGTATCTACCAAGCAATCCACCAGAACTCCTTCAAATTCAGCACGTAGGATGGGGCTCCCAGCGATCAAGTGTTCATTATGATATGGAGCGGCCTCTCTTCTCGCCTCCCCCGCAGAGTGCCGCACTACTGCGGGGGTTGGTAGTTTAATGGCGGCTTCCACTGGCCTTGAGTATAGTTCCGACAGTCTCTGGCAAGGTGCCCCCATCCTCCACACTCCCAGCATTGCATGCCTCCTCCTCGCCGAGGGGTACTTCGAGCCTGTCCTCGTGCCGCCGATGCCCGACGGGAGGGGGCTTGTTCCCACTGATCCCTTGTCAATCGGGCCGAAGAATGGTTGCATGAGTATGGTGGGTCAGTCTCTTGAAGTTCCCCCACTCTCCGCTCCATCTGGGTCAGTTTCTCTTGCACGTTAACAAGGGACCGCTGCAAGTCTTGCACTACCTGGACCAGCACTTCTTGATGGTTTGGGTCCCCTCTGGAATTGGTGCCCTGGACACGCATCACTCCAGACGCATAGCTTTCTTCTTTACTTCGGGCCACTGTTTCCGCCAAAACTTGACGAAACGTAAGGGCTGGATCTGCCTGGACCCGTTCTGACAGTGCTTGCCTCAAGGATGTGCTGTGTAGTCCCAGAATGAATTGCTCCCAGAGTATCCGGTCTTTAGAGCCCATGCTGCCAAATCCATCTGCCTCCTTTCTCTGTACCTCTTTGAACACTTCTTGCAGTGCTGTTGCATACTGAGAAATTCCTTCTTCTTCCCGCTGCAGCTTAGAGAAAAATTTGGCGCGAAGATGTCCCGCGCTAGCAGTCTCGCCGTAGATCTCTTCCAGGAACTTCACTAGCTCCTTCAGGGTACTGCGGGTGAGTTCTGGTTGTAGGCAGACGTTTCTGCGGGCTTCCCCCTCTAGGGCAGTTAAAGCAATGTCCACTTCAAGGTCTGGGCTTATGTTATAAATCTTCAGGGTGCATTGCAGCCGGGACACCCAGTCAGACAGTGGCATATTCTTGCCGTCAAATTTTGGGAGCACACTAAATATGGTGCCCATAGGGAGTGTCCTTGCAGGGGTTCCACCAATGCCCACAGCATCCCCATTAATGTTAGCATTCCCACCATTGCTGTCTGCTGCCTCCATCTTGATGACAGTACCCTGCTTGCAGCGCCACTTGAAGCGATGGCCCAGGGACCACCACGGTGCAGGAAGACTACTGTACACAAGACGAGGTGCGAACAACAAAGGATGGATTTATTGGGAGACAGGGAATGGAAGGGACATGGAAAGTGCAAACAGAGATTTACAATAGCACAAGATAATGCACATGAATCAACTGGTCTGTAAGATAGCACAGTGCTTAAGCAATCGCAAACTCAGAATCTATCTCACCAGCAACTTTACACAATAAAACATTTATAGATGCTACTCTGCATATAACCTTCCTGGCCTGTACTACGCAGGCCGCATGGCTGCCGTGCTCTTACTACTGAAGCCTGCACTAGGCCCTAACTGTTGCACCAGGCAGGAACAGACTCACGGTGATGTTGGAGACACAGGTACAGTCCCAGGGGGCCCCAGAAGTCCACAACGGTGGTGCGCACGGATTTCTATCGGCTCTGCAAAGTGTGGTCTTCTCCTTGCTCCTGGAAACCGTAAGTCCCCTTCCAAGTATCTTCTTGGCTTCACAAACAGCGCAGAACAGCCACCCTTTGCTGTAACCGGGAGAGTCTATTTGACAAACGCAGTACGTCTCAGACTGTGTAATCTTTCTCGCAGCCTAAGAGTCTTTCTTGCAGACAGAACAGCAGCATACAGTTCTCTCTCTCTTCTTTTCTAGTAGCTTCTTCCTCTCACGCTGCTTCAGCTCCACCCCTTACACAACACTGACCAGTTCATAGCAAACCCAAGAGCAGGGGAGAACAGCAGAACATACCATCACATCAGACAAGGGGATGCAGCCTCTTAAAGTGACAGCGTGTTTCTTATTATCCACAACAGCACCACCCTCTTACATAAGTAATGGAGAGGTGTCTATCAGACACCCCCACTACTAGCCCAGACCTGGCAAGACCCAGCGACAGTGAAGAGCGGAGATGTTAGTAACATTACCGCTCTTCACAGTCGCCAAGCGCAATGCAAGACCCAGAATATCTGAAGAGCGGTGACGTTACTGAGTAACTGATGTCACCGCTCTTCAGAGTCACCGTGTCTCGTGCTGCGCAGCAGAACCGAAAGTGGCTGTAGGCAAAGGTTATGGAGCGTCAGAATGAGGTCGTCTCAATCCCTGGACTACGTTGGATTTGGTGAACTGTGGAGGACCGGCGTGGGATTTTTTTCCTTTTTGAATAAAGTGGTGAACAAGAGAATATCTTAAGGAGTGTTTATTTAACTAAAGTATTTTTTTTGTGTTTTTTTTTTATTACTGGGTTAGTAATGGGGGTGTCTGATAGATTCCTCTCCATTACTAAAACCAGGGCTTGATGCCATCTGTATTTTTGGACAATTCACAGCTGACATCGACATCAGCTACCATTAACTTGATTGCCACCGCACCAGGGCAATCGGAAAGAGACAGGCTGCCGTCACACTAGCAGTATTTGGTCAGTATTTTACATCAGTATTTGTAAGCCAAAACCAGGAGTGGTTGATAAATGCAGAAGTGGTGCATATGTTTCTATTATACTTTTCCTCTATTTGTTCCACTCCTGGTTTTGGCTTACAATCACTGTAAAACACTGACCAAATACTGCTAGCGTGATGGCAGCCTCAAAGTGAAGCTGTGATTATATGTTATATAGTCATGCTACACTCACCTCACTTCTTGTAACTTACAAGTGTACAAAGACATTATAAGGCCCCGTCACACACAGCGACGCTGCAGCGATACAGACAACGATGCTGATCGCTGCAGCATCGCTGTTTAGTCGCTGTGTGGTCGCTGGGGAGCTGTCACACAGACCGCTCTCCAGCGACCAACGATGCCGAGGTCCCCGGGTAACCAGGGTAAACAACGGGTTGCTAAGCGCAGGGCCGCGCTTAGTAACCCGATGTTTACCCTGGTTACCAGTGTAAAATGTAAAATAACAAACAGTACATACTCACCTTCGCGTCCCCCGGCGTCTGCTTCCTGCACTGACTGAGCGCCGGCCCTAACAGCAGAGCGGTGACGTCACTGCTGTGCTGTGCTTTCACTTTACAGCTGGCAGTCAGTCAGTGTGGGAAGCAGACGGCAAGGGACCTGACGGACACTGGAATGTGAGTATGTACTGTTTTTTTTTTTTTACATTTACGATGGTAACCAGGGTAAACATCGGGTTACTAAGCGCGGCCCTGTGCTTAGTAACCCGATGTTTACCCTGGTTACCAGTGAAGACATCACTGAATCCGTGTCACACACACCGATTCAGCGATGTCAGCGGGACCTCAACGACCAAAAAAAGGTCCAGGCCATTCCGACACGACCAGCGATCTCACAGCAGGGGCCTGATCGCTGGTACGTGTCACACATAGCGAGATCGCTACTGAGGTCGCTGTTGCGTCACAAAACTTGTGACTCAGCAGCGATCTCGCTAGCGATCTCGATATGTGAGACGGGGCCTATACAGTCACCATGTGACAAGTGGGCCTGTGTAACTTCAAATGCCAGGGCTGAATTTTAGTCCCAGTCCGTCCCTACAGGCCACTCACTGATTCCAATATTGTAGACACCTGTGATGCTAGTTAGTGGACACACCGAGATTTAACATGTCCCTTTCGTCACATTATTTTCAGGGGTCCCATCATTTCTGTCCAGACTTATTTCACGAGTTTTATTTTATTTTTTAATTCAGTGCAAGCATGGTTGAACAGCAATGTCTGACTTTCATTTGTTCATTTCAATAGATTTATTTATATTACTTTTTTCAGATTCAAGTTATTTCTATCACAATTGTGGGTTTTTCTGTCATTAAACGAGGGGTACCAACAATATGGATAACATATGTATAGATTATAACCCTCAGTGAATTAATTTATAAAATGGAATCACTTTATGGGGATTTAGACTCTTCTGGTTTTCTGTCATTTAATCATATTAGGGTTTCTGCATATGGTGTGTCCAATCTCATCTGGGATCTGTTCCTGCTGTCCAGCTGGAGTAATCTGCTCCCTACTTCAGCCAATTGGAAAGTACCACACCCTACTAAAGCTCAAACCACATGGCCGGAATCTGCCAGAAACAGCGTTGATCTCCTCTGGTTCAGTCCTCTGTGCTCAGCTTGTGGCTTGTGTATTTGTTTCCTGTTGTGACCGTGGCTCGATTACTGACTACTCGTGTCTTCTGATCCTGTATTCTGTCATTCTGGTTCTGACCCAGCTACCTGACTATTCTTCTTGCCATCTGATACCACAGTATAGCAGGTAACTCCATGGTCCAAGCCTAGGGGTCCCAGTGTAAGTCCAGATCCATGTAATGAGGTTAAAGGGCAATGAGCAAGGCAATCCTTGGGATATGGAAAGCAGAGAGGATAGTGCCAAGCATGTTCATGGTGGATATATTTTGAGCTGCCAGTTGACCATGAACAGTGCTCCCAATACATTGTGTCTGCAAACTATTCCAGCTAGATCTGCATTCAAACAGCTAAATGGCGCTCCTTCCCTTCTGAACACTGCCGTGTGCCCAGAGAGTAGCGCACAATCGTATGTAGGGTATTGTGAGAAGCTGGAAAATAATTTGTAAGATCCATTTGTTTTCTATTATCCTTTGTGAATAATTCCAAAGTTATCACCACATAAAGTGACACACGTCAGATTGTTAAAATGGGGCCTGATTAAGAACACAAAACTGGCTGCGGGAAGAGGATAAATCAGAGGATTCTGGACACTACTGTAATCAAAAACTGACTATAGACAATAACATCTACTGAAATGCTCAAACTGAACAGTCTCCATCAGTAATAAATGAGGAGCTAGTGGTGAAACCTCTCTGGGGTAATTAGAGCACGGGGCTCGGTGACTTCACAATCTAAACTATCGGAAGCTCCAATATTTTCTGTCAGATGAGTTTCAAGAAGAAATATTACAGATTTAAAGAGAACTGTGTATAATAGTGCAGAGCGGAGATGTCTTAAAGGGAACCTGTCAGCAGGATTGTGCTCAGTGACTACAGACACTGTCAGGTCGGTGCCGTTATACGGATTACACCGATACCTGGTGATGAAATCCGTCTTGTGGTTGTTGTTTAATCTATTTGTAGTTTTCAGTTAATGAGATTCTCGTGCTCTGGGGTGGGGCTGTGGGCGGGGCTTTATGTGGTGCTCTGGGGCGGGGATGTGGGCGGGGCTTTATGTGGTGATCTGGTTACATATTCATCTGTATTGGCCTATGACAGGTTGCTGATCCCTCGCTGACCTGCCCCCCATTTTTACATAATGCATATAATAACATTGATATTATTGTTGATAGTGCCTATAATATTGTGGCTATTTTGAGGCTTAGAAAAAAAATTACATCCAGCAAAATGTCACCGGCGATGGCGGCACCTGCGAGGTAGCATCTATAAGTAAGAGATAGATGCTACTGGACAGGTGCCGCTGGTGACATTTTGCTGGATGTAATTTTCTTTCTAAGCCTCCCAATAGCCACAATATTATAGGCATTATCACCAATAATATCAACACTATTATATACATTATGTAATAATGGGGGGCAGGTCAGTGAGGGATCAGTGTCCTGTCATAAGCCAATACAGATGAATATGTAATCAGAGCAGCACATAAAGCCCCGCCCACAGCCCCGCCCCAGAGCACCACATAAAGCCCGACCCACAGCCCCGCCCCAGAGCACCACATAAAGTCCGACCCACAGCCCCGCCCCAGAGCACGAGAATCTCATTAACTGAAAACTACAAATACTGATTAAACAACAGTAAATCAGAGTTGCATTCATTTATGGTGAATTGTTGGAGCTACTACACTGTGTGCAGAATTATTAGGCAAGTTGTATTTTGATCACATGATCCTTTTTATACATGTTGTCCTACTCCAAGCTGTTCAGGCTTGAGAGCCAACTACCAATTAAGTAAATCAGGTGATGTGCATCTCTGTAATGAGGAGGGGTGTTGCCTAATGACATCAAAACCCTATATAAGGTGTGCTTAATTATTAGGCAACTTCCTTTCCTTTGGCAAAATGGGTCAGGAGATTTGACGGGCTATGAAAAGTTCAAAATTGTGAGATGTCTTGCAGAGGGATGCAGCAGTCTTGAAATTGCCAAACTTTTGAAGCGTGATCACAGAACAATCAAGTGTTTCATGGCAAATAGCCAACAGGGTCGCAAGAAGCGTGTTGGGCAAAAAAGGCGCAAAATAACTGCCCATGAATTGAGGAAAATCAAGCGTGAAGCTGCCAAGATGCCATTTGCCACCAATTTTGCCATATTTCAGAGCTGCAACGTTACTGGAGTAACAAAAAGCACAAGGTGTGCGATACTCAGGGACATGGCCAAGGTAAGGAAGGCTGAAAAACGACCAACTTTGAACAAGAAACATAAGATAAAACGTCAAGACTGGGCCAAGAAATATCTTAAGACTGAATTTTCAAAGGTTTTATGGACTGATGAAATGAGAGTGATTCTTGATGGGCCAGAGGCTGAATCAGTAAAGGGCAGAGAGCTCCACTCCGACTTAGACGCCAGCAAGGTGGAGGTGGGGGACTGGTATGGGCTGGTATCATCAAAGATGAACTTGTGGGACCTTTTCGGGTTGAGGATGAAGTGAAGCTCAACTTCCAGACCTACTGATAGTTTCTGGAAGACAACTTCTTCAAGCAGTGGTACAGGGAGAAGTCGGTATTGTTCAAGAAAAACATGATTTTCGTGCAGGACAATGCTCCATCACGCGCCTCCAACTACTCCACAGCGTAGCTGGCCAGTAAAGGTCTCAAAGATGAAAAAATAATGACATGGCCCCCTTGTTCACCTCATCTGAACCCCATAGAGAACCTGTGGTCCCTCATAAAATGTGAGATCTACAGGGAGGAAAAACAGTCCACCTCTCGGAGCAGTGTCTGGGAGGCTGTGGTGGCTGCTGCATGCAATGTTCATCGTAAACAGATCAAGCGACTGACAGAATCTATGGATGGAGGCTGCTGAGCGTCATCATAAAGAAAGGGGGCTATATTGGGCACTAATTTTGGGGAGTTTTCTTTTTGCATGTCAGAAATGTTTATTTCTAAATTTTGTGCAGTTATATTGGTTTACCTGGTGAAAATAAACAAGTGAGATAGGAATATATTTGGTTTTTATTAAGTTACCTAATAATTCTGCACAGTAATAGTTACCTGCACAAACAGATATCCTCCTAAGATAGCCAAATCTAAAAATAACCCCACTCCAACTTCCAAAAATATTAAGCTTTAATATTTATGAGTCTTTTGGGTTGATTGAGAACATAGTTGTTGATCAATAATAAAAATAATACTCTAAAATACAACTTGCCTAATAATTCTGCACACAGTGTATTAATCCTGACCAGAAGATTAGAGAAAATAATATCGCTCCCCATTTCAGGAGAGATTGTGCAGTAATCTGAATTTCTTAGGATTAAAAACAATGTAATTTATGAGGTGGAGTGAATCCATGAAACCAGGGCTGGAGCCAACACATCTCCTGCAGGCGGGAATAAATGTATATTACAGCCATCAGCCACGCACAGCTCAGAGATATATCATGGCACCGGTGTGATGGGTTTATGTAGATTATCACAATCCTCTTGAAGTTAGTCAGTTTTAATACTTTCTTCTTTTTTTCTTTTTTATATAGCGCTAACACATTCCACAGGGCTTTACCGTTTTGCACACATTATCACCACTGTCTCCGTTGGGGCTCACAATCTAAATTCCCTATCAGTATGTCTTTGGAATGTGGGAGGAAACCCACGCAAACATGGAGAGAACATACAAACTCTGCAGATGTTGTACTTGGTGGGATTCAAACCCAGGACTCCAGCGCTGCAAGGCTGCAGTGCTAACCACTGTGCCACCGTGCTGCCAATTGAAAAGTCAGGATAAAGGGATTTAATGTTGTCGCTCATAAAAGTGAAGTTTGGCCAGAAAGACTGGACCTGGTCTTGTAGGGACCATATGATCACATTCAGCAGCACAGAAGGGAGAGAAGGGAGATTCATCCGATAAGATCTCAGGGTTCTAGGAAGCCAACAGCATCATTACCCTCCGCTTTCTCTTACCGGCCCATCATTATATTTTTCTTCAAGTGATTTTCTATCTTGTCAGCACATTCTACGTACGCTGTCATTTGGCTTTATAGTTTACAGATCTGGGCAGGTAACGGTCAGCATCTTCTAATGTGAAGGAGAGAATGGCTAATGAAATCAATTATTAAACCTTATATAAGTCAGTTCAGGTATGGTGCACCAAGATGGCATCTGTGTCTTCAGACAACACCCTGGAAAGAATCCTTGGAATGCAGAAGCTAAGATACTGGATACCATATATGGAAGTAAAGTTGAAATGGACCTATCATAGACTGACACTGGCCACTCAGAAGATTGTGTGACACCCATTTCCTGTCTCTTTGTCTTGAGAATAAACTTCAGTTGTGCGCAATCCTTTGCTGAGAAAGGAGTATACTTCTAACTCAGTGCTCGGTGTGACTCTTTAAGTGTGCACTCGGCTTATATTGGGTCAGGTACAAGCAATCATATAGATCTCGTTTTAAGGTATCACCCTCACACTAATACCAGGGGGTAGGTGGATCTACCAGGTTGTAAGTTCTATAGGAAATGGCTTTCAATGCCCAAAGTCATTTGAACAGTTTTGGGTGGAGGAGAATGCTGTTGTCTAGAGGCAAAAATGGTGATCATGGTAATATGACCGGACTACACCACCGATAAAGCAGCCACAGCCGGTGACTGAGAAGAATCTGTGACCTCTCTGCATTTAGTGGTTACTACTCACCTGGGTAGTCATATGTGGGAATCTCCTCTTTACACCACTCATCACCCCTCACATACGTCTCTGTAGTATTAATATGGGTCAGATCTTCACCCTGAAAAAATATTGTAAAAGTCACCGACAGATGGAGAATTTCCATCTATGATCAGCTCTAATCCTGCCATCTCCACCGTTCTCATCACACAAGTATAAAACATATAATACTGGTGGATAAAACAAGACTGAGCACAAGACCTTCACCGCCGTCTACACATCATAGGGGAGATCTCCTGACACCTTCTCTCAATCTACCTGATGGTCCTGAGGAGCATTGAGATCTTCTTGCTTGCAGTCTTGTGGAAGAAGAGGACGGGGACATCTCTCTGGTGTTGTCCTCTTACTGGATAGATCTGGAGGAAACACATACAGGGAGTGAATTCATTCTTTACATACAGATAATTATAGGCCGTGTGTATTTAGTCCTGTCAATTACCTGGAGAAGTGAGGGGCTGGGGAACCTCCATTATGACGTTCTTGTACAGATCTCTGTGTCCTTCTAAATACTCCCACTCCTCCATGGAGAAATAGACAGCGACATCCTGACACCTTATAGGAACCTGACACATACAATGATACCGTCATCCCCCGATCCCTTCATAGTGTTACTGTATAATGTCCCAGCATTCCCAGCAGTGTCACCTCTCCAGTCAGCAGCTCAATCATCTTGTAGATGAGTTCTAGGATCTTCTGGTCATTGATGTCCTCATGGATCAGGGGGTAAGGTGGAGGCCCCGTGATTGGGCTCAGGGGTCTTCCCCATCCCTCAGACACAGGGTCCTGACAGCGATCACTAGAGGTCTTCACCACTGTGTAATCCTGGTAATGGAGAGACACATTAATAAATCTCACTACAGACATTTCCAGAGTCCTCACCTCTCCAGTTCTGTCCATCTGTTATTCCCATAGATAAGAATGATGTAATGTGACGTCATCAGAATCTCTCACCTCTCCAGTAAGCCGGAAGAGGATCTCTAGGGTGAGGTGTAATATCCTCTCCGCCATCTTGTCTCTGTCCATATCCATCTTTGATGGGGAAATCAGGAAAATTCTCTTTTGTAGAAGATCTTCACTGAGAGGATCCGATATTGTAGAGACCTGAATGAGAAGATGAGCCGATGTAACATCATAAGAATCCTGTGTAATAATACAATTACTGGAGATAATAAGGGAAACATATGAGATTTATTATTTTACAGTATTTAGTTTCCTTCTTTACGTCTACTAATAAAACCTATATATTTAGGCCACAGACAACAAGCAGTTTCTTCCTCGGAGTCGGCAGCTGAATACGTTCCTCATAGACTCATCTTCCATAACGCTAATTCTCGTCTCATTTACCGACCCTGGAATCGGCATTAGCAATACTGCAGGAGATATTCATTACACGCGACATGAGAAATAACTACTTCATGATGAGGACGACATCTTCATCTTCTACTACGGCTCTAGAGACATATGTGGCCAGAGTCGGTCACTGACTCCATCACCACCGGCCGTCTATATGAAGGTTTCCCGTCTTCCCCGCACTGTAATCTTCTATCACGTTAGATCTCAGCTCTGATTCACACACACAAGTTTGAGCACTGTCGTTCAGTGGTTAGCACTGCAGCCTTGCAGCGCTGGAGTCCTGGGTTCAAGCCCCACCCTGGAAAACATCTGTATAAAGTTTGTATGTTTTCCCTGTGTTAGCGTGGGTTTCCTCCGGGTTCTCTGGTTTCCTCCCACATTCCAAAAACATACTGATAGTGAATTTAGATTGTGAACCCCATTGGGGACAGCGATGATAATGTGTGCAAACTGTAAAGCGCTGTGGAATATGTTAGCGCTATATATATAAAAATAAAGATTATTATTATATATATAAAGCTGAGGAGTGCATGTCTCTGTGTGTTTATGTATCTACTAGATGGCAGCCCGATTCTAAAGAATCGGGAGTCTAGAATCCATATATACTTTATTTATTCAAATGTAAGAATAATACAATTAATAAATAATAGTAAGAAAGAACAAAAAATGGCTGCACTCACCAGCTCTTGACAATTCTTGTTATTTAAGGTACAGTTACACAGGATCCATGAACATGCTTATGAGGGGAGGAATGAAAGACATCAGACAACAACTTTGCGTGTTGTGGCAAATGCCACAACAACTGTTCTTTGCTTAAGAACAATAATGTAAATAATAAATAATATGTATCAATAACTATGTATATTGGTATGTTCTATGACATTTTAAAATATTTCATTATTATGTGGAAAAGCTCTTAGTACCCATACTGGCGCATACTTGTGTGCCCATCAGGTATTTTCACAGTAATTTTACATCTGATGGGTTGGTATGAAACGTTTTTAATCATCTCTTGGGCTTAGCTAAGCCTTCATTTTAAATAATTCTAATAAGTACAACAGAAATAAAAGCCTTTTTGTGTATCCAAATTTTTTGTGTTTATTTTTACAGAAGTGTAAAATTTAAGAAATCAACGTTCATAGTACACCGATGGGCTAATATAAGCATGCCCATCAACCACGTCACGGTAGCCTTTGAACTGATGGGTCCTAACTAACTGATTCCTATTTCTTAATACTCAAACCTCTTTCACATCTGCATGTTTCTGATATTTGCAGAAGTAATGTTAAAAACAATACAACTTCCACACTTGGCACCAAAGAACTGACCTACAACACACTTTCAGCAAGTGCCATGCAATGTAGATGAAGCTTGGAGTTAACTTGCAGTAAATGCGGCAAACGCGGCTTCGACAATTGCATTAAATGCAGCCACAACAAAAACACTGGTAAGTGGAGATTTTGTGGCGAAAACTGCAGAAACCACATGTGCCGCACCTGCCGCAAGTGAAGTACAAATTCCGTATACATTGCATGCAACTTACAGCAAGAGTGGCGTGGGTCAGCCCTTAGGCAGGAAGTGCAGAAATAGCCTTTTTTCCACCATAAATTCTCCAAATAGCAGAAAAATGTTGATGTGAAAGCAAAATCTCTATTCTTTCCCTATCTATCTAAATATGTACCTATCTATATATCTATTTCTATGTACAGAACACACCTGGAGATAGAGATGTGTGTGAACAGCCATCCCACCCGTCTCTTACCTGTTCACAAAAACCTCACCCTTTTTAAAAACAAAATGAAATCTCTCAGCAGCTATACTGCTGGAGCTTCAAATACAGGTTCCTATCACCAAATACAGGCATTTGGATGATACACATCTTACATCTTGTACTTAATGTGTGTTCTACTTACCTATAAAAATATGTATTGATATATCATATTTCTAAATTTATGTAGATATGATATAGAGTTATTAACCCTATATGCTAATGAGTACGTATGTTATATACGTATTTCCTACATAAGTACTTAAAATCTATATGTCTATGGCTACACTAATTTTTTTTTGTTTTTGTTTTTTTTCCTTATCTCTATACATAGAATTTGCCTATTGCTGTCTATGTTATTAGAAAAACTGAATAATGAAAAAAAAGAAAAGTAACTTTAAACTAAAATATTTTTGTAGATAATATTACGTGTGAAGACTTTAGTACTATCAGCCAATAATTGTCCTTGAAGTGGTGTATTAACCACTTTAACCCTCACATTGCAACATTGCTTCACCCTGGAAAAAGCAACATACAATTGACCATGGGCAAAAGCAGGTTCTGGTAGATAAATGCCAACTCGATGGAGGGTCTGGCCTTGAGATTTATTTATGGTCATTGCAAATGCGGGCTTGATGGGAAATTGTCTCCGTCTTAATTTAAAAGGTAATCCAGTCTCTGATGGACACAAATCAATTCGTGGAATGAATACCACATTTCCTGCTGCTGACCCACTAATTACTTTAGCCAGTATGATATTGGCATGTAAGGCAGTGACAATGAGCCACGTACCATTGCAGAGACCTTTGTTCGTGTTCAGATTACGTAATAACATGACAATGGTGCCAATTTTAAGTTTCAGCCGATGTGAAGGCATTCCAGTTGGTGTTAGTGAATTCAAAAACTCAAGTGGGTATTGATCGAGGTCATCAGCTTCATCAGGATCGATGGAATCATCACTGATATATTCAGTATAGTCACCTATCAATAAATCCATGACTTGGGAATTGACTTTCTCAACGTCCTCATTTTTTGGACATAAAATTGCATGAGATGCAGCTGTATTTATGCTTTCGGTGTCATTCACATCAATACAAAGATTATCTCCAAAAATTTCAATTATTAAAGAGCCAGTGCATACCATGTCTGGAGGAATTTCAATTACATCATCTCCAAGGTTATGTTCATTAGATAGTTCACCATTTCCCAGTTGAAGCAACCAACTGCTGTAGTGAGGATCAATGGAGCGCATGTTGTTAATAAGTGGCAGGCGAGTAAAATGTTGCCAGTGTTGTGAATATTTTATACAGCTCTCTACAACATCAGTTCTTGTCCCATGAGGGATGACAGGAAGACATTGTCTAAAGTCGCCTCCAAAAACAATCACTTTACCTCCAAACGGTGTTTTTTCTTTGTGAGCTACATTTGTTGTCATGACATCACGTAAAACTCTATCAATGACATGCAATGCATATTTGGATAGCATTGTGCACTCATCAATAATAAAAAGTTTAGTGCTGTGCAAATCTTTTGCTGCATCGGTATCATTCTTAATCCTGGAAACAGATGTTTCATTCACAGGAATTGGAATCCCATAAAGAGAATGAATGGTTTGTCCACCTTGTAGCAAGTTGGCGGCAATTCCAGTAGTGGCAGCAGGTGACACAATGTCTCCTTGTCCTCTTAGCTGATGTAGGAGTAGATGATATAGGTACGTTTTTCCGCTGCCACCAGGACCATCAAGGAAAAAACACTTTGCTGTAGAATTAGTGTCTTCTAAAGCTTGAGTGATAGCATCAAAAGCAAAAAGTTGGTCCTCATTTAGAGTAGCTTTCATTTCAGCAGCTGCTGATAACTCATAATCTTTATCATACTGTGGGAGGAGGTGTTGTTTCTTGACTGGACGTGGCAAATTAAAATCAGTATAAGTTTTGCCATGAGCTTTAAGAACATGTTGGACATCTGTCATAGCATAGCCTTCACAATTGACACACTCCAGAGTGTCGGAGTGGTATGCATAGCAGTAGTCTTCTACAAAGTGTTCCTTAAATTCATCCCATAAGTCCCGAGGTTTAGCTGGAGGACCAAAAATACAAATGTAGGCAAACATGTCACGTAGCTGTGCTGGCATGTTGAGAATACTGGCATCAAGTAATGTATTTCTCCACAGACTATCATCAAATAGTAAGCCAAGAGCTAATGCCGCATCTTTGAAGGTTTCATGTGTGACTCCGTGTACAGTTTTTATGCTGTCAAACCTGGTTGCACCTTTGACATGTAACAATAACAATCTTAAATAGTAGCGTTCTTGGTCTTTCACACTGACAGTATACATTCGTCCAATCACAGAACCACCTGCTCGCTTTCTAACTTCCCAAGAACCTTCTTTCCAAACATAGTTTTCGGGAATTTCACGGTATAAATAAATATGAGCATGATGGTCGTTCTGATTAAGCTTGAAGTAGGCCATAAGTGTAGAATTTTGATGGAGCTTTTGTTTGATGTTTCCAATAGAGTCATCCTCATGAAAATAGAGTGGCTGAGAATGCGGTAGATGTACAGCAAGGCGAATGATGCTATGAGATTGTTTATGCATTGGATATGAGAATATTCGCCAAGCTGCCTCTGGTGCACTGACATATCTTGAATCCATGAATTGGTGTGTTTCATCATGTTGGATGTTAGTCTGGCAGATTTCAAGATTGGCTTTATCATGTCCTTTGTAGACGTATTTAAATAAATATTTCACAGCCTGAATGGAACCACAAACTTCGACATTTATATGGCACTTGTATTTTAATAGCAGGAACGGATTATATGGAACCACCCACGAATTGTCAATCATGTTAGAATGGTGTTGAAAAGATGGGCCAAAGTGTCTGCGATAAGTAGGATAGGCGTCCTTAGCTATGATGGTTCTTCGTTGCAAATCTTTAGGGAAACCTTTTGTACACTTCCCCAGATCCATACAGGGAGAATTTGGGTTGTGTTCTCCACACGGACCATGAATCATATGTTGGAGAACAATTTTATGGAGCTGACGGTAGTGGGTAGGATTGGGAATTTCAGCCCACACTGTATTGTCTATGTCCTCCTCAGTCCTTAATTTGGAGTTGCTGTCCAGAATAATCAAAATGTGAGCGTGTGGAAGGCCACGTTTTTGAAATTCAATTACATGAACCATAGCGCAAACTTTCCCAAATAATCCGTTGTTAATGTCTTTTAAGAGTGCTTCCAGTTTTATTTTGAAAACACGTGCCACCAAATCAGGTCTATGTTCCACACGCTGCCAAGGTTCCAAATTCTCAGTAATCTCATTCCATTTCGGATTACAGGTCATGGTGATGAATAGATCAGGACGACCATATTTAGTCATAATAGCCATGGCATCCTGGTACCGCTGCTGCATATTCCTGGGACTGCCTTCAAACGAAGATGGTAAAATGACCGTTTTTCCAATGGGGATGCCCTTCTCAATGGATTTTTTCTGGAGATGTTCCTGGAGTACACAATAATCCTCTACTTTCAAATCCTTTTGGTGTTGACGGATATAATTTAGGCGATTTGCCTCGATTTTCACATAAGCATCCACTAAGTACTGCTGAGTGAGTTTGCCACCATTCAGGAGTGGATTAAACTGATTACGGACAGACAGCACATAGCAGTAATATTGCAGTTGTGTAACTCTGTGTGGACTTTGCCCTTGTTGCTTGAGGCCATCATGCCAGCCCTGGTCTCCGTAAGGGAAAAATAAAGGATAGAGTAAAGCATCTAAATTACTGTGTAGAATGCTGACCTGTTGTGTTCTTGGCGCCAAAGGATTTTTGGGGTCCGGTTGTAAATGTATTAAAATATCACGATTAAATGGTGTCTCTCCATTGTCATTTTCAAATACGACAGCAACTTCATTGACAGTTGGATTATTATATCGGCGAGGGTCTTGATTCCGATCTTGTTTAAGGGCCATGATGATATTTGGCATGAGAGTGCCATTAGCTTCAGCTTTAAGATGTTCTTCATGTTCCACATCTCGTAACATTTTGTAGGCAGCAACAAAGGGATTCACATTGTCTAACTGAAGAGCAATTATACTCATCAAAGTGGGATGACATTTTTGATTTTGTTCACAGTTTAAACGTTGTTCATTCGCGGTAGCGGTATCCAAAATATACAGTTGGGCATAAGCTGGAACTTGATCATCACTGGGATGTAGGGTTCCAGTACGATGATATATTTGTCCATGTATATGGAAACAGTAAGGGCCATGTCCAGGTGGAGGGGATATATTGGCACCCATGGAGGCAAAAGCAAATGAGCTGTTAATACTATGAATATTTTCCATGAGATTCTTACTGAACTCACTCTCCCCTGTCAGCAATCGTTTAAAGACCTCGGGATATTGGGGTATAGGTATATGCACTTTACTCTTGTGACAACACAGAATAAAATTTTTATCTGCTGGTATCTCAGCATTAAAATGTAATGCTTGACAATGTTCACATAAATAGTTCACAGGACCACAGGAGTGTTCTACTATGGTACTGTCATCATTAGTAAAACCTGTAGGATGTTGAGGTACAGGTTGTGGTAACGGAGCATTGGAATGTTTCTTTAAGCCAACATATATAAAGCGTGGACCTGGAAGAGGATCTTCACTGTCCACAGATTCAATCACTGAGGAGTTGGAAGGTGTATCGTGGTCAGGGTTTATTAATATGGAGGTGCAAGCGGTTTTTTTGCGCCGTTCACGGCGTGCACCAGCTGCATTTGGTAATGGTTTGTTTGTTGCCTTAGAAGAGTCAGGTGTGAAGCATGTCTTATAAGCAGACTTAACGGTGTACAGGCGACGGCGTTTATCATTTGGAGTGTAAGTAGGACAGTGTTTGCGCTTACGTGCAGATTTACCAACGGTTAAAGGAGCTTGAGGCTGCACACATTCTATGAATGGAGACAAAGAAGCTGTATTGTGGGCAGAATCTATGACTGAGGACGTGGAAATATTATGTTTGCAACGTTGAGAGCGCGCAGCAGCAGCTTTATTACTTAATCGATTAGTTTTGTCCTCAAAAGACTCATTAGTAATGCGTTTATTGCAAGCAGCATTAACAGTGTCCAAGCGCTTCTGTCTGTCCTCTGTAGTCTCGTTAGCACGCTGTTTGCGCTTATGTGCGGCATCGGCGGCTTTTCGCTCTGCGTCATTGGTATACTTATTATCAGACCTGATGTTACGTGCGCCATCAGCAGCTTTGGGCTCTGTGTCATTAGTATACTTAACAGTGTCCAGGCGCTTGCATCTATCCTCTGTACTCTTGTTAGCATGCTGTTTGCGCTTACGTGCAGCATCGGTGTCTTTTCGCTGTGCTTCATTGGTATACTTATTATCAGACCTGATGTTACGTGCGCCATCAGCAGCTTTGGGCTCTGTGTCATTAGTATACTTAACAGTGTCCAGGCGCTTGCATCTATCCTCTGTACTCTTGTTAGCACGCTGTTTACGCTTACGTGCAGCATCGGCGGCTTTTCGCTCTGCGTCATTGGTATACTTATTATCAGACCTGATGTTACGTGCGCCATCAGCAGCTTTGGGCTCTGTGTCATTAGTATACTTAACTGTGTCCAGGCGCTTGCATCTCTCCTCTGTACTCTTGTTAACACGCTGTTTGCGCTTACGTGTGGCATCGGCGGCTTTTCGCTCTGCATCATTACCATACTTTATATCAGACCTGATCTTACGTGCGCCATCAGCAGCTTTACACTCTGTGTCATTAGTATACTTAACAGTATCCAGGCGCTTGCATCTATCCTCTGTACTCTTGTTAACACGCTGTTTGCGCTTACGTGCGGCATCGGCGGCTTTTCGCTCTGCATCATTACCATACTTTATATCAGACCTGATCTTACGTGCGCCATCAGCAGCTTTGGAATCTGTGTCATTACTATACTTAACAGTGTCCAGGCGCTTGCATCTATCCTCTGTACTCTTGTTAGCATGCTGTTTACGCTTACGTGCGGCATCGGCGTCTTTTTACTCTGCATTATTAGTATACTTTATATGAGACCTAATCTTACGTGCACCATCAGCAGCTTTGGGCTCTGTGTCATTAGTATCCTTACTATTAGAGCTCATGTTGGCTAAGCTAAACAGCTTTAAGCGTGGTGGTGGCAAACAACAGGTTAATAAGAGGCAGTGTCAGGTAGTAGGAAAATAGCCAGTTAATAATAGGCAATAGTTCTTTGCAGGAATACAGATATTAATTAATAGGCAGTTTATATTGCAGAGAAATTGCTGGGCAATAATGGACAATGTCCTTATGTGGCAAATAATAGAGCAATATACCCAGTGTGGCAAAGAAGAGGTTAATAAACGGCAGTCTCTCAGTATAACAGTCAGTGAATAATAGGCAGTATATGGAGAAAACACCAAACAAAAGTTCAAAATTGGTGTGAAAATGTCACTGAACCACTTCACAACTAAATATATATAGTTTTGGTAAATGGTATTATCATTTTTTTGACGAAATTCGGCAGGAGCTTGAAGAGCGACGTCACTGGGACCGCCTCCACGCAGTAAAAACTTGCTGTGAGGTAAAAATTCAAAAATCACACCAAAATGGCGGGCGGAGTGTGTCACAGTACGGCACATTTCTGATTGGTCGCTCGCGGCAGGCGGCAACCAATCAGAAAAGTGCCGCGCACCACGAAGGCATATATCTTTGTCCACCCTGAGCGGGTGTAGGACGCTGGTGACGTCACTTATCTCCGGACATTATCTCCGGACAAAGCCACGGAAGTTGGCACAAATTGCCGAAAGTAGTATTCTAGGCAATTATATATTAGATTTTAATGTTATCAGTGTTTACCTTTGAACGTTTATATTGTATTGTCCTGTCACCAGCCATGTGTACGATTATCGGCCGAAAGCCTCTCTGGAACCAATAATCACCCCATGTAAAGGTATCTTTATAAGTTAAAGATTCAGAATACTATGACTTTTATCATATCCTGAACAGTCAAGTTTTTTATGAACCGTTAAGGTTTTCTGGTTGAAGTAAAAAAAACTCTGAGTGTTTACAGTTTGAAACCATAAAATGTTGAAAAATTATGTCATTCTTGAGTATATCACTCAATGGTGCTCATAAACGTGTCAAATTTGATCTATAATATACTTTAATATACGTTACTTTAATCTTTAATATACTTAAGAACAGGGCCCCAGACATCACACAGGGGGTCTGAAACACCGCACAGTGGTCCAAAATATCGCTGTGCTCTGCCTGGGGCCCCATATGCTGCCTGGGGCCCCTGTGCTCTGCCTGGGGCCCCATATGCTGCCTGGGACCCCTGTGCTCTGCCTGGGGCCCCTGTGCTCTGCCTGGGGCCCCATGTTCTGCCTGGGGCCCCTGTGCTCTGCCTGGGGCCACTGTGCTCTGCCTGGGGCCCCATATGCTGCCTGGGGCCCCTGTGCTCTGCCTGGGGCCCCATAGGCTGCCTGGGGCCCCTGTGCTCTACCTGGGACCACTGTGCTCTGCCTGGGGCCCCATATGCTGCCTGGGGCCCCTGTGCTCTGCCTGGGGCCACTGTGCTCTGCCTGGGGCCCCATATGCTGCCTGGGGCCCCTGTGCTCTGCCTGGGGCCCCATATGCTGCCTGGGGCCCCTGTGCTCTGCCTGGGGCCCCTGTGCTCTGCCTGGGGCCCCTGTGCTCTGCCTGGGGCCACTGTGCTCTGCCTGGGGCCACTGTGCTCTGCCTGGGGCCCCATATGCTGCCTGTGGCCCCTGTGCTCTGCCTGGGGCCCCATATGCTGCCTGGGGCCCCTGTGCTCTGCCTGGGGCCCCTGTGCTCTGCCTGGGGTCCCATGTTCTGCCTGGGGCCACTGTGCTCTGCCTGGGGCCCCATAGGCTGCCTGGGGCCCCTGTGCTCTGCCTGGGACCACTGTGCTCTGCCTGGGGCCCCATATGCTGCCTGGGGCCCCTGTGCTCTGCCTGGGGCCACTGTGCTCTGCCTGGGGCCCCATATGCTGCCTGGGGCCCCTGTGCTCTGCCTGGGGCCACTGTGCTCTGCCTGGGGCCCCATATGCTGCCTGGGGCCCCATATGCTGCCTGGGGCCCCTGTGCTCTGCCTGGGGCCCCTGTGCTCTGCCTGGGGCCCCATGTTCTGCCTGGGGCCCCTGTGCTCTGCCTGGGGCCCCATATGCTGCCTGGGGCCCCTGTGCTCTGCCTGGGGCCCCTGTGCTCTGCCTGGGGCCCCATGTTCTGCCTGGGGCCACTGTGCTCTGCCTGGGGCCCCATAGGCTGCCTGGGGCCCCTGTGCTCTGCCTGGGACCACTGTGCTCTGCCTGGGGCCCCATATGCTGCCTGGGGCCCCTGTGCTCTGCCTGGGGCCACTGTGCTCTGCCTGGGGCCCCATATGCTGCCTGGGGCCCCTGTGCTCTGCCTGGGGCCCCATAGGCTGCCTGGGGCCCCTGTGCTCTACCTGGGACCACTGTGCTCTGCCTGGGGCCCCATATGCTGCCTGGGGCCCCTGTGCTCTGCCTGGGTGTAGGACACTGGTGACGTCACTTATCTCCGGACATTAGCTCCGGACATTAGCTCCGGACATTAGCTCCGGACATTAGCTCCGGACAAAGCCACGGAAGTTGGCACAAATTGCAGGAAGTAGTATTCTAGGCAATTATATATTAGATGTTTGTGTGTCAAGCCACGACCAGTCCACATAGCAACCAATCACTAAGCATCTTTCATTTCACCAGAGCAGTTTAAAAGAAGCTGAGCTGTGATTGGTTGCTATGAGCAACAGTTTTCCCACTCCACAACACCTCAGCAGACACTGACCGGGTGGGAGAAATCTCGCATCCCTGGGAACATAAGCTCCAGCCATTGTCTGCCCCCCAGAAAGGAGCAGAGAGCACATGACAGAAATGAATCCCCCTCCTCTATTACTGCCGCGCTCTATTGTTACCGGCGTAGAAAATCGCATCATCAGCGGCCGCACACAGAGCCGCACTGCCAGGTTACATAACAGCACATCTCCAGGAACTCCCTGCTCAGCGCCACCCAGCTCGGGACTATGGGATGGAGGATGTGTGATGGGTATATGGGCACGGGACTATGGGATGGAGGATGTGTGATGGGTATATGGGCACAGGACTATGGGATGGAGGATCTGTGATGGGTATATGAGCACTGGACTATGGGATGGAGGATGTGTGATGGGTATATGGGCACTGAACTATGGGATGGAGGATGTGTGATGGGTATATGGCACTGGACTATGGGATGGAGGATGTGTGATGGGTATATGGGCACTGGACTATGGGATGGAGGATGTGTGATGGGTATATGGGCACTGGACTATGGGATGGAGGATGTGTGATGGGTATATGGGCACTGGACTATGGGATGGAGGATGTGTGATGGGTATATGGGCATGGGACTATGGGATGGAGGATGTGTGATGGGTATATGGGCACTGGATTATGGGATGGAAGATATGTGATGGGTATATGGGCACTGGGCTATGGGATGTAGGATGTGTATGATGGGTATATGGGCACTGGGCTATGGGATGGAGGATGTGTGATCTCCCCCTTCGACTACTGCAACATCCTTTTCTGTGCCTCCCTGCTAACACCCTTGCGCTTCTCCAGTCCATCCTTAACTCTGCTGCCCGACTAATTCATCTCTGTCCTCGCTACTCCTCTGCTTCTCCCCTCTGCAAATCTCTTCACTGGCTTCCGTTCCCTCAGCGTATCCAGTTCAAATTACTAATACTGACCTACAATGCTATCTATAACCTGTCTCCTCCATACGTCTCTGAACTAATCTTCTGATATCTTCCATCACGTAATCTCCGGTCCTCCCAAGACCTCCTACTCTCCTCCACACTTATTCGCTCCTCACCCAACCGCCTCCAAAACTTTTCCAGAATATCGCCATCCTCTGGAATTCTGTGCCCCAACATGTCCTACTATCAACCACAATCGGATCCAACAGACGGAACCTGAAAACCCACCTCATCAGGAAAGACTGCAGCCTGCACAGATGCCGCTGCCTCCTCACCACTAGCGGAGATACCGCCTCACCAACACTGGAGCTGCTGCAACCCACAACCTATTGTCTCCTTCCCCACATTCCTGTAGAATGTAAGCCCGCAAGGGCAGGGTCCTCGCTCCTCTGTATCAGTCTGTGATTGTTAGCTTACTGTAAGTGATATCTGTAATTTGTATGTAACCCTTCTCATGTAAAGCACCATGGAATCAATGGTGCTATATATATATAAATAATAATAATAATAATAATAATAATAATAATAATAATAATAATAGTATATGGGCATTGGACTATGGGATGGAGGATAATTATTAGAATTTGTTATAACTAACCACAGTTAGTTACTATGCCCGGGCAATGCCGGGCTCTTCAGCTAGTATATATATATATTTGACAGAGTCATATCTCCCAACTCTGCAGATTGCTTGCTGTCGTTGTAGGCCCAGACCAGATGGTATGGAGATGAATGAGGGAGAACAAAGTACAAAAATAGACTTTCCTTTACTTAACAAGAACTTGATGAGAAGTATATACATCAGATAGAGGGCACAACACTTTATGAATGCTTCTTCTGCATTGTGCAGAGTCAGGAACTTTCCGGTTACATGTGGCAGTACATAACTTTTGTTAGAAACCACAATAGTGCAGCAAACCTGAGCTAATGGCCTCTTCCTGCTCTTTGCCTCCACTATGCTCCCTGCCTGGAATCCGAATTCTTACTGCCATTATATATTTGCTTACCTTCAGAACGTATTATCTGATGTCTCCCTCCTGACACACTACACCCTATCAATTCAGGAGGACTGCAATCATATAGACCAAAAGGTCTGTACTTCTCACTTTCTATCTGACTCATCACAAGGAAATTGTTCTCCTGTGTGCCCATGTAGCTCAGTATGAGGTCTCCGACACAGTATGACGGCCCCCACAGCACCTCACACAGTATTATGGCTAGAGATGAGCCAATATTTCAATGTTTAGTTCGGCTCACGATCACCGAATTATCAATTTTCACCGACTTAATCGTTGACTAAATCATCAAATATAGCCGAACATGCACAGCACAAAAGCCGGTGTTTCCCAAGCTGTGTGACAGCGTAGTATTCACCAGCGTAGCGCTTCTGATCGGCAGTAAAATCATCCCCGCCGGTTAGAGAGCCGCGGTTCTCACAATGTCGGAAGACAGCGTGACCGCTCATCTGTGATCAAAGGTATTAAGTTTACCTCCGGTCACCGGTGTCAGCTGATGGGACTACAGCTCCCATCATCCGACATCTATAGCCACTAATAACAGTGAGAGCTGGAGCATCTGATGGGTGTATTCATTAGCCGCTACTGCGCTATAAATAAATAATAAGAAAAGAAACTGCGTGGGTTCCCCTATATTTTTGATAACCAGCCAGGCAAAACTCACAGCTGGGGGCTGCAACAAGGTTGGTTATCAAAAATAGAGGGGTCTCCCCAAAAGCCGGCAATTCATTTGCCGCATTCAGTGAAATCACACCGTGACAGGTTACAAAAGGATAGATAGAACAGATATATAGACATAGAATACACAGGTATATAGATTTCAGTGACACATAGTGTTGAGCGATACCTTCCGATATTTGAAAATATCGGTATCAGATCGGCCGATATCCAAAAAATATCGGATATAGCCGATACCGATACCCAATACCAATACAAGTCAATGGGACACAAATATCGGAAGTAATCCTGGATGGTTCCCAGGGTCTGAAGGAGAGGAGACTCTCCTTCAGGCCCTGGGATCCATATTCATGTAAAAAATAAAGAATAAAAAATATGGATATACTCACCCTCGGACGAGCCCTGGCTGTCACCGCTGCAAGCGTCTGCCTCCGTTCCTAAGAATGCAGAGTGAAGGACCTTCGATGACGTCGTGGCTTGTGATTGGTCGCGTGACCGCTCACGCGACCAATCACAAGCTGCGACATCATCACAGGTCCTACACTCACTGAATTCTTAGGAACGGAGGCTGCCGGTTGCACCGCTGAGGTCCAGGGTCTGTCGGAGGGGTGAGTATATCCATATTTTTTATTTTTATTCTTTATTTTTTACATGAATATGGATCCCAGGGCCTGAAGGAGAGTCTCCTCCCCTCCAGACCCTGGGAACCATACGCACCGCACACGCCTGGGAACGTATAGAAACTTCCGATTCCGATTTCCGATATCACAAAAATATCGGAACTCGGTATCGGAATTCCGATACAGCGAATATCGGCCGATACCCGATATTTGCAGTGTCGGAATGCTCAACACTAGTGACACACATACATATTATATATATATATATATATATATATATATATATATATATACACACACTAGATGGTGGCCCGATTCTAACGCATCGGGTATTCTAGAATATGTATGTATGTATTTATGTATATAGCAGCCACATAGTATATGGCACAGCCCACGAAACACAGACAGCCATGTAGTATATAGCACAGCCACGTAGTATATAGGAGCCACGTAGTATATAACACAGCCCACGTAGTATATATCACAGCCACGTAGTATATAACTGTCACGATATTGCATGAAATATAATATAAGTTTTAGTCTCTCATTGCCAGCACCTATAGGGTGGACGTTGACCCCCCCCCCCTTCACTTCAGGGTTTAGATTTTCTTTTCAATGGGTGTAGAAGAGCTTTTATTGCTCTGGCCATAAATTCCAAGCTCTGAGTAACCTACTCGCCCCCTCCCATCTGTACTAGTTAGGACTGCTATAGAAGTTCTTTAAAACATGAGGTCCTTTGTCCTAATATTGTAAGATTCTGGGCCAACGACTTGGGCTAGGAAAATAATAAATACATATTGCTAACGTCCATCGGCGGGTCTGTCAGCCCCTGTAAGCATGAGCTTCTAATTCCACCAGGTAAATAAGTATAGATTTCTCTGGAACTGAGTGTCCCTACTAGCCTGAATTTAGTATCTATAGAGAGCAAATCTTAATACAAGATGAATGCTGGGTGTGTTATGATTCTGACATGTTCGGTAGCAGAGATACAGGCATTAGAGAAACTTGTGTTAAATTTACTAAGACTGAAGAGATAGGAGGGACTGTGGAAGCCAGCCCTGTTTGTGATGTCACAAGGCTGTGGTTATTTAAGTGACTCCACTTTACCCAGCATCCAGAGTCTTAGAGAGTCTTAGAGAGTCTTACTTGAGGAGCTGTTCGTATCCAGACCTCCTGATGCACTGGGACATTTGGGGTCCCGCCCACCAGCATGGTTTTGCCTGAAATGGACTGAGAACATGTGTGTCATGGTTCCCAATGGCAGGGACACGGGCAAAAATGGACTAGCTCGAGGAAGATGGTATCTCAGGTAACCGCGATGCTGAACCTAACACGCAAATAAAAGTAGCCAGGGGGTGTGCCTACTTTTTATCCCTAGACACCTCGCGCCAGCCGGAGATCTAACTAACCCCTAGAAGAGGAATACACAGACCTGGCTTGCCTCCAGGGAAACCCCAAAAGTTATAGTAGCCCCCCACATATAATAACGGTTAGGTAAGAGGAAAACACAAACGCAGTATGAATATAGATTCAGCAAAGTGAGGCCCTCTGACTAGATAGATGAAAATACAAAAGAGGACTTCGCGGTTACCTCAAAACCCTAAGCAGCCATCCTGAAACTACCTTGACTCTGTTATCAACTCATGACACCGGAGTAGTAATTTCAGATCACTAGAGCTTCCAGCAGCACGAGAAATATAAATGCATGCTGGACAAAACAAACACAAAAATGACAAAAATTCAACTTAGCTGAATTGCAGACTTGGAGCAGGTAGCAAGCAACAGAGGTGCTCTGGTAACATTGATTGCCGGCGCTAGAGTGACTGAGAAGCCAGACTAAATAGGAAACTCCCAATTTCCTGATGAAAACAGGTGCACTGGAAACACAAGAGAAAAGTCAACCAGTACCACCAGTAGCCACCAGAGGGAGCCCAAAAACAGAATTCACAACAGTACCCCCCCCCTTAAGGAGGGGGCACCGAACCCTCATGAGAACCACCAGGGCGATCTGGATGCGCCCTATGAAAGGCGCGAACCAAATCAGAGGCATGAACATCAGAAGCAGTCACCCAAGAATTATCCTCCTGACCGCATCCCTTCCATTTAACCAGATATTGAAGTCTCCGTCTGGAAATACGAGAGTCCAAAATCTTCTCCACAACATACTCCAATTCACCCTCCACCAGCACAGGAGCAGGAGGCTCAACAGAAGGAACAACCGGTACCTCGTACCTCCGCAACAACGACCTATGGAAGACATTATGAATGGTGAAAGATGCTGGAAGGTCCAAACGAAAAGATACAGGATTAAGAATCTCCAAAATCTTATAAGGACCTATGAACCGAGGTTTGAACTTAGGAGAAGAGACCTTCATAGGGACAAAACGAGAAGACAACCACACCAAGTCTCCAACACGGAGATGATGACCCACACGACGATTAGCAAACTGCTGAGTCTTCTCCTGAGACAACTTCAAATTGTCCACCACATGACTCCAAATCCCGTGCAGTCTATCCACCACAGAATCCACTCCAGGACAATCCGAAGATTCCCCCTGACCAGATGAAAAACGAGGGTGAAACCCAGAATTGCAAAAGAAAGGAGAAACCAGAGTAGCAGAACTGGCCCGATTATTAAGGGCAAACTCTGCCAACGGCAAAAAGGCGACCCAATCATCCTGATCAGCAGACACAAAACACCTCAAATAAGTCTCCAAAGTCTGATTAGTTCGCTCCATCTGGCCATTAGTCTGAGGATGGAACGCAGATGAAAAAGACAAATCAATGCCCATCCTGGCACAGAACGCTCGCCAGAACCTAGATACAAATTGAGATCCTCTGTCAGACACAATGTTTTCCGGGATACCATGTAAGCGAACCACATTCTGAAAAAATAAAGGAACCAACTCCGATGAAGAAGGCAATTTGGGCAAGGGTACCAAATGAACCATCTTAGAAAAACGGTCACACACCACCCAAATGACGGACATTTTCTGAGAAACCGGAATATCCGAGATAAAGTCCATAGAGATGTGCGTCCACGGCCTCTTCGGAATAGGCAAGGACAACAACAATCCACTAGCCCGAGAACAGCAAGGCTTGGCCCGAGCGCAAATATCACAAGACTGTACAAAGGTACGCACATCCCGAGACAGGGAAGGCCACCAGAAGGACCTGGCCACCAAATCTCTGGTACCAAAAATTCCAGGGTGGCCCGCCAACACAGAAGAATGAACCTCTGAGATGACTCTACTGGTCCACTCATCTGGAACAAACAATCTCCCAGACGGACAACGATCAGGCCTATCAGTCTGAAACTCCTGCAAAGCACGTCGCAAGTCTGGGGAGACAGCAGACAAAATCACTCCATCCTTAAGGATACCCGTAGGCTCAGAATCACCAGAGGAGTCAGGCTCAAAACTCCTAGAAAGAGCATCTGCCTTCACATTTTTCGAGCCCGGCAAGCATGAAACCACAAAATTAAACCGAGAGAAAAACAATGACCAGCGCGCCTGTCTAGGATTCAGACGCCTGGCAGACTCAAGGTAAATCAGATTCTTGTGATCAGTCAAGACCACCACCTGATGTCTAGCACCCTCAAGCCAATGACGCCACTCCTCAAATGCCCACTTCATAGCCAAGAGCTCCCGATTACCGACATCATAATTTCGCTCGGCGGGCGAAAACTTTCGAGAGAAGAATGCACATGGTCTCATCACTGAGCAATCAGGACCTTTCTGCGACAAAACCGCCCCCGCTCCAATCTCGGAAGCATCAACCTCAACCTGAATAGGGAGCGAAACATCAGGCTGGCGCAACACAGGGGCAGAAGAAAAGCGGCGCTTAAGCTCCCGAAAGGCCTCCACAGCCGCAGAGGACCAATTGGCAACATCAGCACCCTTCTTAGTCAAATCAGTCAGAGGTTTAGCAACACTTGAAAACCCAGTTATAAATCGACGATAGAAATTAGCAAAGCCCAAGAACTTCTGAAGACTCTTCAGGGAAGTAGGCTGCGTCCAATCACAAATAGCCCGAACCTTGACAGGATCCATCTCAACAGAAGAAGGGGAAAAAATATACCCCAAAAAGGTGATCTTCTGAACCTCAAAGATACACTTTGAACCCTTTACAAACAGAGAATTGGACCGCAAAACCTGAAAAACCTTCCTAACCTGTTGAACATGCGACTCCCAGTCATCCGAAAAAATCAAAATATCATCCAAATACACAATCATAAATTTATCCAGGTATTTACAGAAAATATCGTGCATAAAGGACTGAAAGACTGAAGGAGCATTAGAAAGACCAAAAGGCATTACCAAATACTCAAAATGGCCCTCGGGCGTATTAAATGCAGTTTTCCACTCATCTCCCTGCTTAATCCGCACCAAAGTATACGCACCCCGAAGATCAACCTTAGAGAACCACTTTGCCCCTTTAATACGAGCAAATAAATCAGTCAATAGTGGCAATGGATACTGGTATTTGACTGTAATCTTATTCAACAGGCGATAATCAATACAGGGCCTCAGGGAGCCATCTTTTTTACCCACGAAAAAAAAACCTGTTCCTAAAGGGGATGAGGATGGATGGATATGTCCCTTTTCCAAGGACTCCTTAATATACTCTCGCATAGCAGCATGCTCAGGCACAGATAGATTGAACAAACGACCCTTGGGAAACTTGCTGCCCGGAATCAAGTCTATTGCGCAATCGCAATCCCTGTGAGGGGGGAGAGAACTAAGTTTAGGCTCCTCAAAAACATCACAATAATCAGACAAAAATGCCGGAATTTCAGAGGGAGTAGATGAAGCAATGGAAACCAAAGGTACTTCCGCATGAGCCCCCTGACATCCCCAACTTAACACAGACATTGTTTTCCAGTCAAGGACTGGATTATGAGTTTGCAACCATGGCAATCCAAGCACTAAGACATCATGCAAGTTATGCAACACAAGGAAGCGAATCACTTCCCGATGGTCAGGAGTCATACACATAGTCACTTGTGTCCAGAATTGTGGTTTATTCCTAGCCAAAGGTGTGGAGTCGATACCCTTCAGAGGGATAGGAACTTCCAAAGGCTCTAGGCTAAACCCACAACGTCTGGCAACGGACCAATCCATAAGACTCAAGGAAGCGCCAGAATCCACATAGGCATCCACAGTAATAGTTGATAATGAACAGATCAAAGTTACAGACAAAATAAACTTAGACTGTAAGGTGCCAATTGCAAAAGACTTATCAACCTTTTTTGTGCGTTTAGAGCATGCTGATATAACATGAGCAGACACCACAGTAGAAGCACAACCCATTTTTACGCCTATAATTCTGCCGTTCACTTCTGGACAGAATTCTATCACATTGCATAATCTCCGGTGCCTGCTCAGAAGACACCGCCAAATGGTGCACAGGTTTGCGCTCCCGTAAACGCCGATCAATCTGAATAGCCATAGTCATGGATTCATTCAGACCTGTGGGCGTAGGAAACCCCACCATGACATCTTTAATGGCGTCAGAGAGACCTTCTCTGAAATTCGCCGCCAGGGCGCACTCATTCCACTGAGTAAGCACCGACCATTTTTGAAATTTTTGACAATAAATTTCAGCTTCATCATGCCCTTGAGAGAGGGCCATCAAGGCCTTTTCAGCCTGAATCTCCAAATTAGGTTCCTCATAGAGCAACCCCAGTGCCAGAAAAAACGCATCCACATTGAGCAGCACAGGATCCCCTGGTGCCAATGCAAATGCCCAATTCTGGGGGTCACCCCGCAACAAGGAAATAACAATTTTAACCTGCTGAGCGGGGTCTCCAGCGGAGCGAGATCTCAGAGAAAGATACAATTTACAATTGTGCTTAAAATTCAAAAAACGAGATCTATCTCCAGAAAAGAACTCAGGTATAGGGATCTTGGGTTCAGACATTGGAGCATGTATAACATAGTCTTGGATATTTTGAACCTTAGAGGCAAGAGTATTAAGATTTGAAGCTAAACTCTGGATATCCATTTCTCAACAGCAGAGATCTGAGCCATTCAGGGGTTAAGAGGAGAGAAAAAAAAAAAAAAAACAGCAGATGGCAATTATGGCTAGACAGAACTTCTGAGTACAAAAAAAAAAAAAAAGTGTCAGAAACTTCTTTTTTCTCTCCTTCTTTAGCCAATACTTTTAATACATTGTGGCCGGCAATACTGTCATGGTTCCCAATGGCAGGGACACGGGCAAAAACGGACTAGCTCTAGGAAGATGGTATCTCAGGTAACCGCGATGCTGAACCTAACACGCAAATAAAAGTAGCCAGGGGGTGTGCCTACTTTTTATCCCTAGACACCTCGCGCCAGCCGGAGATCTAACTAACCCCTAGAAGAGGAATACACAGACCTGGCTTGCCTCCAGGGAAACCCCAAAAGTTATAGTAGCCCCCCACATATAATAACGGTTAGGTAAGAGGAAAACACAAACGCAGTATGAATATAGATTCAGCAAAGTGAGGCCCTCTGACTAGATAGATGAAAATACAAAAGAGGACTTCGCGGTTACCTCAAAACCCTAAGCAGCCATCCTGAAACTACCTTGACTCTGTTATCAACTCATGACACCGGAGTAGTAATTTCAGATCACTAGAGCTTCCAGCAGCACGAGAAATATAAATGCATGCTGGACAAAACAAACACAAAAATGACAAAAATTCAACTTAGCTGAATTGCAGACTTGGAGCAGGTAGCAAGCAACAGAGGTGCTCTGGTAACATTGATTGCCGGCGCTAGAGTGACTGAGAAGCCAGACTAAATAGGAAACTCCCAATTTCCTGATGAAAACAGGTGCACTGGAAACACAAGAGAAAAGTCAACCAGTACCACCAGTAGCCACCAGAGGGAGCCCAAAAACAGAATTCACAACACATGTGAGTTTTACCTTTCTCATTGAATCCCTTTATTTTATAATTACCTTGTACATTTTCAATTGTCTCATATTGTAACATCTTTATATGTCTTTTGTAAACACTGCCTTTTTTGGAGTAAAATATATAAATCACTAGTTTTCATTCTCCTGTTCTAAAATGTACCCTAAGTCTTTTGAAGGGAATTACGCTACTGTTTTGGGTTAGCTTTGGACACGTTTAATCGAAGCTGGTGGCAGCATACCGTGTGCTGGGCCTTTGGGAGTCATTGTAGCGACTGCGGCATTGATAATTATTGTTCCTGCCTGAGCGGGAGTAGTTATATCGCCTCACTGCAGCGTGCCCAATAGCCAGTACATAACAGGCAGCATTTCTGGCGACTAGTTACTCTAGGTGCAGTACCTAATCTGACATGAGGGTAAGGGGGGCACCAGAGAGCTGCAAGTTTCAAGTGGAACTGTAAGCGGGATATACATAAATCCCTGCAGTTCGTGGTATATTGAAGAGCAGTGGGATACCTAAAATAAGTCCCTGCTGTAAACTAAGAGGTCAATAACCTTGTGTTTGTTTTTTCATCACATTGTAGCAGCAGAGGGATAACTAAGATAAGCCCCCCTGCACATGTGATAGCCGTCTGTTGGCCTAAAGTCACCCCGATCCGTGACGTAGGGGTGACGGTCACGGTGTGAATCGTGACAAATTGGTGGCAGCGGTGTGGATTCATGACAATAACACAGCCCACGTAGTATATAGCACAGCCGCGTAGTATATAGCACAGTCACACAGTATATAGCACAGCCACGTAGTATATAGCAGCCACATAGTATATAGCACAGCCACGTAGTATATAACACAGCCACATAGTATATAACACAGCCCACGTAATATATAGCAGCCACGTAGTATATAACACAGCCATGTAGTATATAGGAGCCACGTAGTATATAGCACAGCCACGTAGTATATAACACAGCCCATGCAGTATATAGCACAGCCCACGCAGTATATAACACAGCCCACGTAACACAGACAGCCACATTGTATATAGCACAGCAACATAGTATATAGCATAGCCACAAAAAATATAGCAGCCACTTAGTATATAGCAGCCACTTAGTATATAACACTGCCCACATAGTATATAGCACAGCCGCGTAGAATATAACACAGCCCACGTAATATATAGCACAGCCCAAGTAATATATAACACAGCCCACGAAGTATATAACACAGGCACGTAGTATATAACACAGCCCACGCAGTATATAACACTGCCCACGTAGTATATAACACTGACCACGTAGTATATAACACTGCCCATGTAGTATATAACACTGCCCTAGTAGTATATAGCACAGCCCACACAGTAAATAACACTGCCCACGCAGTATATAACACTGCCCACATAATATATAGCACAGCCCACATAGTATATAACACTACCCACATAGTATATAGCAGCCACGGTGTGGGCACCATATCCCCATTTTTTAAAAAAAATGTAAATAAAAAATAGTATACTCACCCCCGGCAGCCCCTAGATCCAGGCGAGGCGTGTACCGATGCTCCGGTCCCAAGAATGCATTGCGGTCTCGCAAGATGATGATGTAGCAGTCTCACGAGAGCGCTACGTCATCATCTCGCGAGACCGCAATGCATGGCCCGGAGCGTCGCGAGGAACGGGAAAGGCGCCGGAAGGTGAGAATAGCACGATTTTTTATTTTTTTATTATTTTTAACCTTAGATCATTTTACTATTGATGCTGCATAGGCAGCATCAATAGTAAAAAGTTCGTCACACAGGGATAATAGAAGCATTAACAGACTGCGTTACACCGCGTTATGCCGCGGTGTAACGCAGTCGGTTTAACGGACTGCTACAATGCTATGTGGGTGGCAGGCGCTGACTGGGGGGGGGGGGGGGAGTATGGAGGGGGCACTGAGTGCAGGGGAGTAGGGAGTGGCCATTTCGCGGCCGGACTGTGCCCATCGCTGATTGGTCTTGGCCAGCTGACTGCGACCAATCAGCGACTTGGAATTTCCGTGACAGACAGACAGAAAGACAGACAGACAGAAAGACGGAAGTGACCCTTAGACAATTATATAGTAGATGTGTATATATATTACATAGAAAGACAGATAGAAGAAAAGCCAGGAATTCACCAGGAGCGGTAGTGTAAAATCACCGCAAGAGCCGACAGGATAGAAGACATGGATTACATACAGTAAATACAAATAGTATAGGTAGATATAAAGAAGTCTGTGGCTTATACAATTAGTACAGTGTGTGCAGCTTACTGTACATGAATTTAATTAATAAAAGATTATTTTTCTGAAAAAAATGGCGTGGGCTTCCGTATAATTTTCGTAACTAGAAGAGGGAAGCCGATGGCTGGGGGCTGAAGTTTATAGCCTGGGAAGGGGGTAATACCCATGAAGCTTCCCAGGCTATTAATATCAGCTCACAACTGTATAATTAGCCTTTAGTGGTATTTGTTGTCCTTTCTCATTCTCGGGTCCTCTACCAGAGACCTGGGAGCTTGCGGGTTCTGCACAGGTTCTTAGTTGTTCCCAGCATTGCCCTTTTCTGGAAAGAGAGCTCAGATGTTGCTCATGGGATCTGTTATAGACATTCTTCCCACTTAGGGGTCACTGTTCCAAGTGCTCCTATCACCACTGGAATTGAATCACTGTTGCCTTCAACTTCCACATCTTCTCCTGTTCTCCTTTGAGGCCCTGGTATTTCTCCAGCTTCTCATATTCCTTCTTTCTGATGCTGCTGTCACTTGGCACTGCCACATTTATTATCACTGCTGTCTTCTGATCCTTGTCTACTATCACAATGTCTGGTTGGTTAGCCAACACCTGCTTATCCGTCAGAATCTTGAAGTCCCACAGGATTTTAGCTCTTTCCTTCTCCACCACTTTTTCTGGGGTCTCCTACCTGGACTTAGGGGGAATTAGCCCATATGCTGTGCAGATGTTCCTGTATACAATTCCCGCTACTTGGTTGTGGCGTTCAGTATACGCTGTTCCTGCTTGCATTTTGCATCCTGCCACTATGTGTTGGATAGTTTCTAAGGTTTCTTAGCATAGTCTGCATCTTGTCTTGTGTGGTAGATTCCTGCTTTTATGGATCTGGTACTTAGTACTTGCTCTTGTGCCGCAATGATTAGTACCTCTGTGCTCTCTCGGAGTCCAGTTTTCTCCAGCCATTGCTAGGATTTCTCCATGTCAGCCACCTCCATTATCTGTTGATGGTACATCCCATGCAGAGGTTGTCTTGCCATGGCGGTTCATGTTCCTGTTCTTCCTTCCAGATCTGTTGTTGTTGCTGCATTAGGCTTTCTCTCAGCATCTCATCTTTTGGTGCCATTTTTCTGATGTATTCCTGGATACTCCTTGTTTCATCCGTGATGGTGGCTTGGATGCTTATGAAGCCTCGACTACCCTCCTTTCTGTTGGTATACAATCTTTGTGTGTTAGACTTAGGGTGGAGACCTCCATGCATTGTGAGGAGCTTTTGTGTTTTCACATCTGCAGCTTTCATCTCTTCTTTTGGCCAGCACACTATGCCAGCAGGGTATCTGATAACTGGCAGGGCATATGTTTTGATGGCACAGATTTTATTCTTCCCATTGAGCTGGCTCTTTAGGACCTGTCTTACCCTTTGATGGTATTTGGATGTTGCTGCTTTCCTTGCCTCCTCATCATGGTTACCGTTTTCCTGTGGGATGACGATGTACTTGTAGTATGTCTGTACATCTGCTATGTGCACTGCTGGTAATTCCTCTCCATCAGTCTTGACTACCTTGCCTCTCTTTATTACCAACTGGCTGCACTTCTCCAGTCCGAATCAGAGCCCGAAGTCTTCACTGTAGATCCTTGTCAGGTCGATCAGTGAATTGATGTCTCGTTCATTTTTCACATAAAGCTTGATGTCATCCATATAAAGGAGGTCGCTGATGGTGCTTCCACTTTTGAACTTGTATTCATAGCCAGACTCTGTAATTATCTGACTGAGGGGGTTCAAGCCTATGCAGAACAGCAATGGGGACAGTGCACCACCTTGTTATATGCTGCATTTGATGGTCACTTGTGCTAGTTGTCTTGAGTTGACTTCCAATGTTGTTCTCCATAGCCCTATTGAGTTTCTGAGGAAGGTTCTTAATTTTCTGTTGACATTGTACAGAGCCAAGCATTCACAGATCCATGTGTGTGGTATTGAGTCATAGGCTTTCCTGTAGTCAATCCAGGCTGTGCTGAGATTGCTCTGTCTGGATCGTGAGTCTTGAGCGACTACTCTATCTACTAGGAGCTGATGCTTAGAGCCTCTGGTGTCAGTCCCAATGCCTTTCTGAGCTGGATTCATGTACTGGTTCATATGGTTCTGTAGCTTGGTGGCTATGACGCCTGACAGAAGTTTCCATGCTTTTGTAAGGCAGGTTAATGGGCGGTATTTGGATGGAACTGGGATCCTTCATGATCAGCACTGTTCTTCCTTGCCTTAGCCAAGACGGGTGGTGGCCTGCTTCTAGCAGTTAGTTCATCTGCTTTGCCATGCATTCATGTACCGCTGTGAATTTCTATAGCCAGTAGGTGAGGATCATGTCTGGGCCAGGTGCTGTCCAGCTATTCATGTTCTTGACCCACTGTTGGATGTCTGCTTCTGTAATGGTGAAAGGTTCTTGGTCTAAGTGGTTGCTGTGTTTCATTCTCAGATATTGCAGCCATATTTCACTGGTGTTGGGGTTTTTTACACTCTGGATCGTTCTTTGGAGAACAGGGCATTTATCTTTTTGGCCTCAGCTTCTCTAATGTATCTCACTAGTCTTGCAGCAAGTGCTGTGAGTAGTGTTGAGCATTCCGATACCGCAAGTATCGGGTATCGGCCGATATTTGCTGTATCGGAATTTCGATACCGAGATCCGATACTTTTGTGGTATCGGGTATCGGTATCGAAACAACATTAATGTGTAAAATAAAGAATTAAAATAAAAAATATTGCTATACTCACCTCTCCGACGCAGCCTGGACCTCACCGAGGGAACCGGCAGCGTTGTTTGCTTAAAATGCGCGCTTTTCCTTCCTTCCGTGACGTCACGGCTTCTGATTGGTCGCGTGCCGGCCATGTGGCCGCGACGCGACCAATCACAGCAAGCCGTGACGTAATTTTCAGGTCCTTCTAGGCATTCAGTATTTTAAAATTACGTTCCGGCTTTGTGATTGGTCGCGTCGCGGCCAACATGGCGACGCGACCAATCACAAGCCGTGACGTCACGGGAGGCAGGAGACGCGCGCATTTTAAAATGTGCGCGTCTCCTGCCTCCCGTGACGTCACGGCTTGTGATTGGTCGCGTCGCCATGTTGGCCGCGACGCGACCAATCACAAAGCCGGAACGTAATTTTAAAATACTGAATGCCTAGAAGGACCTGAAAATTACGTCACGGCTTGCTGTGATTGGTCGCGTCGCGGCCACATGGCCGGCACGCGACCAATCAGAAGCCGTGACGTCACGGAAGGAAGGAAAAGCGCGCATTTTAAGCAAACAACGCTGCCGGTTCCCTCGGAGAGGTGAGTATAGCAATATTTTTTATTTTAATTCTTTATTTTACACATTAATATGGTTCCCAGGGCCTGAAGGAGAGTTTCCTCTCCTTCAGACCCTGGGAACCATCAGGGATACCGTCCGATACTTGAGTCCCATTGACTTGTATTGGTATCGGGTATCAGTATCGGATTGGATCCGATACTTTGCCGGTATCGGCCGATACTTTCCGATACCGATACTTTCAAATATCGGACGGTATCGCTCAACACTAGCTGTGAGCCTTTGTTTAGCAGTCTCTTCAGTTTTGGTCAGGCCTTTGTACTTGTTCAGCTTGGTCTTATTCTTGATCTTTACACACGTCTGTATTTCTGATAGTTGGCTGACTGCCCTTCGTGGCACCTTGATATTTGTCTACAGTCTTCTTTTCCAAGGTGGGCACGCACTTCTGTTGTTCTTGCTGGTTATATAACCAAGCATTTCCATGATTGCTGAGGCAGTAGCATAGATCAGTTTATTAGTTTGAGTTATGATGGTGGTAGGTAGGGTTGAGCGAAACGGGTCGATCATTTTCAAAAGTCGCCGACTTTTGGCTAAGTCGGCGTCTCATGAAACCCGATCCGACCCCTGTGCTTGTCGGCCATGCGGTACGCGACTTTCGCGCCAAAGTCGCGTTTCAATGACGCGAAAAGCGCCATTTCTCAGCCAATGAAGGTGAACGCAGAGTGTGGGCAGCGTGATGACATAGATCCTGGTCCCCACCATCTTAGAGAAGGGCATTGCAGTGATTGGCTTGCTGTCTGCGGCGTCACAGGGGCTATAAAGGGGCGTTCCCGCCGACCGCCATCTTACTGCTGCTGATCTGAGCTTAGGGAGAGGTTGCTGCCGCTTCGTCAGAAGCAGGGAGAGCGTTAGGCAGGGTCCACTAACCACCAAACCGCTTGTGCTGCAGCGATTTCCACTGTCCAACACCACCTTCGGTGTGCAGGAACAGTGGAAGCTATTTTTTTTTCCTCAGTGCTGTAGCTCATTGGGCTGCCCTAGAAGGCTCCGTGATAGCTGTATTGCTGTGTGTACGCCACTGTGGAAACCAACTGCTTTTTTCAAAGCACATATCCTCTTGTTCCTTTCTGCACAGCTATCTTTTTTGTTTGTCCACACTATTTATTTAATTTGTGCATCAGTCCACTCCTATTGCTGCCTGCCATACCTGGCTTAGATTACTGCAGGGAGATAGTAATTGTAGGACAGTCCCTGTTTTTTTTTTTTTTTTGTGGGAGATTAAGATTGGCATTTCTGCTACAGTGCCATCCCTGTGTGTGCCATCTCTCACTGAGTGGGCCATAGAAAGCCTATTTATTTTTTCCGTGATTTGTGTTCTAAATTCTACCTCAACACAAAAACACTACATCAATCAGTGGGAGAAAAGTATTGGCCTCAGTCAGGGCTTGTGCACCACTGCTGTGTGTGCTATCTCTTATTCAGTGGGCTATAGAAAGCCTATTTATTTATTTATTTTTTTTCTTATTATTTGGTTTCTAAAGTCTCCCTGAAAAAAAATAAATAAATAAAAAAACAGTGGGAGAGTAATATTGCCCTTTCAGCTTGTGTGCCAGTCTTGACTCCTGGGTGTGCCACCTCTCTCTCTAATTGTGGGCCATAGAAAGCCTTTTTTTTTTTTTTTTTTTAAATATTATTGGGTTTCTAAAGTCTCCCTTAAAAAACAAAAAATACATAAAAAAACAGTGGGAGAGTAATATTGCCCTTTCAGCTTGTGTGCCAGTCTTGACTCCTGGGTGTGCCACCTCTCTCTCTCTCATTCAGTGGGCCATAGAAAGCCTTTTTTTTTTTTTTTTTTTAAATATTATTGGGTTTCTAAAGTCTCCCTTAAAAAACAAAAAATACATAAAAAAAACAGTGGGAGAGTAATATTGCCCTTTCAGCTTGTGTGCCAGTCTTGACTCCTGGGTGTGCCACCTCTCTCTCTCATTCAGTGGGCCATAGAAAGGCTATTTATTTTTTTGGTTTTTTTAATATTATTTGGTTTCTAAAGTCTCCCTGAAAATAAAAAATAAAAAACTTAAAAAAACAGTGGGAGAGTAATATTGCCCTTTCAGCTTGTGCGCCAGTCTTGACTCCTGGGTGTGCCACCTCTCTCTCTCTAATTGTGGGCCATAGAAAGCCTTTTTTTTTTTTGTTTTTTTTTTAATATTATTTGGTTTCTAAAGTCTCCCTTAAAAAACAAAAAATACATAAAAAAACAGTGGGAGAGTAATATTGCCCTTTCAGCTTGTGTGCCAGTCTTGACTCCTGGGTGTGCCACCTCTCTCTCTAATTGTGGGCCATAGAAAACCTTTTTTTTTTTTTTTTTTTAAATATTATTGGGTTTCTAAAGTCTCCCTTAAAAAACAAAAAATACATAAAAAAACAGTGGGAGAGTAATATTGCCCTTTCAGCTTGTGTGCCAGTCTTGAATCCTGGGTGTGCCACCTCTCTCTCTCATTCAGTGGGCCATAGAAAGGCTATTTATTTTTTTGGTTTTTTTAATATTATTTGGTTTCTAAAGTCTCCCTGAAAAAAAAAAAACATAAAAAAACAGTGGGAGAGTAATATTGCCCTTTCAGCTTGTGCGCCAGTCTTGACTCCTGGGTGTGCCACCTCTCTCTCTCTAATTGTGGGCCATAGAAAGCCTTTTTTTGTTTGTTTTTTTTTAAATATTATTTGGTTTCTAAAGTCTCCCTTAAAAAACAAAAAATACATAAAAAAACAGTGGGAGAGTAATATTGCCCTTTCAGCTTGTGTGCCAGTCTTGACTCCTGGGTGTGCCACCTCTCTCTCTCATTCAGTGGGCCATAGAAAGCCTTTTTTTTTTTTTTTTTTTTTTAAATATTATTGGGTTTCTAAAGTCTCCCTTAAAAAACAAAAAATACATAAAAAAACAGTGGGAGAGTAATATTGCCCTTTCAGCTTGTGTGCCAGTCTTGACTCCTGGGTGTGCCACCTCTCTCTCTCATTCAGTGGGCCATAGAAAGGCTATTTATTTTTTTGGTTTTTTTAATATTATTTGGTTTCTAAAGTCTCCCTGAAAATAAAAAAAAAAAAACTTAAAAAAACAGTGGGAGAGTAATATTGCCCTTTCAGCTTGTGCGCCAGTCTTGACTCCTGGGTGTGCCACCTCTCTCTCTCTTATTGTGGGCCATAGAAAGCCTTTTTTTTTTTGTTTTTTTTTAAATACTATTTGGTTTCTAAAGTCTCCCTTAAAAAACAAAAAATACATAAAAAAACAGTGGGAGAGTAATATTGCCCTTTCAGCTTGTGTGCCAGTCTTGACTCCTGGGTGTGCCACCTCTCTCTCTCATTCAGTGGGCCATAGAAAGGCTATTTATTTTTTTGTTTTTTTTAATATTATTTGGTTTCTAAAGTCTCCCTGAAAATAAAAAAAAAAAACTTAAAAAAACAGTGGGAGAGTAATATTGCCCTTTCAGCTTGTGCGCCAGTCTTGACTCCTGGGTGTGCCACCTCTCTCTCTCTAATTGTGGGCCATAGAAAGCCTTTTTTTTTTTGTTTTTTTTTAATATTATTTGGTTTCTAAAGTCTCCCTTAAAAAACAAAAAATACATAAAAAAACAGTGGGAGAGTACTATTGCCCTTTCAGCTTGTGTGCCAGTCTTGACTCCTGGGTGTGCCACCTCTCTCTCTAATTGTGGGCCATAGAAAGCCTTTTTTTTTTTTTTTTTTTAAATATTATTGGGTTTCTAAAGTCTCCCTTAAAAAACAAAAAATACATAAAAAAAAACAGTGGGAGAGTAATATTGCCCTTTCAGCTTGTGTGCCAGTCTTGACTCCTGGGTGTGCCACCTCTCTCTCTCATTCAGTGGGCCATAGAAAGGCTATTTATTTTTTTGGTTTTTTTAATATTATTTGGTTTCTAAAGTCTCCCTTAAAAAACAAAAAATACATAAAAAAACAGTGGGAGAGTAATATTGCCCTTTCAGCTTGTGCGCCAGTCTTGACTCCTGGGTGTGCCACCTCTCTCTCTCTAATTGTGGGCCATAGAAAGCCGTTTTTTTTTGTTTTTTTTTTATATTATTTGGTTTCTAAAGTCTCCCTGAGAAAAAAAAATAAATAAATTAGGTGGGAGATTAATATTGACATTAGTGCTTGAGTGACAGTCCTGCGTGTGTGTCATCTCTGTGATTTTGTGCCACAGAAAACAGAGTGTGTAACATTGTGCCTGATTTTCCTTGTGGTCTCACCAACCTGTTAAGGGATATTGAAATCATACTGAAGTTATAGCTCACCGTGTAAGTTGTTTGACAGCAACAAATAAAGTTACTTTGGTTAAGATTTTAAAACAATGAGGAAGTCTGGTGCAAGAGGTCGTGGCCGTGGGCGTTCATTGTCAGCTGGTAATGATGGTAGTGGTAGTGGAGCATCAGGTGGTCGTGGGGATAAAAATATTCCACCTAAGTCTGGAGCTGTGGAGCCAGTTTCGTCGTCAGGCTACACAAGGCCTCGAACGCTCTCTTTTCTGGGAGTAGGAAAACCGCTTTTAAAGGCGGAGCAGCAACAGCAAGTTTTGGCTTACATTGCAGACTCAGCCTCTAGCTCTTTTGCCTCCTCTTCCGAAACTGGTAAATGTAAAAGCAGCGCGTCGCTTGTGGATGTTCACGGTCAGGGACAAGTCGCTTCCTTGTCCTCCTCAGCAAAAACTACAACAAGAGAGAAGGATGCAGCAGGCGACACAACGGGTCACTCCATGGAGCTCTTTACACATACCGTCCCTGGCTTAGAAAGTGAAACATTTAACAGGCCATGCCCATTACAAGTATATTCTGACATGGAGTGCACTGATGCACAGCCACAGCCAGAGTACTATGCTGCTCCTTTGACTCAGACCACCACATTGCCCTCTCAGGGTACAGATCCACAATCAGACCCTGATGAGACTATGTTGCCCCGCCACGAACGCTATACCACCGACCGACACAGTGACACAGACGAAGTTGCACACGAGCTCGAAGAGGAGGTAATAGATGACCCAGTTATTGACCCCGATTGGCAGCCATTGGGGGAACAGGGTGCAGGCGGCAGTAGTTCAGAAGCGGAGGTGGAGGAGGGGCCGCAGCAGGCATCAACATCGCAACAGGTTCCATCTGCCGGGCCCGTATCTGGCCCAAAACGCGTGTCAAAGCCAAAACCTGTTGGAGGACAGCGTGGCCATCCGGTTAAAGCTCAGTCTGCAATCCCTGAAAAGGGATCCGAGTCTAGGAAGAGTGCAGTCTGGCATTTTTTTAAACAACATCCAACTGATCAGCGCAAAGTCATCTGTCAAAAATGTTCAACTAGCTTAAGCAGAGGTCAGAATCTGAAAAGTCTAAATACTAGTTGCATGCATAGACACTTAACCACCATGCATTTTCAAGCCTGGACTAACTACCAAACGTCCCTTAAGGTTGTAGCACCCTCGGCCAATGAAGCTAGTCAGCAACGCAACATCCCTTCCGTCACTGTAAGGCCACCATTTTCCGCACCACCGGCAGTATCTGTGCAGGTTTCTTTGCCAGCCAAAAGCAGTCAGGGTCAGGGAACCACCAGTTTTGTAGGAGGAAATATTGCATCTAGGGCACCGGCGGAAACAATACCGTCTCCAACCGTCTCTCAGTCTGCCATGTACACCGGCACACCCGAAAGTTCCACGATCTCCAGCTCTCCAGTCCAGCTCACCCTACATGAGACTCTGGTTAGAAAAAGGAAGTACTTATCCTCGCATCCGCGTACACAGGGTTTTAACGCCCACATAGCTAGACTAATCTCGTTAGAGATGATGCCCTACCGGTTAGTTGAAAGCGAAGCTTTCAAAGCCCTGATGGAGTACGCTGAACCACGATACGAGCTACCCAGTCGACACTTTTTTTCCAGAAAAGCCATCCCAGCCCTGCACCAGCATGTTAAACAGCGCATCGTCCATGCACTCAGGCAATCTGTGAGTACAAAGGTGCACCTGACTACAGATGCATGGACCAGTAGGCATGGCCAGGGACGTTATGTGTCCATCACGGCACACTGGGTGAATGTGGTGGATGCAGGGTCCACAGGCGACATCAATTTAGGGACAGTTGTGCCTAGCCCACGGTCTAGGAAACAGTTGGCTGTAGGCGTTCGCACCCCCTCCTCCTCCTCCTCCTCGTCCTCCTGCAGAAGCTACAGCTCTTCCACAGAACGCAGTCTGCCAGCCACTCCATCGGCAGATGACACTGTTGCACACCAGTTGTCCCATTATGGGCCAGCTACTGCCAAGCGTCAGCAGGCTGTATTGGCTATGAAGTGTTTGGGCGACAACAGACACACCGCGGAAGTTCTGTCCGAGTTCTTGCAACAAGAAACGCAGTCGTGGCTGGGCACAGTAGATCTTGAGGCAGGCAAGGTAGTGAGTGATAACGGAAGGAATTTCATGGCTGCCATCTCCCTTTCCCAACTGAAACACATTCCTTGCCTGGCTCACACCTTAAACCTGGTGGTGCAGTGCTTATTGAAAACTTATCCTGGGTTCTCCGACCTGCTCCTCAAAGTGCGTGCACTTTGCTCACATATCCGACGTTCGCCTGTACACGCCAGCCGTATGCAGACCTATCAGCGGTCTTTGAACCTTCCCCAGCATCGCCTCATCATAGACGTTGCAACAAGGTGGAACTCAACACTGCACATGCTTCAGAGACTGTGCGAACAGAGGCGTGCTGTTATTTATTTGTGGGAGGATACACGGGCAGGCAGTAGGATGGCAGACATGGAGTTGTCAGGTGTGCAGTGGTCTAAGATACAAGACATGTGTCAAGTCCTTCAGTGTTTTGAGGAATGCACACGGCTGGTTAGTGCAGACAACGCCGTAATAAGCATGAGCATCCCCCTAATGCGTCTGCTGATGCAAAGTTTGACGCACATAAAGGAGCAGGCGTCTGCACCAGAGGAAGAGGAAAGCCTTGATGACAGTCAGCCATTGTCTGGTCAGGGCAGTGTACAGGACGAGGTAGCGGGCGAAGAGGAGGTGGAGGACGAGGAGGATGATGGGGATGAGTATATTTTTAATGCCGAACCTTTCCCGGGGGCACAGGAAATTGGTTGCGTGTCACGGCCGGGTTCTGGTTTTTTGAGGGACACAAGTGACGTAGATTTGCCTGCAACTGCCCCTCAACCAATCACAACCGGAGATTTGACAACTGGAACTTTGGCCCACATGGCGGATTATGCCTTACGTATCCTAAAAAGGGACACACGCATTACGAAAATGATGAACGATGACGATTACTGGTTGGCCTGCCTCCTTGATCCACGCTATAAAGGCAAATTGCAAAATATTATGCCACATGAGAACTTGGAACTAATATTAGCAACCAAACAATCAACTCTTGTTGACCGTTTGCTTCAGGCATTCCCAGCACACAGCGCACGTGATCGTTCTCACACGAGCTCCAGGGGGCAGCAGACTAGGAGTGTTAGGGGTGCACACATCAGAAGTGGCGTTGGACAGAGGGGTTTTCTGACCAGGTTGTGGAGTGATTTTGCTATGACCGCAGACAGGACAGGTACTGCTGCATCAATTGAAAGTGACAGGAGACAACATTTGTCCAGTATGGTTACTAACTATTTTTCATCCCTTATCGATGTTCTCCCTCAACCGTCATTCCCATTTGATTACTGGGCCTCCAAATTAGACACCTGGCCTGAATTGGCAGAATATGCATAGCAGGAGCTTGCTTGCCCGGCAGCAAGTGTCCTATCAGAAAGAGTATTCAGTGCTGCAGGTTCAATATTAACCGAAAAAAGGACTCGTCTGGCTACCCAAAATGTTGACGATCTAACATTCATTAAAATTAACCACAACTGGATTTCGAAATCTTTTGCCCCACCTTGCCCGGCCGACACCTAGCTTTCCTATGAAAAGCTCTTGCCTGTGAATTACTTTTCTAATGTCTAATTTGCTGCAGCTGATTGTACAGCATACGACATGTTTACACCTCCCTAAATGGCAAAACTCCCCACACGGGGCCGTGGTATCGCGACTTGGCGCAAGCACCCGTGAGACTGCTGTTTGTCTGAAGAGGTGGGTGTGCTCGCTTTTGGTTGACGGCATTGCTACTGGGTCCCTCATAGTACAATGTAGTGTCTCTGGCGGTGGCGGTGCGCACCCAACGTCAGACACACCGTTGTAACATGAGGGGCCCTGGGGCGGTCCCGCCGGCCTCAAGAGAGTTCCCCCCTACCCCAGCTCAAACTGTGCTCTACCACGTGCAAAATTATGTCGCACAGCTCCACCAATCTTTAGTCTATTCGCTGACATCATTCAATGTCTGGCACTGACAATACAAATTTGTAGACATCTATGATGCAACTTAAAGTAGTCTGTGTCTGTGTCCTATATTGGCACCATTAAATAGTTACTGCCAAATTACTATGTCAGAAACTCAGTAGATGAGCCCACCCCTGTACCTAAGTATGCCACCTTTTTTTTTGTTTTGGTTGTTTTGCGAGACATTAACATCTATTTATATTTTGGGAGTACTGGGACAGACACTCCTTGCACTACTCCTCCACTCACCACCAAGCTGCCTGTGTATCCATGTAACCGCTGTAAAGCTGCCATGAGCCTATTGTTTGTTATTTTAGGCCTTTGATAGCCTGTCTGCGGTCCCTACTTTAAATACTCCTCCACTAATCACCAGCTGCCTGCCCGTGTATCCATGTAACCGCTGTAAAACTGCCATGAGCCTATTGTTTGTTATTTTAGGCCTTTGATAGCCTGTCTGCGGTCCCTACTTTAAATACTCCTCCACTCACCACCAAGCTGCCTGTGTATCCATGTAACCGCTGTAAAACTGCCATGAGCCTATTGTTTGTTATTTTAGGCCTTTGATAGCCTGTCTGCGGTCCCTACTTTAAATACTCCTCCACTCATCACCAGCTGCCTGCCCGTGTATCCATGTAACCGCTGTAAAACTGCCATGAGCCTATTGTTTGTTATTTTAGGCCTTTGATAGCCTGTCTGCGGTCCCTACTTTAAATACTCCTCCACTCACCACCAAGCTGCCTGTGTATCCATGTAACCGCTGTAAAACTGCCATGAGCCTATTGTTTGTTATTTTAGGCCTTTGATAGCCTGTCTGCGGTCCCTACTTTAAATACTCCTCCACTCATCACCAGCTGCCTGCCCGTGTATCCATGTAACCGCTGTAAAACTGCCATGAGCCTATTGTTTGTTATTTTAGGCCTTTGATAGCCTGTCTGCGGTCCCTACTTTAAATACTCCTCCACTCACCACCAAGCTGCCTGTGTATCCATGTAACCGCTGTAAAACTGCCATGAGCCTATTGTTTGTTATTTTAGGCCTTTGATAGCCTGTCTGCGGTCCCTACTTTAAATACTCCTCCACTCACCACCAAGCTGCCTGTGTATCCATGTAACCGCTGTAAAACTGCCATGAGCCTATTGTTTGTTATTTTAGGCCTTTGATAGCCTGTCTGCGGTCCCTACTTTAAATACTCCTCCACTCATCACCAGCTGCCTGCCCGTGTATCCATGTAACCGCTGTAAAACTGCCATGAGCCTATTGTTTGTTATTTTAGGCCTTTGATAGCCTGTCTGCGGTCCCTACTTTAAATACTCCTCCACTCACCACCAAGCTGCCTGTGTATCCATGTAACCGCTGTAAAACTGCCATGAGCCTATTGTTTGTTATTTTAGGCCTTTGATAGCCTGTCTGCGGTCCCTACTTTAAATACTCCTCCACTCACCACCAAGCTGCCTGTGTATCCATGTAACCGCTGTAAAACTGCCATGAGCCTGTTGTTTGTTATTTTAGGCCTTTGATAGCCTGTCTGCGGTCCCTACTTTAAATACTCCTCCACTCATCACCAGCTGCCTGCCCGTGTATCCATGTAACCGCTGTAAAACTGCCATGAGCCTATTGTTTGTTATTTTAGGCCTTTGATAGCCTGTCTGCGGTCCCTACTTTAAATACTCCTCCACTCATCACCAGCTGCCTGCCCGTGTATCCATGTAACCGCTGTAAAACTGCCATGAGCCTATTGTTTGTTATTTTAGGCCTTTGATAGCCTGTCTGCGGTCCCTACTTTAAATACTCCTCCACTCATCACCAGCTGCCTGCCCGTGTATCCATGTAACCGCTGTAAAACTGCCATGAGCCTATTGTTTGTTATTTTAGGCCTTTGATAGCCTGTCTGCGGTCCCTACTTTAAATACTCCTCCACTCACCACCAAGCTGCCTGTGTATCCATGTAACCGCTGTAAAACTGCCATGAGCCTATTGTTTGTTATTTTAGGCCTTCGAAGCCTGTCTGCGGTCCCTCCTTCCACTAGGCCTCCACTGACCAGACCACTGCTGCCCGTGTACCCCTGGAACCAATTTTAAAGTGCCTACAGCCAGCCCATTTTATTGTGTTAGGCCTTCGAAGCCTGTCTGCGGTCCCTCCTTCCACTAGGCCTCCACTGACCAGACCACTGCTGCCCGTGTACCCCTGGAACCAATTTTAAAGTGCCTACAGCCAGCCCATTTTATTGTGTTAGGCCTTCGAAGCCTGTCTGCGGTCCCTCCTTCCACTAGGCCTCCACTGACCAGACCACTGCTGCCCGTGTACCCCTGGAACCAATTTTAAAGTGCCTACAGCCAGCCCATTTTATTGTGTTAGGCCTTCGAAGCCTGTCTGCGGTCCCTCCTTCCACTAGGCCTCCACTGACCAGACCACTGCTGCCCGTGTACCCCTGGAACCAATTTTAAAGTGCCTACAGCCAGCCCATTTTATTGTGTTAGGCCTTCGAAGCCTGTCTGCGGTCCCTCCTTCCACTAGGCCTCCACTGACCAGACCACTGCTGCCCGTGTACCCCTGGAACCAATTTTAAAGTGCCTACAGCCAGCCCATTTTATTGTGTTAGGCCTTCGAAGCCTGTCTGCGGTCCCTCCTTCCAATAGGCCTACACTGACAAAGGTACACCTGACAACAGACACATGGACCTGTAGGCATGGCCACGGAAGGTTACGTGTCCTTTGTGGCTCAATGGGTTAATGTATTGGATGCATGGTCCACACAGGGGACAGCCTGCTAAGTCTGTATGCAGTCCCTAATTCAAGTTCTCCTCAACTGAATAAAGCTGAGCTTCTACCTTCTGGCTCTCATTAAGTGTTTTTTAAAAAAAAAATGGTGGTTAGGGCCTACTAACGGCTTCTGCCCCTCCCTGGTGTTGCCCTCAACTGAATAAAGCTGAGCTTCTACCTTCCGGCTCTGATTAACTGCTGTTTTTAAACACATTGCTGGTTCCGGCCTACTAACGGTGTCTGCCCCTGCCTGGTGTTGCCCTCAACTGAATAAAGCTGAGCTTCAACCTTCTGGCTCTCATTAAGTGTTTTTTAAAAAACAAAATGGTGGTTAGGGCCTACTAACGGCTTCTGCCCCTCCCTGGTGTTGCCCTCAACTGAATAAAGCTGAGCTTCTACCTTCCGGCTCTGATTAACTGCTGTTTTTAAACACATTGCTGGTTCCGGCCTACTAACGGCTTCTGCCCCTCCCTGGTGTTGCCCTCAACTGAATAAAGCTGAGCTTCTACCTTCCGGCTCTGATTAACTGCTGTTTTTAAACACATTGCTGGTTCCGGCCTACTAACGGTGTCTGCCCCTGCCTGGTGTTGCCCTCAACTGAATAAAGCTGAGCTTCAACCTTCTGGCTCTCATTAAGTGTTTTTTAAAAAACAAAATGGTGGTTCCGGCCTACTAACGGTGTCTGCCCCTGCCTGGTGTTGCCCTCAACTGAATAAAGCTGAGCTTCAACCTTCTGGCTCTCATTAAGTGTTTTTTAAAAAACAAAATGGTGGTTAGGGCCTACTAACGGCTTCTGCCCCTCCCTGGTGTTGCCCTCAACTGAATAAAGCTGAGCTTCTACCTTCCGGCTCTGATTAACTGCTGTTTTTAAACACATTGCTGGTTCCGGCCTACTAACGGCTTCTGCCCCTCCCTGGTGTTGCCCTCAACTGAATAAAGCTGAGCTTCTACCTTCCGGCTCTGATTAACTGCTGTTTTTAAACACATTGCTGGTTCCGGCCTACTAACGGTGTCTGCCCCTGCCTGGTGTTGCCCTCAACTGAATAAAGCTGAGCTTCAACCTTCTGGCTCTCATTAAGTGTTTTTTAAAAAACAAAATGGTGGTTCCGGCCTACTAACGGTGTCTGCCCCTGCCTGGTGTTGCCCTCAACTGAATAAAGCTGAGCTTCAACCTTCTGGCTCTCATTAAGTGTTTTTTAAAAAACAAAATGGTGGTTAGGGCCTACTAACGGTGTCTGCCCCTGCCTGGTGTTGCCCTCAACTGAATAAAGCTGAGCTTCAACCTTCTGGCTCTCATTAAGTGTTTTTTAAAAAACAAAATGGTGGTTCCGGCCTACTAACGGTGTCTGCCCCTGCCTGGTGTTGCCCTCAACTGAATAAAGCTGAGCTTCAACCTTCTGGCTCTCATTAAGTGTTTTTTAAAAATCAAAATGGTGGTTTCGGCCTACTAACGGTGTCTGCCCCTGCCTGGTGTTGCCCTCAACTGAATAAAGCTGAGCTTCAACCTTCTGGCTCTCATTAAGTGTTTTCTAAAAAACAAAATGGTGGTTCCGGCCTACTAACGGTGTCTGCCCCTGCCTGGTGTTGCCCTCAACTGAATAAAGCTGAGCTTCAACCTTCTGGCTCTCATTAAGTGTTTTTTAAAAAACAAAATGGTGGTTAGGGCCTACTAACGGCTTCTGCCCCTCCCTGGTGTTGCCCTCAACTGAATAAAGCTGAGCTTCTACCTTCCGGCTCTGATTAACTGCTGTTTTTAAACACATTGCTGGTTCCGGCCTACTAACGGTGTCTGCCCCTGCCTGGTGTTGCCCTCAACTGAATAAAGCTGAGCTTCAACCTTCTGGCTCTCATTAAGTGTTTTTTAAAAAACAAAATGGTGGTTAGGGCCTACTAACGGCTTCTGCCCCTCCCTGGTGTTGCCCTCAACTGAATAAAGCTGAGCTTCTACCTTCCGGCTCTGATTAACTGCTGTTTTTAAACACATTGCTGGTTCCGGCCTACTAACGGTGTCTGCCCCTGCCTGGTGTTGCCCTCAACTGAATAAAGCTGAGCTTCAACCTTCTGGCTCTCATTAAGTGTTTTTTAAAAAACAAAATGGTGGTTAGGGCCTACTAACGGCTTCTGCCCCTCCCTGGTGTTGCCCTCAACTGAATAAAGCTGAGCTTCTACCTTCCGGCTCTGATTAACTGCTGTTTTTAAACACATTGCTGGTTCCGGCCTACTAACGGTGTCTGCCCCTGCCTGGTGTTGCCCTCAACTGAATAAAGCTGAGCTTCAACCTTCTGGCTCTCATTAAGTGTTTTTTAAAAAACAAAATGGTGGTTCCGGCCTACTAACGGTGTCTGCCCCTGCCTGGTGTTGCCCTCAACTGAATAAAGCTGAGCTTCAACCTTCTGGCTCTCATTAAGTGTTTTTTAAAAAACAAAATGGTGTTTAGGGCCTACTAACGGTGTCTGCCCCTCCCTGGTGTTGCCCTCAACTGAATAAAGCTGAGCTTCAACCTTCTGGCTCTCATTAAGTGTTTTTTAAAAAACAAAATGGTGGTTAGGGCCTACTAACGGTGTCTGCCCCTCCCTGGTGTTGTCCTCAACTGAACAAAGCTGAGCTTCCACATTCTGGCTTTCGGCCTATACTATCAGATATTAAACTGCATTTGGCCTACTAGTGTGGTTAGGCCCTTGAAACAGTGTCTGCTGCTCTTGGGTTTGCTACTCCACTGAACAAAGCAATGCCGCCTGTTTAGTCCTGTTACCAATTTTGATCTGCATTTAGCCTACTTTATTCTTTGGCCCTATATCTGTTTCCTCATCATCCTGCCCATTGCCCAGCCACTGCTAGATGAGTCTGCTGGTACATTGACCTAGACCACTACATTCCCCTTGTACTCTACACAGCCAGAATCTGACCCTGCTGAAAGTAAGGTTCCCCTTCCCGCATATTATACCACCTTACACAGGGACAAAGAGGAAGGTGCAGATGAAAGTGCAGGTTCCTTCATCAGGTGGGGGGGCATACTCGTTGGCGACGTCACTGGCACAGGGCCACTCAGAGTACGCAAAAGTGTCGCTGCTGGTGGGAGGCGCCCCCGCCATGCAAACACACCGCCGTACTTTGAGGGGCCCTGTGCCAGTGCCAATGCGAACGAGTGGGCCCCCCCTGCTTGCTCAGGATCACAGCACTTGCAACGTTGAAATACTTACCTCTCCCTGCTCCACCGCCATGACGTAGTCCATGTTTCCTGGGCCCACTAAAACCTTGAACCAGCCCTACCCCCACAACTTTTGCCAAATGACCCCCAATTTCCAGTGCCCAACTATTATTATAAAGTTAATTAAGATTGACAAGCTTCAGAAAACAAGAATGGATGTTTTTGGCAGTAAAATGTGCACTGTAGGTGTTTTCCTGGCCTCCACTCACTGCCGGCTATGCTTCCCCATTGACTTGCATTGGGTTTCGTGTTTCGGTCGATCCCCGACTTTTAGCGATAATCGGCCGACTTCACTCGACTCGACTCTGGACTAAATCGGGTTTCACAAAACCAGACTCGATCTTAAAAAAATGAAAGTCGCTCAACCCTAGTGGTAGGTATTGATGCAAGAGCCGTTCTATTGGTATTCTCTAGCATACTGTCTTGTGGTGTTTCTTTGCTGAGCCTTGGCAGTCTATTTCTGGTATTGGTGGTATTTAGTTTATCTAAGATATTCTGTTTCAGACCAGCTGCAGTGCTCTCTAGCTGCAAGGTTGGATCAAGATCTTCAGGGGGTTGCATATATTGTTCTTCCAGGTCTTCATGTGTGGTGGATCTGCAGTGCAGTTGATCCATCTCAAGTTGTGACAATAGCTTTCTCTTTATGATATTGAAACGTTGGGTGACTAGTTGTTTCTCAGCTAGTGGACATGCAGGTCTTGTATCCATGTAGCGTTTCCTCATAAGCTTCATATATCCTTTCCCATTTGGTCTGCTGTTATAGTAGCATTTTATCAGATCCAGGTTCTCTTGCCTTGTCCATGTATGGTTTGGTCCAGTAGCCCATTTATGCTCAGATTGTTCTGGTTCCTCGACATCTGATGCAGACCTTGTTAATCCAGGTGATGTCCGAGCTGGCATGACTCTCTTTGCTCGTGACACTCTCATGTTTATTGAGGTAGGCACCATAGTGTTATGGACCACTACTGGTACATTATGTCCAACAGCGCAGAGTAGGGTTGAGCGACTTTTACTTTTTCAGGATCGTTTCGGGTTTTGTAAAACCCGACTTTGCCAAAGTCGGGTCGGGTGAAATCGGCCGATTATTGCGAAAAGTCGGGGATCCGACCGAAATACGAAACCCAATGCAAGTCAATGGAGAATCAAAGTCGGCAGTGAGTGGAGGACAGGAAAACACCAACAGAGCCCATTTTAATGCCAAAAACATCAATTATTATTACTTAAGCTTGTCAATCTTAATTTACCTTATAATAATAGTTAGCCATAGAAAATTTGGGGGTCATTTGGCAACAGTTGTGGGGGGAGTAGGGCTTGCTCAAGTTTTTCGTGGGCCCAGGAAACGCGGACTACGTCACGGCGGTGGAGCAGGGAGAGGTAAGTATTTCAACTTTGCAAGTGCTGTGATCCTGAGCAAGCAGGGGGGGCACACTCGTTCGCATTGCCACTGGCACAGGGCCCCTCAAAGTACGGCGTTGATTGACGGCGGAGGCGCCTCCCACCGGCAGAGAAACTTTTGCGTACTATGAGGGGCCCTGTGCCAGTGACGTCGCCAATGAGTATGCCCCCCCCCCACCTGTTGAAGGAATCTGCACTTTCATCTGCACCTTCCTCTTTGTCCCCACGTAAGGTGGTATAGTATGCGGGAAGGAGAACCAGACTTTCTGCAGAGTCAGATACTGGCTATGTAGAGTGCAAGGGGAATGTAGTGGTCTGGGTCAATGTACCGGCAGACTCATCTAGCAGTGGCTGGGCAATGGGCAGGATGAGGAGGAAACACAGATATAGGCCCAAAGAATAAAGTAGGCTAAATGCAGTTCAAAATTGGTAACAGGACTAAACAGGCAGCACTGCTTTGTTCAGTGGAGGAGAACAGCAAGGAGTGGCAGACACCGTTAGTAGGCCCAACCAAACCAGTAGGCCAAATGCAGTTTTAAAATTCCTATAGGCCAAAAGCCTGAAGATTGAAGCTCAGGAGAAAAACATAGGAGAATACCAAGGAGCGGCAGACACCGTTAGTAGGCCCAACCAAACTAGTAGGCCAAATCCACTTTAATATGTGATATTGGCTGCAAATTGAGGCTCTGCTTTGTGCAGTGAAGGACAGCTGTATTGAGTGGCGCAGACAGACACAGGTAGTAGGCCTAAATTTAAAAAGTTGGCTCAATGCAGTTTAAAATTGGTTACAGGGGTACACAGGCGGCAGAGCGTTGTTAAGCGGAGGACGATTGTCAGGACTGGAGTGGCCCAGACTGACTTAGTAGGCCTAAAATAAAAAAGTAGGCGCAATGCAGTTAAAAATGGGTAACAGGGGTACACAGGCAGCATTGTTTTGTTAGGCGGAGGACGATTGCTAGGAGTGGCGCAGACAGACTTACTAGGCCTAAAATAAAAAAGTAGGCTCAATGCCGTTCAAAATGGGTAACGGGTACACAGGCAGCATTGTTTTGGTCAGCGGAGGACGATTAGTAGGAGTGGCGCAGACAGACTTACTAGGCCTAAAATAAAAAAGTTGTCTCAAAGCAGTTTAAAATGGGTAACAGGGGTACACAGGCAGCACTGGTTTGGTCAGCGGAGGACGATTGCTAGGAGTGGCGCAGACAGACTTACTAGGCCTAAAATAAAAAAGTAGGCACAATGCAGTTCAAAATGGGTAACGGGTACACAGGCAGCATTGTTTTGGTCAGCGGAGGATGATTAGTAGGAGTGGCGCAGACAGACTTACTAGGCCTAAAATAAAAAAGTTGGCTCAATGCAGTTCTAAACTGGTAACAGGAGTAAACTGGTGGCACTGCTTTTGGTGGAGGACAACTGGAATAAGTGGCTGACACAGTACGTTGGCCTAAATAGTAAAGCGGGCTAAATGTCTGCAAAAAAAATGTTCGTAAATAAACAGGTGGCAAAGCAACGTACAGGGGTGGGTTCCTCTGCTGAGTACCAGATAGTGGTAGGTTTGCGCACAGTATTCACAGGTCAAAATGGAGGGCATGGTCCCTGTATATATTTACTATCATCTCTCAATTTGTATTGGCAGTGCCATTGAAGGATTTACCAGCACCGACTAAACAGCGGTGGAGCACTGTTTGAGCTGGGGGGGTGGAACACTCTCTCGTGGGCGGCGGTACTGGCCCAGGGCCCCTCATATTACGACGGTGTGTCTGACGTTGGGTGTGCACCCCCACCGCCAGAGACACTTAATTGTACTATGAGGGACCCTGTGCCAGTGCCGTCGGCCAAAAGTGGGCACACCCACCTGTCCAGGCAAACGGCACTCGCACGGGTGCTTGCGCCAAGTGGTGACCACGGGCCCGTGGGGGCAGTCAGCCCACTTAGGGAGGTGTTAAAAATGGCCTATGGTGGACATTCAGCAGCAGCAAATGGAGGAATTGGAGCAGTCAGTAAGAGGAGTACAAAAGCAAGACCTTTTTAAAGGAAAGCTACGTGTCAGCAGGGGAAGGTGGGGCAAAAGAATTTGAAATCCACGATTGGTTCATTTTAATTAAAGTTAGATCATCAACATTTTGGGTAGCCAGATGTGTCAGTATTGAACCAGCAGCACTGAAGACTCTTTCTGATAGCACACTGGCAGCAGGGCAAGCGAGCTCCTGTAATGCATATTCTGCCAATTCAGGCCAGGTGTCTATTTTAGATGCCCAGTAATCAAAGGGGAATGACCTGTGAGGGAGAACATCGATAAGGGAGGAAAAGTAGTTTGTAACCATACTGGACAAATGCTGTCTCCTGTCACTTTGAATCGATGCAGCTGTCCTTGTCGTGTCAGCGGTCATTGAAAAATCACTCCACAACCTTGTCATAAAACCCCTCTGTCCAACGCCACTTCGGATTTCTGCACCTCTGCCATGTTGCCCACTATGCCTCGTGTGAGAACCATCACCGCCACTGCGTGCCGGGAATGCCAGAACCAAACGGTCTACAAGAGTTGCTTGTTTGGTAGCCAATATTTGCTCTAGGTTCTCATGTGGCATGATATTTAGCAATTTCCCTTTGTAGCGTGTATCCAGTAGGCAGGCCAATCAGTAATCGTCATCAGTCATCATTTTGACAATGCGAGGGTCCCTTTTTAGGATACGCAAGGCATACTCAGCCATGTGGGCCAATGTTCCAGGTGTCAAATCACTGCTTCTGCTGGGTTGAGGAGCACTTTCTTGCAAATCTACATCACAAGTGTCCCGCAAGAAACCTGTACCAGACCTTGCAATGGCACCAGTTTCTATTGCCCCCTGAGAAGCTCCCTCCTCCCATACATATTCATCCCCATCATCCTCCTCCTCATCCTCTTCGTCCGCCACCTCGTCATGGACAGTTCCCTGACCAGACAATGGCTGACTGTCATCAAGGCTTCCCTCCTCCTCGGCTGCAGACGCCTGCTCCTTAATGTGCATCAAACTTTGCATCAGCAGACGCATAAGTGGGATGCTCATGCTTATGATGGTATCGTCTGCACTAACCAGCCGTGTGCATTCCTCAAAACACTGAAGGACTTGACAGAGGTCTTGTAGCTTCGACCACTGCACACCAGACAACTCCATGTCTGCCATCCAACTGCCTGCCCGTGTATGCGTATCCTCCCACAAATAAATGACAGCACGCCTCTGTTCACACAGCCTCTGAACCATGTGCAGTGTGGAGTTCCACCTTGTTGCAACATCTATAATTAGGCGGTGCTGTGGAAGATTTAGCGATCGCTGATGGTTCAGCATACGGCTGGAGTGTACGGGCGACCGGCGGATGTGCGAACAAAGTTTTCGCACCTTCAGGAGCAGGGCTGGTAACTCCGGATAATTTTTCAGGAAGCACTGCACCACCAGGTTCAAAGTGTGAGCCAAGCAAGGTATGTGTTTAAGTTGTGAAAGGGCTATGGCAGCCATAAAATTCCTTCCGTTATCGCTGACTACCTTGCCTGCCTCAAGATGTACACTGCCCAGCCATGACTCACTTTCTTGCTGCAAGAACTTGGCCAGTACTTCCGCGGTGTGTCTGTTGTCGCCCATACACTTCATTTCCAACACAGCCTGCTGACGCTTACCGCTAGCTGTTCCATAATGAGACACCTCGTGTGCAACACTGGCAGCTGCGGATGGAGTTGCCAGGCGACTGCGCTCTGTGGACGAGCTGTCGCTTCTGGAGGAGGAGGAGGAGGAGGAGGAGGGGTGTCGAACGCCTACTGCCAACTGTTTCCTAGACTGTGGGCTAGGCAGAACTGTCCCACTATGGCTGTCCCCTGTGGACCCTGCATCCACCACATTAACCCAGTGCGCCGTGATGGACACATAACGTCCCTGGCCATGCCTACTGGTCCATGCATCTGTGGTGAGGTGCACCTTTCCACTGACAGACTGCCTCAGTGCATGGACAATGCGGTCTTTGACATGCTGGTGGAGGGCTGGGATGACTTTTCTCGCAAAGAAGTGGCGACTGGGTAGGTCATAGCGTGGTACTGCGTAGGCCATCAGGTCTTTGAAAGCTTTGCTTTTGACCAACCGGTAGGGCATCATGTCTAACGAGATTAATCTGGCAATGTGGGTGTTCAAACCCTGTGTACGCGGTTGAGAGGATGAATACTTTCTTTTCCTCACGAGAGTCTCTTCTAGGGTGAGCTGGACAGGAGACCTGCAGATGGTGGAACTAGCGGTGGTGGCGGGGGTGGACATGGCGGATTGAGAGACAGTTGGTGATGTTGGCCTACATACAGTGCTTCCTACAAATAATATTCTGATTCCCTGCCTGCTTTGGCCTTGCGACGATCCCTCCACATTTGCTGCTGGTGGTGTCTGAACCGGTGGGCTTACAGTGAGGGAAGCAATGTAGTGTTACTGACTACCTTCATTCTGACCAGGTGCACCAACGGTACAGAACGTTTGGTAGTTTGTCCAGGCTTGCAAGTGCATGCTGTCTAAATGTCTATGCATACATGTTGTATTTAAATTTTGAAGAATCTTCCCTCTGCTAAAGGTCTTTGAGCATTTCTTACAGATCACTTTAGACTGATCATTGGAATCTTGGTAAAAAAAAGCCACACTGCACTCTTCCTACTATGGAATTCCTTTTCAGGCATTGCACGCTGTGCAACTTTCAGCGGTTGGCCACGCTGTCCTAAAACTTTTTTTGTCACACGTTTTGGGCCTGATACGGTCCTGGCTGATGACAGCTGTTTCGATGTAGATTGGTGTTGCTGCAGATAAACCTCCTCCGCTTGTGAGCTAGTGCCAGCGGCACCCTCTTTCCCCAATGGCTGCCAATCTGGGTCAAGAACTGGGTCATCTATCACCTCCTCCTCCACAATGTCATGTGCACCTTCCTCAGTGTTACCGTGTAAGCCGGTGCTATAGCGTTCGGGACAGGGCACCATAGTCTCATCAGGGTCAGATTCTGGCTCAGGAAACTGCAAGGTCAATGTAGCGATCTGAGTCAATGGAACAGCATCATAATCTAGCTGTGGCTGTGCATCAGTGCACTCCATTTCCGATTCTTCTTTTAATGGGCAGTGTACAATTTCCCTTTCTAACCCTGGCACGGTATGGGTAAAGAGCTCCATGGAGTAACCCGTAGTGTTGCCTGACGCATCCTTCACTTTTGGTTTGGGAGAAGGACACAAGGAAACATCTTTTTCCGGACCGGAAGCATCCACTGATGACTGGCTGCTCTTAGATTTTGAACTTTGGGAAGAGGAGGCAAAAGAGCTAGAGGCTGAGTCAGCAAGGAAAGACAAAACTTTTTCCTGCTACTCTGGCTTTAAAAGCTGTTTTCCTACTCCCAGGTAAGGGAGCCTTCGAGGCCTTGTGTAGCCAGACGATGACGCAGGCTCAACACCTCCAGCCTTAGGTGCTATTGTGCTTTTGCCACTACCACCAGATGCAGCACCACCACCACCATCAGTACTAGCTGGCAACCCCCGTCCACGGCCTCTTCCACCAGACTTCCTCATTTTTGGGGGGGGAGACACTGAACCACAACTCTGGCAAAGTGGTATAACACAACACTATGAACGTGGCAGAAAGTGGCTGCCTGATATACGATGCACTAGCAGTACTGCAGAATATAAACTGTGTGAGAATTACTATCTCGCTTTTGGGGGGAGACACTGAACCACAACTCTGTCCCAGTGGTATAACACAACACTATGAACGTGGCAGAAAGTGGCTGCCTGATATACGACACACTAGCAGTACAGCAGAATATAAACTGTGTGAGAATTACTATCTCACTTTTGGGGGGAGACACTGAACCACAACTCTGGCCCTGTGGTATAACACAACACTATGAACGTGGCAGAAAGTGGCTGCCTGATATATGACACACTAGCAGTACAGCAGAATATAAACTGTGTGAGAATTACTATCTCACTTTTGGGGGGAGACACTGAACCACAACTCTGGCCCAGTGGTATAACACAACACTATGAACGTGGCAGAAAGTGGCTGCCTGATATATACGACGCACTAGCAGTACAGCTGAATATACACTGTGTGAGAATTTGAATCTCCATTTTTTGGGGGGAGACACTGAACCCTAACTCTGGCCCTGTGGGATAACACACCACTATGAACGTGGCAGAAAGTGGCTGTAATTATTATAAAAAAAAATACTGCAATAACAAGCTTCCTACAATGATCTCAGGGCAAGTATGGCAGCAATAAAAAGGACTGCTGAACAAAAAAATTGGTAGACAAATAAACAAGACAGGTAACTGTGCAGAAAGGAGCAACAGGATTTTTGCTTTGAAAAAAGCAGTTGGTTTGCAGAGCACCGTGCACATAGCTATGCAGCTGCTGCACTAAAATACGACCTCCACTGTCCCTGCACAAAATGGTGGTGTGGGACAGTGAAAATCGCTCCAGCACAAGCGGTTTGGGGGTTTATATTTCCTCCCTAACTCTGTCCCTGCTTCTGACTAACTGCAGCAAACGCTCCCTATGCTCAGATCGGCAGAAGTAAGATGGCGGTCGGCGTGCACGCCCCTTTATAGCCCCTGTGATGCCGCAGACAGCAAGCCAATCACTGCCATGCCCTTTTCTAAGATGGTGGGGACCAGGACCTATGTCATCACGCTGCCCACACTCTGCATCCTCATTCATTGGCTGAGAAATGGCGCTTTAAGCGTCATATGAAATGCGACTTTGGCGCGAAGATCGTGTACCGCATGGCCGATCCCACACTAGGATCGGTTCGGGTTTCATGAAACCCAAGTTTGCCTAAAAGTCGCCGATTTATGAAAATGACCGATCCGTTTCGCTTAACGCTAGCGCAGAGCCAGGATTTGAACCCCAGTCTCCCACATTGGTGGCTGTGATTTTACTAAACACACCACATGTATTGTCGGCTTCTATTATATCTTTTACCGAATGTTACCGACTTTTTCCGATACTAAGAAAAATGCTCGTGTTACCGATCATGAATCCGAATGTACCATATTCGTGCCCAATTTATGTTTTGGTGATCGTTTTCAGAACATATCGCTCTCATCAACCTGCTACACAAAATAAAACCCCCACTCAGTATGGAGGCATTTACAGTCCACCACAACCCCAGTATAATGGCCCCTACCAGCCACACATTCAGTATGAGAGTCCCAACAGCTCTTCTCTTAATATGATGCCCCTACAATTCCTGATATTTAAAAAATAAACCACACACTACTCAGCCAACCCGGTTCCTGGGTTGCACTGCTCTGGTCTGTGCGGTGTGAGTACTGAGGCTCCGTAATACAGGTGTGATGTAGTGATGTCATTGTGCCTGCAGTGCACGGAGTCTCAGACTCAGAAGTGAAGGCTGAATGGTGGATCAGGAGCTTTCTACTCCCTGATTCACTAATCTATTCAGCGGTATCACCGTCATGGGAATGTGGATATCGCTGAAATTGTGATCATGGGAAGGAGAGGGTGACCAATACCACACCCCACTGAGCCCTGTCAATTCATAGGCATCATAGCAACCGAGTGGGCTACCTTTATGGATGATACACTCCTGCCTATCCAACTATCCTATGGTAAATATCTCATAGATCTTGGGTTCATTAGTATCTGCACCAAGAATGAGGCTAAGTGAGTATTTATTAATTGTCGGTAGTGTTGAGCGATACCGTCCGATATTTGAAAGTATCGGTATCGGAAAGTATCGGCCGATACCGGCAAAGTATCGGATCCAATCCGATACCGATACCAATACAAGTCAATGGGACTCAAGTATCGGACGGTATCCCTGATGGTTCCCAGGGTCTGAAGGAGAGGAAACTCTCCTTCAGGCCCTGGGAACCATATTAATGTGTAAAATAAAGAATTAAAATAAAAAATATTGCTATACTCACCTCTCCGAGGGAACCGGCAGCGTTGTTTGCTTAAAATGCGCGCTTTTCCTTCCTTCCGTGACGTCACGGCTTCTGATTGGTCGCGTGCCGGCCATGTGGCCGCGACGCGACCAATCACAGCAAGCCGTGACGTAATTTTCAGGTCCTTCTAGGCATTCAGTATTTTAAAATTACGTTCCGGCTTTGTGATTGGTCGCGTCGCGGCCAACATGGCGACGCGACCAATCACAAGCCGTGACGTCACGGGAGGCAGGAGACGCGCACATTTTAAGCAAACAACGCTGCCGGTTCCCTCGGTGAGGTCCAGGCTGCGTCGGAGAGGTGAGTATAGCAATATTTTTTATTTTAATTCTTTATTTTACACATTAATGTTGTTTCGATACCGATACCCGATACCACAAAAGTATCGGATCTCGGTATCGGAATTCCGATACCCGCAAGTATCGGCCGATACCCGATACTTTCGGTATCGGAATGCTCAACACTAATTGACGGTGGTCGGAGGTAGTCAGTGAGGTGAATGGTATCATATTGTGCATGTAGGGGGCAGTACTGTGGGAACATTAAAAAGGTACGAGATTATACTGTGTGTGGTGGTCTGGAGGTACTGTAGGAACATTATACTGTGTGTGGTGGGATGGAGGTACTGTATGAACATTAGACTGTGTGTGGTGGGATGGAGGTACTGTATGAACATTAGACTGTGTGTGGGGGTATGGCGGTACTGTAGGAACATTATACTGTGTGGGGGTATGGCGGTACTATGAGAAGATTATACTGTGTGTGGTGGGTATGGCGGTACTATGAGAATATTATACTGTGTGTGGAGGTATGGCGGTACTGAAGGAACATTATACTGTGTGGGGGTATGGCGGTACTATGAGAAGATTATACTGTGTGTGGTGGGTATGGCGGTACTATGAGAACATTATACTGTGTGTGGGGGTATGGCGGTACTGTAGGAACATTATACTGTGTGGGGGTATGGCGGTACTATGAGAACATTATACTGTGTGTGGGGGTATAGCGGTACTGTAGGAACATTATACTGTGTGGGGGTATGGCGGTACTATGAGAACATTATACTGTGTGTGGGGGTATAGCGGTACTGTAGGAACATTATACTGTGGGGGGGGTATGGCGGTACTATGAGAACATTATACTGTGTGTGGGGGTATGGCGGTAGGATGAAAATACCTTATTTTACGAGAGATGCCAGTACTGTGGAAACATTATACTGTGTGAGCGGCATCATATATATTGTATAAGGGGTGTAAAAAGGAGAGTCATATAAAAAGCCTCCTCAGGGCTGTGCTGCATTTGTACAGACTGCTATCTGCCGTCCAGACGGGACCATGTGACACCAATGGGAAGAGGGAGGGTTTCCGGAGGGAAGAGTCTAGAGGGTGCACCTGGTCAGGAGACCTTGATGGCGCAGTTACTGATATTATAAAGGCCGGAGCCCCAAAGGCAGAACAGATTTGGCGCCAAGCAAAGGAAAGGGGTGCGGGGAAGAATCTGAGGTACCAGCTCATGGTAAAGTGCCCGAGGCAGCTGGGTGTGGGGCAGAACCTGCTTACAGGGCATAATGGGGGCATTACACTGTGTGGGGCCAAGAAAGGGGCCCTGTACTAGGAGAACACTCCGCTCCCTCACTTCCTGTCCTCCATAGTTGGCTCGTATGTATCTATTACAGGAAACAGAACAACAACGTTATGGTTCTTATAAAGGGGCAACAACAACCCCAAAAGAGTCTCCTCCGTGTAGAAGGGGTTAATGTCCCCGGCTGCGCTCAGTAATGGGGAATCTCCACATACCTCCACCTGCAGAGCCGCACTCCACAGATATGGCGCACAGGACCTGTGATGAGGTCACCAGAGGGGAGGAGTCAGGGGTCACGTGATCAGGGGCCTCAATGAGATCCGCAGTGAAGACGCTACATGGAGACTTCTCCTCAGTCAGTGACATTCCCGCCATTATTCGCCCTCACTACTGGCACAATCACCTCGCGCCGCCTTTTCTACACAATGTTCTGTGTGGAATGTAACGTGTGATTTCTCTGGAGACAAATAGACCCCACACATGAGGGGATTATCACCGGTTACCGGACGTCTAGTATATGGCGGCATATGATTGTGCTATCGCCTCCACACCAGGAGAAAAAAAGGCCGAAATCTCGCTTATTTACCCCCTTCCAGTGTGCGGCTAAGGGTCATATACGGCCATGCTCCTCTCCAGTCGCTGTGGGGTTTGGTAATAGGATGGAGGGCGGCGTCCATGCTTGGATGTCAGAGAGATTAATAAAATCACAGCTCACCTTCCCTGTCCTTTACCCCTTACACCTGATCTGTTTAGCCAATTACCTGGAGATAAATGGTTTTACTGACTTAGGCCAGTCTCACAAGTCCAGATAATTTCGCTACCGGAGAAAACGATACTGGAGTTATCCATGTCCGTGTGCGCATGTATGCCATCCGTGTGACATCCGTGTGTTCGTGTTTATCATCCGTGTGCTATCCGTGTGCATATGTATCACACACAAAGGTTTAGAGGTCCATATGAGGGGTTAAGGCATTATTTAAAGGCATGGAAGTTGCAATGGTGTGATCCATTAATGATGATGTTTTAAAACAGTTCCTAAAAAGTTTTGGACAATGACATATCATCTTAGGGGTGTGTGTTAGGACTCCTTAGGTGTCACAAATATGTCTACAGACAATGAGGCGTTGTTGTGGTTGGCATGGCTTGTATCATGTCGCTTTGGGGTTCGCCACCATATGCTTAATGAGGAACCACAGCTGCAAAAGAGGCTATGGGTTCACCCTCTACTGTTGCTACGTGGGGCATATGGGTTTTTCAAAATTGTATAATGAACTTTGCAGATACCCGGTGAAGTTTGTTGCTTTTTGTCGTCTTTCCATTCCCGGCTTTGACAACCTAGTTCATGTTTTGTGGCCTTACCTTTTCAGACAAGACACCCGCATGCGACTCAGCTTTTCTCCGGAGGAGCATTTGCTCGTAACCTTGAGGTAAGATTTTTTGCCCAAACATGATATTGTGACCAATAACCTGCAAACCATCATAGTGGGTTAAGTGTTTCAACCTCTAGTGAGTAATGCTCTAGTTCACTAGGTTATACAATGACCATAATCGTAACTGCAAAACCTGTCTTGGTTAACCATTGACATAGAAATCAAGCCTAACAGACAGTTTGGATATGTATTCTTACTAGCAAACAAATAGTAGGGCCCACAACCAAAATCATAGCATGGACACTTTGCGAAATGTTCATTCTCAGTGACACCTGTGTGGTGCATTAATGGGTGTAGGTTATATTTGAGCAAACATGTATTTTATGTTTATCTGTGCTGTATTACCTTCACTATGTTAACCTTTTTTTATTTAGCAGCATAATCAACAATTGATGGCGATTGTTTGACATCCAAACTATGGTTATTTTTAACAGATTCCTGGCTATTGGCCACTCATATTCTTCACTTCATTTTGAGTTCCTCCTTGGCACGTCAACCATATTGTGCACTCAACCTGTGATGTGATTTGGGACAAGCTAAAGAGCCACCTCATGCCTCAGCCAAACACACAAGACTGGCTGCAGATTGCCCAGGGTTTCATGGAAGCCACTGAGTTCCCAAACTGCATTGGTGCCCTGGATGGTAAACACATTCGTGTCAAGAAGCCACCAAACTCTGGTTCTCATTATTTTAATTACAAAAAATATTTTTCCGTTGTGCTCCTGGCTGTAGCTGACAGCAACTACTGTTTTGTTGTTGCTGACATTGGGGCATATGGGAGTGCCTTTGATGCTCGCATCTTTATTCCTTCCAGATTAGCTCGGCAACTTGCTGACACTAATTTAAATCTGCCACAACCATGTGTGCTTCCTGGTGCGTCAGGCCCACCTGCACCATTTATCATGGTTGCTGATGAGGGTTTTGCGCTCCCAAGGCATGTTCTGAGACCATTTTCACGTCGAGGTTTGGACAACCGGAGAATAATTTTTAACACTCGACTGATGAAAGCCCGTCGATTGGTTGAGTGTGCGTTTGGAATCTTTACTTCAAGATGGCGTATTTTTGAAACACAAATCCAAATGCATCCCCAAAATGTCCAGGCAGTCATAAAGGCTACCGTTCTATTTCTACCGACAACAAGAACCATCCTTGGATGATGTTGATGATGGGAGAGTGGTTAATGTGGCATTACCAGAGGATAGAGAGCATGCTCCCCGAGTAGCTTACTCTGCCCTTATAGTGAGGAATATTTTGCTGATTTTTTTCTAACACCTGAGGGTAGTGTGCAATGGCAAATGGAGGAGCACAACTAATGCTACACTTAAATATGTATTCTGTCCAAGAGTGTCTTTTTTATTTGTAAAATTTTTAGGTTCCTTTAATTACAAATTGGTTAGGGACTCTCAAGGCAAATACAAAGCTTGTTTAGAGGTGATAAAACCAGTCTATGACAAGTAATCTGAAAAACAAAAGTAAAAAAAACATCAAAAAACTTCTACAGAATACATGAATAATCCAACCTTTCATTCAGTCCCAATGGACCTTGGGCATTTGCTTCTATAATCCACTTAGCTTCACGCCTCAAAAGGATTTTGTTATGATCCCCCCGCTTGGTGGTAATTTAACCACTTACAAGCCTGCAAAACGCAGGCTGCGCGGATTACTATCATGTTTTTCCGGAATGTGCTTAATGAATCTAGGGGAGCCTTTGCCCATTGTGACTGAATGAAAATGTTCACGGAATCTAATGAAGACAGATCTTATAGTCTTACCTATATAATAGAAGGAACATGGACAAAAAAATATCAACCTAATTTTTTTTTTACTTCTACAGATATAGAGAGTCTATACACCAGAATCCCGCATAATCTTGGGATAGCGGCGCTCGAGAGAATTTTACACAATTCAAATAAATTGTCCACATTTGTTTCTTTTATATTAGAGGGGCTTGATTTTGTAGTAACTCACAACGCATTTGCATTTCTGGATGAGTGGTACCTTCAAGTGGTCGGTACCGCAATGGGTACGCCCGTAGCATGCATTTTCGCCAATGTATTCTTCGCAGCCTTTGAGGAGAAGTTTATTACTGGTATAAAGAATCCCTTCTTGAAGCATATAAAATGCTATTTACGTTATGTGGATGATATATTTGTTATCTGGGATGGTGATATTTCTGAATTCGAAAAATTTGTGGCGTATTTAAGTAACACCAATAATGAAAATATGTGTTTTATTTTGGACATAACAATTTGTGTTTTCTTGACATTGATATAAATATTAAAGATGATGCTATCATAACAAAAGTTCATAGAAAACCTACAGCTTCCAACTCGCTGCTACATTATGACTCTGCCCACCTGCATTATACGAAAAAAAGTTTGCCTTACAGCCAGATGTTGCGTTTAAGGAAAATAAATACTGATGAAAGTTTGTTTCAACAGCAATTGGACGATTTACAAACGCGGTTTAAGGCAAGAGGTTATCCAAAAAATTTGTTGAATTCATATGAACAACGTGTTAAAAAAGTAACGCAATCTGATTTGTTGAGGAAGAAATCAGGTCACTCCTCAATGCGTTCGGGAAGTTCGCAAAAGATTTTTAACTTTTGTTTTGAACATACCTCTCTTGATCAGGCGATTTATTCGTCCATATGCGAGCATCGGCACGTTTTGGCTTCAGATGGGGTCTTGCACAAACGCGGTGAAATCGCTCCACGCTTCTCCTATAGACGGACGACTAATCTAACCGATATGTTAGTAAAACACCGTATTTCTCAACGTAATACTAACTGGCTGTCTACTAATACCCCAAAAGGCAATTTTCGCTGTGGGGATTGCAATTTCTGCTCTTATCATCAAACAGGTAAATCAGTACAAATTGGCTCTATATATCATCATGTAAGAGACTTGATCACGTGTAAAACCAAATATGTGGTGTATATAATTTTTTGTCCATGTTCCTTCTATTATATAGGTAAGACTATAAGATCTGTCTTCATTAGATTCCGTGAACATTTTCATTCAGTTACAACGGGCAAAGGCTCACCTAGATTCATTAAGCACACTCCAGAAAAACATGATAGTAATCCGCGCTGCCTGCGTTCTGTAGGCTTGGAAGTGGTTAAATTACCACCAAGCGGGGAGGGATCATAACAAAATCCTTTTGAGGCGTGAAGCTAAGTGGATTATAGAAGCAAATGCCCAAGGTCCATTGGGACTGAATGAAAGGTTGGATTATTCATGTTTTCTGTAGAAGTTTTTTGATGTTTTTTTTACTTTTGTTTTTCAGATTACTTGTCATAGACTGGTTTTATCACCTCTAAACAAGCTTTGCATTTGCATTTAATGTTTGAATGATTTGTCATTCTGTATCATGCTGTTCTGAGGATCGTTTTTTTAAACGCACATTGTGGTTGTTTGTTATGCTGACATCGCAGCAATTTCTATGATTTTTAATTGTATGCAAATGTGATCACATGTGTGGGTTTAAAAGAACTGACTTACCATTCTCTGTATCTGGACCCGTAGAAGCGCTTATTGCGCGAAACGGCCGTCGTCCTTTTTCATTTGCCTGCATAATCTGCACTTGTTTCCCCGCAATACCTTGTCCATGATTTTTATTATGCAATAAAGGACTAATGTTGTTTCTTCACCAATATTTGGAGTGCTGCTGCTGTTTTTCTTGCTTCTTTGGACTTTTCATGCACTTTTTTCACAGCAAGCACCTCCAGCAAGGTGAAGGTTTCTGGAAGGTGTCCGTGATTCAGAGTTTATTCATCCTTTAACACTGAGTACTAAGAGTGGTTTTCTCAGTGCCATTCATATTTTTTCTTATTGACTTGTATGTAATATACATTTATTCCCGCCTGCAGGAGATGTGTTGGCTCCAGCCCTGGTTTCATGGATTCACTCCACCTCATAAATTACATTGTTTTTGATCCTAAGAAATTCAGATTACTGCACAATCTCTCCTGAAAAGGCGGAGCCATATTATTTTCTGTAATCTTCTGGTCAGGATTCATAGTAGCTCCAATGGTCCACCATAAATGAATGCAACTCTGGTTTACTGTTGTGTAATCTGTATTTGTAGTTTTCAGTTAACGAGATTCTCGTGCTCTGGGGCGGGGTTTTATGTGCTGTTCCAATTACATATTAATCTGTATTGGCTTATGACAGGTTGCTGATCCCTCACTGACCTGCCCCCATTTTTACATAATGCATATAATAGTGTTGATATTATTGTTGATAATGCCTATAATATTGTGGCTATTGGAAGGTTTCGAAAAAATATTACATCCAGCAAAATGACACCAGCGGCGCCTGTCCAGTAGCATCTATCTCTTATAGATGCTACTGCCCTGACACCGCTATCACCAGTGAGTGACATTGCGTAGGTCAGCGAGGGATCAGTGACCTGTCATAAGCCGATACAGATGCATATGTAATCAGAGCAGCACATAAAGCCCCACCCACAGCCCCGCCCACATCCCCGCCCCAGAGGACCACATAAAGCCCTGCCCCAGAGCACGAGAATCTCATTAGCTGAAAACTACAAATACAGATTAAACAACAACCACAAGATGGATTTCATCACCAGGTATCAGTGTAATCAGTATAACGGCACCGACCTGACAGTGTCTGTAGTCACTGAGCACAATCCTGCTGACAGGTTCCCTTTAATACATCTCCGCTCTGCACTATTATACACAGTTCTCTTTAAATCTGTAATATTTCTTCTTGAAACTCATCTGACAGAAAATATTGGAGCTTCCGATAGTTTAGATTGTGAAGTCACCGAGCCCCGTGCTCTAATTACCCCAGAGAGGTTTCACCACTAGCTCCTCATTTATTACTGATGGAGACTGTTCAGTTTGAGCATTTCAGTAGATGTTATTGTCTATAGTCAGTTTTTGATTACAGTAGTGTCCAGAATCCTCTGATTTAACCTCTTCCCGAAGCCAGTTTTGTGTTCTTAATCAGGCCCCATTTTTACAATCTGACGTGTGTCACTTTATGTGGTGATAACTTTGGAATTATTCACAAAGGATAATAGAAAACAAATGGATCTTACAAATTATTTTCCAGCTTCTCACAATACCCTACATACGATTGTACACTACTCTCTGGGCACACGGCAGTGTTCAGAAGGGAAGGAGCGCCATTTAGCTGTTTGAATGCAGATCTAGCTGGAATAATTTGCAGACACAATGTATTGGGAGCACTGTTCATGGTCAACTGGCAGCTCAAAAGATCTCCACCATGAACATGCTTGGCACTATCTTCTCTGCTTTCCATATCCCAAGGATTGCCTTGATCATCGCCCTTTAACACCATTACATGGATCTGGACTTACACTGGGACCCCTAGGCTTGGACCATGGAGTTACCTGCTATTCTGTGGTGTTAGATGGCAAGAAGAATAGTCAGGTAGCTGGGTCAGAACCAGAAGGACAAAATACAGAATCAGAAGACACAAGAGTAGTCAAAAAAAAACGGGCCACGGTCACAACAGTAAACAAATACACAAGCCGCAACCTGAGCACAGAGGACTGAACCAGAGGAGAACAACGCTGTTTCTGGCAGATTCCGGCCATGACCTTTGAGCTTTAGTAGGGTGTGGTACTTTCCAATTGGCTGAGGTAGGGAGCAGATTAGGCTACTTTCACACATCTTTCTTTTTGTTTCAGGCTAAATCCGGCTCTTTAGAGAAAAACCGGAACTGAAAAAATAAAAACCGGAACAGTTTTTTCCCCCATTGACTTGTATTAGCACCGGATCGCGCCGCATGGCCCAGCGTTCCTTCTGTTTTTTTCCGGATTCGGCTAAAATTCCGATTCCGGCATCTAGAAAAAACGTCTACTGCAACGTTTTTTGTCTCCGGCGAAAAAGCCTGAAGCGCCGGATCCGGCACTTCCGGCTGTTTGCTACAATGAAAGCCCATGGGAGCTGGAAGGTGCCGGACCCGGAAAAAGGTGGATCCGGCGGCCTGATCCGGTTTTTTAAACTGAGCATGCTCCAAATTTTTTTTTTATCCAATAATCTAGATAGGCTAGCCAGATCCGTCAAAAAAACGGATCCGTTGCATCAGTTTTTCAAAATCTGAGCCGGATCCAGTTTTTCCAACATTCGTCGGATTTAGCGTGACACAGAAAACCTGATGTGTGAAAGTAGCCTAAAGGCCCCGTCACACACAGCGACGCTGCAGCAATACAGACAACGATGCTGATCGCTGCAGCGTCGCTGTTTAGTCGCTGTGTGGTCGCTGGGGAGCTGTCACACAGACAGCTCTCCAGCGACCAACGATGCCGAGGTCCCCGGGTAACCAGGGTAAACATCGGGTTGCTAAGCGCAGGGCCGCGCTTAGTAACCCGATGTTTACCCTGGTTACCAGCGTAAAATGTAAAAAAACAAACAGTACATACTCACCTTCGCGTCCCCCGGCGTCCGCTTCCCACACTGACTGAGCGCCGGCCCTAACAGCAGAGCGGTGACGTCACCGCTGTGCTGTACTTTCACTTTATGGCCGGCAGTCAGTCAGAGCGGGAAGCGGACGGCGGGGGACGTGAATGTGAGTATGTAGTGTTTGTTTTTTTTTACATTTACGATGGTAACCAGGGAAAACATCGGGTTACTAAGCGCGGCCCTGCGCTTAGTAACCCGATGTTTACCCTGGTTACCAGTGAAGACATCGCTGGATCAGTGTCACACACACCGATTCAGCGATGTCAGCGGGACCTCAACGACCAAAAAAAGGTCCAGGCCATTCCGACACGACCAGCGATCTCACAGCAGGGGCCCGATCGCTGGTACGTGTCACACATAGCGAGATCGCTACTGAGGTCGCTGTTGCGTCACAAAACTTGTGACTCAGCAGCGATCTCACTATGTGAGATGGGGCCTTTACTCCAGCTGGACAGCAGGAACAGATCCCAGATGAGATTGGACACACCATATGCAGAAGCCCTAATATGGCTAAATGACAGAAAACCAGAAGAGTCTAAATCCCCATAAAGTGATTCCATTTTATAAATTAATTCACTGAGGGTTATAATCTATACATATGTTATCCATATTGTTGGTACCCCTCGTTTAATGACAGAAAAACCCACAATTGTGATAGAAATAACTTGAATCTGACAAAAGTAATATAAATAAATCTATGAAAATGAACAAATGAAAGTCAGACATTGCTGTTCAACCATGCTTGCACTGAATTAAAAAATAAAATAAAACTCATGAAATAGGCCTGGACAGAAATGATGGTACCCCTGAAAATAATGTGACAAAGGGACATGTTAAATCACGGTGTGTCCACTCACTAGCATCACAGGTGTCTACAATCTTGGATTCAGTGAGTGGCCTGTATATAGGGCTACAGATATTCACTGTCCAAAAATAATTATTTCATAAAAATAACAATGTTTATTAAAAACATATTACAAGAAAATCACAAAAAAATCATGATAAAAACAGCTTATGAATGACAAGGCACATAGAGGGGCTGCCTTGGACACACGCTGACAGGTGACATGGGTAAGCAGGACTTTGAGTATCACTTTTATCCCTAGGGTAGTGATATTTGCCTAATGGGTTTATTTAGAGTGATGTATACTCTCCCACATTAAGCCATATTAAGCCCTCTACTTTTTTGGATAATTGGTATAATGTTTGCACCTTATTTGCACTATGCACTTTTTTGCTATTGCATTGAAGTTTATTGAGGTGGAGATTTATGACCTCTGCTTGCCCAGCCTGCTTTTTCTCAGTGCCACTGTTTTTGTGTCCTTCACACAGATGCTCTCTATGTGCCTTGTCATTGGTAAGCTGTTTTTATCATGATTTTTTGGTGATTTTCTTGTAATATCATGTTTTCAATAAACTTTGTTATTTTTATGAAATAATTATTTTTGGAGTGTCCTTGATCATATTGATCTAGTCCCTTGAAAAGGTATGTAATCGGACCTGGTCAATTAGTATGTATCAGTGGTTTTTGTTCTCAGCTACTCATTGTGCTGTTTGGTGACATGGACCAGGGGAAGCGAAGGAAAGAGTTGTCTCAGGAGATTAGAAAAAAAATTATAGACAAACATGTTAAAGGTAAAAGTTATAAGACCATCTCCAAGCAGCTTCATGTTCCTGTGACTACAGTTACACATATTATTCAGAAATGTAAGATCCATGGGACTGTAACCAACCTCCCTGGACGTGGCCACAGGAGGAAAATTGATGACAAATCAAAGAGACGTATAATGCGAATGGTAACAAAAGAGCCCAGAAAAACTCCTAAACAGATTAAATGTGAACTTCAAGCTCAAGGAACATCAGTGTCAGATCGCACCATCCGTTGTTGTATGAGCCAAAGTGGACTTCATGGGAGACGACCAAGGAGGACACCATTGTTAAAAAAAATCTTAAAAAAGCCAGACTGGAATTTGCCAAGCTACATGTTGACAAGCCACAAAGCTTCTGGGAAAATGTCTTATGGACAGATGAGACAAAAATGGAACTTTTTGGCAAGGCACATCAGCTCAATGTTCACAGATGGAAAAATGAAGCATATCAAGAAAAGAACACTGTCCCTACTGTGAATCATGGAGGAGGCTCTGTTATGTTCTGAGGCTGCTTTGCTGCATCTGGCACATAGTGTCTAGAATCTGTGCAGGGTACAATGAAATCTCAAGGCTATCAAGGGATTCTAGAGAGAAATGTGCTGCCCAGTGTCAGAAAGCTTGGTCTCAGTTGCAACAGGATAATGACCCAAAACACACAGCTAAAAGCACCCAAGAATGGCTAAGATTAAAACATTGGACTATTCTGAAGTGGCCTTCTGTGAGCCCTGACCTAAATCCTATTGAGCATTTTTGGAAAGAACTGAAACCTGCTGCCTGGAAAAGGCAACCTTCAGACACGAGACAACTGGATCAGTTTGCTCTTGAGAAGTGAGCCAAAATACCTGTCAAGAGGTGCAGAAGTCTCATTGACAGTTACAGGAATCGTTTGCAGAGATTGCCTCAAAAGGTTGTGCAGCAAAATATTAAGTTAAGGGTCCCATCATTTCTGTCCAGGCCTATTTTATGAGTTTTATTTATTTATTTTTTTAATTCTGTGGAAGCATGGTTGAAAAGCAATGTCTGACTTTCATTTGTTCATTTTCATAGATTTTTGATTTATTATTACTTTTGTCATATTCAAGTTATTTCTATCACCATTTTGGGTTTTTCTGTCATTAAACGAGGGGTACCAACAATTTAGACCACGTGTGTAGGAGGAATGAATGTTTTGACTCCACAGCCACTTTCCGGAAATTAACACACAGTGGATGTTGGAGAGTGAAAATTACACATTTGCCATTTTATTACCCAGCACATAGTGTGCAGATTGTGCTCCAGGAGAGACACACCGTAAGTTAAGTGGATTATTCGCACTATAATATTGCTAAATACAGGGATCCTAAATGTTGTTTGAGCACACTGCAAGACTCAGAAGTGAGAGCGGATTTTTCTGGATTGGTTTATAGAAACTGTTACATTTCAACAGCCTTTAAGCCATTAGTACTGTGGGAACCTCTGCTTTTCCATTGACAAATGATGGACCTGAGTGGAGACTTTCTTTTTATTCGATATTTGGGAGGCAGAATGAGCAAACAGTTGAACACCACACACTACTGTCTCATCCAACAAGGTTTTCTATTAGACTATGAACAGTCATTGTCCTGGTAAATAACACCATGGAACACAATCTTTGTTCCTGGCTTCCAAGTGTAATATTTCAACTGCTTATGTTTAAAGACTATGGAAAAATGACTACATTCAGCACAAACATTGATTTTGTGACCATAGCCCACAAAAATTTCGTATTTATTTTGACAAAATAAATTATTATATTTTTGTTCATGCGGTCTCATATAAAACAACACTTGCATGGTAAATGGACAAAGACAGTCAAAAATCTCTCAAAAAGGTTCAGAAATGAGTAGATGTTCTAGATTTGCGAATGTACTGCAAATCGCTTTCTCGATGAAGCCCCCAAATGTAGTCCCCCATCATGTTTTCATTATACTGTCCTTGGTAACGAAGTTCAAAGTCCAATATATCTAGATGAAAGCGCTCGCCTTGCTCCTCTGAGTTTTCTTGTTCTCCTTGAACTTGTCCAGATGAGTGTCAAGGATATGGACTTTGAGAGACATTCTGTATCCCATTATGGCGTAATTCTTTATGAGAGTCTGAGCCAATTGCACATAGTTTTTAGCCTTGTGATAACCCAGGAAGCCATGAACCACTGCAGCAAAACTGTTTCAAGCCGCTTTCTCCGTGCTGTTCAGCAGCTTGGCGAACTCGTCACATTCTATGATCTTCTTGATCTGCGGTCCGACGAAGATACCAGCCTTGACCTTTGCCTCGGACAGCTTTGGAAAGAGACCTTGGAGGTGTTTGAAAGCTGCTGAATCCTTGTCAAGGGTCATGACAAATTGCTTGATGAGCCCTAACTTGGTGTGCAGTGGTGTCATCAGCATCTTTAGAGGTTCTATCAGCGGCTCCCACTTAACGTTGCTCTTTCCCACAGAGAACTCGGTCTGCTGTGGCCAGTCCTTTCTGTGATAAAGTGCCTTAGTGTCACGGCTGTCCCAGAGGCAAAGGAAATTTTGTGAAACCACCTTGAAGGCCCATTAGGAATGACACCATTTTGAAGTCTCCGATAACCTTCCATCCATAGTCGTCATACTTCAAAGCGCTCAGCAACATTTTGACACTGGTGTAGTCCTCTTTGAGATACACAGAATGAGCCATAGGGAGAGAAAAGTAGTTGTTTCCGTTGTGAAGCAGCACAGCTTTGAGGCTCCGGGATGAACTGTCTATGAATAGGCGCCATTCACTCGGGTTACAGATGATACCTATAGCCTCAAAAAGACCGGCACTTTGTTGCAGAAGCATAACCCATCTTCTCAACAGAAAAAGTTGGAAAATGTTTGACGCTTTCTCTGATCTGTGGCTTACACGCTTTCATCCAACAAGTTCCACTGCTTGAGCCTGGATGTCAGAAGCTCAGCATTGGACTTGGTAAGACGAAGGTCTCTGATTAGATCGTTAATGTCTTTCTGGTTAGGAAAATTTGGCATTCTCTCTTCAACCGATCGACCAAACCGCTGCACGACCAGCTCTATCCTCACCTACTGTATTCTCACCCATCCCTTGTAGATTGTGAGCCTTCGCGGGCAGGGTCCTCACTCCTCCTGTACCAGTTATGACTTGTATTGTTTAAGATTATTGTACTTGTTTTTATTATGTATACCCCTCCTCACATGTAAAGCGCCATGGAATAAATGGCGCTATAACAATAAATAATAATAATAATAACCGCATCTGTGAAAACGTAATCTTGATCTCCAATATCTTTCTCGCTGTCCGACTTGCTGCTTTTTCCTGAAGATGGCTGATCCCTCTTCGGGGGAGTTGAAAGAGGGATCTTGGGGCAGTGTGGTACTGGGGAAATGGAAGAGGGAATGTCTGGATAAATGATTTGAGGTGCATTCTTGCCTGTGCCACGTTTGGCAGGATCCACCATGGAGAAGTAGCAGTTGCTTGAGTGGTTGGTCAGTTGTCGCCAAATTCGCGGGATAGCAAACTTCATGGCTCTCTTTTCTTCCCTGTACCAACCTGTAACATAGCAGATATAATTATATAAATTTAAAAGCATAAAATTTTACATATTACTTAATACATATTTTACTATAGTGCATTGATATATGTGAAAATGTTGTTAATTGCAACTCCTTAAACGGTACTAGATCTAAGTCATTGAAATTCTACAAAATAAAGCACTGCCATCTAAATGAGGAGCAATTGTTCATCTTGCCTTCAAGAGCTTTCTTGCAATATTCGCATGTGAAATGAGGTGCCCAAGACTTGTCTTGATCCCCGACAGGCATGCCGAAATATACCTTGTAGACCCTGCACATCTTACGACATGCTTTCATGGAATACTTTCTCGCTGTTGTCTTTATAAATTGTCCACACACATAGCAAGATGGATCTGCTGGGCGCAAACAACGTGTTGATGCCATCTAAAAAAAATAATTTCTCCTTAACTCGTTATTCGTTATTCTCTTACTCAGCAATAACATAAACCGAAATGTTGGTTCGAGTCACCTGTGCTTTTATACTTGTGTGACTACTATTGAACAGTCCAAGAATGTTCTAGAAAGTTCTAAAAGTTGCTAGAAACTTCTAGATAATTCTGGGAAATTGTAGAAACGTCTGCAAAATTCTAGCAGTTCAAGAATATTCTAGAAGACTACTCAGTATTGAATACGAATGAAGATTTTTACCGAAAACAGACAAATTTCAAAATTTCACTGTCCTGAGCACAGAAGCAAAGTTTTGGTGGAGCAACAACTATTTTCTATTTGTTTTAGCCATAAAGGGTGAGAAAAATACACTTTCTATTCCGGAAAAAAAAAATTGTTACATATTGTAATTAAAATTGTTGTACATAGCTTGCCATCTTTCTAGACAGTTTAAGTAGAAATGTTCAAAAATATAAAACTCAAGGATATTATATTCAAAAATAATACTTTTTTTATCTTAAGAGATGACTGTACCAGGAGATCAGAAGGACAGCTGACATCTTCAATTTTTAAATCTGATGATCTTGAGATCCTACAAGATACAACTGAAGTAAATGCCATTATTCCAGATACAGTATATCATCATCCATTCACAGCAAAGATCTGTCATTTGGTCCTATGAAACAGGTCCCATCTACTGATTCATTACTGACTATTAAGGAAAATCAAAATCACAAAAGAGGCATTAAAAAAGCCCCATCCTTACAAACTGCGGTCTCTCCGTTAGGTAGTCATTTATCCAGTTCACCATCCCTTCATCTACCGCCATATCAGTCAACTTATTACGTAGTAAGGGCGGCTGTAAGGTATTGGAAGCACTTGAGAAGTCAAAAAACATGGCTCACACTGTAGTTCCATCATTGTCCAAGAATGAATGTACTGTATGTAGCAGAGACGCTACAGCAACATCCACCCCCAATCTCTGCTGGTACGCAAACTGTAGGGGGTCAGTAAAAGCCCTCACCCTCGGGCACAAGTAAGCGAGTATTATTCTCTCCAAGGACTTCATAACATGTGATGTTAAGGCCACTGGATGGTAGTCTTGTAGGGAAGTTGGAAAAGTGGTCTTAGGAACCGACACCAGGCAGGTGGTCTTCCACAGTTCTGGTACACCCCTGCTCCAGATAAGCAGGTGCTGGAAGACAGGACACAGTTGGTTTGCACACGCTCTGAGGACACGTGGACTGAGGCCAACAGGCCCAGCTGCTTTGCCAATAACAAGTCTACTAAACTGTCTTCTCACGTCGTTTTGGGAGACAGTGAAAGCAGGCAGTTTATCCCCCAATGTCAATGCTGCCGATCCTTTCCCAGCTCCATCCCCCATTCCTGGTGACGCTGTGCTTGTGTTGGTGAATCTGTTGAAAAAGTCATTCATTTCATTAGCCAAGGGCAGGTTCACTTCCCCATGCTCCGGCTTTGCCTTAAACCCAGTTAGCTGTTTCATGCCCGTCCCAACCTCCATGGAATTGTTGTGTGACAATTTAATTCTAATTTAATTTGGAATGCCTCACAGGTAGTGTTGAGCGATACCGTCCGATACTTGAAAGTATCGGTATCGGAAAGTATCGGCCGATACCGGCAAAGTATCGGATCCAATCCGATACCGATACCCGATACCAATACAAGTCAATGGGACTCAAGTATCGGACGGTATTCCTGATGGTTCCCAGGGTCTGAAGGAGAGGAAACTCTCCTTCAGGCCCTGGGATCCATATAAATATGTAAAAGAAAGAATTAAAATAAAAAATATTGCTATACTCACCTGTCCGACGCAGCCTGGACCTCAGCGAGGGAACCGGCAGCGTTGTTTGTTTAAAATTCGCGCTTTTACTTGGTTACGTGAAGTCCCGGCTTGTGATTGGTCAGGGCGGCCATGTTGCCGGGACGCGGACCAATCACAGCAAGCCGTGACGAAATTACGTCACGGCTTGCTGTGATTGGTCCGCGTCCCGGCAACATGGCCGCCATTAACCAATCACAAGCCGGGACGTCACGGGAGGCTGGACACGCGCCCATTTTAAAAAGCGCGCGTGTCCAGCCTCCAGTGACGTCCCGGCTTATGATTGGTCACGGCGCCATGTTGCCGGGACGCGGACCAATCACAGCAAGCCGTGACGAAATTACGTCACGGCTTGCTGTGATTGGTCCGCGTCCCGGCAACATGGCCGCCATTAACCAATCACAAGCCGTGACGTCACGGGAGGCTGGACACGCGCGCTTTTTAAAATGGGCGCGTGTCCAGCCTCCCGTGACGTCCCGGCTTGTGATTGGTTGCGCCGCGGTCAACCAATCACAAGCCGGGAGGCTGGACACGCGCGCATTTTAAAATTTTAAAATGGGCGCGTGTCCAGCCTCCCGGCTTGTGATTGGTTGATCGCGGCGCAACCAATCACAAGCCGGGACGTCACGGGAGGCTGGACACGCGCCCATTTTAAAATGCGCGCGTGTCCAGCCTCCCGTGACGTCACGGCTTGTGATTGGTTGCGTCTCCCATGTGACTGCGACGCAACCAATCACAAAGCCGGGACGTAATTTTAAAATCCTTAAGGACCTGAAATTACGTCACGGCTTGCTGTGATTGGTTGCGTCTCCCATGTGACTGCGACGCAACCAATCACAACGCCGGAACGTAATTTTAAAATCCTGAAGGACCTGAAATTACGTCACGGCTTGCTGTGATTGGTTGCGTCCCGGTCACATGGGCGGCACGCAACCAATCACAAGCCGGGACTCACGTAAAGGAAAGAAAAGCGCGAATTTTAAACAAAGAACGCTGCCGCTTCCCTCGGTAAGGTGCAGGCTGCGTCGGAGAGGTGAGTATAGCAATATTTTTTATTTTAATTCTCTCTTTTACACATTTTTACATTAATGTTGTTTCGATACCGATACCCGATATCACAAAAATATCGGATCTCGGTATCGGAATTCCGATACAGCAAGTATCGGCCGATACCCGATACTTGCAGTATCGGAATGCTCAACACTACTCACAGGCATTCTTCATTTTCCCCTTTAAATCCCTTGTATCAATTTCAGTTTCTTTGTATCCTTCATTTTAAATGGCAGTTTTTTATTGTTTAGTAAGTGTTTTAATTCTGTTGTAATGCATGTTGTAATGTTCAATGCATAAATCAGCTGCTGCAGGACGCGGGTCCAAAGACCGAGCAGAATAGCTGATCCGGGTATAATGTGTCTGTACCTGCACTGCTGATGAAGACTATCAGATATGGAGATTTCCTTAAAAACGTTTATTCAAATAGGTTTTCAAACTCAACGCGTTTCACAGTCGCGCAGGACCTCTTCCTCAGGACAAACCTGATAGCGGATGAACATGTCAAGCTTGGAACGTTTTATATGCAGTCTTTTTGGAGAAAAAAAGCAAAACAAAGCACGATATGTCAAAGTTTATGGGTAAGTCCATCAAACAAAGATAAATTATGGTTCATGAAAAAAACAAAAAACATTTACCGTACATACATTAATTATATTAAAAAGTACTTATGAATGAAGTGAGGTCACCTAAAAGAAGGAATAAACATGTATGTGATGTGAATGAGAAAGTTCTGGCCAGTAAATAAATCATTTATAAATGGTGTTATTGAGTTGTGTCGGTACTTTCCTATATGAGATGTGACCTGGTGTTCTCTTGCATCAGACCTTCATCAGTTACAGTGTAAGGTAAATCAACTTTACTGAAAAATCATCACTGGTATTCAGTACGGTTACTAGATCAGAAACTTTTTATAGGAGGTGAGGTATGGCGGTGTTAGAGTCTGTTGTCAGGCCGAGCGCTGTGTGGAGCAGTGGCGCTAGCGAATGCGGTGTCCACCGCTAGTCCACGTTCGCTAGCACCACTGATCTAGTAACCGTACTGAATACCAGTGATGATTTTTCAGTAAAGTTGATTTACCTTACACTGTAACTGATGAAGGTCTGATGCATGACCGAAATGTTTTCTACAGTGAATCACATTAAATGTCCTGTTTTGATACTTATTAGGCTACTTTCACACTAGCATCGTACGACGTACTGACGCATGCTGTGAAAACAAAGCACAATGGGGGCAGCAGATGCAGTTTTACAACACATCCGCTGCCCCATTGTAATGTCCGGGGACGAGGGGGCGGAGTTCCGGCCGTGCAAGTGTGGTCAGAAATGGTGGACACGACGCACAAAAAAAAGTTACATGTAACTTTTTTTGTGCCAATGGTCCGCCAAAATGCGACGCATCTGTCGCACTACGGATGCGGCTGTGGAGGCCTTTCAGGAGCTTAAGCGTTGTTTTACTCCTGCCCCTGCGTTGCGTCAGCCAGATGTTTCTCTCCCTTTTCAGGTTGAGGTTGACGCTTCTGAGATTGGGGCAGGAGCTGTTTTGTCTCAGAGAAGTTCTGATGGCTCTGTGATGAAACCGTGTGCTTTCCTCTCCAGAAAGTTTTTGCCTGCTGAGCGTAATTATGATGTCGGCAATCGGGAGTTGTTGGCTATGAAGTGAGCATTTGAGGAGTGGCGACATTGGCTTGAGGGAGCTAAGCATCGTGTTGTGTGTTGTGAATTCTGTTCTCGGGCTTCCTCCTGTGGTCATGAGTGGTACTGTGTGAGTTTGTTCTTGGGCTCCCTCTGGTGGCCTTTAGCGATATGGCTGGTCTTGGTTGGACTCAGCTGCTTCATTTCCTGCTAGGCTGGGCCTATTTAATTCACCTGGACCTTTACTTGTCGCCTGCTGTCAGTGTATTCAGTCCTGATTCTCAGCTCTCCTGAATATTCCTTGTGACCAGTCTCCTGCTGGAGAAGCTAAGTTTGCTTGTTCATTTTGCTCATTATTTCCTTGGAAATGTTTCTCAGTGTATTATGAGTTCAGTCCAGCTTGCTTTATGTGATTTTTTGCTTGCTGGTTAGTTCTGGGGTGCAGCGTGCGCCCCCCACATCGTGAGTCGGTGTGGGGGTTCTTGCATTCTCTGCGTGGCTTATTTTTGATAGTTTTGTATTGACCGCACAGACTCCTATCTATCTTCTATCTATCTAGTGTTAGCGGGCCTCATTTGCTTATCCTGTTTCATTTCTACGTTTGTATTTTCCCCTTAACTCACCGTTATTATTTGTGGGGGGCTCTCTAATACTTTGGGGTTATTTCTCTGAGGCAAGTGAGGTCTTTGCTTTCTCTCTAGGGGTAGTCAGTTTCTCAGGCTGTGAAGAGGCGTCTAGGATTTTAGGAACGCTCCACGGCTACCTTTAGTGTGTGTGGATAGGATTAGGATTGCGGTCAATATAGTTTCCACATCCCCAGAACTTGTCCCTATTTTCTGGTCATATGTGTCTGGTCAGTTTTGAGATCCTACCGCCGGATCATAACAGTACAGCAGGCCATAAAGTGTTAATGCAGCAGAAGAGGGAGAAGAGAAATCCTGAAGTCTTTTTTTTTTTTTTTGTCTCTGCACTGTGTTTAGCCTCTCTCCTCCCCTTAATCTTTGGGTGGTTCTGAACTCAGCTGCAGATATGGACATTCAGAGTCTGTCTTCTAGTGTGGATCATCTCACTGCAAGGGTACAGGGCATTCAGGATTATGTAGTCCGCAGTCCTATGTCAGAGCCTAAAATACCAATTCCTGAGCTGTTCTCCGGAGATAGATCTAGGTTTTTGAACTTTAAGAATAATTGTAAGTTGTTCCTTTCTCTAAGACCGCGCTCCTCTGGTGACTCTGTTCAGCAAGTTAAAATTGTTATTTCTTTGTTACGTGGTGACCCTCAAGATTGGGCATTCTCTCTGGCGCCAGGAGATCCTGCATTGCTAAATGTGGATCCATTTTTTCTGGCGCTTGGAGTGCTTTATGAGGAACCAAATCTGGTAGACCAAGCAGAGAAGGTTTTGCTGGCTCTCTCTCAGGGTCAGGATGAGGCAGAAATTTACTGTTAGAAGTTTAGGAAGTGGTCTGTGCTCACTCAATGGAATGAGTGCGCCCTGGCGGCGATTTTCAGAAAGGGTCTTTCTGAAGCCCTTAAAGATGTTATGGTGGGGTTCCCCACGCCTGCGGGTCTGAATGAGTCAATGTCTTTGGCCATTCAGATTGATCGGCGTTTGTGGGAGCGCAAACCTGTGCACCATCTGGCTGTATTTTCTGAGCAGAAACCTGAGCCTATGCAATGCGACAGGATTCTGACCAGAGTTGAACGACAAAACCACAGACGTCAGAATGGGTTGTGCTTTTACTGTGGTGATTCTGCTCATGTTATCTCAGCATGCTCTAAGCGCACAGAAAGGTTCGCCAAGTCTGTCACCATTGGCACTATACAGCCTAAATTCATTTTGTCTGTTACTTTGATTTGCTCTCTGTCATCCTACTCAGTTATGGCTTTTGTGGATTCAGGTGCCGCCCTGAATTTAATGGATTTGTCATTTGCCCAGCGCTGTGGTTTTATCTTGGAGCCTTTACAATTCCCTATCCCACTGAAGGGAATTGATGCTACACCATTGGCCAAGAATAAACCTCAGTACTGGACTCAAGTGACAATGTGCATGACTCCTGCACATCAGGAGGTGATTCGCTTTCTTGTGCTACATAATTTGCATGATGTTGTCGTGTTGGGTCTGCCATGGTTGCAGGCTCATAATCCAGTCCTGGATTGGAAAGCAATGTCTGTGTCAAGTTGGGGTTGCCAGGGAATTCATGGCGATGCTCCTTTGGTGTCAATTGCTTCTTCTACTCCTTCTGAAGTCCCTGAATTTTTGTCGGACTACCAGGATGTATTTGATGAGCCCAACTCCAGTGCCCTCCCTCCTCATAGGGATTGTGATTGTGCTATAAATCTGATTCCTGGTAGTAAGTTCCCTAAGGGATGACTTTTTAATTTATCTGTACCAGAACATGCCGCTATGCGGAGTTATATAAAGGAGTCTTTGGAGAAGGGACATATTCGCCCGTCCTCGTCCCCTTTGGGTGCGGGGTTCTTTTTTGTGGCCAAGAAGGATGGTTCTCTGAGACCCTGTATAGATTATCGCCTTCTAAATAACATCACGGTCAAATTTCAGTACCCCTTGCCACTGTTGTCCGATCTGTTTGCCCGGATTAGGGGAGCCAGTTGGTTCACAAAGATAGATCTTCGAGGAGCGTATAATCTTGTGCGCATAAAGCAGGGCTATGGTCAGGAGGATAATTCCTGGGTTGTCGCCTCCAATGTCCATGTGGCCGATTTGGTTCATGCCTTTCATTTGGCTCGTCCTGATCGGCCTGGGAGCTCTGGTGAGGGTTTGGTGACCCCTCCTCAAGGGGGGGGGTACTGTTGAGAATTCCGTTCTCGGGCTTCCTCCTGTGGTCATGAGTGGTACTGTGTGAGTTTGTTCTTGGGCTCCCTCTGGTGGCCTTTAGCGATATGGCTGGTCTTGGTTGGACTCAGCTGCTTCATTTCCTGCTAGGCTAGGCCTATTTAATTTACCTGGACCTTTACTTGTCGCCTGCTGTCGGTATATTCAGTCCTGATTCTCAGCTCTCCTGAATATTCCTTGTGACCAGTCTCCTGCTGGAGAAGCTAAGTTTGCTTGTTCATTTTGCTCATTATTTCCTTGGAAATGTTTCTCAGTGAATTATGAGTTCAGTCCAGCTTGCTTTATGTGATTTTTTGCTTGCTGGTTAGTTCTGGGGTGCAGCGTGCGCCCCCCACATCGTGAGTCGGTGTGGGGGTTCTTGCATTCTCTGCGTGGCTTATTTTTGATAGTTTTGTATTGACCGCACAGACTCCTATCTATCTTCTATCTATCTAGTGTTAGCGGGCCTCATTTGCTTATCCTGTTTCATTTCTACGTTTGTATTTTCTCCTTAACTCACCGTTATTATTTGTGGGGGGCTCTCTAATACTTTGGGGTTATTTCTCTGATGCAAGTGAGGTCTTTGCTTTCTCTCTAGGGGTAGTCAGTTTCTCAGGCTGTGAAGAGGCGTCTAGGATTTTAGGAACGCTCCACGGCTACCTTTAGTGTGTGTGGATAGGATTAGGATTGCGGTCAATATAGTTTCCACATCCCCAGAACTTGTCCCTATTTTCTGGTCATATGTGTCTGGTCAGTTTTGAGATCCTACCACCGGATCATAACAGTTGTGGTCTTGACCGATCATAAGAATCTGGTTTACCTTGAGTCTGCCAAGCGGTTGAATCCTAGACAGGCTCGATGGTCTTCGTTTTTCTCCCGTTTTGATTTTGTGGTCTCGTGTTGTGAATTTATCTTTTTGGCTCCCTCTAGTGGTTACTAGTTATTTGACTCTGGGTATGCCTGCCATCCCTTGTATGCTCACCTGGCTCGTTAGGTCAGGGGTGTTGCTATATAAGCTCCCTGGACCTTCAGTTCAATGCCTGGCAACGTTGTAATCAGAGCTAATCTGTTGTGCTCTTGTCTACTGATCCTGGTTCCTGCTGAATTAAGCTAAGTCTGCTTTCTTGCTTTTTGCTATTTGTTTTTGTTTGCATTTTTGTCCAGCTTGTACATAATCTGTATCCTAACCTTGCTGGAAGCTCTAGGGAGGCTGGAGTTCTCCCCCCGGGCCGTTAGACGGTTCGGGGGTTCTTGAATCTCCAGTGTGGATTTTTGTTAGGGTTTTCGTTGACCATATAAGTTATCTTTCTACATTCTGCTATTAGTAAGCGGGCCTCTCTTTGCTAAACCTAGTTCATCTCTGTGTTTGTCATTTCCTCTTACCTCACCGTTATTATTTGTGGGGGGCTTGTATCATACTTTTGGGGTCTATTCTCTGGAGGCAAGAGAGGTCTTTGTTTTCCTCTTCTAGGGGTAGTTAGTCCTCCGGCTGGCGCGAGACATCTAGCGACCAACGTAGGCATGTTCCCCGGCTACTGCTAGTGTTGGCGTTAGGAGTAGATATATGGTCAACCCAGTTACCACTGCCCTATGAGCTGGATTTTTGTACGTCGCAGACTTACTTGTTCCTCTGAGACCCTCGCCATTGGGGTCATAACAGTCTCGTATCTTCCGGGATCTAAGAATGTGAAGGCTGATGCCCTGTCTAGGAGTTTTTTGCCTGATTCTCCGGGAGTCCTTGAGTCGACTGGTATTCTCAAGGATGGGGTGATTCTTTCTGCTATCTCCCCTGATTTGCGGCGGGTGCTTCAGGAGTTTCAGGCTGATAGACCTGACTGCTGTCCTGTGGGGAAATTGTTTGTTCCTGATAGATGGACTAGTAAGGTGATTCCTGAGATTCATTGTTCTGTATAGGCTGGTCATCCTGGGATTTTTGGTACCAGAGATTTGGTTGCCAGGTCCTTTTGGTGGCCTTCTTTGTCACGGGATGTGCGTTCCTTCGTGCAGTCCTGTGGGACCTGTGCACGGGCCAAGCCCTGCTGTTCTCGTGCTAGTGGGTTGCTTTTGCCTTTGCCCATCCCTGAGAGGCCCTGGACGCATATTTCCATGGATTTTATTTCTGATCTTCCTGTTTCTCAGAAGATGTCTGTCTGGGTGGTTTGTGACCGGTTTTCTAAAATGGTCCACTTGGTACCTTTACCTAAGTTGCCTTCCTCCTCTGATTTGGTTCCTTTATTTTTTCAGCATGTGGTTTGTTTGCATGGCATTCCGGAGAATATTGTGTCTGACAGAGGTACCCAGTTTGTTTCTAGGTTTTGGCGGTCCTTTTGTGTTAGAATGGGCATTAATTTGTCTTTTTCTTCGGCATTTCACCCTCAGACAAATGGACAGACGGAGCGAACCAATTAGACCTTGGAAACCTATTTGAGATGCTTTGTGTCTGCTGATCAGGATGATTGGGTTACCTTCTTGCCGTTGGCCGAGTTTGCCCTTAATAATCGGGCTAGTTCGGCTACTTTGGTTTCGCCTTTTTTTTGTAACTTCGGTTTTCATCCTCATTTTTCTTCGGGGCAGGTTGAGACTTCGGACTGTCCTGGGGTAGATTCTGTGGTGGACAGGTTGCAGCGGATTTGGACTCATGTGGTGGACAATTTAACGTTGTCTCAGGAAAAGGCTCAACGTTTTGCTAACCGCCGTCGGTGCGTTGGTCCCCGGCTTCGTGTTGGGGATTTGGTCTGGTTGTCTTCTCGTCATGTTCCTATGAAGGTCTCTTCCCCTAAGTTCAAGCCTCGTTTTATTGGTCCTTATAGGATTTCGGAAATTATCAATCCAGTGTCTTTTTGTTTGGCTCTTCCAGCTTCTTTTTCCATTCATAATGTGTTCCATAGATCTTTGTTGCGGAGATATGTGGTGCCCATGGTCCCCTCCGTTGACCCTCCTGCTCCGGTGTTGGTTGAGGGGGAGTTGGAATATGTGGTGGAAAAGATTTTGGATTCTCGTCTTTCGAGGCGGAAACTTCAGTATCTAGTCAAGTGGAAGGGTTATGGCCAGGAGGATAATTCTTGGGTTTTTGCCTCCGATGTCCATGCTGCCAATTTGGTACGTGCTTTTCATTTGGCTCGTACCGATCGCCCTGGGGGCTCTGGTGAGGGTTCGGTGACCCCTCCTCAAGGGGGGGGGGGTACTGTTGTGAATTCCGTTCTTGGGCTCCATCCTGTGGTTATGAATGGTATTTTTGGGAGTTCTGCTCTTGGGCTCCCTCTGGTGGTTTCGAGTGGAACTTAGCAGCTGCTTTCACTAATCGGTTCCCTGGCCCTGCTATTTAACTTGGCTCTAGTCTGTAGTCCATGCTAGCTGTCAATGTTTTCCTGTTGGATTCAGTCCTCTCCTGGAAGTTCTCTGTTGGCCAGTCCATTTCAGCTTAAGATAAGTTCTGCTAGTTCTTGGATTGTTCCCTGCTTCTGACCTTCTGTTCAGGTTTAAGTTATGTCTCTTTTGTCAAGCTTGTCATTATGAAATATTCAGGCTAGTTGGAAGCTCTGGGGTGCAGATTTGCTCCTCCACACCGTGAGTCGGTGTGGAGGCTATTTTTGTAAACTCTGCATGGATTTTTTAGTTTTTATACTGACCGCACAGTATCCTTTTCTATCTCTGTCTATTTAGATAGTATTGGCCTCCTTTGCTAAAATCTATTTTCATTTCTGAGTTTGTCGTTTCCCTCTCCACTCACCGTCAATATTTGTGGGGGCTATCTTTCCTTTTGGGGGTTTCTCTGAGGCGAGATAGTTTTCCGTTTCCATCTTTAGGGGTAGTTAGTTCTTAGGCTGTGAAGAGGCGTCTAGGGAGAGTCAGGAACGCTCCACGGCTATTTCTAGTGTTGGTGCTAGGAGTAGGGATTGCGGCCAGTAAAGCTACCACCTCCTCAGAGCTTGTCTATTATTTTTTACCCACCAGATCATTTCAGTGCTGCTTCGTAATCACCAGGTCATAACAGTGATTGCGGTCGGTGGAGCTGCCACCTCCTCGGAGCTTGTCCATGATTTGTTTTACCCACCAGGTCATCTCAGTGCTGCTCCTTAATCACCAGGTCATAACACAATCCCCTGTCCACGGTGCATGCCTCCTGCCCTGCATCTGTCATTGCCCACACTCAACTAGCACCATCATCAAACACGTCCATGTCCTTGTCCCAGTGCAGCCTTAAGTTGTTCATACTGGGGAGTCACTGGAATGCAAGCGGAAATACGCAGCCAATGCCCCACTGGCTACAGTCCTAAATTTACACATTTGTCACCTGCCTGCACTCAAAATGTTGCCTTTTAGGCTCGTAGAGACGGAAGCTTTTCACAACCTGATGGCGGCAGCCGTCCGAAGGTATTCGGTCCCCAGCCGCCACTTTCTCCCGGTGTGCCGTCCCGACATTACACAAGCACATGTCCCACAACATTACCCGTGCCCTCAACAATGTTGTTACTGGGAAAGTCCTCCTAACCATGGACACATGGACAAGTGCTTGTGAGCAGGGATGGTACAACTCACTGATGGCACACTGAGTTAACATAGTGGAAGCCAGGACCCAGTCGGACCTTGTGATGGAACACGTAAGATTGCATGGCCCTACATACATCAGTCTACAGCTCCTGCACTTCCTCCTCCTCAGCTTCAATCTCCGAAATGACCTCATCAGTCACAACCTGGAAACACTGCAGCACTGCCTCAGCCAAGTGGCAACAGGCTGTGCTGAAGCTAATATGCTTAGGTGACAAACCGCACAATGCTGAAGAGTTGTGGACAGCTCTGAAAGAGCAGGCAGATCTGTGGCTGACACAGCTGAACCTACAGCCAGGCATGGTCATGTGTGACAATGGGCGGAACATGGAGGTGGGTCTGAGGTGAGGTGAGCTCACACACATGCCATGCCTGAACCTCGTGGTTCTGCGGATTCTCAAAACCTAACCGGAGCTGCCAGATCTGCTTGTCAAAGTACACTGCCTGTGTGCTCATTTTATAAAGTCAGTTACAGCTTCAGCTACCCTTGCTGTACTTCAGCAGCATTTGCAGCTTCCGACTCACCGACAGTTGCGTGATGTCTTTATGCTTGGAACTCTACACTGCATATGTTGGAAAGGATTTGTGAGAAGAAAAGTGCTGTTGTTGACTACCAGCATCAACAAGGCTGTAGGTATTCAGTTCAGACTCCACACATAAGACCTCAGAAGTGGACATGGATGTCAGACATATATACAATCCTCGAAAACTTTGAGGACTCCACCAAGATGGTAAGCAGTGATGATGCCAAATTAGCTTCACCCTCACACTTCTCTGTGTTCTCAAATGCTCTGTGCTCTCAATCAAAGAGGATGCATTGCAGGCGTAGCACGATGAGATGAATCAAGAAACCATACAGGGTGATTACACACAGCCCAGCCTCATCTCATCCCAATGTGGCTTGGGTGATAATGAAGAAGAGGAGGAGGAGGAAGAACAGGAGCTACTTTCATGCGCCATAGACGGTACTACAAGCACTACTGTCATACCGTCTGTTCAGCGTGTGGAATGCCCACCAGGGCCGTGGGGTACTCGGTACCAGGTCCGGCCGTTATTAAAGGGGAGGTCATGGTGGCAGCCACCCGGTCCGTGGCCCTGGGAGCCCAAATAAAAGGGATAGTCTTTAAAGGGATATATAAAAAAAGTAAAAGTTTGTGATGCCACCTGTGCTACTTGGACTGGGGTGACAGACGCTGCTTAAAGGGGTCCTCTGTGTGATGGTACAGCAGCAAAGATGGTATTGCCTCCCACAGGTGAAGCTGGGTCCCCAGGGCTCCCAGTGTGTTTGGTAAGGATTGTGTGGTGCCGGAAATAAACCGCCGGCCTGGAGGCAATGATGGATCCCTCTCCCAGGTGAGGTTTGTAAGCCTTGCTTCTAGCTGTCTTTTGTGAGGTCCCGATTACGTTTAGGTCTTGCCCCCAAATATGTATTGGATGAAAATCTGGAACTCATAGATGTATCACTTGCAGAAGTGGCAGAGGAAGATACTGATGTCAGATGAGGTCAAATTCTGTTCCGTTCCTTTCCTCCTCCAACGATATACGTTATTAGTCTGAAAATCCTCCAATCTCGGTTATATTTATTTGTTTGTGTTTCCTGTATATTTTTTACAAGTATTTCCATTTTTTTTTCCATCTGACTATTCATGTTCTGGAAATTTTCCACAGATAAATTTGTCTTAGCCTGTTGAAATAGCTCATCTAATCGTTTATCTAAGTCGACAAGAATTTTGCTGTTTGACTCAATCAATAAACCTTTTGGATGTATTATTACACAGTTGTTCCCATGTTTTAATAAACGCCATATCATCCATAGGGAATGACGGTATAACTTTAATTCGAAGACCTCCAGGGACTATATGTTTAACAATATAGTTTTCTAAAAACGTTTTGTTCCACCATAATTTAGTCCTTTTAGTCAACACCAGTTGTTTGATAGTTGCAACCATATCCTCATTTCTCTGACCATTAGTGCTCAAATCAATTGATCCATTATTAAAAACCTGATTGATTCTCCCAAGCCAGGTTTGTTCACTGGCTTTATAGTCCATTTTCACTGATGTCACCTGTACAGAATACAGCAAAATACCAATAGTTTACACGAATCAGGGATACCTCCCAAGAAAATATATTTAGTTGCCTTATAATGTATGAAAATATATTTGTGTATATATATGTATATTGAATATATCAAATATCTAGGAGGTAAAAGGAAAAGATGTGTTGCCATGGGTGGAGTTCAAGAACCGGCGCAAAAGCTGGACCCGCCCACTACAGATACCTTGATGCAAACAAAACATGTCCGTCAGGAGGACAGATCTGTCCCTGGAGATGGCCAGTGGGAAAGGGGAGCAGAGACCATCCACAAAGCAAAAAGAATAAGGAAGATGCGGGAAAGCGTGGCTGCAGTATGGCTGCACGCTACCCCGTAAAAGTGATGGCAGACAGCAGTGGAGAGATTTTGTGAGCTCAACCTTCTGGCCTGGATTCAGAATGTGTTGCATGTAGATGTATTACCTGATAAATGGAATCCTCCTTGCCTCCAGGCATGACATCACCCTCCCTGAAAGGAAGGCATCATCACTGTAACAACCAGCTACCTGGGGTGTTACACGTTTATGGCCTGAGGACAGGGAGGAGGAGGATGAGGAGGAGGAGAGCATGGTCAGTGTACTCTTGGTGAGAACACAGAAGTCTTGCCTGTTTCCAGTCTGGCATGCATGGCTGACTTTATACTGTGCTGCCTTTCCCGTGACCCTCGTATTCTCAAAATTTTGAGTGACAGTCATTACTGGTTGGTGACACATCTAGACCCACGGTACAAGTAGAACTTTCGGTCTCTTCTTCCAGAGGCAGACAGGTGTACTAAAATGGTGCAGTACCAGAAAGCCCTTGTTGTAGAATTATTAAAAAAATTCCTATCTGTAAATGCTGGCAGCAGCGGTTACAGTTCGTTGGACAACCAACCAACCAAACAATGAGAGAGACACAACTCCAATCTATCAGAGGCAGGGGAACACTGGTAAAGTTCTGGGAGAGTTTTCTCACACCCTCCCATTCCAGTGGCCATGAGGCGCGGGGTACACTGACAATGAGTGCAAAGTTTTGGAAGATGCTGAGGGAGTACCTTGCTGACCGTACCATTGTCCTAAATGATTCCTCTGTGCCTTAAAATTATTGAGTCTCAAAGCTGGATACGTGGCATGAACTGGTACTCTACGCCTTGGAGGTCCTGGCCTGTCCTGCCGCTAGTGTTTTGTCAGAGCGCATTTTTAATGCTGCTGGTGGAATTATAACTCATAAGTGCATCTGACTGACAACTGAAAATGTCAGGCTGACTCTTATAAAAATGAAAAAAATGAACAAGAGCTGTACTGGGCCAGATTTCTGTACACCAGCGCATAATAACAGTGAAACCTAACCTCAAATCCAGATTTTTTGGGGGGAAGGTATATTCCCATGCACCTCTTCACATCCACACATGGGTATACGCTTCCTGATTTTGGCTATTTGCTGTTATCCTCCTCCTTCTCATCATCCACCACTAGATCACCAGGGTGAACGTGATCCGTGATGCAACAGCCACGTTACTGTTCGCAAGGGTGTTTATGATGCCATTATAAAAATGTTAACACAGTAGGTTGATGCGTACCCCTCAGGGTGAAATGTTTGTCACCCCATACACTTAGTGTATGGACATTACAAGTATAGGACACAGCTCCTTTAAACTAGGAAAACATTTTTCGGAGGCCATCCTCCACATTTCTTCCTTGGGTGATTGGAGGGCGTGTAAATTTGGGGCAGATCTTGTATTCACTTCATGGACAAACTGTATGGGAGTAAAAAAATAAGCATAATGGGAACTTTAGTTTCACGCGGCCATCCAGGAAGTCTGTTCCAAGTGTTATTGGGGTGCGTTTAACTTTGTGGCAGGGCAGGCCTTTCATTCAATGAATAGGTTAACAGTGTGGCGGTACCAAATGAAAAATAATGGGAACTTTGGTTTCACGTGGCCATCCAGAATGCCTGTTCAAAGGGTTATTGGGGTGAATGTAACTTTGGTGCACGGCAGGCCTTGCATTCAATGCATAGGTTAACAGTATGGCTGTACCAAATGGAAAATGTGAACTTGGTTTTGCTGTGGCCATCTAGTATGTGGGTTCAAAGTGTTATTGGGGGTGTGTGTAACTTTGGGGCAGGGCAGGCCTTGCATTCAATAAATAGGCAAACACTATGGGAGATCCACTTTCTTATAATAGGAACATTTTTTCAGGAGGCCCTCCTGTACGTCTCATGAAAGGGTTATTGGGGTGCGTCCTAATTTTTGGCAGTCCACCCACTCACTGCATAGGCAATAACATAACCAAAGCAATAAAGAACATGAGACCACCAAAAAGTATACAGGCTAGAATAGAATTAAAACATGCCTTTATTTAGAAAAAGTGGCAAATGGTTACAAAGAATATAAAATAATTGAAAAAACTGCACAAGAGCAGGACTAAACAGGATATTAAATAGTGTAATTATTTCCCTGACGAAGGAAATTTTCCGAAACGCGCGTCGGGGTGCGCAGGCACGGGACCCAGCTTACCCCCATGTCAGTAGCGTAGCTACCGGGGGGGCAGAGGGGGCCATCGCCCCGGGCCCCGCGCTCTGAGGGGGCCCACCCGGAGCTACGATACTGTAACTGCATCGGCGCGCGCAGCGCGCCGATGCAGTTACATTCTGCGGCAGAGCAGGGAGAATCGATCTCCCTGCTCTGCCGCTATGGGGCCCCTGAGCAGGCGGGGGGGCCCAGTGCCAGCAGTGGGCCCCCCGCCTGTCATTGCATGCTGAGCTGTATCGGCGGCATCTAGCCGATACAGCTCACCGCAGTGATGAGGGAAGGAGCGTAGCCTCCCATCATCCCCCACGTCTGACAGCGGGTGCGATGACGTCACCGCCCAGCGCCCGCTGTCAGATGAGCGGGAGCAGGAGCAGGAAGCACCGCTGGAACAAGGAGTTAGAGAGGTGAGTATTTATTTTACTGTGTTTTTCTATGGGGTTGCCTTATTCTACAGGATCTGCCTATAGGGGGGAGTGCTGCCTTATTCTACAGGATCTGCCTATAGGGGGGAGTGCTGCCTTATTCTATAGGATCTGCATATAGGGGGAGAGTGCTGCCTTATTCTATAGGATCTGCCTATAGGGGGAGAGTGCTGCCTTATTCTATAGGATCTGCCTATAGGGGGAGAGTGCTGCCTTATTCTGCAGGATCTGCCTATAGGGGGGAGTGCTGCCTTATTCTATAGGATCTGCCTATAGGGGAGAGTGCTGCCTTATTCTGCAGGATCTGCCTATGGGGGGGGTGCTGCCTTATTCTGCAGGATCTGCCTATAGGGGGGAGTGCTGCCTTATTCTGCAGGATCTGCCTATAGGGGGGAGTGCTGCCTTATTCTGCAGGATCTGCCTATAGGGGGAGTGCTGCCTTATTCTGCAGGATCTGCCTATAAGGGGGGGGAGTGCTGCCTTATTCTACAGGATCTGCCTATAGGGGGGAGTGCTGCCTTATTCTGCAGGATCTGCCTATAGGGGGGAGTGCTGCCTTATTCTGCAGGATCTGCCTATAAGGGGGGGGAGTGCTGCCTTATTCTACAGGATCTGCCTATAGGGGGGAGTGCTGCCTTATTCTGCAGGATCTGCCTATAGGGGGGAGTGCTGCCTTATTCTGCAGGATCTGCCTATAAGGGGGGGGGGAGTGTTGCCTTATTCTACAGAATCTGCCTATAGGGGGGAGTGCTGCCTTATTCTATAGGATCTGCCTATAGGGGGAGAGTGCTGCCTTATTCTGCAGGATCTGCCTATAGGGGGGAGTGCTGCCTTATTCTATAGGATCTGCCTATAGGGGAGAGTGCTGCCTTATTCTGCAGGATCTGCCTATGGGGGGGGGTGCTGCCTTATTCTGCAGGATCTGCCTATAGGGGGGAGTGCTGCCTTATTCTGCAGGATCTGCCTATAGGGGGGAGTGCTGCCTTATTCTGCAGGATCTGCCTATAGGGGGGAGTGCTGCCTTATTCTGCAGGATCTGCCTATAAGGGGGGGAGTGCTGCCTTATTCTACAGGATCTGCCTATAGGGGGGAGTGCTGCCTTATTCTGCAGGATCTGCCTATAGGGGGGAGTGCTGCCTTATTCTGCAGGATCTGCCTATAAGGGGGGGGAGTGCTGCCTTATTCTACAGGATCTGCCTATAGGGGGGAGTGCTGCCTTATTCTGCAGGATCTGCCTATAGGGGGAGTGCTGCCTTATTCTGCAGGATCTGCCTATAAGGGGGGGGGAGTGCTGCCTTATTCTACAGGATCTGCCTATAGGGGGGAGTGCTGCCTTATTCTGCAGGATCTGCCTATAGGGGGGAGTGCTGCCTTATTCTGCAGGATCTGCCTATAAGGGGGGGGTGCTGCCTTATTCTACAGGATCTGCCTATAGGGGAGAGTGCTGCCTTATTCTGCAGGATCTGCCTATAAGGGGGAGTGCTGCCTTATTCTACAGGATCTGCCTATAGGGGGGAGTGCTGCCTTATTCTACAGGATCTGCCTATAAGGGGGAGAGCTGCCTTATTCTACAGGATCTGCCTATGGGGGGTGCTGCCTTATTCTACAGGATCTGCTTATGGGGGGGTGCTGCCTTATACTACAGGGTCTGCCCATGGGGGGTGCTTTAGAATTTAGAGGGTACAGAGAACCACAGAGTAGGTGCAGTAATAGGGTCACATACGGCAGCAGCGGCTCAGTATTGGGGTATCAGGGGCAGTAATAAGGACATATATGGCAGCAGCGGCTCAGTATTGGGGTATCAGGGGCAGTAATAAGGACACATACGGCAGCAGCGGCTCAGTATTGGGGTATCAGGGGCAGTAATAGGGACACATACGGCAGCAGCGGCTCAGTATTGGGGTATCAGGTGCAGTAATAAGGACACATACGGCAGCGGCTCAGTATTGGGGTATCAGGTGCAGTAATAAGGACACATACGACAGCAGTGGCTCAGTATTGGGGTATCAGGTGCAGTAATAAGGACACATACGGCAGCAGCGGCTCAGTATTGGGGTATCAGGTGCAGTAATAGGGACACATACGGCAGCAGCGGCTCAGTATTGGGGTATCAGCAGGATGAGGAGTTTGTACAGGTTAGGAATAGATGGTGATGGGGCTGGAATGTGAGAAGTGAAATGTGTCTTTGTTGTATTCTCGGCAGGTGAGTCGTTGCTGGAAGAAGTTGTCATGTCGGTCTGGGCCAGATGGAAAAGACGGGAAAAGTGACGATTCCATCATAAAGGACGTCAGCGGTAAGTCATTATCTGTAAATGTGCTGTGATCTCTTATATGTTCTGTAGGGCTGGTATCTACCACTGACCATATGGCAGTAATATCCATGTTGGTCGTTATATAGAGATTATCTTCAGTAATAGCGCGGTCATCTGCTGAGGTTCTCCTCCACTATTAGGGGGCGTCATCGAGTTGTAATCAAGGTTACCTGGTTAGGGGCCCACTCAGAAGCTTCGCCCCCCCTGGACCAAAACCCTAGCTACGCCTCTGCCCCATGTATATTACACGTATCTTGCTGTGCTACTTTACACATTTTTTTGCACTTGTTTTACTCTTGTGGACTCATGTATACTTTGCACATTGCTTGACCCTAACTTGTGGTCTTTGCACTCTAGCACTTGATATTGTTTTCATCGGCCTTATAATTAATTGATGATTGATCCCTGGGTATATATACCACATTATATTTGGCTTTGTCCTGTAGTTTGTTGCACTTTAACACGTAATTGCACTTTATTTTGGCAAATCATCTGCCTTTTGATTATTTTTTTTGATTGATTTTTTATACATACCAAATGTTTTAATATTTGCTCTTTTGCACAATATGGTATGCACAGACCATAGCTGAGTAACATATAATAATCCTAATATTGAGGTTCTCTGGGGTTGCTGTGAATAATTACACTATTTAATGTCCTGTTTAGTCTTGCTCTTGCGCACTTTTTCAATTATTTTATATTCTTTGTAACCATTTGCCACTTTTTATAAATAAAGGCATGTTTTAATTCTATTCTTGCCTGTATACTTTTTGGTGGTCTCATGTTCTGTATTGCTTTAGTTATGGTCTCTTCTCTGTAGTGGTTTCCACTGACAACCCTCACAGTACACCACGATTGCCTGTTCGTTATATATAATATTGTATTGATATATATCATATTCTTGGATACTTTCGGGTGTTCTGTGTTTTAAAAAAAATAGGCAATAACAGCTTAGGAGACTCACTGTTTAATATTGTCCCTTTAAGAATATTAATGCCGCCTGATGCCCCTCTAAAAATAGGCTTTGTGACTTTAAGAGTCCCTCCTTCATAAATTAAACAAGATGGGTCTGATGTGTCACACACCACATGGCCAGCTAGGGTTGTTACATGTTTCAATTACATTTCCCAGTGAATGCATTTGTATTGGTTGAAAGCAATGTTACAGTTGAAAAACGCATCAAAAACGCTGCGTGTGAACATAGCCCAAGTGATGGAGGAACATTTTTTGGAGGGTACTTTATTTTGCCTTACATACAAATTATTACCCTGGAAAGGATGTTCCTTAACATATTTCCCTGGAAAATCCATTTTGGTTTTGTTTTTGTATGTTTTATTGTGCGCCTGTAAAAGTGGCGTCACACTCTGACAACATTGGTCACATCTATGACCGAGGAGCCAGAAATGCTTCCAGGCGTCATCCCCATGATGTTCCTCTGTTATTTGAGCACTGTTCCCATCGATTTCTGATGTTTTTAGACCCTAAAAGGACTACAGGGGGATCGCAGGAAAATGCTCGGGTCTCCCATAGACTTACATTGGGCTCGTTGCTCGGGTCGAGTACCAGAGTATTCCAATTTGCTCGACCCGAGCAACGAGCACCTGAGCATTTTAGTGCTCGCCCATCACTAAACTACACACACAGGAATTGGTGTCAAGTGTGCAGTATATATTAGAGTATATATCGGGATAGGAAAAGAATAGTTACCCGATGTGATATAAATAAACTCTGTGTTATTATAGTAGAAATGTATGAAAACTGTATTATAACTAAGAGTGATAAATATGACTGACATTTGTGAAAGTATTAGAAGTATGTTAAAAATATTAAAAAAATTAAAATCCCCAATGAACAGACCAATAAAATGTATTATGAATATGACAATAAACTGTTATAATAAACTAGATGGTGGCCCGATTCTAACGCATCGGGTATTCTAGAATATGCATGTCCACGTAGTATATTGCCCAGTCACGTAGTATTTTGCCCAGTCACATAGTATAATGCTCCATGCAGTTATGGCCCCATAGATGTCCCATATAATGCTCCATGCGGTTCTTTATGGCCCCATAGATGCCCCATATAATGCTCCATGCAGTTATGGCCCCATAGATGCCCCATATAATGCTCCATGCAGTTCTTTATGGCCCCATAGATGCCCCATATAATCCTCCATGCAGTTATGGCCCCATAGATGCTCCATATAATGCTCCATGCAGTTATGGCCCCATAGATGCCCCATATAATGCTCCATGCAGTTATGGCCCCATAGATGCCCCATATAATGCTCCATGCAGTTATGGCCCCATAGATGCTCCATATAATGCTCCATGCAGTTATGGCCCCATAGATGCCCCATATAATGCTCCATGCAGTTCTTTATGGCCCCATAGAGGCCCCATATAATGCTCCATGCAGTTCTGGCCCCATAGATGGCTCATATAATGCTCCATGCATTTATAGCCCCATAGATGGCCCATATAATGCTCCATGCAGTTATGGCCCCATAGAAGCCCCATGTAATGCTCCATGCAGTTCTTTATGGCCCCATAGACGCTCCATACAGCATTGTGCCACATGTAATGCTACTGCTGAGGCAATAAAAACAAAATATCACATACTCACATACTCACCTCTCGTCGCTGCTCCTCAGCATCCTGTCTCTCCGCACTGACTGTTCAGGCAGAGGGAGGCGCCGTTATATACTGCGTGGGCTGTGCTATATACTATGTGCCCTGTGTTATATACTGCGTGGCCTGTGTTATATACTGCGTGGCTGCTATATACTGCATGGGCTGTGTTATATAGTAAGTGGGCTGTGTTATATATAGTGCGTGGCCTGTATTAACGCATCTGGTATTCTAGAATATGTATGTATGTATATAGCAGCCACATAGTATATAGCACAGGCCACGTACTATTTGTCTGCTATATACTACATGCCTCCTATATACTAAGTATATAACACTGCCCATGTAGTATATAGCACAGCCCCCGCAGTATATCACACAGCACACGTAGTATATAACACTGCCCATGTAGTATATAGCACAGCCCTGCAGTATATCACACACCTCACGTAGTATATAACACTGCCCATGTAGTATAGCACAGCCCCCGCAGTATATCACACAGCCCACGTAGTATATAACACTGCCCATGTAGTATATAGCACAGCCCCCGCAGTATGTCACACAGCCCACGTAGTATATAGCAGCCCCTGTTGTATATCACACAGCCCACGCAGTATTTAGCAGTGTGGGCACCATATCCCTGTCGCCTGTCGCTGATTGTTCGCGGCCGGCCACGTAGTATATAGCGTAGTATTCTAGAATATGTATGTAGTTTGCGCATGTGGAAGACCTCGTTTCTGAAACTCTATGACGTGTACCATTGCTACGACTGTTCCAAAAAGCCCATTTTTGATGTCTTTCAAAAGGCTGATGAGTTTCAGTCGAAATACGAGTGCAACTAAGTCCGGCCTGTGTTCAACTTTTGGCCAGGGTTCTAGATTTTCGGTAATTACCGGCCATTTAGGATTACAGGTCATTGTCACAAAAATGTCAGGTCTTCCAAACTTTGTTACTATTGCCATTGCATCTTGGTAACGCTGTTGAATGTTGCGGGGGCTACCTTCAAACGATGCCTGTATTAACGCATCTGGTATTCTAGAATATGTATGTATGTATATAGCAGCCACATAGTATATAGCACAGGCCACGTACTATTTGTCTGCTATATACTACATGCCTCCTATATACTAAGTATATAACACTGCCCATGTAGTATATAGCACAGCCCCCGCAGTATATCACACAGCACACGTAGTATATAACACTGCCCATGTAGTATATAGCACAGCCCTGCAGTATATCACACACCTCACGTAGTATATAACACTGCCCATGTAGTATAGCACAGCCCCCGCAGTATATCACACAGCCCACGTAGTATATAACACTGCCCATGTAGTATATAGCACAGCCCCCGCAGTATGTCACACAGCCCACGTAGTATATAGCAGCCCCTGTTGTATATCACACAGCCCACGCAGTATTTAGCAGTGTGGGCACCATATCCCTGTCGCCTGTCGCTGATTGTTCGCGGCCGGCCACGTAGTATATAGCGTAGTATTCTAGAATATGTATGTAGTTTGCGCATGTGGAAGACCTCGTTTCTGAAACTCTATGACGTGTACCATTGCTACGACTGTTCCAAAAAGCCCATTTTTGATGTCTTTCAAAAGGCTGATGAGTTTCAGTCGAAATACGAGTGCAACTAAGTCCGGCCTGTGTTCAACTTTTGGCCAGGGTTCTAGATTTTCGGTAATTACCGGCCATTTAGGATTACAGGTCATTGTCACAAAAATGTCAGGTCTTCCAAACTTTGTTACTATTGCCATTGCATCTTGGTAACGCTGTTGAATGTTGCGGGGGCTACCTTCAAACGATGACGGGAGGATTACTGTTTTTCCAATTGGAATTCCCTTTTCAATTGATTGTTTTTGCAAATGTTCTTGAAGAATGCAGTAGTCTTCAACTTTAAGTTGTTTTTGGTTCATTCTTATGAAATTTAGACGATTAGCTTCATTTTTAACATATGCGTCAACTAAGTACTGTGGTGTCAGTTTCCCACCGTTTAAAATAGGATTGAAGTAATTTCGGACAGACAGACGAAAACTGTAGTATTGCAGTTGTGTAATTCTTCTTGAAGTTCCTTGTTGGTTTAGGTTTTCATGCCACCCTTGTTCACCTCTTGGAAAGGATAGCGGATACAGAAGAGCATCAAGGTTGCTGTGCAAAATGCTAATTCGTTGTGTCTTAGGAACCAAAGGGTTGTTTTGGTCTGGCTTAAGATGGATCCCTTTGAAAAGATGGTTTGTTGTAAAGTCGAGGATTCTGTTTACGTTCTTGTTTAATGGCCATGACAATAGAAGGCATTTCAGTACCATTTTGTATAGCCCTCTGTTCCTCCTCAGCTTGAACGTCTTTTAGCATGCGATATGCGGCAGCAAATGGGCTTATTTTTTGTAAACGTACAACAATTTGGTTCATCAGTTCAGCATCACACTTTTCGTTTTCTTTTAGGTTCATCCTTTGTTCTGTAGCCTCATTTGTATCAATGATGTATAATTGTGCAAATTTTGGTGGTTGTCCTATTTCTGGGTGAAGTGTTCCAGTGCGGTGGTAGATCTGGCCGTGAATTTTAAAACAATACGGTCCAAATCCAGGGGGCGGTGCAATGTTGGCACCGAATGAAGCAAACGCATGAGAACTGTTGATGCTTCTGATATTTTCCATTAAATTTCTACTGTGTTGATGCATTCCTTTCATTAACTGCTCAAACAGATCTGAGTAGTGAGGTCTCGGTAGCATAACTTTTCCTTTTTGGCAGCATTGAGCAAACTGATTGTCAGATGGTTTTTCATCAATGAAATTCAGAGAGTCGCATTTAGAGCAAACTGCATTCATATTCCCACAGTAGTGTTCATGAATTGTACTTTCATTGTCTGTTACGTAATGTGCAAGTTGTTGAATATTGTCCTGGTCGTGCCTTAGTTGGTAGAGCATTCGTTTTTTATGAATTTGGCGATCATGTTGTTCCTGTTGTACAACAGTTTGTTGTGGTGTCTCCGGTTGGCGACGGTGTCTGTGAGATTCCACATCCTGGGCTTGTCTGGCGGCAGTTTATTGTGGTGTCTTCTGTTCCCGATGTTGTTGTTTTCTTGCTGCTGCTGCTGCTGCTGCTTTTCTGTCATCCTCATTGGCGTATTTTCGTTTATGACCCATTCTAAGATAGAAACACAGGGAGATGCCGCCCATACAGGGAGACGCATGCACGCACCCTACACAATGGCGGCACTTGACAGCAATGGAGGACAATGATGATTCCAGAATTTGCGGCAGACTGTGCCCATCGCTGATTGGTCGAGGCCGGCTGGCCTCGACCAATCAGCGACGCGGGATTTCCAGGACAGACAGACAATTAAACCCTTAGACAATTATATATATAGATAATACAATTTATGAAGTCAGAAAGGTAGTCACAAAAATACATCTGTGATTTCTCTGAGTCCATTTGGAGTAAGGTGTTTAGTTTATTAACCCCTTCATGACCTTGGGATTTTCCGTTTTTCCGTGTTCGTTTTTCACTCCCCTCCTTCCCAGAGCCATAACTTTTTTATTTTTCCGTCAATTTGGCCATGTGAAGGCATATTTTTTGTGGGACAAGTTGTACTTTTGAATGAAATCATTGCTTTTACCATGTTGTGTACTAGAAAATGGGAAAAAAATTCCAAGTGCGGTGAAATTACAAAAAAAGTGCAGTCCCACACTTTTTTTTTGTTTGGCTTTTTTTGCTAGGTTCACTAAATGCTAAAACTGACCTGCCATTATGATTCTCCAGGTCATTACGAGTTCATAGACACCTAACATAACTAGGTAAACTTTGCTAAAAAAAAAAAGAAATTGCGCCATTTTCCGATACTCATGGCGTCTCCATTTTTCATGATCTGGGGTCGGTTAAGGGCTTATTTTTTATGTGCCAAGCCGGTGTTTTTAATGATACCATTTTGGTGCAGATACGTTCTTTTGATCCGTTATTGCATTTTAGTGCAATGTTGCGGCGACCAAAAAAACGTAATTCTGGCGTTTTGAATTTTTTTCCCGTTACGCTGTTTAGCGATCAGGTTAATGCTTTTTTTATTGATAGATCAGGCGATTCTGAACGCGGCAATACCAAATACGTGTAGGTTTATTTTTTTATTGATTTATTTTGAATGGGGCGAAAGGGTGGTGATTTAAACTTTTATATTTTTTTTACTTTTTTTTTTAACTTTTGCCATGCTTCAATAGCCTCCATGGGAGGCTAGAAGCAGGCACAACATGATCGGTTCTGCTACATAGCAGCGATCTGATGTTCGCTGCTATGTAGCAGAAATGCAGGTGTGCTGTGAGCACCGACCACAGGGGGGCGCTCACAGCTAGCCAGGATCAGTAACCATAGAGGTCTCAGGGACCTCTATGGTTACTATCCTGAAGCATCGCCGACCTCCGATCATGTGATGGGGGTCGGCGATGCACTCATTTCCGGCCGCTCAGCCGGAAGCGCCAGTTAAATGCCGCTGTCTGCGTTTGACAGCGGCATTTAACTAATTGACTAATCGTTAATTCCACCCGCCGCTATTGCGGGCACATGTCAGCTGTTCAAAACAGCTGACATGTCCCGGCTTTGATGCGGGCTCACCGCGGAGCCCTGCATCAAAGCAGGGGATCTGACCTCGGACGTACTATCCCGTCCGAGGTCAGAAAGGGGTTAATCCAAAAGATTTCTTTCCGATGTAGTTGTCCAATGCGATTCTGAGCCTGTGGGGGAATCTCCTCTGTGGGGAATATTTTCCGCTGTTTGTCATCTTTATTGTGTTTGATGGTGCAGTGGCGTGAAAGCCCATGTTTGAGAAAACCCTATTGGATCTTGGAACGGTGTGAGCTCAGCCTTTTGTGGGGGGTTGGGTCGTCCTCCCCACATATACATTCTGACATTAGCACATAATCACATAGATGACAGAACTGGTGGAACATGACATGGGACTTTTCATAGGGAAAATTTCACCTGTAGAAAAAAGGGTGAATTCAGAGAGACCATGGCAGATCGCATGACAACATAAACAATTTGTCAGATCGCATGTAATGACTTTATTCAGAAGACGCCACTTTTAGTGAATTCAGAGAGACCAGGGCAGATCATGAGTTGCCCACCAGGGCAATGGGGATACTTGGTACCTGGTCTGGTCTCAATTAAAGGGGATGTTACTGTGGCTGCGACCCGGTCTGTGCCCCGGGGCGCCTAATTAAAAGGGGGAAAGGTCTTTTAAGGGATTAAGGGATTTAATAAAGTTTGTATTCGTGACACCACCTGTGGTTCTCAGTCAGCGGGGACCGACGCTGCTAAAAGGGGTCCTCTGGGGTGATGTTACAGCAGCATAGATGGTGACACTTCTCACAGGTGAAGCGGGGTCCCCACTGTAGTGAGCAAGGATGGTGGATTGCCGGTAAATAAACGGAGGACACAGGTTTGCAGTCTTTACCTGGTTTACTGTTGTTGTAGTCAGCCTCAGTCCAGGGTATCGGCAACAGGTGTAGATAGAGTCCAGGCAGCCTGAAGACAGGTGGAGACCCCCTTCGCAGGTCAGGTTGGGAGCTTTTCACTTTGTGCTGACTGTTAGTCCCTTGCTGCCTCTAGAGTCCTGGCAAGGTCCTCGTTCTCTCCTGTCCTGGAACAGTACCTGCACTGTAGACAACTTGAGCCGTTTCTCTGGGGTCTCTTTATACGGTGACTCCGGGCTCTGAAATGCTGCTGAACCTCGGGTTTTGTGTGGGCAGGTTACCTTCAGCTCTCTGCCCTCCGGTTCTGCTGTGTGACTTGCAGTTCCACACAGCCTCAGGCTCCTGGTGCCCGGTTACTGCGCTCAGCTTTTAGGGGCCCAATTGTAGCCTCCTCAAGCTCCTCAGTTCCTCTTTGCCCCTTCCCTGTCTCTTGTCTCAACCAGACTGTCTAACTCTTCCTCCAGACCAGGATGTCTATTGATGGAAACTCCCCTAAAACCGGGTTTTGAGCTCCCCCTTCTGGCATGGAGTCAGAATATGTTGCATGTAAGATTACCTGCCAAAGGGATCCCTCCTGTCTCCAGGCATGGCATTACCCTCCCCAAGAGGAAGGCAACACCCACTGTGGTACCCGAACTCCTCCGGTGCCACAATCACATGACAACATAGACAATTTTTCAGATCGCATTTAATGACTTTATTAGGAAAACTCGCCACTTTTAGTAAATCTTCCATCTTCTTTTTTATCTTTCTTAGTGCTAGGACATTTTTAATGATGAGCTCTATTCGAAATGCCAAAAATGGATTGCTAGGTAATGTTTTCCCCACTCCAGCTGTCTGACATGCTCATAATTTTCCTGCAGAGTATGTGAGAAACTCAATATATCATCCAGGTAAACTACCGCAAATCAACCCACCAGTGAGAAAAAAATATAATTAATTACATTTTCAATGACTGACGAAGCATTGGTTACCCCGAATGTCAGCATCAAATGTTCAATCTGCCCCTCAGGTGTATTGAATGTGGTCTTCCATTTGTCAACATGGCGTATACGTATAAGGTTATATGCCCCTCTTATGTTAAGTTTGTAAATAATTTTTCTCCAGATAATTGGCTAAAAAGGTCAGATATAAGGGGTAAAGGATAGGGAAGAGGAGTCTGTGATTTTATTAATATCTCTGAAGTCCAAGCATGGACGCAGCCCTCCATCAAATAAACAAAAACCCCACAGCGACTGGAGAGGTGCATGGCCGTATATGACCCTAAGGCTGAGGTCCCACTTGCGAGAAACTCGCAGAAGTCTCGCACCTCAATACCTGGCACAGCAGCCGGCACTTGGGACCGGAGTATGCGGCTGCATGTATTTCTATGTAGCTGAATGCTCCAGTCCGAGTGCCGGGTATTGAGGTGCGAGACTAGTTCGAGTTACTCACAAGTGTGACCCAGGCCTTAGCCGGACACTGAAAGTGAGTAAATAAATGAGATTTCAGCATTTTAGCTCCTGGTATGGAGTTGATAGCACAATCATATGCCGCCATATACTAGACGTCCGGTAACTGGTAATACTGGTACAACCCTGGACACTGGTAACCGGCAAGTGTCCAGGGTTGCAGAGCGGCATTGGAAGAAAACACATCTGCAAGACGACTTCACTGCATTCAAACAGGTAACACTCGCTTTTAAATCTGCTCTCACCTCTGCTAAACAGGCCTACTTCACAGCCCTCATATCTTCTCTACCCTACAACCCCAAACAGTTATTCAAAACCTTTATCTCCCTCCTCCGCTCGTCACTGCCTCCTCCAACCTCCCTCATCTCTGCTGAGGACTTTGCCACACACTTTAAAAATAAAATCGACCAAACAAGGCAAATCTTCATTGTTCAAGCACCACAACTGCCGTGTATACCAGACCAATGCCCAAACCCCATAACCTCCGTATCCAACATCAGTGAAGGGGGGCTTAATTGTCTCCTCTCCAAATCGCACCTCACCACCGATGCACTCGACCCCATTCATTCCCACCTCCTCCCCAACCTCACCACCACTCTTATCCCATCCCTACCCCACCTCTTCAACCTATCACTAACTTCTGGCACCTTACCTTCTGCTTTCAAAGATGCCACAATCATGCCTATCCTTGAAAAGCAAACCCTCCATCCATCAGCTATGTCTAGCTATCACCCAATATCGCTGCTCCCATTCGCTTCCAAACTCCTGGAGCAGCACGTCCACACTGAACTTTCCTCCCACGTCTCATCTAACTTGCTCTTTAACAATCTACAATCTGGTTTCCGCCCCCATCACTCAACAGAGATGGCCCTAACCAAAATCACTAACGACCTACTTACAGCCAAAGCTAATGGACAATACTCTGTACTCCTTCCTCTAGACCTGTCCTCTGCTTTCAACACAGTTGACCACTGCCTCCTACTACAGATCCTGTCCTCCTTTGGCATCAAAGACCTCACCCTATCCTGGATCTCCTCATACCTTTCCAACCGCACATTCAGTATCTCCCACTCCCACACTACCTCCTCATCCCACCCTCTCTCTGTTGGAGTCCCCCAAGGCTCTGTTCTAGAACCCCTACTCTTCTCAATCTATACACTTGGCCTGGACAACTCATAAAGTCTCATGGATTCCTGTACCACCTTTATGCTGATGACACTCAGATCTATCTTTCTGACCCAGACATCACCTCTCTGCTGTCCAGAATCCCGGAGTGTCTATCAGCCTTAGCGCTCATTTCCACAAGCGAGTCACACATCCGTATCTCGCATGTGGAAACCACGCTCTGGCGCCGGCACTCAGGAGCGGAGCTGTGCAGCTCCATGTGTTCCTATGCGGCCGCACGCTCCGCTCCTGAGTGCCGGCTCCACAGCTTGGTTTCCACATGCGAGATACGGACGTGTGACTTGCATGTGGAAATGAGCCCTTATCCTCCTTCTTCTCCTCTCACTTCCTCAAACTCAATATGATCAAATCTGAACTCATCATTTTTCCTCCATCTCATGGATCTTCCTTACCTGACCTATGTATCGCAATTAACGACATCACGCTTCCCCCCATACCGGAAGTCCGCTGCCTTGGAGTAGCCCTTGACTCTGCCCTGTCCTTCAAACTGCACATCCAAGCTCTTTCCACCTCCTGTAACCTCCAGCTCAAAAATAAGTCCAGAATCCGTCCTCTCCTCAACCGTCAATCTACTAAAATGCTTGTGTGTGCCCTCATCATCTCCCACCTTGACTACTGCAACATCCTAAACTGTGGCCTCCCTGCTTACCCCTTTGCGCTTCTCCAGTTCATCCTTAACTCTGCTGCCTGACTAATTCTTCTCTCTCCTCGCTACTCCTCCGCTTCTCCCCTCTGCAAATCTCTTCATTAGCTCCGATTCCCTCAGCGTATCCAGTTCAAATTACTAATACAGACCTACAAAGCCATCCATAACCTGTCTCATCCATATATCTCTAAACTAATCTCCCGATATCTTCCCTCATATAATCTCCGGTCCTCCCAAGACCTCCTTCTCTCCTCCACACTTATTCGCTCCTCACCCAACCGCCTCCAAGACTTCTCCCGAATATCCCCCATCCTCTGGAACTCTCTGCCCCAACACGTCCGACTATCAACCAAATTTGGATCCTTCAGACAGAACCTGAAAACCCACCTCTTCAGGAAAGCCTACAGCCTGCACTGACCCCGCTGCCTCCTCACTAATACCGGAGCTACCGCCTCACCAACACCGGAGCTCCTGCAACCCTCAACCTACTGTCTCCTTCCCCATAATCCTGTAGAATGTAAGCCCCCAAGGGCAGGGTCCTCGCCCCTCTGTATCAGTCTGTCATTATTAGTTTACTGTAAATGATATCTGTAATTTGTATGTAACCCCTTCTCATGTACAGCACCATGGAATCAATGGTGTAAGAGAAATAAATGATAATAATAATCCCCTCATGTGTGGGGTCTATTTGTCTCCAGAGAAATCACACGTTACATTCCACACAGAACATTGTGTAGAAAAGGCGGCGCGAGGTGATTGTGCCAGTAGTGAGGGCGAATAATGGCGGGAATGTCACTGACTGAGGAGAAGTCTCCATGTAGCGTCTTCACTGCGGATCACGTGGCCCCTGACTCCTCCCCCTGTGACCTCATCACAGGTCCTGTGCGCACAGAGCAGCCATATCTGTGGAGTGCGGCTCTGCAGGTGGAGGTATGTGGAGATTCCCCAGTACTGAGCGCAGCCGGGGACATTAACCCCTTCTGCACGGAGGAGACTCTTTTGGGGTTGTTGTTGCCCCTTTATAAGAACCATAACGTTGTTGTTCTGTTTCCTGTAATAGATACATACGAGCCAACTATGGAGGACAGGAAGTGAGGAGCGGAGTGTTCTCCTAGTACAGGGCCCCTTTCTTGGCCCCACACAGTGTAATGCCCCCATTATGCCCTGTAAGCAGGTTCTGCCCCACACCCAGCTGCCTCGGGCACTTTACCAGGAGCTGGTACCTCAGATTCTTCCCCGCACCCCTTTCCTTTGTTGGCGCCAAATCTGTTCTGCCTTTGGGGCTCCGGCCTTTATAATATCAGTAACTGCGCCATCAAGGTCTCCTGACCAGGTGCACCCTCTAGACTCTTCCCTCCGGAAACCCTCCCTCTTCCCATTGGTGTCACATGGTTCCGTCTGGGCGGCAGATAGCAGTCTGTACAAATGCAGCACAGCCCGGAGGAGTCTTTTTTATGACTCTCCTTTTTACACCCCTTATGTAATATATATGATGGCGCTCACACAGTATAATGTTCCTACAGTACTGGCATCTCTCGTAAATAAGGTATTTTCACACTACCGCCATACCCCCACACAGTATAATGTTCCTACACTACCGCCATACCCCCCCACACAGTATAATGTTCTCATAGTACCGCCATACCACCACACAGTATAATGTTCCTACAATACCGCCATACCCCCACACAGTATAATGTTCTCATAGTACCGCCATACCCCCCCACAGTATAATGTTCTCATAGTACCGCCATCCCCCCACATACAGTATAATGTTCTCATAGTAGCGCCATACCCCCACACAGTATAATGTTCTCATAGTACCGCCATACCCCCACACACAGTATAATGTTCTCATAGTACCGCCATACCTCCACACACAGTATAATGTTCTCATAGTACCGCCATACCCCCACACACAGTATAATGTTCTCATAGTACCGCCATACCCCTACACACAGTATAATGTTCTCATAGTACCGCCATACCCCCACATACAGTATAATGTTCTCATAGTACCGCCATACCCCCACACAGTATAATGTTCCCACAGTACCGCCATACCCCCACACACAGTATAATGTTCTCGTAGTACCGCCATACCCCCACACACTGTATAATGTTCCTACAGTACCGCCATACCCCCACACAGTATAATGTTCTCCTAGTACCGCCATACCCCCACACAGTATAATGTTCCTACAGTACCGCCATACCCCCACACAGTATAATGTTTCCACAGTACCGCCATACCCGCACACAGTATAATGTTCTCATAGTACCGCCATACCCCCACACACAGTATAATGTTCTCACAGTACCGCCATACCCCCCACACACAGTATAATCTTCTCACAGTACCGCCATACCCCAACCACAGAATAATGTTCTCATAGTACCGTCAAACCCCCACACACAGTATAATGTTCTCATAGTACCGCCATACCCCCACACACAGTATAATGTTCTCATAGTACCGCCATACCCCCACACACAGTATAATGTTCTCATAGTACCGCCATACCCCCCCACAGAATAATGTTCTCATAGTACCGTCATACCCCCACACACAGTATAATGTTCTCATAGTACCGCCATACCCCCCACACAGTATAATCTCATGGTACCGCCATACCCCCCACACAGTATAATATTCCTACAGTACCTCCATCCCACCACACACAGAATAATTTTCTCATAGTACCGCCATACCACCACACACAGTATAATGTTCTCACAGTACCGCCATACCCCCACACACAGTATAATGTTCCTACAGTACCTCCATCGCACCACACACAGTATAATTTTCTCATAGTATCGCCATACCCACCACACACAGTATAATATAGCTACACTACCACCATACCCCCACACACAGTATAGTCTTCTCATAGTACCGCCATATCCCCACACACAGTATAATGTTCCTACAGTACCGCCATACCCCCACACACAGTATAATTTTCTCATAGTACCGCCATACCCCCACACACAGTATAATGTTCTCACAGTACCGCCATACCCCCACACACAGTATAATGTTCCTACAGTACCGCCATACCCCCACACACAGTATAATGTTCCTACAGTACCTCCATTGCACCACACAGTACAATTTTCTCATAGTACCGCCATACCCCCGAACACAGTATAATGTTCCTACAGTACCTCCATTGCACCACACACAGTATAATTTTCTCATAGTACCGCCATACCCCCACACACAGTATAATGTTCTCAGTACCGCCATACCCCCACACACAGTATAAAGATCCCACAGTACCATCATCCCACCACACAAAGGTTTTTCTTCCCACAATAGTGGCTAACCACAGACACAGGATAATGTTTCTGAGATGCCCACCAGGGCAGCGGGATACTCAGCACCAGGTCCGGTGGCTGTTAAAGGGGATGTCACGGTGGCTGTGACCCGGTCTGTTGCCCTGGGACTCACTCTAAAAGGGGAACCTGTTTTAAAGGGGAATTGTGATAAAGTCTGTCGTGACGCCACTTGTGGTTTTCGGTCAGGGTGACCGACGCTGCTTTAAAGGGGTCCTCTGGGGGATGTTGTTGCAGCAATGATGGTGACGCTTCCCACAGGTGAAGCGGGGTCCACAGGGCTCCCAAGGTGTGTGGCAAAAATGGTGTATGCCGACGAATAAGTGGAGGACACAAGTTGTAAAGTCTTTACCTGGTTTACTGCTATTAGCAGGCCACAGTCCAGGATACCAGGCACGGGTGGTGGTGTGGTGCAGCCGGCTTGGAGGCAAAGGTGATCCCTCTCCCAGGTGAGGTCCATAAGCCTTTCCTACTTGCGCTAAGATGGCGAGGTCCCTTGTAGCTTACTTGTTGCTGGCAAGGAATCCTCTCTCTCCTGTCCTGGGACAGATGCCTGCACGGTAGGCAGTTTGATCCATTTTATAGGGTCTTTACCACGACCCGGGCTCTTAGAGTACTGCTGTACCTCATGCTTGGTGCGGGCAATTAAGGTGTAGTCTAGTGCCCTCTGGTTCTGCTTCGTGTCTTAGAGTCCCACAAAAGCCTTGGGCTCCTGGTACCCCGTTTCTGTGCTTTGGCTCTGAGGGTACCCGGTCACAGTTCCCCTCTGAGCCCTGTTCCTCTCCTGCGCTCCTTTCCTCAATGCTCCACTGCATGCAACAACCTTTCAGGTTCTCTCTCTTCCCTGGAGCCGCAGCACAATCCTGGCTGCCAGCTCCAATATCTGCTGTCTCAGACTTTCTTCTTCTGTGTCTCTCTCAGACTGCCTAACTCCTCCTCCAGTCCAGGATACATATCCATATTTGAGGGAAGCCCCCCTGAATCCGGGTCCTGAGCTCCCCCTCCTGCCTGGATTCAGAATGTGTTGAATGCGTGTACTTACCTGGTAAAGAGAATCATCCTTGCCTCCACACATGACATCGCCCTCCCCGAAAGGAAGGCAACATCACTGCAACAACCTGTTACCTGGGGTGTTGCATTTCCACAGGACTGGCACCCCCCTCACACACAGTGTGTCCCCACAGTACTGCCATCCCCCCACTTTCTAATGTTCCCACAGTACTGCCCCCTACATGCACAATATGGTACCATCCACCTCACTGACTACCTCCGACTACCGACAATAAATAAATTCTCACTTATCCTCATTCTTGGTGCAAATACTAATGAACCCAGGATCTATGAGATATTTACCATACGATAGTTGGATAGGCAGGAGTGTATCATCCATAAAGGTAGCCCACTCGGTTGCTATGATGCCTATGAATTGACAGGGCTCGGTGGGGTGTGATATTGGTCATCCTCTCCTTCCCATCATCACAATTTCATTGATATCCACACTCCCATGACAGTGATACCGCTGAATAGATTAGTGAATCAGGGAGTGGAAAGCTCCTGATCCACCATTCAGCCTTCGCTTCTGAGTCTGAGACTCCGTGCACTGCAGACACAATGACGTCACTACATCACACCTGTAGTACGGAGCCTCAGTACTCACACCGCACAGACCAGAGCAGCGCACCTCAGGAACCGGGTTGGCTGAATAGTGTATGGTTTTTTTTCAAATATCAGGAATTATGGGGGCATCATATTAAGAGAAGAGCTGTTGGGACTCTCATACTGAATGTGTGGCTGGTAGGGGCCATTATACTGGAGTTGTGGTGGACTGTAAATGCCTCCATACTGAGTGGGGTTTTTATTTTGTGTAGCAGGTTGTGGTGGCCATAATTAGAGATGAGCGAATATGTTCAGAAAACGATCGGCAAACATAAATTTGGCACAAATATGGTACATTCGGATTCATGATCGGTAACACGAGCATTTTTCTTGAGATCGGAAAAAGTCGGTAACATTCAGTAAAAGATATAATAGAAGCCGGCAATACATGTGACACGTTTAGTAAAATCACAGCCACCAATGTGGGAGACAGGGGTTCAACTCCTGGCTCTGCCCTGTTGGACATAATATACCAGTAGTGGTCCATAACACTATGGTGCCTACCTCAATAAACATGAGAGTGTCACGAGCAAAGAGAGTCATGCCGCCTCAGACGTCGCCTGGATTAACAAGGTCCGCGTCAGATGTCGAGGAACCAGGACAATCTGATGATAAATGGCTACTGGACCCAACCATACATGGACAAGGAAGAGGGAATGGTAGCCAGTGAAGAGATTTGCAGAGGAGTAGCGAGGACAGAGATGAATTACTCAGGCAGCAGAGCTAATAATGGACTGCAGATGTGCAAGGGTTTTAGCAGGGAGGCCACAGAAAAGGATGTTACAGTAGTCGAAGCGGAAGATCGTCACACATCCTGCATCCCATAGTCCTGTACCCATATTCCCATCACACATCATCCATCCCATAGTCCAGTGCCCATATATCCATCACACATCATCCCATAGTCCAGTGCCCATATAACCATCATACACATCCTCCATCCCATAGTCCAGTGCCCATATACCCATCATACATCCTCCATCCCATAGTCTAGTGCCCATATACCCATCATACATATCCTCCATCCCATGGTACTGTGCCCATATACCCATCATACATATCCTCCATCCCATAGTCCAGTGCCCATATACCCATCATACATATCCTCCATCCCATAGTACTGTGCCCATATACCCATCATACACATACTCCATCCCATAGTCCAGTGCCCATATAACCATCATACACATCCTCCATCCCATAGTCCAGTGCCCATATACCCATCATACATCCTCCATCCCACAGTCCAGTGCCCATATACCCATCATACACATCCTCCATCCCATAGTCCAGTGCCCATATACCCATGACATATCCTCCATCCCATAGTCCCGTGCCCATATACCCATGACATATCCTCCATCCCATAGTCCCGTGCCCATACACCCATCACACATCCTCCATCCCATAGTCCCGTGCCCATACACCCATCACACATCCTCCATCCCATAGTCCTGTGCCCATATACCCATCACACATCCTCCATCCCATAGTCCTGTGCCCATATACCCATCACACATCCTCCGTCCCGTGCCCATATACCCATCACACATCCTCCATCCCATAGTCCCGAGCTGGATGGCGCTGAGCAGGGAGTTCCTGGAGATGTGCTGTTATGTAACCTGGCAGTGCGGCTCTGTGTGCGGCCGCTGATGATGCGATTTTCTACGCCGGTAACAATAGAGCGCGGCAGTAATAGAGGAGGGGGATTCATTTCTGTCATGTGCTCTCTGCTCCTTTCTGGGGGGCAGACAATGGCTGGAGCTTATGTTCCCAGGGATGCGAGATTTCTCCCACCCGGTCAGTGTCTGCTGAGGTGTTGTGGAGTGGGAAATCTGCTGCTCATAGCAACCATTGTGTAGTGACTCTGCTTTCCATATAGTGAAAGATATTTCTTGTTGGTGAAACTATGATGTTTTTCACTTTAACCCTTTGTTAAACCCCTCTGATCAGTGCGATCATCCAACATACAAGCCTCTGATGGCTCCGGTGATGCCCTGTACTACTGTAGTGCCGTGTATCATCACTGCTTTCAGTGTAATACTAGCGGCCCCATACACAGGAGATAAGAGTTGGCTGAACGGCCATTTGGCAGACGGCCATCTCTCCCGACTCCCCCATACACACAAATATTCCAGCTTTCCTGGGGTCTGTATGAGAGAGTCGCCTCCAGACTCCTCTAGCTGAGGATTATCTACAGGAAGAACAAACGGATTATCCTCTGAAATTCAGGATGTCAGATCCTTCTCTCCCCTGACATCATCTGTCGGGAGGCCCCCCGAATACATTAGGCTGGTTTCACATTTGCATTTTTTGCCGCTGCATTTTAGCGCAAAAAAACGCATGCGTTTTTTTCCCTATATTTAACATTAAAAACGCATGCGTTTTTTTGTATGCGTTTTGCCGCGTTTGACGACGCATGCGTCTTTTCTATGCTTGCGTTTTGTTGCAGAAATGCAACATGTAGTAATTTCTAGAGGTGTTTTTTTGCCGCAAAAAACGTATTGCTGTCTATGTAAACGCATGCGTTTTTAAGCACATGCGTTTGGCTGCGTTTTAAACGCATGCGTTTCAATAGAAAAAAACAAGAATACACACTGATAAGCCACCCCCCACCATCAAGGTGATAAAGGGATCCAAATCCTAACCCTACCCCTAACCCTAACCCTAGGGATCCTAACCCTACCCCTAACCCTACACCTAACCCTACCCCTAACCCCAACCCTAGCTTTTTCTATTTATAGTGGGTTTTCTAGATGATTTTGATGATTGGCAGCTGTCACACACTTCTCAGCATGCGTTTCAAAAACGCAAACGCAGGAAAAAACACATGTAAACGCTTCAAAATGCCGCTTTTTTTAACGCATGAGAAAATGCATGCGTCTAAAAAACACAGCGTTTGCACGTGTTTGCATGCGTTTTTTTCACCACCTGCTTCTGCATTTTAAACGCTGCGTTTTTAAATGCAAATGTGAAACTAGCCTTATATAGTCGCCCAAAACCCCGAAATCAGTGCTTTCATGGAACTTTAGTCTAATGTGTATAGGGGCGGTAAAAGGTAACTTATTGGATGCTGCCTCTGGCCCGGCCTAATAGACCTTCATACATTGCAGCCCAGACACCATTATTAGGCATGTAGGTATCGTAATAACTAGGCCGCCCCATACTATCGAGTACTTGGAGGCGGGAGGCATTCAGCCCAACTCTGTCAGACCTGAGATCTAACGTGATAGAAGATTACAGTGCGGGGAAGAAGGGAAACCTTCATATAGACGGCCGGTGGTGATGGAGTCAGTGACCGACTCTGGACTAATATGTTTCTAGAGCCATAGTAGAAGATGAAGATGTCGTCCTCACCATGAAGTAGTTATTTCTCCTGTCACGTGTAATGAATATCTCCTGCAGTATTGCTAATGCCGATTCCAGTGTCGGTAAATGAGACGAGAATTAGCGTTATGGAAGATGAGTCTATGAGAAACGTATTCAGCTGCCGACTCCGAGGAAGAAACTGCTTGTTGTCTGTGGCCTAAATATATAGGATTTATTAGTGGATGTAAAGAAGGAAACTAAATACTGTAAAATAATAAATCTCCTCATATGTTTCCCTTATTATCTCCAGTAATTGTATTATTACACAGGATTCTTATGATGTTACATCGGCTCATCTTCTCATTCAGGTCTCTACAATATCGGATCCTCTCAGTGAAGATCTTCTACAAAAGAACATTTTCCTGTTTTACCCATCACAGATGGATATGGACAGAGACAAGATGGCGGAGAGGATATTACACCTCACCCTAGAGATCCTCTTCCAGCTTACTGGAGAGGTGAGAGATTCTGATGACGTCACATTACATCATTCTTATCTATGGCAATAACAGATGGACAGAACTGGAGAGGTGAGGACTCTGGAAATGTCTGTAGTGAGATTTATTAATGTGTCTCTCCATTACCAGGATTACACAGTGGTGAAGAAGACCTCTAGTGATCGCTGTCAGGACCCTGTGTCTCAGGGATGGGAAAGACCCCTGAACCCAATCACGGGACCTCCACCTCACCCCCTGATCCATGAGGACATCAATGACCAGAAGATCCTAGAACTCATCTACATGATGATTGAGCTGCTGACTGGAGAGGTGACACTGCTGGGAATGCTGGGACATTATACAGTAACACTATGAAGGGATCGGGGGATGACGGTATCATTGTATGTGTCAGGTTCCTATAAGGTGTCAGGATGTCGCTGTCTATTTCTCCATGGAGGAGTGGGAGTATTTAGAAGGACACAGAGATCTGTACAAGAACGTCATAATGGAGGTTCCCCAGCCCCTCACATCTCCAGGTAATAGACAGGACTAAATACACACGGCCTATAATTATCTGTATGTAAAGAAGGAATTCAGTCCCTGTATGTGTTTCCTCCAGATCTACCCAGTAAGAGGACAACACCAGAGAGATGTCCCCGTCCTCTTCTTCAACAAGACTGCAAGCAAGAAGATCCCGATGCTCCTCAGGACCATCAGGTAGATGGAGAGAAGGTGTCAGGAGATCTCCTCTATGATGTGTAGACGCCGGTGAAGGTCTTGTGCTCAGTCTTGTTTTATCCACCAGTATTATATGTTTTATACTTGTGTAATGAGAGCGGTGGAGATGGCAGGATTAGAGCTGATCATAGATGTGACTTCTCCATCTGTCGATGACTTTTGCAATATTTGTTTCAGGGTGAAGATCTGACCCATATTAATACTACAGAGACATATGTGAGAGATGATGAGTGGTGTAAAGAGGAGATTCTCACATATGACTACCCAGGTGAGTAGTAACCACTAAATGCAGAGAAGTCACAGATTCTTCTCAGTCACTGGCTGTGGCTGCTTGACATTGGTATTGTCGACTACCGTGAATAAGTGCGTCCCCAGAGATCACCGACCCCTCCACCTTCCAAATCCCAAATAACGACATGAGTCTCAAGTTGGATATAATTGGCCACAGTGGCCTTTATTATAAACAAACACAACATATAACCGTAACATGAACTGGGAAGGGGTCCTTGAAGCTAAAAGTCTGGTGTTAACCACAATATAAACAAGTGGACAAGAGACCAACCGTAGATTACTCTCAGCCGTTACCCCACAGGCTCGAGACCACCACAATACCCCGAAGGGTTACCATTGTCCACTTCCAACTTAGGAATCTGGCCCACCATTACCAAGATTCCCCCAAATCACCAGACCCGCAACCAAACTTATACCAACTGGAGAATCCATATCCCGACGGACCCCCAGACCAATTTAGCACCAACTCCAAGGACCCCTCCCCCCGCCTACAGCCACTATGACCCAAAAACAGCAAACCAGCTAAACAATTATCAAACACACAAACATAAAGGGCGGGTGGGCGGTATCTGCTCACAGGTCCTCAGAGCGGGAAGTGATCGGCTCCTCCCCCCACTCACCCCATACCCTCTCTGACCAGAATCAACCCACCCCTAGGAGCAAACCCCACGCCCCCTTCTTCCTGCTCCAAACCCCCTGTCATGGCGGCTCCCACGTACGCCGCCCGGGGGAGGGGGTGGGGCGGCTCGCTCCAGCCTGGTCTTGACATTGGTATTGTCGACTACCATGAATAAGTGCGTCCCCAGGGGTCTCCGACCCCTCCACCTTCCAAATCTTGAGTAATGACATGAGTCTCAAGTTGGATATAATTGGCCCCAGCGGCCTTTATTATAAACAAGCACAACATATAACCGTTACATGAACTTTGAAGGGGTCCTTGAAGCTAAAAGTCTGGTGTTAACCATAATATAAACAAGTGGACAAGAGACCAACCGTAGATTACTCTCAGCCGTTACCCCACAGGCTCGAGAGCACCAAAATACCCTGAAGGGTTACCATTGTCCACTTCCAACTTAGGAATCTGGCCCACCATTACCAAGATTCCCCCAAATCACCAGACCCACAACCAAACTTATACCAACTGGAGAATCCGTATCCCGACGGACCCCCGAAAACGCTCCCACTGGAAACGAGACAGAGAATCGGCGATGCAATTATTAACACCAGGCACATGTGATGCCGTGAAATAAGCATTCAAGGATAAACAAGACAAAACCAACTGCCGAAGAACTCTAATCACAGGGGGTGAAGATGTCGTCAAACTGTTAATGGCACACACGACCTCCGTATTATCGCAGTTAAAACGAACCCTTTTATTTCGAAAATTGTCACCCCAAAGCTGCACTGCCACCAAAATTGGAAAAATCTCCAACAAGGTAATGTTCCGTACCAACCCTGCCTCAAACCAGGCTTCCGGCCATCTAGCAGCACACCAACAGCCCCCGAAAAAGGCCCCAAATCCAACACCGCCTGACGCGTCGGTAAACAAATCTAAATCAGCGTTACCCACTGCTTCCTCCATCAACAAAGAATGCCCGTTATAACAGGACAAAAAACGGTCCCAAACCTCCAAGTCGGCCTTGTGTTCAGCAGACAAACGAACAAAATGATGTGGGGCGGTAATCCCGGCCGTAGCACTAGCCAATCTACGTGAAAAAATCCTCCCCATTGGGATAATTTGGCACGCAAAATTCAATTTCCCCATGAGCGTCTGCACTTCCCGCAGCGGCAGCTTTTTCAAACGTCTAGCTCGGGCCACCTCATCTCTCAAGCCCATCACCTTGTCAACCGGCAACCTAAACTCCCACTGCACGGAATCGATGACAATACCCAAAAAGGACAGACTCGTGCACGGACCTTCGGTCTTGCCCGGTGCCAGCGGGAAACCAAAACGCTCGGCAACCCAAACAACCGTCCTCAATAAGACCTCACAATATTGAGACTGATCGGGGCCTATGCACAAGAAATCGTCCAGATAATGGATCACCGAATCCAAACAGGACACATCCCGCACTGCCCACTCCAAAAAAGAACTGAAGGCCTCAAAATAAGCGCATGACAGCGAACAGCCCATCGGCAAACATAGGTCAACATAAAACCCGCCGTCCCAATAACAGCCTAACAACCTCACGCTATCGGGGTGAACCGGCAATAAACGAAAGGCCGACTCAATATCAGTCTTAGCTAACAACGCCCCCTACCGCAACTGCGCACCCACCTGGCTGCCTCATCAAACGACGTGTAAACCACCAAACAAAGTTCTGGATCAATCCCGTCATTCACAGACCGCCCTTTTGGGTATGACAGATGCTGGATGAGCCTAAATTTATTAGGCTCCTTCTTGGGAACCACACCCAAAGGCGACACCACCAAGTCGTCGACAGGAGCACGAGAAAAGGTCCAGGCATCCGACCTAAAGCAACCTCTTTGCTTAACTTTTTCGACACGACCGATGCATGCAACTCAGCCGATCTAAGTTCTTCAAACTCGGCGGTACCACAAAAGCTGGAGCAGGTATGCAAAAACCAATGCTAAAACTGGCCCGGAGCAACTCCGCCCTCTCCCTATCGGGGAACCTATTTAGATAGGGGGCCCATCGCGTCCAACCTCACCGGCGTCACCCCCTTTGGAATTACCCTCTGGCTTCCCTTTCTTCTTAAAACATTTTGAAGCTCTGTGGGAAGCGCCGTTGCAGTGCGAGCATAAATGCTTGAACTTACAAGTCGCTCCGAACTTACACTGGCCCTCGTTGAACTGCCAACACACGCCGTGCTTCTGACTGCTGGATTGTCCCGATTGACCCCTGGTTCCTGAAGAGGAACCTTGCGAAGCGCCTTGGCCAGAAGTACCAGCCCCGCTTTGAAAGGAGTGACCAAACTTCATTGGCGCCATCACACTCAACCACAAACCAATGTCCTTCTGATCCCACCGGATCGCAGGGCGAACTGCCTTCCGCTGCCGAAACTGCTCGTCGTACCTTAACCACGCTTGACCTCCATAGGCCCTGTGTGCCTCACCTATGGAATCCATATAGCAGAACAAGGCGGAGCAATTCTCGGGAGCCTTCTCACCAATAACATTGCGAATGCCTGAAGCCAATTCACAAAAGTCTGAGGAATGAGGCACCAACGCCTCTTTTCCTCGTCCTCCTTTTTACTATCCTCCTTCTTACTCTTATCAAGGTTAAATTTCTCCAACGGCAAAAGCAAAAATATCTCAACGTACTCGTCTTTCCAAATCTTTTCACGCACCTCCTTCTTCAAGTGAGTCCCTAATGGCCCTTCAAAGCAAACATATACCTCACCGCGTGCCTTATCATCCAGCCGAATGCCCCCTTCCTTCTCTTTATCGGTCTGCACGGATACCGATACCGGCTCAGCCGACCTGCCCTGCTCCGTAATACTGCTGCCAGGCAATGCCAACCCTGCATCGGACGATCCGACCCACGCTGACAACGGGGATGGTCCTGACCTGCCGCTACCCAACCATGACAACAGCTCTCGTACACTCGACAACAACTCCCCCACCCCTTCACAACTCCCAACCCCCACCGTACCGGCTCCATCACCCCTCTCCCCAGCACCCCCATCCCGATCTACAGAAATCAAAGTTGGCATCGAAAACGACAGGGACAAACGATACACAGATGAGTTCTCACCAGGCTGCAGGGGTGCTGTGATTCCCCCCAGCCACAGATGCCATCACCGTCCAGCTGTCTCCTGAACCTGAAGCCATCCTCGGGCCCTCCTGAGCATGCACAATGCTCTGCAATGCGGCTCCAGCCGCCCAGACCACTGGAGAGGGGACCGTGGTAACCACGGCAACCGAGGGGGCCACCTGGTGTCCTGAAGGCCCGGACCCACCGTAGGAAGCGCTGCTGTCTGATGTCGCCACCTGGAGAGATGCAGGCCCAGCCGCTGGTGCATGAGGGGAATGGTGTTCCCTAGCCTTGTCCATCTGCCCCGCTGGATCGGGCGCTGCCCTGCGCCGCCGCTGGGATGTTCCTCCATCGCCTCAAGCTGCCGCAGGAAGCAGGCCGCCTGGCCTGGTCATCACCACGGCAGCCCACCGTGACATCGCTCCAGCCGTTGGTGGGATTAGCACGTGAGGGCCCCGCCCCCCTGAGTGATGGGGTAGAAGGCCCCACTGCCACCGCAGGCCCCAGCGCGGCTGGTGGATTCCTCACAGACCGCGGCCTGCTGGGGCACTGCCGAGCAGGCGCGCCGCCTGGAGGGTCCCGTGAGGGGCTCCTGCACCACCGCTGGGGCACCGGGGTGAGATCGGGGGATAGGCGCTCCGGGGGCCGCACCCGCTTGGACCGCCGCTCACCAGGCCCAGCCGCCGGGGGATCTGCACCGCTGCCACCTCTGCTGCTGCCGAGGATGCCAGACACTTGAGACTCCAACCAGCCTGGAGGCTGCGAAGCCACCGCCGCCCGCAGCTGCGCCAGCACATGGTCTATGGAGGCCATGAGGTAAGCGCTGGCTTCCCCGTCCTGCTCACAGGTCCTTAGAGGGAAAGTGATCGGCTCCTCCCCCCCACTCACCCCATACCCTCTCTGACCAGAATCAACCCACCCCTAGGAGCAAACCCCATGCCCCCTTCTTCCTGCTCCAAACCCCTTATCATGGCGGCTTCCACGTACGCCGCCCAGGGGAGGGGGTGGGGCGGCTCGCTCCAGCCTGGTCTTTATCGGTGGTGTAGTCCGGCCGTATTACCATGATCACCATTTTACCTCTAGACCACAACATTCTCCTCCACCCAAAACTGTTCAAAAAACATTGGTCATTGAAAGCCCTTTTCTATAGAACTTACAACCTGGTAGATCCACCTACCCCCTGGGTTTAGGAGATGCTGTTACCTGCCCAGATCTGTGAACTATAAAGCCAAATGACAGTGTACGTAGAATGTGCTGACAAGATAGAAAATCACTTGAAGAAAAATATTATGATGGGCCTGTAAGAGAAAGCGGAGGGTAATGATGCTGTTGGCTTCCTAGAACCCTGAGATCTTATCGGATGAATCTCCCTTCTCTCCCTTCTGTGCTGCTGAATGTGATCATATGGTCCCTACAAGACCAGGTCCAGTCTTTCTGGCCAAACTTCACTTTTATGATCGACAACATTAAATGTGCAGTGAGGCCAAGTGTGAATTTCTGCTCAATAACAGAGTTTCCCTTTATTCGGGCTTTTCAAATTGTATTAAAACCGACTAACTTCCAGGAGGATTGTGATAATCTACATAAAACCCATCACACCGGTGCCATGATATATCTCTGAGCTGTGCGTGGCTGATGGCTGTAATATGCATTTATTCCCGCCTGCAGGAGATGTGTTGGCTCCAGCCCTGGTTTCATGGATTCACTCCACCTCATAAATTACATTGTTTTTGATCCTAAGAAATTCAGTGTACTGCACAATCTCTCCTGAAATGGGGAGCAATATTATTTTCTGTAATCTTCTGGTCAGGATTCATAGTAGCTCCAATGGTCCACCATAAAAGAATGCAACTCTGGTTTACTGTTGTTTAATCTGTATTTGTAGTTTTCAGTTAATGAGATTCTTGTGCTCTGGGGCGGGGCTGTGGGCGGGGCTTTATGTGGTGCTCTGGGCGGGGCTTTATGTGGTGCTCTGGGCGGGGCTTTATGTGGTGCGCAGATTACATATTCATCTGTATTGGCTTATGACAGGTCACTGATCCCTCACTGACCTGCCCCCCATTTTTACATAATGCATATAATAGTGTTGATAAAACCTATAATATTGTGGCTATTGTGAGGCTTAGAATTTTTTTTTACATCCTGCAAAATGACACTAGCGGCACCTGTCTAATAGCATCTCTTACTTATAGATTCTACTGCGCAGGCAGGCATCAACCGTATGACCTGTCATAAGCCAATACAGATGCATATGTTATCAGAGCACCGCATAAAGCCCCGCCCCAGAGCACCACAAAGCCCCGCCCACAGCCCCGCCCCAGAGCATGAGAATCTCATTAGCTGAAAACTACAAATACAGATAAAACAACAACCACAAGACGGATTTCATCACCAGGTATCGGTGTAATCAGTATAACGGCACCGACCTGACAGTGTCTGTAGTCACTGAGCACAATCCTGCTGACAGGTTCCCTTTAAGACATCTCCGCTCTGCACTATTATACACAGTTCTCTTTAAATGTGTAATATTTCTTTTTGAAACTCATCTGACAGAAAATATTGGAGCTTCCGATAGTTTAGATTGTGAAGTCACTGAGCCCCGTGCTCTAATTACCCCAGAGAGGTTTCACCACTAGCTCCTCATTTATTACTGATGGAGACTGTTCAGTTTGAGCATTTCAGTAGATGTTATTGTCTATAGTCAGTTTTTGATTACAGTAGTGTCCAAAATACTCTGATCTAACCTCTTTCTGCAGCCAGTTTTGTGTTCTTAATCAGACCCCATTTTTAACCCCTTAACCCCTGGAGCTTTTTTCGTTTTCCCCTCCCCGCCTTCCCCTCCTTCCCATTGCCATAACTTTTTTATTTTTTCCCTCAATACAGCCATGTGAGGGCTTATCTTTTGTGGGACGAGTTATACTTTTGAATGACATCATTGGTTTTACCATGTCTTGTACCTGAAAACAGGAAAACAATTCCAAGTGCGGTGAAATTGTCAAAAAGTGCAATCCCACACTTGTTTTTTGTTTGGCTTTTTTGCTAGGTTCACTAAATGCTAAAACTGAGCTGCCATTGTGATTCTCCAGGTCATTACGAGCTCATAGACACCAAACATGTCTACGTTATTTTTAATGTAATTGGTAAAAAAAAATTCAAACTTTGCTAAAAAAAAAAGAAGAAAATATTGCGCAATTTTCTGAGACTTGTAGCACCTCCATTTTTCGTGATCAGGGGTTGGTTGATGGCTTATTTTTTGCACGCCGAGGTGAAATTTTTAATGATGCCATTTTGGTGAAGATGCGATCTTTTGATCGCCTGTTATTGCATTTTAATGCAATGTCGCGGCGACCAATAAAAGTATTTCTGGCTTTTGGAATTTTTTCTCATTACGCCATTTAGCGATCAGGTTAATTCTTTTTTTATCGATGGATCGGGCGATTCTGAATGCGGCGATACCAAATATGTGTATGTTTGATTTTTTTTATTGTTTTATTTTGAATGGGGCGAAAGGGGAGTGATTTGAACTTCTATATTTTTTTCATATTTTTGTAAAAAAAAATTTCTTTTGCCATGCTTCAGTAGCCTCCATGGGAGGCTAGAAGCTGGCATAGCCTGATCGGCTCCGCTACATAGAAGCGATGCTCAGATCACCTCTATGTATCTGAATTACAGCATTACTATGAGCACCGACCACAGGGTGGCGCTCGAAGCAATCTGCCATCAACAGCCATAGAGGTCTTCAGGAGACCTCTGGTTGTTATGCCAATGCACCGATAATACCTGATCACGTGATGGTGGTCACCTGTGCGCACATTTCTGGCCGTATGGCCAGAAGCACTTTTTAAATGCCGCTGTCAGCATTTGACAGCGGCATTTAACTAGTTAATAGTGACGGGTAGATCGCGATTCCGCCGGTATTGCAGGCATATGTCAGCTGTACAAAACAGCAGACATGTCCCGGCTTTGATGAGGGCTCACCGCAGGAACCCGCATCAAAGCAGGGGATCTGCCAACAGACGTGCTATCCCGTCCGATGGCAAAAAGGAGTTAAAATCTGACGTGTGTCACTTTATGTGGTAATAACTTTGGAATTACTCACAAAGGATAATAGAAAACAAATGGATCTTACAAATTATTTTCCAGCTTCTCACAATACCCTACATACGATTGTACACTCCTCTCTGGGCACATGGCAGTGCTCAGAAGGGAAGGAGCGCCATTTAGCTGTTTGAATGCTGATCTAGCTGGAATAGTTTGCAGACACAATGTATTGGGAGCACTGTTCATGGTCAACTGGCAGCTCAAAAGATCTCCATGGACATGCTTGGCACTATCTTCTCTGATTTCCATACCCCAAGGATTGCCTTGCTAATCGTGCTTTAACACCATTACATGGATCTGGACTTACACTGGGACCCCTAGGCTTGGACCATGGTGTTACCTGCTATTCTGTGGTATTAGATGGCAAGACGAATAGTCAGGTAGCTGGGTCAGAACCAGAAGGACAGAATACAGAATCAGAAGACACAAGAGTAGTCAGTAATCAGGCCATGGTCACAACACTAAACAAATACACAAGCCACAAGCTGAGCACAGAGGACTGAACCAGAGGAGAACAACGCTGTTTCTGGCAGATTCCGGCCATGTGCTTTGAGCTTTAGTAGGGTGTGGTACTTTCCAATTAACTGAAGTAGGGAGCAGATAATTCCAGTTGGACAGTCGGAACAGATCCCAGATGAGAATGGACAGACCATATGCAGAAGCCCTATTATAACTAAATGGCAGAAAACCAGAATAGTTGAAATTCCCATAAAGTGATTCCATTTTATAAATTAATTCACTGAGGGTAATAATCTATACATATGTGGTCAAAATTGTTGGTACCTCTCGTTTAATGACAGAAAAACCCACAATGGTCACAGAAATAACTTAAATCTGACAAAAGTAATAATAAATATAAGATTTATGAAAATGAACAAATGAAAGTCAGATGTTGCTTTTCAACCATGCTTCCACAGAATTTAAAAAAAATTAAAACTCATGAAATAGGCCTGGACAGAAATGATGGTACCCCTGAAAATAATGTTACAAAAGGGACATGTTAAATCGCAGTGTGTCCACTAACTAGCATCAGAGAGGTCTACAGTCTTAGAATCAGTGAGTGACCTGTATATAGGGCTACAGATACTCACTGTGCTGTTTGGTGACATAGTGTGTATCACGCTCAACATAGACCAGAGCAAGCAAAGGAAAGAGTTGTCTCAGGAGAGTAGAAAGAAAATTATAGACAAACATGTTAAAGGTCAAAGTTATAAGACCATCTCCAAGCAGCTTGATGTTGCTGTGACTACAAATGCACATATTATTCAGAAATGTAAGATCCATGGGAATGTAGCCAACCTCCCTGGACGTTGCCGCAGGAGGAAAATTGATGACAAATCAAAGAGACGGATAATACGAATGGTAACAAAAGAGCCCAGAAAAACTTCTAAACAGATTAAATGTGAACTCCAAGCTCAAGGAACATCAGTGTTAGATCACTGTCACGGGGAGACAAGGAGAGCGAGAGCTAATAACCCGGGCCCCTGCTATTTCCCTCAGACTAGGGAAACCCTGTCTGACCCTCTACCTGAAGTTTACACTGAAGGTGTGCATGTTCAGGCCTCCACCCTCACCCTGACTCCTGATTCAGCCCTAGACTGAACACCTCTGCCCACCACTCAGTGAATGCAATAGACCAATACCCACAGTTATAACAAACAAGGATAAAGGAAAAATATACACCATGCCGCAGTCAATCATGAATACACTATAAATGTGCAAGGGCAAAATAAATACAAATATAGGAAAGAGTAAATAAGACAAAGGAAAAGACACCACCAGCAACGATTCTCCTACAACCAGCTCTCCACTCTGAACCGAGATAACTAAGGATCAGACAGAAGCTATAATCGGCAACGCCCAAAGATCAGGAGAACCATTTAAAGGAAATGGGCATGGCCCAGCTTCCAATCCGAGGATCAGATAAATTAACTCCGGAGCAGCCAGACGAAAACTAGCCAACGCCAATGAGCAAACAGTGGTCAAACGCGGAATTACCGCTGTCTGTCAGACGACCTGTTCTGAACAGTGTCCGACATGACAGTACCCCGCCTTCTATGAGGGACCCCAGGGCCCTCACGGCTTATAGGACCCGGCTTGTCCGGATGGCGACGATGAAAACACCTGACCAGCCGATCCGCATGAATGTCCGAGGCTGGTACCCAGAACCTCTCCTCAGGCCCATAACCACGCCAGTATACCAAATATTGTAAAGTGTGGTGCACTGTTGTGAATTCCGTTCTCGGGCTCCCTCCTGTGGTCATGAGTGGTACTGTGTGAGTTCTGTTCTTGGGCTCCCTCTTGTGGCTTTTAGCGATACGGCTGGTCTGTAGCTGGGTTCCAGCTGCCTCGTTTTCTGCCTATTTAACTCCACCTGGACCTTTACTTGTTGCCTGCTGTCGTTGTATTCAGTGCTGGTTCTGATCTCTCTTGGACTTCCCTTGTGACTGCTAGTTCATGTTTGCTCATTGTTTTCTTGAAAATGTTTCTCAGTATATGATGAGTTCAGTCCAGCTTGCTTATATGTGATTTTCTCGCTTGCTGGTAGCTCTGGGGTGCAGAGTTGCGCCCCTCTCATCGTGAGTCGGTGTGGGGGTTCTTGTATTCTCTGTGTGGATAATTTTTGATAGCATTTTATACTGACCGCACAGATTCCTTGCTATCTTCTGACTATTTAGTGTTAGCGGGCCTCATTTGCTAAAACCTGTTTTCATTTCTACGTTTGTATTTTCCCCTTAACTCACCGTTATTATTTGTGGGGGGCTGTCTAAACTTTGGGGTAATTTCTCTGAGGCAAGTGAGGCTTTGCTTTCTCTCTAGGGGTAGCTAGTTTCTCAGGCTGTGAAGAGGCGTCTAGGATTTTAGGAACGCTCCACGGCTGCCTATAGTGTGTGTGGATAGGATCAGGGCTGCGGTCAGTAAAGTTCCCACATCCCCAGAGCTTGTCCTAATTTCTGGTTTACTTATCAGGTCAGTTTTGTGATCCACTACCACCAGGATCATAACAGCGCACCACACGAGAGTCAACCACCCTGGAGACTTCAAATTCTAGGTTACCATCCACCAAGACTGGAGGTGGCATAGGCGCCGCGTCCACAGAACCCACCACCTTCTTCAGAAGAGACCTGTGGAACACGTTGTGTATCTTATACACCGTAGGGAGCTCCAGTCGGAACGCTACTGGGTTAATGACGGCAGTGACCCTAAATGGACCAATAAACCGTGGACCCAATTTAAGGGATGGTATCTTTAGTCTTATGTTTTTTGTGGATAACCACACCCAGTCATCCACACTCAGGTCCGGACCTGGCACATGCCTACTGTCAGCCACACGTTTGTACCTAGCACCCACACTCAACAGGCGCTGTTTCACTCTCCTCCAGACTGATGACAATTGTGTTCCTAACTGGTCTTCCTCCGGAACGCCAGAAGAGCCTCTCTGACTCAACGTACAAAACTGAGGATGTAGCCCGTAAACACAAAAAAACGGAGACTCCCCAGACGACTCCTGGCGGTGATTATTAATGGCAAACTCAGCCAAAGGAAGAAAGGTAGACCACTCCTCCTGGTTATCAGAAACAAAGCAGCACAAGTACTGCTCCAAATTTTGGTTCATACGCTCGGTCTGACCATTTGACTGGGGATGAAACGCAGACGAATGAGACAACTTGATCCCCAGCCGTGAGCAAAATGCTTTCCAAAATTTTGCTACAAACTGAGTACCCCTATCTGACACGATGTCAGACGGAACTCCATGAAGCCTGACCACCTCCTGCACAAACACCTGAGCAAGAGTCTTAGCATTAGGTAAAGAAGGCAAAGACACAAAGTGCGACATTTTTGAAAACCGATCCACAATCACCAAAATGACCGTGTTCCCAGCTGAGGGAGGCAAATCAGTGATGAAATCCATGGAGATTTCCGTCCATGGCTTACTAGGTATCTCCAGAGGAAGTAGTGTGCCAACAGGAGTGGGGCATCTTCGCCCTAGTGCACATGGTGCAAGCTGACACATATGAGACCACGTCCTGTTGGATTTTGGGCCACCAAAACCGACGTGACACCAACTCCAAAGTACCTCTAACCCCTGGGTGGCCAGCCAGGACAGTATCATATCACCTTTAGGCGGAGGTGAAGCGGTACAAAAGATTTGTTGATGGGAAGCTCAGACGGTACCTCCTCCTGAGCCTCGGCAATCTTAGCCTCAACCTCGGTAGTGAGAGCCGAAACCACAACACCCTTTTGGAGGATGGGTACTGGATCCTCCCGAGGTTCTCCCCCCGGAAAACACCTGGACAGAGCATCCGCCTTAGTGTTTTTAGTCCCTGGTCTGTAAGTGACAACAAAGTTGAACCGCGTGAAAAACAATGCCCAGCGAGCCTGCCTGGGAGACAGACGCTTGGCAGACTCCAAATACAGCAGATTCTTATGGTCGGTAATAACAGTGACCTGATGTACCGACCCCTCCAAGAAGTGTCGCCATTCCTCAAAGGCCAACTTAATAGCCAACAACTCCCTGTTACCGATATCGTAGTTACGATCAGCGGACGACAGTTTTTTTTTAAAATAGGCGCACGGACGCAAACCACTCAAGGATGAGCCTTGAGATAGTACCGCCCCCACACCAACCTCAGACGCATCGACTTCCACAACAAAGGGTTTAGATACATCAGGCTGCACAAGAATGGGGGCTGAAACAAAACTGTTCTTGAGAAATTCAAATGCGCGAACAGCAGCCTCAGGCCAAACGGAGAAATTGGTACCCTTTTTAGTCATGTCAGTTAGCAGTTTAGCAATGATAGAAAAATCCTTGATAAATTTCCTATAGTAGTTAGAAAACCCAAGGAACCGCTGAAGTGCTTTCAGGTTATCGGGACGTTCCCAATGCAGCACCGCTTGCACCTTAGCGGCGTCCATTTTAAAACCAGAAGCAGACACAATATAACCCAAGAACGGTAACTCTTGAGCAAAAAATACACATTTCTCAAGTTTAGCATACAGCTTATTCTCTCTGAGAAGCTGTAACACCTGCCTGACATGATCTAAATGAGCATCACGGTCGCAAGAATATATGAGGATGTCATCTAGGTACACGATAACGAATTTCCCCAAAACATGCGAGAACACATAATTGATGAAATGTTGGAACATTGCTGGTGCGTTAGTTAACCCAAAAGGCATCACCAAATTTTCAAAATGACCCTCAGGGGTATTAAAAGCAGTCTTCCACTCATCACCTTGACGGACTCTTATGAGGTTGTACGCCCCCCTGAGGTCAAGCTTGGTAAACCACTTAGCACCTGCCACCTGGTTGAACAAGTCAGGTATCAGTGGCATAGGTTATGGATCACGAACCGTAATCTGGTTCAACTCCCTGAAATCCAAACACGGGCGTAATCCGCCATCTTTCTTCACGAAGAAGAACCCTGCTGCCAGCGGCGAGGATGACGGCCTGATGTGCCCTTTGCTCAAACTTTCAGAAATGTAATCATTGAGCGCTTGTCTCTCCGGACTGGAGATGTTGAACATTCTTGCTTTAGGCAACTTGGCCCCTGGTTTAAACCTGATAGAACAGTCATAGGAGCGGTGTGGCAGCAACTCTGAACAACCCTTCTCAGAGAACACATCCACATAATCCTGAAGTGACTCAGGAACGCTTGAAGTCACAACGGACACACATGTGGCCAGGCAATTCTCCTGACAGAAATCACTCCACTGGATTATGTCCTGAGTTTTCCAGTCAATCACCGGGTTGTGTGTAGACAACCATGGAAAACCGAGAACCAATTGTGCCAGAAGACTCTTGAGCACCTTACATGTGACCTGCTCGAAATGAAGAACCCCAATGAGGAGTTTGACCTCAGCCACGAACTCAGTAATTTCCCCCTGTGGAAGAGGAGCAGAATTGATGGTGACCACACGGATAGGATGAGGCAGTTTTTCAATCTTAAAACCAGCAGTGCGCGCAAACTCCTCATCAATGAGATTTGTGGTGGAACCACTATCCACAAAAATAGTGATTGGTATCTCTCTGCCAGCGACAACAACTTTGGCAGGGAGCATGCACTGAGAAATCATCATGGAGGATATACATAAGCTCAGATTGGACTCCTCCACACCCTCTGAGCTCAGAAGTTTTCCACCGTTGCGTTTTTCTTTAACAGCAGAGGACAGATATTAATAAAATGACCAGTTTTACCGCAGAAAAAACAGGCTCCCTGCTTCCTGAATACAGGGGTACGATTCTTAACATGTGACACCCCTGCGATTTGCATAGATTCCGTGGGCTCACCTGCAGCAACCACACGTGAACCTAAACCTTCACCCACAGGCGGCGTCTCATGATTCCCCTGACGCAAACGGCGATCAATGCGGACAACAAGACTCATAGCGGAATCTAGTGAAGCAGGAGTCTCGTACATCAGGAGGGCTTTTTTAAACCTATTAGAGACTCCATGAATAAAGTGACTCAGCAATGCTGGCTCATTCCACTGAGTGTCAACCGCCCAGCGGCGAAATTCAGAACAGTAATCCTCTGCAACACGCTCCCCCTGGCAAATAGTGCGTAACTTAGATTCTGCTAGAGCCATTCTGTCTGGATCGTCGTAAATGTGTCCTAGAGCAGAAAAGAAACTCTCCACTGAGTTAAATGCAGCAGAATCCGATGGCAACGAAAATGCCCATGCTTGGGGATCCCCGCTTAATAATGACAACACCAGACCCACACGTTGAGCCTCATTACCAGAGGAGATTGGGCGCATACGGAAATACAGTTTGCAAGCTTCACGAAAAGAAACAAATTTACTGCATTCCCCAGCAAATTTCTCAGGCAAAGGAAACTTGGGCTCATTAACTCCTCCTGTCGCTCCAGCCTGTATATTAGATACTGCTAGTCCCTGTTGCTGCACTGCTCCCCTCAACTCAGTGACCTGTAGGGACAGCGCCTCCAACTGGCGGGTTATGGAAGTCATGGGATCCATGACAAAACTCAGAGAAGAAAAAAAAAAAAAAAAGAACCACTTTTTTTTTTTTTGTTAGGCCGATTATAATGTCATGGGGAGACAAGGAGGGCGAGAGCTAATAACCCGGGCCCCTGCTATTTCCCTCAGACTAGGGAAACCCTCTCTGACCCTCTACCTGAAGTTTACACTGAAGGTGTGCATGTTCAGGCCTCCACCCTCACACTGACTCCTGATTCAGCCCTAGACTGAACACCACCGCCCACCACCCAGTGAATGCAATAGACCAATACTCACAGTTAAACAAGGATAAAGGAAAATATACACCTCACCGCAGTCAATCAGGAATACACTATAAATGTGCAAGGGCAAAATAAATACAAATATAGGAAGGAGTAAATAAGACAAAGGAAAATACACCACCAGCAACGATTCTCCTACAACCAGCTCTCCACTCCGGACCGAGATAACTAAGGATCAGACAGAAGCTATAATCGGCGACACCCAAAGATCAGGAGAACCATTTAAAGGAAATGGGCATGGCCCAGCTTCCAATCCGAGGATCAGATAAATTAACCCCGGAGCAGCCAGACGAAAACTAGCCGACGCCAATGCCGCTGTCTGTCAGACGACCTGGTCTGAACAGTGTCCGACATGACAATCACACCATCCATCGTTGTATGAGCCAAAGTGGTCTTCATGGGAGACGACCAAGGAGGACACCATTGTTGAAAAAAATCATAAAAAAGCCAGACTGGAATTTGCCAAACTAAATGTTGACAAGCCACAAAGTTTCTGGGAAAATGCCCTATGGACAGATGAGCCAAACATGGAACTTTTTGGCAACGCACATCAGCTCTATGTTCACAGATGGAAAAATGAAGCATATCAAGAAAAAAACACTGTCCCTACTGTGAAACATGGAGGAGGCTCTGTTATGTTCTGGGGCTGCTTTGCTGCATCTGGCACAGGGTGTCTAGAATCTGTGCATAGTACAATGAAATCTCAAGACTATCAAGGGATTGTAGAGAGAAATGTGCTGCTCAGTGTCAGAAAGCATGGTCTAAGTCACAGGTCATGGGTCTTGCAACAGGATAAGGACCCAAAACACCCAGCTAAAAACACCCAAGAATGGCTAAGAGGAAAGCATTGGACTATTCTGAAGTGGCCTTCTATGAGCTCTGACCTAAATCCTATTGAGCATCTTTGGAAAGAGCTGAAACATGCCATCTGGAAAAGGCAACCTTCAAACACGAGACAACTGGAGCAGTTTGCTCTTGAGTAGTGGGCCAAAATACCAGTCGAGAGGTGCAGAAGTTTCATTGACAGTTACAGGAATCCTTTGATTGCAGTGATTGCCTCAAAAGGTTGTGCAGCAAAATATTAACCCTTTTGCGCCTGTCATGATAATTTCTAAAATGGAGTAGGATTTTTCATTTTCCCTGTTACCATGCACGATGTGGGCTCTGACCCCCCCCCCCTTCTTTTGCTTCTGTGTGTGTGAAGCTATTCTTCTCAAAGCTCTGCCCTGCCCCCAAGCCAGGAAGGTTTATTGCGCTTGTAAAGGCAGAAATCTCCCTCCAGCTGAAACTGGTCTGATATCCCTCTCAAGACATGCGGTTCTTTGTTCTCTTATAGTAAGATATTCGGCCACAGATTTGAGCTAGAAAAATAATAAGTATATAGTGCTAACTTCCATCGGTAGATTTGTCAGCCACTGTAACCACTAGCAGCTAAACGCAGTGAGTAAAAAGTATGGATTTCTATAGAACCGTGTGGGACAACTAGGATGAATTTGGTATCAAAAGAGAGCTAATTTTAATACAAGATGGATGAGGTGTGTGTTATGACTCTGCCAGATTCTCCAGCGAAGATATGACAATTATAAGAATTGCTGCTGAAATCTGTATGTCTGAGGAGAGGGGAGGGTCCAGGGAAACTAGCCTCTTTAGTAATGTCACCAGGCTGCAGGCATAAGTGACTGCACTTAACCCAGCCTTCAGTTTTGTCTGAGAAGCAGTTTCTATCCAGACCTCCTGATGCACTGGGACATTTTAGGCTCTGCCTACCAGCATGGGTTTGCCTGCAATGATTTTAGTACATGTGAGTTTTATCTTTCTTCTTTAATCCATGTTATTTTATAATTGCTTGGTACATACATACTTTGTCTCATATTGTAACGTCTTTATATATCTTTTTATAAACACTGCCTGTTCTTTTATGGAGTAAAATATTTAAAATACTAGCTTTGTTTTCCTGCTCTAAAACATACCCTAAGCCTTCTGAAGGGAATTACGTTACTGTTTTGGGTTAGCTTCGGAACCGTTAATCGAAGCTGGTGGCAGCATACCTTGCTCTGTGCCTTTGGGAATCATTGTAGCGATAGCGGCGTTGATAATTATTGTTCCTGCCTGAGTGGGAGTAGTTATATCACCTCGTTGCAGCATGCCCAATAGCCAAGTACATAGCAGGCAGCCTTTCTGGCTTCTAATTACCCTAGGTGCAGTACCTAATCTGACCTGAGGGTAAGGGGGCGCCAGAGAGCTGCAAGTTTTCAAGCGGAACGGTAAAGCGGGACATACATAAATCCCTGCAGTTTGTATTATATTGCAGAGCAGTGGGATAACTAAAATAAGCCCCTGTGGTAAATTGAGAGGTCAATAGCCTGGTGTGTGTTTTCATCACATTGTAGCAGTGGAGGGATAACTAAGGTAAGCCCCCTGCACATGTGGTAGCCATGGGCTAGCTAAAGGTCACCCCGATCGTGACGTACTGTTGACAGTCACGGTGTGAATCTGTGACATATTGGTGGCAGCGGTGTCAATCCGTGACAGCGTCAGAGCCTGTTTTTGCCAATTTTTTTTATTCTGACCAGTGTCACTTTATGAGGTCATAACTCTAAAATGCTTCAACGAATCCTGGTGTTTCTGAGACAGGTTTCTTTTGACATATTGTACTTTATGGTAGTGGTAAAATTTATCTGATATAACTTGCGTTTATTTGTTAAAAATTGGAAATTTGGCGAAAATTTCGCAATTTTCAAAATTTTTATTTTTATGCTCTTAAATCAGAGTTATATCACACAAATTAGTTTATAAATAACATTTCCCACATGTCTACTTTACATCAGCACAATTTTGGAAACGTTTTTTTTGTTAGGACGTTATAAGGGTTAAAATTTTACCAGCGATTTCTTGTTTTTACAACGAAATTTACAAAACCATGTTGTTTAGGGACCACCTCACATTTGAAGTGAGTTTGGGGGCAATATTAGAGAAAATACCCAAAAGTGACACCATTCTAAAAACTGCACCCCTCAAGGTGCTCAAAACCACATTTAAGAAGTTTATTAATAGTGATGAGCGAGTGTACTCGTTGCTCGGGTTTTCCTGAGCATGCTCAGGTGACCTCCAAGTATTTGTTATTGCTCGGAGATGTAGTTTTCATCTCCTCAGTTGCATGATTTACGGCTTCCAGATGCGCTGAATACATGTGAGGAATGCCTGCCTGTTAGGGAATTCCCACATGTATTCAGCGTATCTGGAAGCCGTAAATCATGCAACTGAGGCGATGAAAACTATATCTCCGAGCAATAACAAATGTTCGGAGGTCAACCATGCATGCTCGGGAAACAGTGATGAGTACACTCGCTCATCACTATTTATTAGCCCTTCAGGTGCTTCACAGGAATGAATGGAATGTGGAAGAAAAAAATAAACTTTCACAAGGGTAACAGGAGAAAATGGACTATATATTTTGTTTTGCAATTTCTCCTGAGCACACGATACCCCACATGTGGGGGAATACTACTGTTTGGGCGCATGGCAGAGCTTGGAAGGGAAGGCGTGCCATATTGGAGAGTAGATTTTGCTGGAATTGTTTGTGGGTGACATGTCTCCCCTGCCCCTGACGCATCTAAACAGTGGAAACCCCTAACGAGTGACCCCATTTTGGAAACTAGACCCCCCAAGGAAGTTATTTAGATGTGTGGTGGGCAATACGTAGAGATGTGAAAATAAAAAATCTATTTTTTTCTACAAAAAATTATCTTTTCGCCCTTATTTTTTTCCAAAAGGTAACAGGAGAAATTGGACTCCCAAAGTTGTTGTGCAGTTTGTCCTGAGTATGCTGACATCCCATATGTGGGGATAAATCACTGTTTGGGCGCATGGCAGAGCTCAGAAGGGAAGGAGCACCATGATGGAGAGCAGATTTTGCTGTTTGTGGGTGACATGTCACATTGTCAGAGCCCCTGAGGTGCCAGAACAGCATAAACCCCCCATAAGTGACTGCATTTTACAAAATACTTCCCTGAATTAATTCTTTTATTGGTGCAGTGAGCATACTGACACCACAGCTGTTCCATAGAAAATTATACCATTGGGCAGTGAAGAAAAAATGATTACATTTTTACCACTAAAATGTTGTTTTAGTCCCAAATTTTGCATTGGAAAATAGGTAGATAGGTAAATGGTCACTACACCCATAGATGAATTCGCAGAGGGGTGTCATTTCCAGTTCCCAGAGGGGTGTCATTTCCAAAATAGGGTCACTTCAGGTGGATTCTGCTGTTATGGCACTTTGGAGAGCTGCTAAGTGCCAGAACAACAGAACACCCCCCAATGACCCCATTTTGGAAATGACACCCCTCTGGGAATTCATCTATGGATATAGTGACAATTTTCTCTACATGGATGATTTCTAGAAACACGTAGTGGAAGTTTTAGAGCAAAAATTGCAAATTGTCATTGTAGTGCCCAATATATTGTGCCCAGCTTGTGTCTCTGGAGACATCCCCCCACCTACCCCCGGAAATTGTTAAGTCAGCTCTACTCAAATGTGTCTGGCACTAAATAAACCAAATGCTTTAATGTCAAAACAGTCTAAAAACGTGGTTCTGTGTGGAAGATTGTAAATCAGTCATGGAGGCATAAGGCTGGCAATGATAATAATATTATTATAATAATAATTTTTATTTATATAGCGCCAACATATTCCGCAGCGCTTTACAACTTATAGAGGGGACTTGTACAGACAATAGACATTACAGTATAACATAAATCACAGTTCAAAACAGATACCAGGAGGAATGAGGGCCCTGCTCGCAAGCTTACAATCTATGAGGAAAAGGGGAGACACGAGAGGTGGATGGTAACAATTGCTTTAGTTATTTGGACTAGCCATAGTGTAAGGCTCGGGTGTTCATGTAAAGCTGCATGAACCAGTTAACTGCCTAAGTATGTAGCAGTACAGACACAGAGGCTATTAACTGCATAAAGTGTATGAGAACATGATGCGAGGAACCTGATTGTTATTTATTTTATTTATTTATTTTTTTTAAATAGGCCGCACAGGGATAGTTAGGTTAGTGCATTGAGGCGGTAGGCCAGTCTGAACAAATGAGTTTTTAGGGCACGCTTAAAACTGAGGGGATTGGGGATTAATCGTATTAACCTGGGTAGTGCATTCCAAAGAATCGGCGCAGCACGTGTAAAGTCTTGGAGACGGGAGTGGGAGGTTCTGATTATTGAGGATGCTAACCTGAGGTCATTAGCGGAGCGGAGGGCACGGGTAGGGTGGTAAACTGAGACCAGAGAGGAGATGTAGGGTGGTGCCGAGCCATGGAGTGCTTTGTGGATGAGGGTTGTAGTTTTGTACTGGATTCTGGAGCGGATGGGTAGCCAGTGTAATGACTGGCACAAGGTAGAGGCATCGGTGTAACGGTTGGTGAGGAATATGATCCTGGCAGCAGCATTCAGGACAGATTGATGATGCGCATTGTGGGCAATAATAGCGGGTATCATGCCTCATTCCTCTCTTGGAACATATGCGACATCTTCTCTGGGGGTTCTTTCTTGTTTCAGTTGCTGGAATGAGTGCAATAAAATGTTGCTCAGTGAGTCTTCTGACATCTTCAGATTCTAAAGGATTGTCGGGAACAAAATTTTCAAAAACAAGATTTTCAATTACTTTTTCCTGATAATCAAGGAAAGTATCCGCATTTCTTGCTTTTTTCTATAACACAAAAGAATTATATGTGGCCACCTGAAACAAATAAATAATAACTTTTTATACCAGATATAAGATTTTCTTGATACCTGGTATGGCTGTAGAACCTGATCTGCAATGGTCCACCCCCCCAAATATTTGTTTGGAGTAGTGGATCCCTGTTGGGTTGGTCTGCAGTGGCCCTTGTGGCATCTGTGTGGATCGAGCGCGGATAAAAATATTTTTTTTATCCTTATACTTAAGGGTAAGCATCTCTCCATTGCATAAAGCCCCTGACTGCCCCTTTCAGAACTTTTCATTGAACAATGCTTGTGGAAATCCCTGACCGTTTTTGCGAATTGTCCCACAAGCCCCCATGTTATGTTCAACTAGACTTTTAAATGGGGTATGCTGGTGTAGTAGTTGTCAACATACAGATTGTAGCCTTTTTGTAATAATGTAGTTTTCAGCTCCCATATGGTTTTTCCAGGTGTCCCCAGATAAGTAGGGCATCCTGGTGGGTTTTGGTTGGCTATCTTTCCCCTCATAAATGCAAAAAGCTGATGTGTATCACTATCCTATTTAACTGTCACACATTTTACAGAGCTTTATTATGAACCTTGCTCTCTAAGAAGGAATAAATTGCCTGAGGTGCAGTCTTCCTTTGAATTTTACAAGGGACTCATCAATGGAAATGTTTTCTGTTGGGGTGTAGAGCTTTAAGAACTTTTCTGTCAAGTCTTCGATGATGGGTCTGATTTTGAATAGTCTGTCATGTTCTGGGGCATTTCTGGGCAGGCATTGACTCTTGCAGTTAAAATGTCAAAATCTCAAGAGCATTTCATAACAGATCCTAGGAAGAACGGCAGAAAACATTGGGGCGGTTGGACCAATATGACCGAATGCTCCTTTTTTTTTTAACAAGCCTCATAGCGAATGCAAGTCCTAAAAATATAATAGGATCATGGATTCTGGCTGATGAATTGGGATGCATATAAATTTATTTGTAGGACAATATGCTCTAGCAAGCTAATAGAAAACTCTGAAGTGACCAAGTTATTGGGGAGACAATTGAGAAAAGCCTACTTCTTTAGCCTAACCCCAACTTTAGAACAAACCCTAACTTTAGCCTAACAGTAACCCTAACAGGAACCCTAACTTTACCCCCAACACTAAACCTAACTTTACCACTAACCCTAACCTGCCTTATCTGTTTTTTTTTTACTTTATAACAAGATCGCTGACTGACACAGCTGTTGCCAGCAGCACTTCTAACACTGTTTCTCCTCTAATCTCTTACTGACAGGAGATCAGAGGAGAAACGGCGTTTTTATGCGGCAGATCGCCCAGGAAAGTTTGTTGCTATAACAATCTTTCCTAGTGATTTCTCATTGGCTGGTGTGATGCTGACGTCCACAGGACCTGAACCAATCAGGTCTCGATGAAGTCGGGGGTCACAGGAACTGTTGTGTGCCGGACTCCCCTCGTTATAAGGTACATGGGGGTCCCGATGAGCACAAAACCGCTGACCATAGACAAACGGTAGCTAAATGCCGGCGCTAGCAGGGCTTTGTGCAGCGCCAACATTTATCTACAGTTGGTGGTCACAGAGCGGTTAAGTTAAGGGTGCCATAATTTCTGTCCAGGCCTAAACCATGAGTTTTATTTTTTTTTTATTCTGTGGAAAACTGGTTGAAAAGCAATGTCTGACTTTAATTTGTTCATTTTCATAGATCTCTTATTTATTATTACTTTTGTCGGATTCAAGTTATTTCTGTGACCATAGTGGGTTTTTCAGTCATTAAAAGACGGGTACCAACAATTTTGTCCAAGTGTGTAGGAGGAGTGAATATTTTCACTCCACAGCAATTTTCCGGAAATTAAGACACAGTGGATGTTGGAGAGTGAAGATTACACATTTGCCATTTTATTACCCAGCACATGTTTAAGTAGAAAAGTTTAAAAGTTTAAAACTTAAGAATATTTTATTAAAAAAATTGTTTTTATCTTAGCAGATGACTGTACCTGGAGATCAGAGGGACAGCTGACATCTTCAATTTTTAAATCTGATGATCTTGAGATCCTACAAGATACAACTGAAGTAATTGCTGTTTCTCCAGATATTTCATCATCAATTCACACCAAAGATCTGTCATCTGATCCTATAAAACAGGTCCCATCTTCTGATTCATTACTGACTACTAAGGAAAATCAAAGTCACAAAAGAGGCATTAAAAAACAAACCGCTCCTAAAGCAAAGAAGTCATTTTCATGTTCAGAATGTGGGAAATGTTTTAACCATAAATGTCGTCTTGTTAGTCACCAGAGAACCCACACAGGGGAGAAGCCTTATTTCTGTTCAGAATGTGGGAAATGTTTTAAGCATAAATGGCATCTTGTTAGTCACCAGAGAACCCACACGGGGGAGAAGCCTTTTTCCTGTTCAGAATGTGGAAAATGTTTTAACCAGAAAAGGAATCTTGTTAGTCACCAGAGAACTCACACAGGGAAAAAGCCTTTTTCATGTTCAGAATGTGGGAAATGTTTTAACCGGAAAAGGAATCTTGTTGGTCACCAAAGAACCCACACAGGGGAGAAGCCTTTTTCCTGTTCAGAATGTGGGAAATGTTTTAACCATAAATGTCATCTTGTTAATCACCAAAGAACCCACACAGGGGAGAAGCCTTTTTCCTGTTCAGAATGTGGGAAATGTTTTACCCAGAAAACAGATTTGGTTACTCACCAGATAACCCACACAGGAAAGAAGCCTTTTTCATGTTCAGAATGTGGGAAAAGTTTTAACCAGAAAGGGAATCTTGTTACTCACCAGAGAACCCACACAGGGGAGAAGCCTTTTTCCTGTTCAGAATGTGGGAAATGTTTTACCCAGAAAACAGATTTGGCTACTCACCAGAGAACCCACACAGGGGAGAAGCCGTTTACCTGTTCAGAATGTGGGAAATGTTTTATCCAAAAATCAGATTTGGTTAGGCACCATAGAACTCACACAGGGGAGAAGCCTTTTTCCTGTTCAGATTGTGGGAAATGTTTTAAATGGAAAGTGCTTCTTGTTAGACATCAGAGCAGTCACACAGAGGAGAAGCCTTTTTCATTTTCTTAATGTGAGAAATATTTTACTTAGAAATCAACTGTTAATAAACATCAGAGATGTCACATAGGGAGAAGCCTTTTTTATGTTCATAATGTTGGAATAGTTTGAATCAAAATTGAATCTTCTTAAATGGGTTATCTTGTCATTCCTCGTGTTTGCTGACAAAAGGGTAAAACTAAACTTTATTAATTCCAAATGTAAAACTATACCCATAATTCACCCCCTGAAGGTTAGTCAGTAGATGACTAATAGAAAAAACATGTACCCCACTGTTCAGTATATAGGGTGAGGTGAAGGATGCACACTCTCCAAGCCTCTCATTTCAATGTGTTCCATCGTCCTCACCAAAGGCGACTCATCAGGAGACTATTTAATATTGACCTATATTCAAGCGAGACTAGACAAAAAAAAACTAAGGTCATTGGTGGGGAAATCAGGGACCACCTTGATACATTATTATAATTCATATGTCTGCCAGAATATGCCCAGACATGCCTAGCTTTGCTAGGTCATTCTGCTGACTATTACCAATTAGAGTTGTTGACAGGCTAATCAGATGAGACTTAGGACCTCTTACACCACATATCTGTCCTCAGTTCTCTCCTTATAAGGAATAAACTTATGAATTAAGAATGATTTCATATGTAATAAACAGCTGATTTGTGCACAAACATAATGTATACGCCTACTCAAAAGTGTATATAACTAACGGTTCGGAACTATTAAATCTTATGGCTTCTGAAACAGATTCACGTCTGTCTCTGTCCATCATTTCTCCGGAGAACCCACATATCTGGCAGCCATCCAATATCCCTGAGGGTCTGACTTGCAGACCAACCTAACATCATGTATCATGTTATCCGAAACAGTAAGAAAACTAGCAACATATTGGCAGATCCCAGACCTCAAACTATATACTTAATAAGTTTATAAGCCACTGCAGTGTCTGGAATAGATAGTATGTGAAAATACAGTACAGTATAATTCTTGTGTTTTTTCTCCTATAGGGACTGCCCTAGTTTGGTATTGTAACAGCTGTCAATTAGTAGTGCAGACAATTTGTTTTGGACTAAATTCAGTTTTCAGAATGCCCAATATGTACCACTCAGGGAAAACTTACCTGCTCCTAAGATCAATAGCGGCTTCTAACTAATGGCCATGCTGCGGTCTGTCAAGGAATGCAATATCGTTATAAAGGCTAGGGATGTGTGCAATCATAAGATGTGAGAAGGACAGGACAGCAGCCATTTTACATCATGGCTCCATTACGAGGGACACGGATCTATCATTCTATATGAAAACAACCTAGGGGTTTTCAGCCTCGGCTGCAAGAATACAGATCTGCTCCATTGACCATCACTGAACCATGGATACGTTTGGAAAAGCCAGATTGTGATCCTCAGATCAACTGGCCTTGTACCTTGTATGACCTCAATGGACTGTCATCTTCCTATGCTTGTCGTTACCTCTTGTCTGTGTGCATGCCACAGGTGGAGTAACCGACCCTAGAATATGAAGGCAAGTTGTGATCCTCAGATCAACTGGCCTTGTATGGACTGTCATCTTCCTATACTTGTTGTTACCTCCCCTCTTTGTGCGTGCCACAGGTGGAGTAACCGACCCTGGAATATGAAACCAGGTTGTGATCCTCGGCCTTATATGGACTGGCATCTTCCTACGTTTGTCTTTACCTCCTCTGTGTGCATACCACAGGTGAGGTAGCGACCCTGGAAGATCTGTAGTCACAGCTGTTATTTTCCCGCTGAGTCAGCGGAAGGGCGAGACTCTGTAATGTGCAACATCTTGGGTACTGTGCTGGGACTGTTCTATGTTATCTTCCTATTTTGTGGTACAATAAAGCATTGCTACACTGTTTTACTCTCACCCTGTGTTGCCTGAGTAGCATTTTGCCCATGTTTAAAGGAGAGCAGGCGTTTGGCGAGATGATCCCTGGTTCATGCCTTTTCGGCTAGCGGGCCGCACTCATAGCAATCCAGCAGTGACAACCAAAGACTTCTGCTGGAGACCTCTGGTTGTCATGCCAACCCATTGGTGACCTTGGATCATGTGACGGGGTCACTGATGAGCCGGATTTCTGGAGCACTTGATGATGTGCCAGAAAAGATGTGATTCAGCGCTGGAGCCCACATCAAAGGGAGGGAGTCAGACATCTGCGTAGATTGACGCCTGATGTCAGAAAGGGGTTAAAAGGGATTGTTTTAGGCTAGTTTCACACTAGCATTCGGCAGGGCTGTGAAAGAAAGCCTTCTAACTCCGTGAAGCCCCGGCCACTGCTCCTCTTCCTTGTGCTCCGCCTACGTCTGCATGCATCCTGCATACCCTATCTTTAACATTTGGTACGCAGGCTGTTATGACCTGGTGATTACGGAGCAGCACTGAGATGACCTGGTGGGTAAAACAAATCATGGACAAGCTCTGAGGAGGTGGCAGCTCCACCGACCGCAATCACTGTTATGACCTGGTGATTACGGAGCAGCACTGAAATGACCTGGTGGGTAAAACAAATAATAGACAAGCTCTGAGGAGGGGGTAGCTTTACTGACCGCAATCCCTACTCCTAGCACCAACACTAGAAATAGCCGTGGAGCGTTCCTGACTCTTCCTAGATGCCTCGTCACAGCCTAAGAACTAACTACCCCTGAAGATGGAAACGGAAAACTATCTCGCCTCAGAGAAACCCCCAAAAGGAAAGATAGCCCCCCACAAATATTGACGGTGAGTGGAGAGGGAAACAACAAACTCAGAAATGAAAATAGATTTTAGCAAAGGAGGCCAATACTATCTAAATAGACAGAAATAGAAAAGGATACTGTGCGGTCAGTATAAAAACTCAAAAAATCCACGCAGAGTTTACAAAAATAGCCTCCACACCGACTCACGGTGTGGAGGAGCAAATCTGCTACCCCAGAGCTTCCAACTAGCCTGAATATTTCATAATGACAAGCTGGACAAAAGAGACATAACTTAAACCTGAACAGAAGGTCAAAAGCAGGGAACAACCCAAGAACTAGCAGAACTTATCTTAAGCTGAAATGGACGGGCCAACAGGGAACTTCCAGGAGAGGACTGAATCCAACAGGAAAACATTGACAGCTGGCATGGACTACAGACTAGAGCCAAGTTAAATAGCAAGGCCAGGGAACCGATTAGTGAAAGCAGCTGCTAAGTTCCACTCGAAACCACCAGAGGGAGCCCAAGAGCAGAACTCCCAAAAATACCATTCATAACCACAGGATGGAGCCCAAGAACGGAATTCACAACAGTACCCCCCCTTGAGGAGGGGTCAACGAACCCTCACCAGAGCCCCCAGGGCGATCGGGACGAGCCAAATGAAAAGCACGCACCAAATCGGCAGCATGGACATCGGAGGCAAAACCCCAAGAATTATCCTCCTGGCCATAACCCTTCCACTTGACCAGATACTGAAGTTTCCGCCTCAAAAGACGAGAATCCAAAATCTTTTCCACCACATATTCCAACTCCCCCTCAACCAACACCAGAGCAGGAGGGTCAACGAAGGGGATCATGGGCACCACATATCTCCGCAACAAAGATCTATGGAACACATTATGAATGGAAAAAGAAGCTGGAAGGGCCAAACGAAAAGACACCGGATTGATAATTTCCGAAATCCTATAAGGACCAATAAAATGAGGCTTGAACTTAGGGGAAGAGACCTTCATAGGAACATGACGAGAAGACAACCAGACCAAATTCCCAACACGAAGCCGGGGACCAACGCACCGACGGCGGTTAGCAAAACGTTGAGCCTTTTCCTGAGACAACGCCAAATTGTCCACCACATGAGTCCAAATCCGCTGCAACCTGTCCAACACAGAATCCACCCCAGGACAATCCGAAGGCTCAACCTGCCCCGAAGAAAAACGAGGATGAAAACCGAAGTTACACAAAAAGGCGAAACCAAAGTTGCTGAACTAGCCCAATTATTAAGGGCAAACTCGGCCAACGGCAAGAAGGTAACCCAATCATCCTGATCAGCAGACACAAAGCATCTCAAATAGGTTTCCAAGGTCTGATTGGTTCGCTCCGTCTGTCCATTTGTCTGAGGGTGAAATGCCGAAGAAAAAGACAAATTAATGCCCATTCTAACACAAAAAGACCGCCAAAACCTAGAAACAAACTGGGTACCTCTGTCAGACACAATTTTCTCCGGAATGCCATGCAAACGAACCACATGCTGAAAAAATAAAGGAACCAAATCAGAGGAGGAAGGCAACTTAGGCAAAGGTACTAAGTGGACCATTTTAGAAAACCGGTCACAAACCACCCAGATGACAGACATCTTCTGAGAAACAGGAAGATCAGAAATAAAATCCATGGAAATATGTGTCCAGGGCCTCTCAGGGATAGGCAAAAGCAACCCACTAGCACGAGAACAGCAGGGCTTAGCCTGGGCACAGGTCCCACAGGACTGCACGAAGGAACGCACATCCCGTGACAAAGAAGGCCACCAAAAGGACCTGGCAACCAAATCTCTGGTACCAAAAATCCCAGGATGACCAGCCAATACAGAACAATGAATCTCAGAAATCACCTTACTAGTCCATCTATCAGGAACAAACAATTTCCCCACAGGACAGCGGTCGGGTCTATCAGCCTGTTGTGAATTGGATTATTTGGCTCCCTCTTGTGGTCACTAGCGACATGACACTTTGAGTTTCTTTCCCCAGCTTGGTACCCACCTGGCTTGTTAGTCCAGGGGTGTTGCTGTGTAAGCTTCCTGGATTTTCAGTCTGGTGCCTGGCATCGTTGTAATCAGTTCCTTTCTGTTTGCTCCTGTCTGCTGGTCCTGGTTCTTGCAAAATAAGCTAAGTCCTGCTTCCTTGTTTTTTTGGTTATTTGCATTGCCCATATTTTTTGTCCAGCTTGCACTAAATGTGATTCCTGATTTTGCTGGAAGCTCTAGGGGGCTGATATTCTCCCCCCGGGCCGTTAGACGGTTCGGGGGTTCTTGAATATCCAGCGTGGAAATTTTGATAGGGTTTTTGCTGACCGTATAAGTCATCTTACTACACTCACCGGCCACTTTATTAGGTACACCATGCTAGTAACGGGTTGGACCCCTTTTGCCTTCAGAACTGCCTCAATTCTTCGTGGCATAGATTCAACAAGGTGCTGGAAGCATTCCTCAGAGATTTTGGTCCATATTGACATGATGGCATCACACAGTTGCCGCAGATTTGTCGGCTGCACATCCCAAAGATGCTCCATACAAGGCAGGATGGATCCATGCTTTCATGTTGTTTACGCCAAATTCTGACCCTACCATCCAAATGTCGCAGCAGAAATCGAGACTCATCAGACCAAGCAACGTTTTTCCAATCTTCTACTGTCCAATTTCGATGAGCTTGTACAAATTGTAGCCTCAGTTTCCTGTTCTTAGCTGAAAGGAGTGGTACCCGGTGTGGTCTTCTGCTGCTGTAGCCCATCTGCCTCAAAGTTCGACGCACTGTGCGTTCAGAGATGCTCTTAGGCCTACCTTGGTTGTAACGGGTGGCGATTTGAGACACTGTTGCCTTTCTATCAGCTCGAACCAGTCTGCCCATTCTCCTCTGACCTCTGGCATCAACAAGGCATTTCCGCCCACAGAACTGCCGCTCACTGGATTTTTTTTCTTTTTCGGACCATTCTCTGTAAACCCTAGAGATGGTTGTGCGTGAAAATCCCAGTAGATCAGCAGTTTCTGAAATACTCAGACCAGCCCTTCTGGCACCAACAACCATGCCACGTTCAAAGGCACTCAAATCACCTTTCTTCCCCATACTGATGCTCGGTTTGAACTGCAGGAGATTGTCTTGACCATGTCTACATGCCTAAATGCACTGAGTTGCCTCCATGTGATTGGCTGATTAGAAATTAAGTGTTAACAAGAAGTTGGACAGGTGTACCTAATAAAGTGGCCAGTGAGTGTATATTCTGCTATTAGTCAGTGGGCCTCTCTTTGCTAAAAACCTAGTTCATTCTTACGTTTGTCTTTTCTTCTTACCTCACCGTTATTATTTGTTGGGGGCTTGTATCCAACTTTTGGGGTCTTTTCTCTGGAGGCAAGAAAGGTCTATCTTTTCCCTTCTAGGGTTAGTTAGTTCTCCGGCTGGCGAGAGACGTCTAGAACCAACGTAGGTACGTTCCCCGGCTGCTGCTATTTGTGGTGCTAGGATCAGGTATACGGTCAGCCTAGTTACCACTGCCCTATGAGCTGGTTTTTTGTGTTTGCAGACTTGGTAATAACTTCTGAGACCCTCTGCCATTGGGGTCATAACACAGCCTGAAACTCCTGAAGCACCCGCCGCAAATCAGGGGAGATAGCAGAAAGAATCACCCCATCCTTGAGAATACCAGCCGGCTCAAGGACTCCCGGAGAATCAGGCAAAAAACTCCTAGACAGGGCATCAGCCTTCACATTCTTAGATCCCGGAAGATACGAGACCACAAAATCAAAACGCGAGAAAAACAGACCATCGAGCCTGTCTAGGATTCAACCGCTTGGCAGACTCAAGATAAACCAGATTTTTATGATCGGTCAAGACCACAACACGATGCTTAGCTCCCTCAAGCCGATGTCGCCACTCCTCAAATGCCCACTTCATAGCCAACAACTCCCGATTGCCGACATCATAATTACGCTCAGCAGGCGAAAACTTTCTGGAGAAGAATGCACACGGTTTCATCACAGAGCCATCAGAACTATGACAAAACAGCTCCTGCCCCAATCTCAGAAGCGTCAACCTCAACCTGAAAAGGGAGAGAAACATCTGGCTGACGCAACACAGGGGCAGAAGTAAAACGACGCTTAAGCTCCTGAAAGGCCTCCACAGCCGCAGAGGACCAATTCACCACATCAGCACCTTTCTTGGTCAAATCGGTCAGAGGTTTAACCACAGAAGAAAAATTAGCAATGAAGCGGCGATAAAAATTAGCAAAGCCCAAAAATTTCTGAAGGCTCTTCACAGATGTGGGTTGAGTCCAATCATAAATAGCCTGGACCTTAACAGGGTCCATTTCAAAAGCCGAGGGAGAAAAAATGAAACCCAGAAAAGAAACCTTCTGAACTCCAAAAAGGCACTTAGACCCCTTCACAAACAGTGCATTAGCACGAAGAATCTGAAATACCATCCTGACCTGCTTCACATGAGACTCCCAATCATCGGAAAAAAACAAAATATCATCCAAATATACAATCATGAATTTATCCAGATACTCCCGGAAAATATCATGCATAAAGGACTGAAACACAGATGGAGCATTAGAGAGCCCGAAAGGCATCACAAGATATTCAAAATGGCCTTCGGGCGTATTAAATGCTGTTTTCCATTCATCACCCTGTTTGATGCGGACAAGATTATACGCCCCATGAAGGTCAATCTTGGTAAACCAGCTAGCCCCTTTAATCCGAGCAAACAAATCAGAAAGCAAAGGCAAAGGGTACTGGAATTTGACCATGATCTTATTGAGAAGGTGATAATCTGTACAGGGCCTCAAGGAGCCATCCTTCTTGGCAACAAAAAAGAACCCCGCTCCCAACGGTGACGAAGATGGGCGAATATGCCCCTTCTCCAAGGACTCCTTTACATAACTCTGCATAGCGGCATGCTCTGGCACAGACAGATTAAAAAGTCGGCCCTTAGGGAACTTACAGCCAGGAATCAAATTAATAGCGCAATCACAGTCCCTATGAGGAGGCAGGGAACTGGACTTGGGCTCCTCAAATATATCCTGGAAATCCGACAAAAAATCAGGAACTTCAGAAGAAGGGGACGAGGAAATTGACATCAGAGGAATGTCACTATGTATCCCCTGACAACCCCAACTAGTCACAGACATAGATTTCCAATCCAGCACTGGATTATGTACCTGTAACCATGGAAAACCCATCACAACAACATCATGCAAATTATGCAACACCAAAAAGCGAATATTTTCCTGATGTGCTGGAGCCATATTCATGGTTAACTGTGTCCAGTACTGAGGTTTATTCTTGGCCAATGGCGTAGCATCAATCCCCCTCAAGGGAATAGGGCTGTTATGATCCCAATGGCAGAGGATCTCAGGAGTACCAGCTAAGTCTGCAAACACAAAAAACCAGCTCATAGGGAAGTGGTAACTTGACTGACCGTATACCTGATCCTAGCACAAACAACTAGCAGCAGCCGGGGAACGTACCTACGTTGGTTCTAGACGTCTCGCGCCAGCCGGAGAACTAACTAACCCTTTCAGAGAAAATAAGACCTCTCTTGCCTCAAGAGAAAGGACCCCAAAGTTATAATACAAGCCCCCAACAAATAATAACGGTGAGGTAAGAAAAAATGACAAACGCAAGAATGAACTATATTTAGCAAAGAGAGGCCCACTGACTAATAGCAGAAAATAGAAAGATGACTTATACGGTCAGCAAAAAACCCTACAAAATATCCACGCTGAATATCCAAGAACCCCCGCACCTACTAACGGTGTGGGGGGAGAATAACAGCCCCCCTAGAGCTTCCAGCAAAAATCAGGAATCACATTTTAAACAAAGCTGGAACAAAATAAGGGAAATTCAAATGCATAAAAATAAGAAAGCAGGACTTAGCTTATCTTGCAAAATCAGGAGACAGGAGAAAACAGACAAGGTCTGATAACAACGAATCCAGGCACAATACAGAGTATCCAGGAAGTTTATATAGGCACACCCAGGCCAAACGAAGCAGGTGAGTGCCAACCTGGGGAAAGACACTCCAAGTGCCATACCGCTAATGACCACAAGAGGGAGCCAAGAACTATAGTTCACAACAGTACCCCCCCTTTAAGGAGGGGTCACCGAACCCTCACCAAGACCACCAGGGCAATCAGGATGAGCAGCGTGAAAGGCAAGAACCAAATCGGCCGCATGAACATCAGAGGTGACCACCCAGGAATTGTCCTCCTGACCATAGCCCTTCCATTTGACCAGATACTGAAGCCTCCGTCTAGAGAGACGAGAGTCCAAGATCTTCTCCACCACATACTCCAACTCGCCCTCGACCAACACCGGAGCAGGAGGCTCAACAGCAGGAACCATAGGCACCACGTACCGCCGTAACAAAGACCTATGGAACACATTGTGAATGGCAAACGACACCGGAAGATCCAAACGAAACGACACCGGATTAAGGACTTCCAAAATTTTATAAGGACCAATAAAGCGAGGCTTAAACTTAGGAGAGGAAACCTTCAGAGGGACATACCGAGAAGACAACCAAACCAAATCCCCAACACGAAGTCGGGGACCCACACCGCGGCGGCGGTTGGCAAAGCGCTGAGCCTTCTCCTGTGACAACTTCAAGTTGTCCACCACAAGATTCCAAATCCGCTGCAACCTATCCACCACGGAATCCACCCCAGGACAGTAAGAAGGTTCAACATGACCCGAGGAAAACCGCGGATGAAAACCAGAGTTGCAGAAAAATGGCGAAACCAAAGTAGCGGAACTTGCCCGATTATTAAAGGCAAACTCAGCCAGTGGCAAGAAAGTAACCCAATCATCCTGATCCGCAGAAACAAAACATCTCAAATAAGCCTCCAGCGTCTGATTAGTTCGCTCCGTTTGGCCATTAGTCTGAGGATGAAAGGCAGATGAAAATGACAAATCGATGCCCATCCTAGCACAAAAGGATCGCCAGAATCTGGACACAAACTGGGATCCTCTGTCAGACACGATATTCTCAGGAATGCCGTGCAAACAAACCACATTCTGAAGGAACAAAGGAACCAAATCGGAAGAGGAAGGCAACTTAGGCAAGGGCACCAAATGGACCATCTTGGAAAAACGATCACAGACTACCCAGATGACAGACATTCCCCGAGACACCGGAAGATCTGAAATGAAATCCATGGAAATGTGCGTCCAAGGCCTCTTCGGGACGGGCAAGGGCAAAAGTAACCCGCTGGCACGAGAACAGCAAGGCTTAGCCCGAGCACAAATCCCACAGGACTGCACAAAAGATCGCACATCCCGCGACAGGGACGGCCACCAAAAGGACCTAGCCACCAAATCTCTGGTACCAAAAATCCCAGGATGCCCTGCCAACACTGAGGAATGAACCTCGGAAATAACTCTACTGGTCCATTTATCAGGAACAAACAGTCTGTCAGGTGGGCAAGAGTCAGGTCTACCAGCCTGAAATCTCTGCAACACACGTCGCAAATCAGGAGAAATGGCTGACAAGATTACTCCCTCTTTAAGAATACCCGCTGACTCTGCGACTCCAGGAGAGTCAGGCACAAAACTCCTAGAAAGAGCATCAGCCTTCACATTCTTTGAACCAGGCAGGTACGAGACCACAAAGTCAAAACGGGAGAAAAACAACGACCAACGAGCCTGTCTATGATTCAGGCGTTTAGCAGACTCGAGGTACATCAGATTTTTATGATCAGTCAAGACCACCACACGATGCTTAGCTCCCTCGAGCCAATGACGCCACTCCTCAAATGCCCACTTCATAGCCAACAACTCCCGATTACCAACATCATAGTTCCGCTCAGCAGGCGAAAACTTCCTAGAAAAAAAAGCACATGGTCTCATCACAGAGCAACCAGAGCCTTTCTGCGACAAAACAGCCCCTGCACCGATCTCAAAAGCGTCTACTTCAACCTGAAAGGGAAGTGAGACATCAGGCTGGCACAAAACAGGCGCCGAAGTAAACCGGCGCTTCAGCTCCCGGAAAGCCTCCACGGTTGCAGGAGCCCAATTAGCAACATCAGAACCTTTCTTGGTCATATCCGTCAAAGGTTTTACAATGCTAGAAAAATTAGCAATAAAACGACGGTAGAAATTAGCAAAACCCAAGAACTTCTGAAGACTCTTAACGGACGTGGGTTGAGTCCAATCATGAATAGCTCAGACCTTGACTGGGTCCATCTCCACAGTAGAAGGGGCGAAAATAAAACCCAAAAAGGAAACCTTCTGCACTCCAAAGAGACACTTTGAGCCCTTCACAAACAAAGCATTATCACGCAAAACCTGAAACACCATCCTGACCTGCTTTACATGAGAATCCCAATCATCAGAGAAAACCAGAATATCATCCAGATAAACAATCATAAATTTATCCAGATACTTCCGGAAAATGTCATGCATAAAGGACTGAAACACTGAGGGGGCATTAGAAAGCCCAAAAGGCATCACCAAGTACTCAAAATGACCTTCGGGCGTATTGAACGCAGTTTTCCATTCATCTCCCTGCTTAATGCGCACAAGGCTGTACGCACCACGAAGATCTATCTTGGTGAACCACTTGGCACCCTTAATCCGGGCAAACAAGTCCGACAATAGTGGCAAAGGATACTGAAATTTGACAGTGATTTTATTCAAAAGCCGATAGTCTATACACGGTTTCAAAGAGCCGTCTTTCTTGGCCACAAAAAAGAATCCCGCACCAAGAGGGGAAGAGGATGGACGAATATGTCCCTTCTCCAAAGATTCCTTAATATAAGCACGCATCGCGGCATGCTCAGGTACAGACAAATTAAATAGTCGTCCCTTAGGAAATTTACTACCAGGAATCAAATCTATAGCACAGTCACAGTCCCTATGAGGAGGCAGGGCACTGGACCTGGACTCACTGAATACATCCTGATAGTCCAACAAATACTCAGGGACTTCAGAAGGAGTAGAAGAAGCAATAGACACCGACGAGGAATCGCAATGAATTCCCTGACAACCCCAACTTGACACGGACATTGCCTTCCAATCCAAAACTGGATTATGGGTCTGTAACCATGGCAGACCCAGAACGACCAAATCCTGCATTTTATGCAAAACAAGAAAACGAATCACCTCCCGATGTTCAGGAGACATGCACATGGTCACTTGTGTCCAATACTGCGGTTTATTCTCCGCCAATGGCGTAGCATCAATTCCTCTAAGAGGAATAGGATTTTCTAAAGGCTCTAGGACAAAACCACAGTGCTTGGCAAATGATAAATCCATAAGACTCAGGGCAGCACCTGAATCCACAAATGCCATAACAGGGTAGGAAGATAATGAGCAAATCAAGGTCACAGACAAAATGAACTTAGGCTGCAAATTACCAATGGCGACAGGACTAACAACCTTTGATGGCCGTTTAGAGCATGCCGAGATAACATGTGTAGAATCACCACAGTAAAAACAACCCATTCTGACGCCTATGATTTTGCCGTTTGGTTCTAGTCAGGATTCTATCACATTGCATTGAGTCAGGTGTCCGTTCAGACAACACTGCCAGAGGATTAGCAGTTTTGCGCTCCCGCAAACGCCGATCAACCTGGATGGCCAGAGCCATAGAATCATTCAGACTTGTAGGAATGGGAAAACCCACCATCACATTCTTAATGGCTTCAGAAAGGCCATTTCTGAAATTTGCGGCCAGAGCACACTCATTCCATTGAGTAAGCACGTACCATTTCCGAAATTTTTGGCAGTACACCTCAGCTTCATCCTGGCCCTGAGAGATAGCCAGCAATGCTTTTTCTGCCTGTATTTCAAGATTGGGCTCCTCATAAAGCAATCCGAGCGCCAGAAAAAACGCATCAATATTTGCCAATGCCGGATCTCCTGGCGCCAATGAGAAAGCCCAATCCTGAGGGTCGCCAAGCAAGAAGGAGATAACAATTTTAACTTGTTGAGCGGAGTCTCCAGACGAACGAGGTCTCAAAGATAGAAACAATTTACAATTATTCCTAAAATTCCCAAATTTAAATTGATCTCCAGAGAACAGCTCAGGAATAGGTATTTTAGGTTCTGACATAGGACTGCTAATAACAAAATCCTGAATGCCCTGCACACGTGCAGCAAGCTGATCCACACTAGTAATCAGAGTCTGAACATTCATGTCTGCAGCAGAGCTTCAAGCCACTCAGAGATAAAGGGGAGGAAGAAAAAAAAAACAAAAAAAAAACTCAGACGTCTTTTCTTATAGTCCCGCTTAGCAATGCACTTTTTCGGCCTGGATTACTGTTATGATCCTAATGGCAGAGGATCTCAGGAGTACCAGCTAAGTCTGCAAACACAAAAAGCCAGCTCATAGGGAAGTGGTAACTTGACTGACCGTATACCTGATCCTAACACAAACAACTAGCAGCAGCCGGGGAACGTACCTACGTTGGTTCTAGACGTCTCGCGCCAGCCGGAGAACTAACTAACCCTTTCAGAGAAAATAAGACCTCTCTTGCCTCAAGAGAAAGGACCCCAAAGTTATAATACAAGCCCCCAACAAATAATAACGGTGAGGTAAGAAGAAATGACAAACGTAAGAATGAACTAGATTTAGCAAAGAGAGGCCCACTGACTAATAGCAGAAAATAGAAAGATGACTTATACGGTCAGCAAAAAACCCTACAAAATATCCACGCTGAATATCCAAGAACCCCCGCACCGACTAACGGTGTGGGGGGAGGATAACAGCCCCCCTTGAGCTTCCAGCAAAATCAGGAATCACATTTTAAACAAAGCTGGAACAAAATAAGGGAAATTCAAATGCACAAAAATAAGAAAGCAGGACTTAGCTTATCTTGCAAAATCAGGAGACAGGAGAAAACAGACAAGGTCTGATAACAACGAATCCAGGCACAATACTGAGTATCCAGGAAGTTTATATAGGCACACCCAGACCAAACGAAGCAGGTGAGTGCCAACCTGGGGAAAGACACTCAAAGTGCCATACCGCTAATGACCACAAGAGGGTGCCAAGAACTATAGTTCACAACAGGGAACTTCCAGGAGAGGACTGAATCCAACAGGAAAACATTGACAGCTGGCATGGACTACAGACTAGAGCCAAGTTAAATAGCAAGGCCAGGGAACCGATTAGTGAAAGCAGCTGCTAAGTTCCACTCGAAACCACCAGAGGGAGCCCAAGAGCAGAACTCCCAAAAATACCATTCATAACCACAGGATGGAGCCCAAGAACGGAATACACAACAGCAGGCCATGCGGATGTATGCGGATGCCTCTGCATGCGTTGTTTTGAAGCTACGCCGACCGCAACATTTTGAGTTTGATGCAGGTCAGCGCAGCGTCAAGACGATGCATGCGGAGGCATCTTCATACATCTGCATGGCCTGCGTACCTAATGTTAAAGATAGGATACGCAGGACGCATGCAGATGTAGGCGGTGTCATAAATCCCACCGTGCTGCCACCAATCCTACCGGATATGTTGGGGATCCCACCACTCTGTCATGGTTCACAGGGAAGATACCTTTATCATCCCCACCACTCACACTAATTTGTCACAAAACAGGGTTGTTTGATTGCCCCTCGTTCCTTCTGAAGTGGATTTATCTATATCCCACTTCCCAGTTCTGCTTTTAAACTTGCAGCTCTCTGGCACCCCCCCTTACCCTCAGGTCAGTCAGGGTACTGCATCTAGGGTAATAAGTCTCCAAAAGGGCTGCCTGCTATGTACTGGCTATTGGGCACGCTGCAGCGAGGGCGATATAACTACTCCCACACAGGCAGGAACTATAATTATCAACGATATGCCCTCATCATGACTGAGTAGGCTGAGTTATGACATGCACTCCTCTTTCTACTCTCTATGTTTTGGCTTCACCAAAGACATTCCTGGGGAAGGGCGGGGCGAACGATTGGCTTGAATTCCAATGTGCTGCCAGCAGAGAAGAGAAGGGGGGTCGAACATGCAGAAGGTGTCTGTTCTCTTTTCTTGGATGTGGCAGAGCTCAGTGCGTGATAATAGACAATCCACTACCTCATGTTCCTGACACCTCCCCCTTTTGGACTGTGCTACGGAAGCAGGAACTCTCGGTACACCTCCATGAGCACCTCGGCAGCTTCTCCCAAACGGTGCAACCCATCTGCATTGCCATGCTCCCTGCCCATTTTGTGTGTGACTGTAAATTCATACTGCTGGAGGGCAAGGCTGCAGCGTAGCAACCTTCTGTTGGTTCCTTACATGGCGTGTAGCCAGCGCAGAGGGTGGTGGTCCATCACCACAATGAAGGTGCACCTGTACAGGTAGTGCTGTAAACATTGCAGGGTCCAGACTATGGCAATTCACTCCTCGATAGTGGAATAGGCCAATTGCTTCGGCAGAAGCTTCCGGCTCAGGTACAAGATGCGGTGGTCATGGTTCCCCGAGTTGACCTGGCTGAGCACAGCACCGAGGGCAAACTCGCTGGCGTTGGTCTACACCAAGAACGGTTGACTGCTGTCAACTGCTTTCAACACAGGAGTGTTACACAGCGCTTTTTTCATCGCCTGGAAGGCCCCCTCACAGCTGTCGATCCAGTCGACTATGTGGGGTAGCTTCTTCCTGGCGAGGTCTGTCAAGCGTTTTGCCAGGCTACTATAGTTCTCTACGAAGCGCCTTTAGTACCCTGTAGTGCCCAGGAAGGACATCACCTGTTTCTTGGTGCTGGGAGTGGACCAGGACGTGATCGCGTCCGCTTTCCCAGGCTTTGGCTTTATGGACTTCCCACCTACCCGGTGCCCAGGTAATGGACCTTTCTCATGCCCATTTGTTACTTTCCCGGCTTGATGGTCAGACTGGCTTGGTGAATTCCACTAAGCACCTCCTGAAGATGCTGCAGGTGTTCATCCCAGGAGGAACTGAAGATGGCAATGTCATCCAGGTACACCACCACATACTTCTCCAGTCCCTGAAGCAGGTGGTTGACCATCCGCTGGAAAGTCGCAGGGGCATTCTTGCTGAAGGGCATGACTGTGGACTCATACAGTCTGAAGGGGGTGATAAAGGCAGACTCCTCCAGCGCCTCGGGGCTCGGGAATCTGCCAGTATCCTCGACTCAAATCCATTATGGTCAGATATTTTGCGCCAGCTAACCGCTCAAGCAGTTCCTCGATGATGCACAGCATTGGGTGCGTGTCAGAGGCTGTGATGGCATTGAGCCCCCTGTAGTCCACACAGAAGCGGGTGCTCTGATCCTTCTTTGGCACGAGAACTACAGGTGAGGCCCATGTGCTCTTTAACCGTTGAATCACCCCCAGCTGTAACATCTCATCGCTCTCCTGGTGCATAAACTGCTGCACCTAGTTGGAGATCCGATAGGGTGCTCGCCGTGGTGGGACATGATTCCCGGTGTCAACCTCGTGGACCGCTAACATGGTCCTTCCAGGTCGGTTGGAGAACACGGCCCAGAAGGATTCCAGCCACAACTGCGACTGCTGAGGTTCGGTTAACAAGGCACTTACCTCCACTGTTATGATCTGGTGGCCTAGGAGCAGCATGAGACGTACTCTGGAGAGGGTGGTACCTGTACTGACCGCAGACCCTGAACTTAACACGCAACTAGAAGTAGCTGTGGGATGTTCCTACCAATCCTAGACACCTCGACACAGCCGGAGGACTAAATACCCCTATAGATAGAAAAGGGAAAACTAGCTTGCCTCAGAGAAAATCCCCAAAGGATAGACAGCCCCCCACAAATATTGACTGTGAAAGGAGAGGAAAAAACATACGCAGACTGAAAACAGAATTTAGCAAAGGAGGCCACTTCTAGCTAAATAGAAAGGACAGGACAGAGTACTGTGCGGTCAGTATTAAAACACTAGAAAATATCCTCCACAGAAAATACCAAAATCTCCACCTCTAACTAAAGATATGGAGGGGTAAATCTGCATCTCTCAGAGATACCAGCTTGGCTGAACAAATTCTTACACAGACTAAGCTGGACAAAAACATGAAATGCACTGAACTGTAAAGCCCATAGCATGTGGGCTGCAAAAACAAAAGCCAGAACTTATCTTTGCTGATTTGGACAGCAGAGCAGGAGAAATCAGGCAGAGATGTGAATCCTCCAGGAACAATGGACAACTGGCACTAACTAAAGGATCCAGCTGGACTAAATAGCCCAGTCATAATTGTCACCGAACCCTCACCAGAGCCCCCAGGCCGATCAGGACGAGCCAGATGAAAGGCATGGACCAGATCAGCAGCATGGACGTCAGAGGCAAAAACCCAAGAATTATCCTCCTGGCCATAACCCTTCCACTTGACAAGGTACTGAAGCTTCCGCCTCGAAAAACGAGAATCCAAAATTTTCTCAACCACATACTCCAACTCCCCATCAACCAACACAGGGGCAGGAGGATCAACAGAGGGAACAACGGGCACCACATATTTCTGCAACAAAGATCTATGGAAAACATTATGGATGGCAAAAGAGGCCAGAAAGGGCCAAACGAAAAGACACTGGGTTGATAATCTCAGAGATCCTATAAGGACCAATAAACCGAGGCTTAAACTTAGGGGAAGAAACCTTCATAGGAACATGATGGGAAGACAGCCAGACCAAATCCCCAACCCGCAGCCGGGAACCAACACACCGACGATGGATAGCAAAATGCTGAGCCTCCTCCTGAGACAACACCAAATTGTCCACCACATGAGACCAAATCTGCAGCAACCTGTCAACCACAGAATCCACACCAGGACAATCAGAAGGCTCAACCTGCCCTGAAGAAAAACGAGGATGAAAACCAAAATTACAAAAGAAGGGGCGAAACCAAAGTAGCAGAAGTAGCCCGATTATTAAGGGCAAACTCGGCCAATGGCAAAAAAGCCACCCAATCATCCTGATCAGCAGACACAAAGCATCTCAAATAAGTTTCCAATGTCTGATTAGTTCGCTCAGTTTGGCCATTTGTCTGAGGATGAAATGCGGAAGAAAAAGACAATGCCCAGCCTAGCACTAAAGGCCCGCCAAAACCTAGAAACAAACTGGGAACCTCTGTCGGACACAATATTCTCCGGAATGTCATGCAAACGAACCACATGCTGAAAAAACAACAGAACCAAATCAGAGGAGGAAGGCAATTTAGGCAAATGAACCATCTTAGAAAACCGATCACAAACCACCCAGATAACCGACATCCTCTGGGAAACCGGAAGATCTGAAATAAAATCCATAGAAATATGCGTCCAAGGCCTCTCAGGGACCGGCAAAGGCAAAAACAATCCACTAGCGCGGGAACAGCAAGGCTTGGCCCGCGCACAAGTCCCACAAGACTGCACAAAAGAACGCACATCCCGTGACAAAGAAGGCCACCAAAAGGACCTACCAACCAAATCTCTGGTACCAAAAATCCCAGGATGGCCAGCCAACACAGAACAATGAACCTCAGAAATCACCTTACTAGTCCATCTATCAGGAACAAACAGTTTACCCACTGGACAGCGGTCACGTTTATCAGCCTGAAATTCCTGAAGAACCCGTCGCAAATCAGGGGAGATGGCAGAAAGAATCACCCCTTCCTTCAGAATGCCGACCGGCTCAGGGACACCAGGAGAATCAGGCAAAAAGCTCTTAGAGAGGGCATCAGCCTTAACATTCTTAGAACCCAGAAGATATGAGACCACAAAATCAAAACGGGAGAAAAACAGGGACCATCGAGCCTGTCTAGGATTCAGCCGTTTGGCAGACTCGAGGTAAATCAAATTTTTATGATCGGTCAAGACCACAATACGGTGCTTGGCTCCCTCAAGCCAATGTCGCCATTCCTCGATCGCCCACTTCATAGCCAACAACTCCCGATTGCCGACATCATAATTGCGTTCCGCAGGCGAAAACTTTCGAGAAAAGAAGGCACACGGTTTCATCAAGGAACCATCAGAATTCCTCTGAGACAAAACGGCCCCTGCCCCAATCTCAGAAGCGTCAACCTCAACCTGAAAAGGAACATCTGGCTGACGCAACACAGGGGCAGAAGTAAATCGGCGTTTAAGCTCCTGAAAGGCAGAAACCGCCGCAGAGGGCCAATTCGTCACATCAGCGCCTTTCTTGGTCAAATCGGTCAGGGGTTTAACCACACTGGAGAAGTTGGCAATGAAACGGCGATAAAAATTAGCAAAGCCCAAAAATTTCTGAAGGCTCTTCACGGACGTGGGCTGAACCCAATCATGAATGGCCTGAACCTTAACCGGATCCATTTCTATACATGAGGGAGAAAAAATAAAGCCCAAAAAAGAAACCTTCTGCACTCCAAAGAGGCACTTAGACCCCTTCACAAATAAAGCATTATCACGAAGGATCTGAAATACCATCCTGACCTGTTTCACATGAGACTCCCAATCATCGGAAAAAATCAAAATATCATCCAAATATACAATCATGAATCTATCAAGATAACTCTGGAAGATATCATGCATGAAAGACTGAAACACAGATGGAGCATTAGAGAGCCCGAATGGCATCACAAGGTATTCAAAATGGCCTTCTGGCGTATTAAACGCAGTTTTCCATTCGTCATCCTGCTTAATACGAACAAGATTATACGCCCCTCGAAGGTCAATCTTAGTAAACCAACTAGCCCCCTTAATCCTAGCAAACAAATCAGAAAGCAAAGGCAAAGGGTATTGAAATTTGACCGTGATCTTATTCAAGAGGCGATAATCAATACAGGGTCTCAAGGAGCCATCCTTCTTGGCAACAAAAAAAACCCCAGCTCCCAATGGTGAAGAAGATGGCCGAATATGCCCTTTCTCCAAAGACTCCTTAACATAACTCCGCATGGCGGCATGTTCTGGCACCGACATGTTGAAAAGTCGGCCCTTAGGGAGCTTACAGCCTGGAATCAAGTCAATAGCACAATCACAGTCCCTATGCGGTGGAAGGGAACTGGACTTGGGCTCATCGAATACATTCTGGAAATCTGACAAACTCAGGAATTTCAGAAGAGGGGGAAGAGGAAATCAACATCAAAGGAACATCATTATGAACCCCCTGACAACCCCAACTAGTCACAGACATAGATTTCCAATCTAACACCGGATTATGTACCTGTAACCATGGAAAACCCAGCACAATAGCTGTTGTGAATTCCGTTCTCGGGCTCCCTCCTGTGGTCATGATTGGTACTTTGGTGAGTTCTGTCCTTGGACACCCTCTGGTGGCTTTGAATGGAACTGCTGATCCTTGAGGTTGGCTTTCTCAGCTGCCCTCGTTTAGTGCTCTGCTGGCTTCCCTATTTAACTCCACTCAGATTGTTACTTCATGCCAGCTGTCAATGTCTCAGTTCTGGTTCAGATCTCTCTTGGATTTCTCTGATGACCTGTCTGCTCCAGCAGAAGCTAAGTCCATGCTAGTTCATTTGTTGATCATTGCTTTTTGAAAATATTTCTCTGTACATGTTATTTTCTAGTCCAGCTTGCCATTATGATATTTCCTTGCTAGCTGGAAGCCCTGGGGGTGCAGAGTTGCACCTCCACACCGTGAGTCGGTGTGGAGGTCTTTTTGCACACTCTGCGTGGTTTTTGTAGTTTTTTTGTACTGACCGCATAGTTCCCTTTCCTATCCTCTGACTATTTAGTGAAGATTGGGCCTCCTTTGCTAAAACCTGTTTCATTCCTATGTTTGTACTTTCCTCTTAACTCACCGTCAATATTTGTGGGGGGCTGCCTTTTCCTTTGGGGAATTTCTCTGAGGCAAGGTAAGGCTTCTATTTCTATCTTTAGGGGTAGTTAGCTCTTAGGCTGTGAAGAGGCATCTAGGGAGAGTTAGGAACGCTCCACGGCTATTTCTAGTGTGTGTGATAGGAGTAGGGTTTGCGGTCAGTAGAGTTCCCACTTCCCCAAAGCTTGTCCGTGATTTCTAGTTTTACCATCAGGTCATTCCGGGTGCTCCTAACCACCAGGTCCATAACAGTTAGCATCATGCAAATTATGCAACACCAGAAAACGACAATCTTCCTGATGGGCTGGTGCCATGCACATGGTCACCTGTGTCCAAAACTGGGGTTTATTTCTAGTCAAAGGTGTAGCATCAATGCCCCTTAAAGGAATAGGGCTCTGCAAAGACTGCAAGGGGAAACCACAACGCCTGGCAAATTCTAAGTCCATCAAGTTCAAAGCGGCACCTGAATCCACAAATGCCATGACAGAAAATGACGATAATGAACAGCTCAAGGTCACAGATAACAGAAATTTAGGTTGTACAGTACTGATAGTAACTGAACTAGCGATTCTCTTTGTACGCTTAGGGCAATCAGAAATAACATGAGCAGAATCGCCACAGTAAAAACACAACCTATTCTGGCATCTGAGTCCTTGTCGTTCAGCTCTAGACAAAATCCTATCACACTGCATAGGCTCAGGACTCCGCTCGGAGGACAACGCCATATTGTGCACAACTCTGCGCTCGCGCAAGCGCCGATCAATCTGAATGGCCAGAGACATAGAATCACTCAGACCAACAGGCGTGGGGAACCCCACCATAACATCTTTAACGGCTTCAGAAAGACCCTTTCTGAAAATTGCTGCCAAAGCATCCTCATTCCATTTAGTCAGCACAGACCATTTTCTAAATTTCTGGCAATATGATTCTGCTGCTTCTTGACCCTGACACAGGGCCAACAAGGTCTTCTCTGAATGATCCACTGATTTGGTTCATCATACAATAATCCTAGCGCCTGAAAAAAACCGTCCACATTAAGCAAAGCCGGATTCCCCGATTCCAAGGAAAATGCCCATTCCTGAGGATCACTACGCAGCAGGGAGATGACAATTTTAACCTGCTGAATGGGATCACCAGATGAACGGGGTTTCAGAGCAAAAAACAGTTTACAATTATTTTTAAAGCTCAAAAATTTGGACCTGTCCCCAAAAAACAAATCAGGAGTTGGAATTCTAGGCTCTAAAACCGGAGTCTGGACAATATAATTGGAAATACCCTGTACTCTAGCAGCAAGTTGATCCACACGAGAAACCAGTCCCTGAACATCCATACCAGCGCCTAACTCCTGAGCCACCCAGAGTAAAAGAGGAAAGATTAGACTACAGAAAAAAATGGCTCAGCACTTTTCTTCCTTTCTTCTGAGATGCGTTTAACTCATTGTTGGCCAGTTGTACTGTTATGACCTGGTGGCCTAGGAGCAGCATGAGACGTACTCTGGAGAGGGTGGTACCTGTACTGAACGCAGACCCTGAACTTAACACGCAACTAGAAGTAGCCGTGGGATGTTCCTACCAATCCTAGACACCTCAACACAGCCGGAGGACTAAATACCCCTATAGATAGAAAAGGGAAAACTAGCTTGCCTCAGAGAAAATCCCCAAAGGATAGACAGCCCCCCACAAATATTGACTGTGAAAGGAGAGGAAAAAACATATGCAGACTGAAAACAGAATTTAGCAAAGGAGGCCACTCTAGCTAAATAGAAAGGAAAGGACAGAGTACTGTGCGGTCAGTATTAACCCCTTACTGACATCGGACGGTATAGTACGTCCGATGTCCGCTCCCCCGCTTTGATGCAGGGCTCCGCGGTGAGCCTGCATCAAAGCCGGGACATGTCAGCTGTTTTGAACAGCTGACATGTGCCCGCAATAGGCGCGGGCAGAATCGCGATCTGCCCGCACCTATTAACTAGTTAAATGCCGCTGTCAAACGCAGACAGCGGCATTTAACTACCGCATCTGGCCGTGCGGCCGGAAACGACGGCATCGCCGACCCCCGTCACATGATCGGAGGTCGGCGATGCTTCTGAATGGTAACCATAGAGGTCCTTGAGACCTGTATGGTTACTGATCCTCAGCAGCTGTGAGCGCCACCCTGTGGTCGGCGCTCACAGCACACCTGCAATTCTGCTGTGTAGCAGCGATCTTATGATCGCTGCTACATAGCAGAGCCGATCGGGTTGTGCCTGCTTCTAGCCTCCCATGGAGGCTATTGAAGCATGGCAAAAGTAAAAAAATAAAAGTTTTAAAAAATGTGAAAATAAAAAAAAACAAAAGTTTAAATCACCCCCTTTCGCCCCAATCAAAATAAATCAATAAAAAAAATCAAATCTACACATATTTGGTATCACCGCGTTCAGAATCGCCTGATCTATCAATAAAAAAAAGCATTAACCTGATCGCTAAATGGCGTAACGAGAAAAAAAATCGAAACGCCAGAATTAGGTTTTTTTGGTTGCCGTGATTTGCATTAAAATGCAATAACGGGCGATCAAAAGAACGCATCTGCACCAAATTGGTATCATTAAAAACGCCGTCTCGGCACGCAAAAAATAAGCCCTCAACCGACCCCAGATCATGAAAAATGGAGACGCTACGAGTATCGGAAAATGGCGCAATTTTTTTTTTTTATTTTTTTTTTAGCAAAGTTTGGAATTTTTTTTCACCACTTAGGTTAAAAATTAACTAGTCATGTTAGGTGTCTATGAACTCGTAATGACCTGGAGAATCATAATGGCAGGTCAGTTTGAGCATTTAGTGAACCTAGCAAAATAGCCAAGCAAAAAACAAGTGTGGGACTGCACTTTTTATGCAATTTCACCGCACTTGGAATTTTTTTCCCGTTTTCTAGTACTCGACATGGTAAAACCAATGATGTCGTTCAAAAGTACAACTCGTCCCACAAAAAATAAGCCCTCACATGGCCAAATTGACGGAAAAATAAAAAAAGTTATGGCTCTGGGAAGGTGGGGAGCGAAAAACGAAGACGAAAAAAACTCCGGGGGTGAAGGGGTTAAAACACTAGAAAATATCCACCACAGAAAATACCAAAATCTCCACCTCTAACTAAAGATGTGGAGGGGTAAATCTGCATCTCTCAGGCTGGAGTCACACATGGCGTAAGACAATACGCCACGTATTATACGTCCGTACTACGGCCGTAATACGGAGAAATGTTCCCAAAATAGTGATCCGTAGTCAGGGTGTGTCAGCGTATTTTGCGCATGGCATCCTCCGTATGTAATCCGTATGGCATCCGTACTGCGAGATTTTCGCGCAGGCTTGCAAAACCGACATCTAATGGATTTATGTGCTCAAATGTTCGGGAAAACATGTATACAGTATATATATATATGTCATTGAGACACATATATATATATTCTGTATTTAGATTTCATTCAGCGCGATATCTGTGAACAGCCGGTAATTCAATTGCCGGCTTTTCATTTCTCCTGCACAAACCCGACAGGATATGAGACATGGTTTACATACAGTAAACCATCTCATATCCCCTTTTTTTTTGCATATTCCACACTACTAATGTTAGTAGTGTGTATGTGCAAAATTTCAGCGCTGTAGCTGCTGAAATAAAGGGTTAAATGGCGGAAAAAATTGGCGTGGGCTCCCGCGCAATTTTCTCCGCCAGAGCGGTAAAGCCAGTGACTGAGGGCAGATATTAATAGCCAGGAGAGGGTCCATGGTTATTGGCCCCCCCTGGCTACAAACATCTGCCCCCAGCCACCCCAGAAAAGGCACATCTGGAAGATGCGCCTATTCTGGCACTTGGCCACTCTCTTCCCACTCCCTGTAACGGTGGGATATGGGGTAATGAAGGGTTAATGCCACCTTGCTATTGTAAGGTGACATTAAGCCAGATTAATAATGGAGAGGCGTCAATTATGTCACCTATCCATTATTAATCCAATTGTTGGAAAGTGTTAAAAAACACACACATGATTAAAAAGGATTTTAATGAAATAAACACAGCGGTTGTTGTAATAATTTATTGTTCTCGCAATCCATTTCCAGGCCCTCGCTTGGCAAAATAATAAACGCACAAGATACATACCTTCTGATGTCAGATCACGTCCCACGAAGTAATCCATCTGAAGGGGTTAACTAATATTACAGGCAGAGCTGCGATAAACCACTCGCTGGTGCCTGGAATCCCCGGGTGTTGAAAGGAAAGCAGTGATCTGTACTTACATTGAGTCGCGGTGAGGCGCCCTCTGGTGGATGTTCTCATGAACTGCAGCCTGGGAACTTTTTCCCACGCTCCAGGTCATATGAGGACATCCACCAGGGGGCGCATCACCGCGACTGAAGGAAATGTAGGTCAATGACCTACATTTCATTCATTCGCCGGGGATTACAGGCACGGAGCACAGCTGCATTTAGCAGGGCTCCTGCCTGTAATATTAGTTAACCCCTTCAGATGGATTACTTCGTGGGACGAGACGGTTCACCAGAAGGTATGTATCTTGTGCGTTTATTATTTTGCCAAGCGAGGGTGTTCCTGATGGATTGCGAGAACAATAAATTATTACAACAACCGCTGTGTTTATTTCATTAAACTACTTTTAAATCATGTGTGTGTGTGTTTTTTAACCCTTTCATACAATTGGATTAATAATGGATAGGTGTCATAATTGACGCCTCTCCATTATTAATGTGGCTTAATGTCACCTTCCAATAGCAAGGTGGCATTAACCCTTCATTACCCCATATCCCACCGCTACAGGGAGTGGGAAGAGAGTGGCCAAGTGCCAGAATAGGCGCATCTTCCAGATGTGCCTTTTCTGGGGTGGCTGGGGGCAGATGTTTTTAGCCACGGGGGGGCCAATAACCATGGACCCTCTCTAGGCTATTAATATCTGCCCTCAGTCACTGGCTTTACCATTCTGGCGGAGAAAATTGCGCGGGAGCCAACGCCAATTTTTTCCGCCATTTAACCCTTTATTTCAGCAGCTACAGCGCTGAAATTTTGCACATACACACTACTAACATTAGTAGTGTGGAATATGCAAAAAAAAAGGGGATATGAGATGGTTTACTGTATGTAAACCATGTCTCATATCCTGTCGGGTTTGTGAAGGAGAAATGAAAAGCCGGCAATTGAATTACCGACTTTTCACTAACAGCGCTGCGTATTTCTCGCGTCACACTGCTGGTCCGTGTGGAATCCGTATTTTTCTCGCCCCCATAGACTTTCATTGGCGTATTATTTGCGCAATACGCTGACAAACGCAGCATGCTGCGATTTTGTACGGCCGTAGAACGCCGTATAATACTGAACCGTAATATACGGCTAATAGGAGCAGCCCCATTGAGAAGCATTGTGCCGTATGTAATGCGAGTTTTACGTACGTAGTTTTTGCGCTCTTACGTACGTAAAACACGCATGTGTGACCCCAGCCTCAGAGATACCAGCTTGGCTGAACAAATTCTTACACAGACTAAGCTGGACAAAAACATGAAATGCACTGAACTGTAAAGTCCACAGCATGTGGGCTGCAAAAACAAAAGCCAGAACTTATCTTTGCTGATTTGGACAGCAGAGCAGGAGAAACCAGGCAGAGATGTGAATCCTCCAGGAACAATGGACAACTGGCACTAACTAAAGGATTCAGCTGGACTAAATAGCCCAGTCATAATTGTAATAGGTGGACACACCTGATAAATGCTGTAATCCAAAGACAGCAGCAGTACCACTTATAACCACTGGAGGGAGCCCAAGAGCAGAATTCACAACACTCCACGTCCTCAATGGACCCACCAGCCTTGGCTTGGGCCAGCCTGTCCAGGAAGGGGGTCTTCCTCCCCGTCTTCGGGCAGGCTGCAGACCAGTAGGACGCAATATTCACTTTCGTGATGAGCTGTCATCATGTTGACATGAAAGGCCTCTCTTCTACCCCGAGCGTGGTCAAGCGTGACCACGTAGGTGACCGGGTTGAGCTGTTGGTGGATGACGTACGACCCTTTCCAGGCTGCCTGAAGCTTATCCTTTGGTACAGGACCAGCACACACACCTTTAGACCCACCTGGTAGGCCCTCTCCTAGAGCGTTCTGGTCGTACCAGTGCTTCTGATCAGCCTGAACCTGCGTCATGTTGTCATGCATCAACTGCGTCAAGGTCTGCATTTTGTCACAGAAGCACATGACATACTCCACTATGGACACTTCAGAAGGGTTTGGCTCCTCTTCCCAGGATTCCCTTACCAAACCAAGGGGTCCCTGGACTCGCCTGCTGTACAGTAGCTCAAAGGGGGAGAACCCTGTCGAGGCCTTTGGAACCTCTCGGTAAGCGAATAGCAGGTGTGGGTGGTACTGCTCCAAGAATTAGAAAAAACAGCAAAATAAGGCAGAGATGCTTACCTGCCTAGGCCTCAAACAAATGCACTATCAGGATGCAGTGGACCCATGTGGTTGAAGATACACAAGTGCAGCGTAACCTCTCAACCTGCCAAACTAATGGAGGGGGTGGCTGATTGGCACATTGCTGCACATAAAAAACGGTCACATACAAAATAAAACACGCAATAAATTGTGACTCCAGTGCAGTAATATACTACGCCACGTGCCCATGCTCACTTATATATGTGGGACTCACGACACGTAAATTAAAAATACGGGTACGTGAGCATGTTCTGGGAATAGAAGCAGCGAAAGAAGTGGATGATGTCTCCCTGTTAAAAACCATTCCCAGACATTTTAAAAGTCATCACGATTGTGATGCCACATTATTGAAAGTGATTGGCATAGACATGATTGCTATTAGGGAAAGGGAAGGAAAAATAAGTGTACCCTTGGCCCAGATGGAAACGAAATGGATCTGGTTGTTGGAAACCATCTCACCCCATGGCCTTAATGAGAATATTAGCTTTGCCCCCTTTTCGTAGTCCTTTCTTTTTTATTGTGTTTTAGGTGTTCTTAATCTTGTTTCTTATTGTGTTTTACTGTATTTTTAATATTTTAGGTTATTCACTACTTACCTCACATATTGGTCCATGTGTCTTCATTGGTTGGTGGCCTTTTGTCCTGTGCATCCTTTTGGGCATACTGTGGAATCTCCAAAGGAAAAAGGTTTCATAACCTGGACGGACCATTCCTGCTTCTATATTGAAGAAAGAAATATTTATATTGCACTTATTTAGTTGGATAATGTTGTCATTATATAATTAATAATTTAATGCATATATATACAGTTCTTTTCTGTTGATTATATTTGGCATCAGTGCGGCCTGGTAATTTGTAAGGATATGGTAGCGGAGTATATATGAGCCCTTAATAGGTCTCACATTATTCACAATCTATATATTATCTCTGTTTACGATATCTTTACACATCCAGTGCTGCCTGATGCATGTGTGATTTATTATTTTTCTTCTAGTCCCCTTTATTATTTGTTTATAATATAATTTCTCTTGTAATTTCCCTTTTGTGATATGCATTGTGAAGGATAATAATTGCTGTATATCCAATCTATGTTGCAGTGTGCAGCACAGCATATTTAATTGAGACTTTATTTCTTGTTTCTTTTTTCTATATTATTATTTTTTTCTCTTTTCTCACTTCAACTATGTGCAATATGAATAAGTAATGTTATTAAACCAGATTTAGTTTGAAATTCTTCTTATATTCCTGCACCGCCCATGGTGGATGTCCTGGTCAGTGCGCATGCGCGGCCCGCGTCATGGATCTCCTGCCTCTTGCACTGCGATTACCTTAGCAACGTCGGTAACTATCCCGTACGTCCGGTGTAGCGGTGTGGGGGTTTGGAGGCTCGTGACTCACCCAGCCGCGCACGCGCCGACAGTGCCCAGGCTGACATCATCGGCGAAATACCAGGATGAAAATCGCATTGCGCATGGGTCAACTCTGACCCGGAAATGTTTCGGCTCATTGTGATATCGGCGCTTACTATATAAAACACATGTAGTGCGCTATAGACACCATCCCCTGACAAAGGAATTTAGTTCTGAAACGCGCGTCGGGCGTGTGTGTATGCAGGACGGTACGGTACCCCAAGGTAATAGTAATTATACATATACCTTTTGTTTGAGCTTCCTGGAAATCTTCCTTTAGCACTTTGCACTTTGTGAGCGCAACCTTATGCTGAGCAGGAGAAATCCTGCTCTCTAATATCAATTTCCTTCTTATTGGCACTTTAATATTTGTTGCACATTTTTTGCACATTTTTGCACAATATATTTGGAGCTTTTTATGAATTTTTCCACTTGATTTTTATTGGATTTTACTAAATTCTCAGGAAATAGGGGAAATTATATACCTTGCACAGATATATATTTTATAAATTTTGGTACTGTGCTTGAGGGCACCTGTATATTTATTTTTTTATATACCGTTCATGTCATACACTTTTTTAATGATATTTTGTGCCTTTTTTTTGTATTTTTAATAATATTCATATACTGTATCACTACTAAACATTAATAAAAAATTATGATTGATCCATTTGGTCTGTTTGGTGTATCTATTGCTTTGGTGATTGGTTTTGGTTCTTTTGTATATCACTATCCAGGAGCTGCAGCTCCTCTGGCTGCACGGCCCCTCACACGTCTCTCTGCCTCAGCCTGTTCCAGTCTGCTGTCTGGCACCAACTAACTTTCCCTCCAGACCAGCATATATACATAGGGAAGTTCCCCTTAAACCAGGTTTAGAGCTCCCCCTTCTGTCCTGGAGTGTGAACATGTTGTATATTTTGTAGCTACCTGATAGAGGAGATCTTCCCTTGCTTCCAAGCGTGACATCACCTTCCCCGTGAGGAAAGAATGCCACTGTAACAACCAGGACCCTGGGGTGTTAGAGAAGCCTCAAGTGCCACAATTTGTAGCCCACAGATAGATGAGGCGTGTCACGGAGATACTACACTGAAAAATATGTGGCCTGGTTGTTTTTTTTTACAGCAAAATAGTGTATAGAACTAGATTAACACACAGCAAAAAAAGGTGAATGGAGGCCTCAAATGCCACAATTTGTAGCCCACAGATAGATGAGGCGTGTGACAGAGATAGCCCACTTTTAAATATCAGGCGGGTATTTTATTTTTTTCAGCCAGGAAAATTGTGTCACTAAGTAGGCAATGGCACAACAAGGAAACTTCTATGGAGCCCTGAAATGGCACAATTTTGAGCGCAATGATATGTGATCCGTGTGGCGTAGAAAACTCAGTTTACAATATCCGCCCTGTTGCTAAATATTTATTGGGCAACAAAATGTTGTCAAGAAATTGTATAAGACACTCCAAAAAATGTTACAGTACCACAAAAAATGGCAGAATTTTCTGCGCACTCAGATGTGATCGCTGGGACGGGCAAACCCGTGTAAAATAGCTGGATTTTTAAGCTAAACTATGAGAAGGATCTGGCTGTAGTCTGCAGTGTCAACAAGCAAATGGGGAAAAAAAGGGCTCTGGAATAAAATAATCAGGATTAACTCCTTTACCTCCAAAGGTGGTTTGCACGTTAATGACCGGGCCAATTTTTACAATTCTGTCCCCTGTCCCTTTATGAGGTTATAACTCTGGAATGCTTTAATAAATTTTGGTGATTCTGACAATGTTTTCTCGTGACATATTGTACTTCATGTTAGTGGTAAAATTTCTTTCATATTACTTGCGTTTATTTGTGAAAAAACAGAAAATTGGCGACAATTTTGAAAATTTCACAATTTTCCAAATTTGAATTTTTATGCCCTTAAATCACAGAGATATGTCACACAAAATACTTAATAAGTAATATTTCCCACATGTCTACTTTACATCAGCACAATTTTGGAACCAAAACTTTTTTTGGTAGGGAGTTATAAGGGTTAAAAGTTGACCAGCAATTTCTCATGTTTACAACACCATTTTTTTTTTTAGGGACTACATCTCATTTGAAGTCACTTTTAGGGGTCTATATAATAGAAAATACCCAAGTGTGACACCATTCTAAAAACTGCACCCCTCAAGGTGCTCAAAACCACATTCAAGAAGTTTATTAACCCTTCAGGTGTTTCACAGGAGTTTTTGGAATGTTTTAAAAAAAATTTACATTTAACTTTTTTTCACAAAAAATTCAGTTCAGATCCAATTTGTTTTATTTTACCAAGGGTGACAGGAGAAAATGGACCTCAAAGTTTGTTGCACAATTTGTTCTGAGTACACAGATACCCCATATGTGGGGGTAAACCACTGTTTGGGCACATGGCAGAGCTAGGAAGTGAAGGAGTGCCGTTTGACTTTCCAATGCCAAATAAGCTGGAATTGAGATAGGACACCATGTGTCGTTTGGAGAGACCCTGATGTGCCTAAACAGTAGAAACCCCCCACAAGTGACTCCTTGTAATTTTGGAAAGTAGACCCTCTAAGGAACTGATCTAGATGTGTGGTGAGTACTTTGATCCACCAACTGCTTCAAGGAAGGTTATAATGTGGAGCCGTAAAAATAAAAAATCATATTTTTCCATAAAAAGGGTAACAGAAGAAATTGGACCCCAATTTCAATCACGCAGAGCCATGAAAATTAAAAAAAAAAAATTTCCACAAAAAATATTTTTTAGCCCCCAGTTTTGTATTTTCCCAAGGGTAACAAGAGAAATTGGACCCCAAAAGTTGTTGTCCAATCTGTCCTGAGTATGCTGAGACCCCATATGTGGGGGGAAACCACCGTTTGGGCACATGGAAGAGCTCGGAAGGGAAGGAGCGCCGTTTGGAATGCAGACTTAGATGGAATGGTCTGCGGGCGTCACGTTGCGTTTGCAGAGCCCCAGATGTACGTAAACAGTAGAAAACCCCCGCAAGTGACCCCATATTGGAAACTAGACCCCCAAGGAACTTAAAAAATGCAAAGAGACAGCGCCACAATGGATGGTGAAAAAATGTGAGCTTACATTTATTCTGCCTCCTGTAGCGACGTTTTGGTCAACAGACCTTTATCAAGCACATGCTTTGCTTTTTGTGGTCTTGATACTGTCCGGGATGGGCTCCCTGGTTTTGGATGTGCGCCCTTGTGTCTGCTGAGACCTTCAATCAATATATAAAAGGGTGCGGTTTTGACATTCTTTTGTTTTGCCCCCAAGGAACTTATCTAGATGTGTTATGAGAACTTTGAACCCCCAAGTGTTTCACTACAGTTTATAACGCAGAGCCGTGAAAATAAAAAATCCTTTTTTTCCACAATTTTTTAGCCCCCAGTTTTGTATTTTCCCAATGGTAGCAAGAGAAATTGGACCCCAAAAGTAAGTTGTTGTCCAATTTGTCCTGAGTACGCTGATACCCCATATTTTGGGGTAAACCCCTGTTTGGGCATACAGGAGAGCTGGGAAGGGAAGGAGCACCGTTTTACTTTTTCAACGCAGAATTGGCTGGAAATGAGATCCCCCAATTCTAACTCCAACCCTAACCCCAACACACCCTTAACCCTAATCCCAACCATAACCCTAACCACACCCCAAACTCCAACACACCCATAACCCTAATGCCAACCCTAAATGTAATTCAAACCCTAACTTTAGCCCCAACCCTAACCCTAACTTTAGCCCCAACCCTAACCCTAACTTTAGCCCTAACCCTAACTGTAGCCCTAACCCTAATGGGAAAATAGAAATAAATACATTTTTTTATTTTATTATTTTTCCCTAACTAAGCCGGTGATAAAGGGGGTTTGATTTACTATTTATAGCAGGTTTTTATGATTGGCAGCTGTCACACACTAATAGACGCATTTTATTGCAAACAATAGTTTTTGCGTTACCACATTTTGAGAACTATAATTGTTCCATATTTTGGTCCACAGAGTCATGTGAGGTCTTGTTTTTTGCGGGACGAGTTGACGTTTTTATTGGTACCATTTTCTTGCACATTACATTTTTTATCACTTTTTATTCCGATTTTTGTTAGGCAGAATGAACAAAAATTCCAAAGTAAATTCTTTTTCTTAAGGGCATATATTAACTACATATATCATAAATCTACCCTATAAAAACAGATTTTATTATATATTTTTTAAAACCAACAATAGGTCACCAACAAAATAAAAAACACCGTGAAATAACAACCAACCCTATGGGGATTTTTTTGGGATCCCTAGTTTAATACCTGCGCTTACACCTTCCTATCAGCGGGGGTTGGCACCCTATGGGATACGTATTGGCGCCCCGCTCAACGATGGCTGCCCCTAATGGCCCTAAGATAGCAATGAGCCATGTAACCCTCCCAAGATAGGAAATAAAGGGCACCTCTATGTCTATACAGTGATCACTCCTAGTATTCTAGGGATACCCTAGTCCCCAAACAAATGTGCAATTAAAACCAATGATGAACACAATCGGCGATCGGTAGTAACATTTTGCATTTAGATTCTAATTTTCAATGCTAATAGGGCAACCATTAAGAAAAATCAACATCCATAGATAATCACAAATGGTTACCCCCTTATGTGATGAGATACCCATAAAGCCATGTCTGTTAGTAGCAAAGATTGCTGCAGTCCAAACAATGCCCTAACTGCCCTTTATAACATGAGCACAGATTCAAGCATGGCATATAAGTATAATGGTAGTCATCGATGCAGCGCCACCCGCCAGTTCCGCCTCAACACGTTTCGCCCCTCTGGCTCATCAGGAGGCCCGATATGAAGAGAGTGTTCCGATCTAGATGTGATGCTTACCGATAGTTCAAATCACCTCCATTTAAATAGTGCCACACTTTTCCCCTCCGCTTCCGCATCTCTAGACCGGAAATTCGAAACCTGCGATGCCTCATGGGACAGATCCCTCTGCGCATGCCCCAGCGAAACGTGTTGAGGCGGAACTGGCGGGTGATGATAAAGCATTGTTTTTTGCCTCGTTCTTTTTTTTATGGTGTTCACTGAAGGGGTTAACTAGTGAGACAGTTTTATAGGTTGGGCTAATACGGACTTGGCAATACTAAATATGTGTACTTTTATTTTTTTTTATTATTTACATAAAGAAATGTATTTATTGGAGCAATATATATATAGTTTTTGTACACATTGTAATTTTTTTTTTTACTTTGTCCCAGGGTGGGACATCTTTGTATAGTGTCAGATCATTGATCTGACACTTTGGAAAGCACTGTGTCAGATCAGGGATCTGACAAGCAGTGCAGGAGGCTTGCCGGCATCTGCTCTCAGCAGGCGCTCACAAGCCACCTCCCTGCAGGACCCGGAAGGACCCCGAAGCCATCTTGGATCTGGGGCCTGCAGGCAGGATGGAGGAGATGCTGGGAACAATGCGATCACATCGCATTGTTCCGAGGGTCTCAGGGAAGCATGCAGGGAGCCCCCTCCCTGCGCGATCCTTCCCTATGCCACTGGAATGCTGCAATCATGTTTGATCACAGTGTTCCAGGGGTTAAAGTGCCGGGAGTGGTCCGTAACTGCTCCTGGCAGATAGTGCCGGATGTCAGCTGTTATAGTACAGCTGACACCCGGACGCGATCGGCCGCACTCCCCCCATGAGCACCACTGATCGCCTATGATGTACTATCCCTTCCCTGGGAAATAAGTCCCAGGTCACCTCGACGGGATAGTATGTCAGATGGTAGAAAAGGGTTAAGATGCAAAAAAAATTATCCCTGGCCACTGACACCTGGGGCTAAGTATATATGTAATAGGCAGCAGCAGCAGACAGTAATGGAATGGACCCTCTTGATGTATGTAATGATATCTATATACCCACATACAGTGCCTGCAGGCCTTGTACTGATATGTATAGAGCCACATACACTCCCCTGCCTACCTAGCACTGCAATCTATATACTCCGTAATTAGTCCTTAGAAGGACTGTTGGTTTAGCTGGATTTGTGGATTCTATGATGGTAGACCCTCACTAACTGAAAACCCCCCACATCTGACCTGATCTTGGCAGCTCTCCCTACACTGTCTGATTCCGGAGCTGAATGTGATGAGCAGGGCGGCACCAGGTCTCTTATATACCTGATGATGCTGTGCGGCCAGCCAATCACTGTAATGCCACAACCAACATGGCTACGGCATTATAGTGCGTGGCAGACAATCTCAACATGTTTATTGGTTCTCTAAAGAGCGCCAAACATGCAGGGCGGGGACCCGAACTTCCCCCGAGCAAACCCGGAAATGCTCGGTGCTCACCGAGTACAGCGATGCTCGGTCCAGTAACGAGGATTACCGAGTATGCTCGCTCATCACTAGTGTAGTTCGTTCCCCCAGTTTTTCGCTGTCTCTGGCATCCAGAGTGCTCCTCCAATGGATCCTCCATTCTGTAGCCTGAGTGATCAGCCGACGCTCTTTGTATCGCATTATTCCCCTCATCAACAACACCTCCCTCATTTTCCCTTACTCCCATTCACTGCACATTCTATCAGCTTCCACCATAGTAGCTTGGCCCCGATACATGCTCACTAGGTTTATGTCTCCTGTTACCAGAACAGCCGCGATCAGGAACCAACACTCGCTCTTCGAATAGACAGCCGTCACATACAAGATTCAGTCACATTCTTGTGTTGTCAGCACTTCCATTTCTCACTATGTAACACCCCAGGCTGACATTCATTCTTATTACTTACTAGACTGTGGCCCGATTCTAACGCATCGGGTATTCTAGAATATGCATGTCCCCGTAGTATATGGACAATGATGATTCCAGAATTCGCGGCAGACTGTGCCCGTCGCTGATGGGTCAAGGCAACCTTTATGACATCATCGTCGCCATGGCAACCATTATGACATCTACGTCGATACTGTGCCCGTCGCTGATTGGTTGAGGCCTGGCGGCCTCGACCAATCAGAGACGTGGGATTTCCATTATGACATCATCGTCGCCGTGCTGTGCCCGTCTCTGATTGGTCGAGGCCTGGCGGCCTCGACCAATCAGAGACGCGTGATTTCCAGGACAGACAGACAGACAGACAGACGGAAAAACCCTTAGACAATTATATATATAGATTAACCATTGGGTTACGGATTTGTCTTCTGGTTCTATGGATTCTTTTCCAATAATCCTATTTTTTCAGTCCAATGCTGATCCATCCAGTTCACTAGTGGTGCCCAGCTTTACACCACTATACCTGTGACTTCAGAACCTTCCAGAACACCAGGTCACATCTCATATAGGAAACTACTGACACAACTCAATAACACCATTTATAAATGATTTATTTACTGGCAAGAACTTTCTCATTCACATCACATACATGTTTATCCATTCTTTTAGGCGACCTCACTTTATTCATAATTACTTTTTAATATAATTAATGTATGTAAATGATTTTTCTCTTTTTCACAAACCATAATTTATCTTTGTTTGACGGACTTTCTCATGAACTTTGACATATTGTGCTTTGGCTATTTTTCTTCAAAAAGACTACATATAAAACGTTCCAAGCTTGACATGTTCATCCGCTACCAGGTTTTGTCCTGAGGAAGAGGTCCTGCGTGACTGTGAAACGCGTTGACTTTGAAAACCTATGTGAATGAGTGCAGCGCCCCAGAGTCCTGGTTGTTGCAGTAATGTCGCTCTTCCACCAGGGGGAGTGATATTAGGTCTGATGGTACTAAAGGAATTTACCTTGCCAGGTATCACAAGTCACACACTACACTTCACACTCCAGTCCACCAGGGGGAGCCTTGCTCCTATCTATTAGGGCACTCCTCACATTAAGGTAAAACTGGTGGGTTGGATAGAAAGTGAGTCAGACGCTGCCTGGGTCTTGAACCAGAGAGTTCCTGTCAGGCAGACAGGGGGGGGGGAAGGAGGAACATCTGAGCTGCAGACAGAGGGTCCCTGTCAGGGGTGGGATCCTGACAGAGGCCTAGCACGAGACAGAAAGACATGGAGCTGCGCCTGCCCCACGTGCGGCAGTCTCCTAAGAAAGGAAAAGAGAGGAATTGTATTGTGGAGAGTGAGAAACGAAGTCACAGCACAAGGAGATAATACCGGGAGGAGTCCTGCCCCGAGATCGGCAGCCTCCTTCTGAGGCGCGTAGCCGGTGGCTGGAACACCGAGGGAGTAATAGACTCTACGCTTTACTTCAGAGACCGGCAGGACAGTCAATTCCAAGTTGGCTGCCCGATCTTAATACCTAAGAAGACACGGTGGCAAATTGTGGGGGTCGGGGCTTCTCTAGGGTCCCTACAAACAAGCCCCAGGCTATCCCAGTCATACGGGTTGTCCAATCCATACCATCTGGGGGACAGAGAGGAAGAAATAACATCAAGAACAATTACAAGAGTTGTGAGGACTATCCCGTGGTGCTCAGCAGGGAGGTACTACAACACACAGGTGCTAGTAAAAATGCTACTGATTTCCACCTGGATAAGGGAACTCTGGATGTGCCTTCAGACCGGCCGGACTCTGCCTGCCCTGTGATCAGTGCTCTGGACTGTGGATGCTGAAGCCTTCAGTAAAGTTAAAGAGACTGCAACCTTGTGTCCTCGTTATTCACTGTGCCTTACATCGTCCACCATCACCACCTACACACCTGGGAAGCCCTGGGGACATACTTCACCTGTGGGAAGGTATACCATCTAGCTGCCATTCCATCACCCCAGCGGACCCCTAAGCAGCATCACTAAACAAACTTCACCTTAAATTGGACACCCCTCAAAGGGCCACGGACTGGGTCAGGCCACCGTGACATCCCCCGAACCGAAGGACCCGGTGCCGAGTACCCCATTGCCCTACACTGGGGGTGATGCATAAATTTTTTAAAGGAAATCTCCATATCTGATAGTCTTCATCAGCAGTGCAGGTACAGACACATTATACCCGGATCAGCTATTTTGCCCGGTCTTTGGCCCCGTGTCCTGCAGCAGCTGATTTATGCATTGAACATGTTGCTGAGGTGCCGCTCTATCAGGTGAGTGTAATACTCCTCTATTCTCATTATATCTTGTTATCAGCTAAGATTTTTCGCTTGTTTGTTCCTCAGTATCTCGACTACAAGAAATCTCTGTAACGCTTTCAGGTTCCTTGGGTAAAAGCAATCAAGGACTGCTTGGATCTTAACGGGGTCCATCTGAAACTCCAATGCAGAAGCCAAATGTCCTGAGAACTGGACCTGCTGTACCACAAATTGACATTCCTCCAGGTTAGCAAATAAATAGTTGTCACGTAGAACCTGTCTGACATGCTCACCATGCTCCTCCAGAGGACGTGAGGAACTCATAATATCATTATTGTGGAAAATTACCACAAATCTACCAATTAGGGAGAAAAAATATACTTAATGACATTTTCAAAGACTGCCGGAGCATTGGTTACCCCGAATGGCAGCATCAAATGTTCAATCTGCCCCTCAGGTGTATTGAGTGCGGTCTTCCATCTGTCACCATGGCGATACGTATAAGGTTATATGCCCCTCTCACATTATGTCTGTAACACCATTTATCTCCAGGTAATTGGCTAAACAGGTCAGGTGTAAGGGCTAAAGGATAGGGAAGGTGAGCTGTGATTTTATTACGCTCTCGGAAGTCCATGTATGGACGCCGCGCTCCATCCTATTACCAAAAACCCCACAGTGACTGGAGAGGGGCATGGCCGTATATGACCCTTAGCCGGACACTGGAAGGGGTTAAATAAGTGAGATTTCGGCCTTTTAGCTCCTGGTGTGGAGTCGATAGCACAATTATATGCCGCCATATACTAGACGTCCGGTAACTGGTGATAATCCCCTCATGTGTGGGGTCTATTTGTCTCCAGAGAAATCACACATTACTGGAGCGCCCCCACTGCCGCAGGGTCAAGGGGTACCCGGTACCAGGCCTCTCTGTCTCAGTTCTGGGGTTGTCACGGTGGCTAGACCCGGTCCGTGACCCTGCTGAGGGGCGTCCAGTGAAAATGGAGAGTGATGATGTTGTGGTGTGGTGCAGGTCGCGGTGAATAACGAGGACACCAGGTTGCAGTCTCTTTACCTCTTTACTGAAGGCTTCTGGATGCTCAATCCGGAATACGGTTAACAGGGCTGTCTGAGACCGGCCGGTCCAATGGCACCTTCAGAGTTCCCTTTGCAGGTGGAAATCTGTGCCTACCTTCTAGCGCTTGTGTGTTGTAGTCCTTCCCTGCTTAGCACCACGGGATAGTCCTCACAACTGTTGTGTCTGTTTCTGAAGTTCCCTCACAACTAATTTTGATGTTCTTCTTCGTCCCCCAGATGATATGGCTAGGACGCACCCGTATGACGGGTAGGCCTGGAGGTCTTCCGGGACCCTAGAGTCGCCCCTCTCCAACTGATGCCCCCTATGTCTGCTTAGGTGATTTGAGTGAGACAGCTTGCCTATAACTGACTGTCCTGCCGTAGGTTTGAAGTAAGGCCTGGAGCTCAATACTTCCTCGGCGTTTCCGGCCACCGGCTACGCGCCTCAGTAGGATGTTGCCTCGTCTTACAGCACGACTCCTACTGGTGTTTCTCCTTGTTGCGTTGATCTCGTTTCTCACTCTTCACAATAAACCTCGCTTCTTGTCCTTTCTTGGGGTACCGCCACAATGAAGCGCAGGCGCGGTCCCGTAACGTTTTTTCTGTTCGCTAGGCCTCTGTCAGGATCCCACCCCTGACAGGGACCCCCCTGAATCTTCCCCTGCAACACCCTCTGCCACAGGATGTTGCCTGTTCGATTCCCAGTCAGCTTCTGATCTAACTTCCTATCTAACCCCCAGTTTTACCAGATTGTGAGGAGTGACCTAATACATAGCACCCTTAGCTCCCCCTGGAGGCCAGACTGTGAAGTGTATTGGTGTCTGTGATACCTGGTCAGGTGAACTCCTTCAGTGCCGTCAGACGTACCATAGCCCCCCTTAGCGGCGGAGCATCAGTACTGCAACGACCAGGACTCTGGGGCGCTGCATTACATTCCACACATAACATTGTGTAGAAAAGGCGGCGCGAGGTGATTGTGCCAGTAGTGAGGGCGAATAATGGCGGGAATGTCACTGACTGAGGAGAAGTCTCCATGTAGCATCTTCACTGCGGATCACGTGACCCCTGACTCCTCCCCCTGTGACCTCATCACAGGTCCTGTGCGCACAGAGCAGCCATATCTGTGGAGTGCGGCTCTGCAGGTGGAGGTATGTGGAGATTCCCCAGTACTGAGCGCAGCCGGGGACATTAACCCCTTCTGCACGGAGGAGACTCTTTATAAGAACCATAACGTTGTTGTTCTGTTTCCTGTAATAGATACATACGAGCCAACTATGGAGGACAGGAAGTGAGGAGCGGAGTGTTCTCCTAGTACAGGGCCCCTTTCTTGGCCCCACACAGTGTAATGCCCCCATTATGCCCTGTAAGCAGGTTCTGCCCCACACCCAGCTGCTTCGGGCACTTTACCATGAGCTGGTACCTCAGATTCTTCCCCGCACCCCTTTCCTTTGTTGGCGCCAAATCTGTTCTGCCTTTGGGGCTCCGGCCTTTATAATATCAGTAACTGCGCCATCAAGGTCTCCTGACCAGGTGCACCCTCTAGACTCTTCCCTCCGGAAACCCTCCCTCTTCCCATTGGTGTCACATGGTCCCGTCTGGACGGCAGATAGCAGTCTGTACAAATGCAGCACAGCCCTGAGGAGGCTTTTTATGACTCTCCTTATTACACCCCTTATGTAATATATATAATGGCGCTCACACAGTATAATGTTTCCACAGTACTGGCATCTCTCGTAAAAAAGGTATTTTCACACTACCGCCATACCCTCACACAGTATAATGTTCTCATAGTACCGCCATACCCCCACACAGTATAATGTTCCTACAGTACCGCCATACTCCCACACACAGTATAATGTTCTCATAGTACCGCCATACCCCCAACACAGTATAATGTTCTCATAGTACCGCCATACCCCCACACACAGTATAATGTTCTCATAGTACCGCCATACCCCCACACAGTATAATGTTCCTACAGTACCGCCATACCCCCACACACAGTATAATGTTCTCATAGTACCGCCATACCCCCACACACAGTATAATCTTCTCATAGTACCGCCATACCCCCACACACAGTATAATGTTCTCATAGTACCGCCATACCCCCCCACACAGTATAATGTTCTCACAGTACCTCCATCCCACCACACACAGTATAATATTCCTACAGTACCGCCATACCCCCACACGCACAGTATAATCTTCTCATAGTACTGCCATTCCCCCACACACAGTATAATGTTTCTACAGTACCGCTATACCCCCACACACAGTATAATGTTCCTACAGTACCTCCATCTCACCACACACAGTATAATCTTCTCATAGTACCACCATATCCCCACACAGTATAATGTTCTCATAGTACTGCCATACCCCCACACACAGTATAATGTTCTTACAGTACCGCCATCCCACCACACACAGTGTTGTGTTCCTACAGTACCACCATACCCCCACACACAGTATAATGTTCTCATAGTACCGCCATACCCCCACACACAGTATAATGTTCCTACAGTACCGCCATCCCACCACACACAGTATGCTCTCATAGTACCGCCATACCCCCAACACAGTATAATGTTCTTACAGTTCCTCCATCCCACCACACACAGTATAATGTTCTCATAGTACCGCCATACCCCCACACAGTATAATGTTCCTACAGTACCGCCATACCCCCACACACAGTATAATGTTCTCATAGTACCGCCATACCCCCCCACACAGTATAATGTTCTCACAGTACCTCCATCCCACCACACACAGTATAATGTTCCTACAGTACCGCCATTCCACCACACACAGTATGCACTCATAGTACCGCCATACCCCCACACAATATAATGTTCTTACAGTTCCTCCATCCTACCACACACAGTATAATGTTCTCATAGTACCGCCATACCCCCACACAGTATAATGTTCCTACAGTACCGCCATACCCCAACACACAGTATAATGTTCTCATAGTACCGCCATACCCCCCCACACAGTATAATGTTCTCACAGTACCTCCATCCCACCACACACAGTATAATATTCCTACAGTACCGCCTTACACCCACACACACAGTATAATCTTCTCATAGTACTGCCATTCCCCCACACACAGTATAATGTTTCTACAGTACCGCTATACCCCCACACACAGTATAATGTTCTCACAGTACCTCCATCCCACACACACAGTATAATGTTCCTACAGTACCTCCATCCCACCACACACAGTATAACCTCATAGTACCGCCATACCCCCACACAGTATAATGTTCTCATAGTACCGCCATACCCCCACACACAGTATAATGTTCTCATAGTACCGCCATACCCCCACACACAGTATAATGTTCTCATAGCACCGCCATACCCCCACACACAGTATAATGTTCTCATAGTACCGCCATACCCCCACACAGTATAATGTTCTCATAGTACCGCCATACCCCCACACAGTATAATGTTCCTACAGTACCGCCATCCCACCACACACAGTGTAATGTTCCTACAGTACCGCTATACCCCCACACACAGTATAATGTTCTCATAGTACCGCCATACCCCCACACACAGTATAATGTTCCTACTGTACCGCCATCCCACCACACACAGTATGCTCTCATAGTACCGCCATACCCCCACACAGTATAATGTTCTCATAGTACCGTTATACCCCCACACACAGTATAATGTTCTCATAGTACCACCATACCCCCACACACAGTATAATGTTCTCATAGTACCATCATCCCACCACACACAGTATTTTGTTCCCACAGACGCAGGATAATGTTTCCACAGGAGTGGCATCCCCCTCACACACAGTATAATGTCCCCACAGTACTGCCATCCCCCCACTTTCTAATGTTCCCACAGTACTGCCCCCTACATGCACAATATGGTACCATCCACCTCACTGACTACCTCCGACCACCGACAATTAATAAATACTCAGCCTCATTCTTGGTGCAAATACTAATGAACCCAGGATCTATGAGATATTTACCATACGATAGTTGGATAGGCAGGAGTGTATCATCCATAAAGGTAGCCCACTCGGTTGCTATGGTGCCTATGAATTGACAGGGCTCAGTGGGGTGTGGTATTGGTCACCCTCTCCTTCCCATGATCACAATTTCAGTGATATCCACATTCCCATGACAGTGATACCGCTGAATAGATTAGTGAATCAGGGAGTGGAAAGCTCCTGATCCACCATTCAGCCTTCGCTTCTGAGTCTGAGACTCCGTGCACTGCAGGCACAATGACGTCACTACATCACACCTGTAGTACGGAGCCTCAGTACTCACACCGCACAGACCAGAGCAGCGCTCCTCAGGAACCGGGTTGGCTGAGTATTGTGTTTTGTTTCAAATATCAGGAATTGTGGGGGCATCATATTAAGAGAAGAGCTGTTGGGACTCTGATACTGAATGTGTGGCTGGTAGGGGCCATTATACTGGGGTTGTGGTGGACTGTAAATGCCTCCATACTGAGTGGGGTGTTTTATTTTGTGTAGCTCGTTGTGGTGGCCATAATTAGAGATGAGCGAATATGTTCGGAAAATGATCGCCAAACATAAATTCAGCATGAATATGGTACATTCGGATTCATGATCGGTAACACGAGCATTTTTATTAACCTTGGAAACAGTCGGTAACATTCGGTAAAAGATATAATAGAAGCCGACAATACATGTGCGGCATTTAGTAAAATCACAGCCACCAATGTGGGAGACTGGGGTTCAACTCCTGGCTCTGCCCTGTTGGACATAATATACCAGTAGTGGTCCATAACTCTATGGTGCCTACCTCAATAAACATGAGAGTTTCACTAGCAAAGACATTACTCATGCCAGCTCAGACGTCCCTTGAATTAACAAGGTTCGCGTCAGATGTCGAGGAACCAGGATAATCTGTTGATAAATGGGCTATTGGACCAAACCATACATGGACAAGGCAAGAAAACTTGGATCTGATGAAATGCTACTATAACAGCAGACCAAATGAGAGAGGATATATGAAGCATATGAGGAAACTCTGGATGGATACAAGACCTGCATGTCCACTAACTGAGAAACAACTATTCACCCAATGTTTCAATATCATAAAGAGAAAGCTATTACCACAACTTGAGATGGATCAACTGCACTGCAGATCCACCTCACATGAACACCTAGAAGAACAACATGTGCAACCCGCTGAAGATTCTGATCCAACCCTGCAACTAGAGAGCACTGCAGCTTGTCTGAAACATGCGATCTTAGATAAACTAAATACCATCAATACCAGAGATCGACTTCCAAGGCTCAGCAAAGAAATACCACCAAGTCAGTATGCTAGAGGATGCCAATAGAGCAGCACTTGCATCAATACCTACCACCACCATAACTCAAACTAATAACCTGATCTATGCTACTGCCTCAGCAATCATGAAAATGCTTGGCTGTACAACCAGCAAGAACAACAGAAGTACGGAAAAGAAGATTGTAGACAAACAAGACAATCAAGGTGCCACGAAGGGAAGTCAGCCAACTATCAGAAATACAGAAGTGTGTAAAGATCAAGAATAAGACCAAACTGGACTAGTACAAAGGCATGACCCCAAGTGAAGAGACTGCTAAACAAACGCTGACGGCACTCGCTGCAAAACTAGGGAGATACACTAGAGAAGCTAAGGCCAAGCAGATAAATGCCCTGTTCTCCAAAGAACCATCCAAAGTGTACTCCCAACTACAGAGGAACAGCACAAAGGCAGCAACTCCACCAATAGCAGAGACTGAACAATACTGGAGGAATATATGGGAGAGGGAAAAAGCACAACACCAGTGCAATATGGCTGGAATATCTGAGAATAAAGCACAGCAACCACCTAGAGCAAGAACCAGTCACCATTGCAGAAGCATACATCCAACAGCGGGTCAAGAACATGAAGCGCTGGACGGCACCTGGCCCAGACATGATCCTCACCTACTAGCTAAAGAAATGAACTAGTACATGAATCCAGCTCAGAAAGGCATTGGAACTGACACCAGAGGCTCTAAGCACCAGCTCCTAGTAGATAGAGCAGTCGCTCAAGATCCAGACAGACCAATCTCAGCACAGTCTGAATTGACTACAGGAAAGCCTATGACTCAATGCCACACACATGGATCTGTGAATGCTTGGCTCTGTACAATGTCAACAGGAAATTAGGAACCTTCCACAGAAAATCACTGGGGCTATGGAGAACAACATTTAAAGTCAACTCAAGACAACTAGCACAAGTATCCATCAAATGCGGCATATAACAAGGTGGTGCACTGTCCCCATTGCTGTTCTGCATAAGCTTGAACCCCCTCAGTCAAATAATTACAGAGTTTGGCTCTGGATAGAAGTTCCAGAGTGGAAGCACCATCAGCCACCTCCTCTACATGAATGCCATCAAGCTGTACCGAAAAAAAAAACGAGATATCAATTACTGATCCGCCTGACAAGTATCTACAGTGAAGACATCGGGCTCTCCTTCGGACTTAAAAAGTGAGGCCGGTTGGTGATAAAGAGAGGCAAGGTAGTCAAGACTGATGGAGTGCAATTACCAGCAGGGCACATAGCAGATGAACAGACATACTACAAGTACCTCGGCATCCCACAGGGATAGGTAACCATGATGAGGAGGCAAGGAAAGCAGCAACATCCAAATACCATCAAAGGGTAAGACAGGTCCTGAAGAACCAGCTCAATGGGAAGAATAAAATCCGTGCCATCAATACATATGCCCTGCCAGTTATCAGATACCCTGCTGGCATAGTGCGCTGGCCAAAAGAGATGGAAGCTGCAGATGTGAAAACACGAAAGCTCCTCGCAATGCATGGAGGTCTCCACCCTAAGTCTAAAACCCAAAGACTGTATACCTACAGAAAGGAGGGTGGTCGAGGCTTGATAAGCATCCAGGCCACCATCACGGATGAAACAAGGAGTATCCAGGAATACATCAGAAAAATGGCACCAAAAGATGAGATGCTGATAGAAAGCCTAAGGCAGCAACAACAGATCTGGAAGGAAGAACAGGAACATGAAGCACCATGGCAAGACAAGCCGCTGCATGGGATGTACCATCGACATATATTGGAGTTGGCTGACATGGAGAAATCCTACCAATGGCTGGACTCCGAGACAGAACAGAGGCACTAATCATAGCGGCACAAGAGCAAGCACTAAGTACCAGATCCATAGAAACAGGAATCTACCATGCAAGACAAGACCCAAGGTGCAAACTATGCTAAGAAAATTCAGAAACCGTAAAACACATAGTGGCAGGATGCAAAATGTTATCAGGAACAGTGTATACTGAACACCACAACCAAGTAGCGGGAATTGTATACAGGAGCCTGTGCACAGAATATGCGCTAATTCCCCCTAAGTCCACGTGGGAGACCCCAGAAAAAGTGGTGGAGAATGTAAGGGCTAAAATCCTGTGGGACTTCAAGATCTAGACAGATAAGCAGGTGTTGGCTAACCAACCAGGCATTGTGATAGTAGACAAGGATCAGAAGACAGCAATGATAATAGATGTGGCAGTGCCAAGTGAGAGCAACATCAGAAAGAAGGAATATGAGAAGCTGGAGAAATACCAGGGCCTCAAAGGAGAACAGGAGAAGATGTGGAAGGTGAAGGCAACAGTGATTCCAGTGGTGATAGGATCACTTGGAGAAGTGACCCCTAAATGGGAAGAATGGATGCAACAGATTCCAGAAGCAACATCTGAGCTCTCTGTCCAGAAAAGTGCAATGCTGGGAACAACTAAGATTCTGTTCAGAACCCTCAAACTCTCAGGTCTCTGGTGCAGGACCCGAGAATGAGAAAGGACAACAAAGTCAACTAAAGGCTAAGTATACAGTTGTGAGCTGATATTAATAGCCTGGGAAGCTTCATGGGTATTACCCCCTTCCCAGGCTATAAACATCAGCCAAAAGCCATCGGCTTCCCTCTTCTGGTTACAAAAATTACGAGGGAGCCCACGCCATTTTTTTCAGAAAAATAATCTTTTGTTACTTAAATACATGTGCAATAAGCTGCACACACACTGTACTAATTGTATACTGTATGTTACAGACATCTGTATATCTACCTATTCTATTTGAATTTACTGTATGTAATCCATCTCTTCTATCCTGTTGGCTCCTGCGGTGATTTTACACTACCGCGGTTGGTGAATTACCGGCTTTTCTTCTATCTGTTTATCTATGTAATATACATACATACATACCGTATATATACAGTGCCTTGCAAAAGTATTCGGCCCGAATAATATTGTCCGCCCCACTTTTCATTTTTTGAATTTCCACAAAAATTTAAAATAACCAATAAATTTCGTTCAACTTCACAATTGTGTTCCATTTGTTGATTCTTCACCAAAAATGTACATTTGGTATCTTTATGCTTGAAGCATGATATGTGGGAAAAGGTTGAAAAGTTCTTTCCCAAGGCACTGTATATATATATATATATATATATATGTGTGTGTCACTGACATCTATATATCTGTGTATTCTTTGTATATATATCTGTTCTATCTATCCTTTTGTAACCGGTCACACTGTGATTTTACTGAACGCGCCACATGAATTACCGGCTTTTGGGGAGACCCCTCTATTCTTGATAACCAACCTTGTTGCAGCCCCCAGCTGTGAGTTTTACCTGACTGGTTATCAGAAATACAGGGGAACCCAGGCAGTTTATTTTGTTATTATTTATTTACAGCGCAGTACCGGCTGATGAATACACCCATCAGACGCTCCGGCTCTCACTGTTATTAGCGGCTGTAGGTGTCGGATGATGGGAGCTGTAGTCCCATCAGCTGACACCAGTGACCGGAGGTAAACTTTATACCTCCGATCACAGATGAGCGGTCACACTGTCTTCTGACAGGGTGGGAACCGCGGCTCTCTGACCGGCGGGGATGATTTTACCGCCGATCAGAAGCTCTACGCCGGTGATTACCACACTGTCACACAGCTTGTGAAACACCGGCTTTTGTGCTGTGCATATTCGGCTATATTTGATGATTTAATCAACGATTTAGTCAGCGAATATTGCAAATTCGGCAATCGTGAGCCGAACAGAAAAGTGAAATATTGGCTCATCTCTAGCCATAATACTGTGTGAGGTGCTGTGGGGCCGTCATACTGTGTGGGAGACCTCATACTCAGCTACATGGGCACACAGGAGAACAATTTCCTTGTGATGAGTCAGATAGAAAGTGAGGAGTACAGACCTTTGGTCTATATGATTGCAGTCCTCCTGAATTGATATGGTGTTGTGTGCCAGGAGGGAGACATCAGATAGTACGTCCTGAAGGTAAGCAAAGATATAATGGCAGTAAGAATTCATATTCCAGGCAGGGAGCATAGTGGAGACAAAGCCGGAAGAGGTCATTAGCTCAGGTTTGCTGCACTATTGTGGCTTATAACAAAAGTTATGTACCGCCACATGTAACCGGAACGTTCCTGACTCTGCACAATGCAGAAGAAGCATTCATAAAGTGTTGTGCCTGATATCTGATGGATATACTTCTCATCAGGTTCTTGTTAAGTAAAGGAAAGTCTATTTTTGAACTTTGTTCTCCCTCATTCATCTCCATACCATCTGGTCTGGGCCTACAACGAGAGCATGCAATCTGCAGAGTCGGGAGATATGACTCAGCCAAATACATATATATACTAGCTGAAGAGCCCGGCATTGCCCAGGCATAGTAACTAACTGTGGTTAATTATAACACATTATAATGATTATCCTCCATCCCATAGTCCAGTGCCCATATACTATTATTTTTTTTATTTATTTATATGGCACTATTGATTCCATGGTGCTGTACATGAGAAAGGGTTACATCAAATTACAGATATCACTTACAGTAAACAAACTAACAATTACAGACTGATACAGAGGGGCGAGGACCCTGCCCTTGCGGGCTTACATTCTACAGGATGGTGGGGAAGGAGACAGTAGGTTGGGGGGTTGCAGCAGCTCCGGTGTTGGTGAGGCGGTATCTCCGGGAGTGGTGAGGAGGCAGTGGGGTCAGTGCAGGCTGTAAGCTTCACTGAAGTGGTGGGTTTTCAGGTTCCGTCTGAATATAGTTGATTGTTGGACATGTTGGGGCAAAGAATTCCAGAGGATGGGGATATTCGGGAGAAGACTTGGAGGCGTTTGGGTGAGCAGCGATAAGTGGAGAGGAGAGAAGGAGGTCTTGGGAGGACCAGAGATTATGTGAGGGAAGATATCGGGAAATTAGTTCAGAGATACTGTATATGGGGGAGACAAGTTATAGATGGCCTTGTAGGTCAGTATTAGTCATTTGAACTGGAAACGCTGAGGGAATGGGAGCCAGTGAAGAGATTTGCAGATGGGAGAAGCGGAGGAGTAGTGAGGATAGAGATGAATTAGTCAGGCAGCAGAGTTAAGGATGCACTGGAGAGGTGCAAGGGTTTTAGCAGGGAGGCCACAGAAAAGGATGTTGCAGTAGTCGAAGAGGGAGATCATCACACATCCTGCATCCCAACATACAGTGCCCATATGCCCATCATACATATCCTCCATCCCGTGGTCCAGTGCCCATATACCCATCATACATCCTCCATCTCATAGTCCTGTGCCCATATACCCATCATACATATTCTCCATCCCATAGTCCTGTGTCCATATAGCCATCATACACATCCTCCATCCCATAGTCCAGTGCCCATATACCCATCACACATCCTCCATCACATAGTCCAGTGCCCATATACCCATCACACATCCTCCATCCCATAGTCCCGTGCCCATATACCCATCACACATCCTCCATCCCATAGTCCCGAGCTGGGTGGCGCTGAGCAGGGAGTTCCTGGAGATGTGCTGTTATGTAACCTGGCAGTGCGGCTCTGTGTGCGGCCGCTGATGATGGGATTTTCTACGCCGGTAACAATAGAGCGCGGCAGTAATAGAGGAGGGGGATTCATTTCTGTCATGTGCTCTCTGCTCCTTTCTGGGGGGCAGACAATGGCTGGAGCTTATGTTCCCAGGGATGCGAGATTTCTCCCACCCGGTCAGTGTCTGCTGAGGTGTTGTGGAGCGGGAAAACTGCTGCTCATAGCAACCAATCACAGCTCAGCTTCTTATAAACAGCTCTGGTGAAATGAAAGATGCTTAGTGATTGGTTGCTATGTGGAATGGGCGTGGCTTGACACACACACACACACACATACACACACACATATACATACATACATACATACATACATACATACATACATACACTCAGATTTATATATATATATATATATATATAGATTTTTTTTCTTTATGTTGGAGGGCCCAATTCCAGCTGTTGCTGTCGGACCTGTGATTTCTGTCTCCTCCACTGTGTACAGGATAATAGAGTATAATAAAGTAGTTATGGATGAGACGTAACTAACATTGTGCAGTGACTCTGCTTTCCATATAGTGACGGATATTTCTTGTTGCTGAAACTATGATGTTTTTAACTTTAACCCTTTGTTAAACCCCTCTGATCAGTGCGATCATACAACATACAAGCCTCTGATGGCTCCGGTGATGCCCTGTACTACTGTAGTGCCGTGTATCATCACTGCGGTCAGTGTAATACTAACGGCCCCATACACATGAGATAAGAGTTGGCTGAACGGTCATTTGGCAGACGGCCATCTCTCCCGACTCCCCCATACACACAAATATTCCAGCTTTCCTGGGGTCTGTATGAGAGAGTCGCCTCCAGACTCCTCTAGCGGAGGATTATCTACAGGAAGAACAAACAGATTATCCTCTGAAATTCAGGATGTCAGATCCTTCTCTGCCCTGACATCATCTGTCGGGAGGCCCCAAATACATTATATAGTCGCCCAAACCCCCGAAATCAGTGATTTCATGGAACTTTAGTCTAATGTGTATAGGGGCGGTAAAAGGTAACTGATTGGACGCTGCCTCTGGCCTAATAGACCTTCATACATTGCAGCCCAGACACCATTATTAGGCATGTAAGTACCGTAATAACTAGGCCGCCCCATACTATCCAGTACTTGGGGGCGGGGGGCATTCAACCAAACTCTGTCTGACCTGAGATCTAACGTGATAGAAGATTACAGTGCGGGGAAGACGGGAAACCTTCATATAGACGGCCGGTGGTGATGGAGTCAGTGACCGACTCTGGCCTAATATGTCTCTAGAGCTGTAGTAGAAGATGAAGATGTCGTCCTCATCATGAAGTAGTTATTTCTCATGTCGCGTGTAATGAATATCTCCTGCAGTATTACTAATGCCGATTCCAGGGTCGGTAAATGAGACGAGAATTAGCGTTATGGAAGATGAGTCTATGAGGAACGTATTCAGCTGCTGACTCCGAGGAAGAAACTGCTTGTTGTCTGTGGCCTAAATATATAGGTTTTATTAGTAGATGTAAAGAAGGAAACTAAATACAGTAAAATAATAAATCTCCGCATATGTTTCCCTTATTGTCTCCAGTAATTGTATTATTACACAGGATTCTTATGATGTTACATCGGCTCATCTTCTCATTCAGGTCTCTACAATATCGGATCCTCTCAGTGAAGATCTTCTACAAAAGAGAATTTTCCTGATTTACCCATCACAGATGGATATGGACAGAGACAAGATGGCGGAGAGGATATTACACCTCACCCTAGAGATCCTCTTCCGGCTTACTGGAGAGGTGAGAGATTCTGATGACGTCACATTACATCATTCTTATCTATGGCAATAACGGATGGACAGATCTGGAGAGGTGAGGACTCTGGAAATGTCTGTAGTGAGATTTATTAATGTGTCTCTCCATTACCAGGATTACACAGTGGTGAAGAAGACCTCTAGTGATCACTGTCAGGACCCTGTGTCTGAGGGATGGGGAAGACCCCTGAGCCCAATCACGGGGCCTCCACCTCACCCCCTGATCCATGACCAGAAGATCCTAGAACTCACCTACAAGATGATTGAGCTGCTGACTGGAGAGGTGACACTGCTGGGAATGCTGGGACATTATACAGTAACACTATGAAGGGATCGGGGGATGACGGTATCATTGTATGTGTCAGGTTCCTATAAGGTGTCAGGATGTCGCTGTCTATTTCTCCATGGAGGAGTGGGAGTATTTAGAAGGACACAGAGACCTGTACAAGAACGTCATAATGGAGGTTCCCCAGCCCCTCACATCTCCAGGTAATACAGGACTAAATACACATGGCCTATAGTTATCTGTATGTAAAGAATGAATTCAGTCCCTGTATGTGTTTCCTCCAGATCTATCCAGTAAGAGGACAACACCAGAGAGATGTCCCCGTCCTCTTCTTCCACAGGACTGTAACCAAGAAGATCCCAATACTCCTCAGGATCATCAGGTAGATGGAGAGAAGGTGTCAGGAGATCTCCCCTATGATGTGTAGACGCCGGTGAAGGTCTTGTGCTCAGTCTTGTTTTATCCACCAGTATTATATGTTTTATACTTGTGTAATGAGAACGGTGGAGATGGCAGGATTAGAGCTGATCATAGATGTGACTTCTCCATCTGTCGGTGACTTTTATAATATTTGTTTCAGGGTGAAGATCTGACCCATATTAATACTACAGAGACATATGTGAGGGGGGATGAGTGGTGTAAAGAGGAGATTACCACATATGACTACCCAGGTGAGTAGTGAACACTAAATGCAGAGAAGTCACAGATTCTTCTCAGTCACCGGCTGTGGCTGCTTTATCGGTGGTGTAGTCCGGCCGTATTACCATGATCACCATTCTGCCTCTAGACCACAACATTCTCCTTCTCCCAAAACTGTTCAAATAACTTTGATGATTGAAAGCCCTTTTCTATAGAACTTACAACCTGGTAGATCCACCTACCCCCTGGGTTTAGGAGACGCTGTTACCTGCCCAGATCTGTAAACTATAAAGCCAAATGACAGCGTACGTAGAATGTGCTGACAAGATAGAAAATCACTTGAAGAAAAATATTATGATGGGCCTGTAAGAGAAAGTGGAGGGTAATGATGCTGTTGGCTTCCTAGAACCCTGAGATCTTATCGGATGAATCTCCCTTCTCTCCCTTCTGTGCTGCTGAATGTGATCATATGGTCCCTACAAGACCAGGTCCAGTCTTTCTGGCCAAACTTCACTTTTATGATGGACAACATTAAATGTGCAGTGAGGCCAAGTGTGAATTTCTGGACAATAACAGAGTTTCCCTTTATCCTGACTCTTCAATTTGTATTAAAACCGACTAACTTCAAGGAGGATTGTGATAATCTACATAAACCCATCACACCGGTGCCATGATATATCTCTGAGCTGTGCGTGGCTGATGGCTGTAATATACATTTATTCCCGCCTGCAGGAGATGTGTTGGCTCCAGCCCTGGTTTCATGGATTCACTCCACCTCATAAATTACATTGTTTTTGATCCTGAGAAACTCAGATTACTGCACAATCTCTCCTGAAATGGTCAGGATTCATAGTAGCTCCAATGGTCCACCATAAATGAATGCAACTCTGGTTTACTGTTGTTTAATCTGTATTTGTAGTTTTCAGATAATGAGATTCTCGTGCGCTGGGGCAGGGATATGGGCGGGGCTTTATATGCTGCTCTAGGGGTGGGCGTTATGTGGTGCTCTGATTACATATTCATCTGTATTGGCTTATGACAGGTCACTGATCTCTCACTGACCTGCCCCCCATTTTTACATAATGCCTATAATATTGTGGCTATTGGGAGGCTTAGAAGAAAAAATTACATCCAGCAAAATGACACCAGCAGCATCTATCTCTTATTTATGGATGCTATTGCGTAGGCACCACCATCGACCTTATGACCTGTTATAAGCCAATACAGATGCGTATGTAATCAGAGCTCCACCTAAAGCCCCACCCCAGAGCACAAGAATCACATTAAATAAACTCTACAAATACAGATAAAACAAAAACCACAAGATGGATTTCATCACCAGGTATCAGTGTAATCAGTATAACGGCACCGACCTGACAGTGTCTGGAGTCACTGAGCACAATCCTGCTGACAGGTTCCCTATAAGACATCTCCGCTCTGCACTATTATACACAGTTCTCTATAAATGTGTAATATTTTTTGTTGAAACTCCTCTGACAGAAAATCTTGGAGCTTCCGATAGTTTAGATTGTGAAGTCACCGAGCCCCGTGCTCTAATTCCCCCAGAGAGGTTTCACCACTAGCTCCTCATTTATTACTGATGGAGACTGTTCAGTTTGATCATTTCAGTAGATGTTATTGTCTATAGTTACAGTTTTTGATTACAGTAGTGTCCAGAATCCTCTGATTTATCCTCTTCCCGCAGCCAGTTTTGTGTTCTTAATCAGGCCCCATTTTTACTATCTGACGTGTGTCACTTTATGTGGTGATAACTTTGGAATTATTCACAAAGGATAATAGAAAACAAATGGATCTTACAAATTATTTTCCAGCTTCTCACAATACCCTACATACGATTGTACACTTCTCTCTGGGCACATGGCAGTGTTCAGGAGGGAAGGAGCGCCATTTAGCTGTTTGAATGCAGATCTAGCTGGAATAGTTTGCAGACACAATGTATTGGGAGCACTGTTCATGGTCAACTGGCAGCTCAAAATATATCCACCATGAACATGCTTGGCACTATCCTCTCTGCTTTCCATATCCCAAGGATTGCCTTGCTCATCGCCCTTTAACACCATTACATGGATCTGGACTTACACTGGGACCCCTAGTCTTGGACCATGGAGTTACCTGCTATTCTGTGGTATTAGAAGGCAAGAAGAATAGTCAGGTAGCTGGGTCAGAACCAGAAGGACAGAATACAGGATCAGAAGACACAAGAGTAGTCAGTAATCGAGCCACGGTCACAACAGGAAACAAATACACAAGCCACAGAGGACTGAACCAGAGGAGATCAACGCTGTTTCTGGCAGATTCCGGCCATGTGGTTTGAGCTTTAGTAGGGTGTGGTACTTTCCAATTGGCTGAAGTAGGGAGCAGATTACTCCAGCTGGACAGCAGGAACAGATCCCAGATGAGATTGGAAACACAATGTGCAGAAGCTCTGATATGACTAAATAACACAAATCCAGAATAGTCGAAATCCCCATGAAGTGATTCCATTTTATAAATTAATTCACTGAGGGTTTTAATCTATACATGTGTGGTCAAAATTGTTGGTGTCCCTCGTTTAATGACAGAAAAACCCCCAATGATGACAGAAATAACTTGAATCTGACAAAAGTAATAAGAAATAAAAGATCTATGAAAATGAGCAACTTAAAGTCAGACATTACTTTTCAACCATGCTTCCACAGAATTTAGAAAAAAAATGAAACTCATGAAATAGACCTGAACAGAAATGATGGTACCCCTGAAAATAATGTGACAAAAGGGACATGTTAAATCACGGTGTATCCACTAATTAGAATAACAGGTGTCTACAATCTTGGAATCAGTGAGTGGCCTGTATATAGGGCTACAGATACTCACTGTGCTGTTTGATGACATGGTGTGTATGACACTCAACCTGGACCAGAGGAAGCAAAGGAAAGAGTTGTCTCAGGAGATTAGAAAGAAAATTAAAGACAAAGATGTTAAAGGTAAAAGTTAGAAGACCATCTCCAAGCAGCTTGATGTTCCTGTGACTACAGTTGCACATATTATTCAGAAATGTAAGATCAATGGAACTGTAGCCAACCTCCCTGGATGTGGCCGCAAGAGGAAAATTGATGACAAATCAAAGAGACGGATAATACGAAAAGTAATAAGCCCAGAAATACCCAGAGCCCAGAAATACTTCTAAACAGATTAAAGGTGAACTTCAAGCTCAAGGAACATCATTGTCAGATCGCACCATCCGTCGTTGTATGAGCCAAAGTGGACTTCATGGGAGACGACCAAGGAGGACAACATTGTTGGAAAAAATCATAAAGAAGCCAGACTGGAATTTGCCAAACTACATGTTGACAAGCCACAAAGCTTCTGTGAGAATGTCCTATGGACAGATGAGACAAAAATTGAGCTTTTTCCTATCTCCACGACAGCTCACAATGAGACCATCAGGACAGGGAGGCTCTGTTATGTTCTGGGGCTGCTTTGCTGCATCTGGCACAGGGTGTCTAGAATCCGTGCAGGGTACAATGAAATTTCAAGAATATCAAGGGATTCTAGAGAGAAATGTGCTGCCCAGTGTCGGAGAGCTTGGTCTCAGGCGCAGGTCATGGATCTTGCAACAGGATAATGACCCAAAACACACAGCTAAAAACACGCAAGAATGGCTAAGAGGAAAACATTGGACTATTCTGAAGTGGCCTTCTATGAGCCCGGATGTCACAGGGTCCTTTTCCGATACCACACAATCAACAGAGCAAGTGAATAGTGAACAATTCCAAAAGCTTTATTTAGGCAAAAACACGAAAGGTCCATATACGATCCACCACACAAAGGATAAGATAGTCCAGAAGCCGAAGGCAGTTCAGTAACCGGATAAATTTCCAAGGAGATGAGAGTCCAATAATCCAGCAGTCAGAGGATAAAAAATGGTCCATATGCTTCCCCTTCTCTCTGACGTGCTGTGTTCACATCATCATTCCACACAAGACTGATCTGTGTCTCACCTCCCTGGTTTTTACAAGTCTCCCTCATTCTCAGGTTAAGGGGGTGGGTCGCAGGGGCTCATTGTTTCAACAAGCTAGTTCATTATGTCATTAGCATATTAGCAAACAACATTATTCACTGACTCTGTGGAGAGCTAACAGTACAGGACTGTCGGGGCTGATATCAGATGGCAAATAACAACTCATCCTACAAGAGAACACCATGATAATCAGTAAAATATAAATATACACAATATGACACCCACATAACATATCACACCTGACCTAAATCCTATTGAGCATCTTTGGAAAGAGCTGAAACATGCCGTCTGGAAAAGGCAACCTTCAAACACGAGACAACTGGAGCAGTTTGCTCTTGAGGAGCGGCCAAAATACCTGTTGAGAGCTGCAGAAGTCTCATTGACAGTTACAAGAATCGTTTGATTGCAGTGATTACCTCAAAAGGTTGTGCAGCAAAAAATTAACCCCTTCGCACCGGAGCATGTTTTTGCCTTCGTGACTGGGCCAATTTTTTCCAATTCTGATCAGTGTCACTTTAGGAGGTCATAATTCTAATGCTTCAACGAATAGTGGTGATTCTGAGAAAGTTTTCTTGTGACATTTTGTACTTTTTGATAGCGGGAAAATTTCCTTGATATGACTTGCGTGTATTTGTTTAAAAAAATTGAAATTTGGCTAAAATTTTGAAAATTTTGCAATTTTCCAAATTTTTTTTTAATGCTCTTAACCCCTTCATGACCCAGCCTATTTTGGCCTTAATGACCTTGCCATTTTTTGCAATTCTGACCAGTGTCCCTTTATGAGGTAATAACTCAGGAACGCTTCAACGGATCCTAGCGATTCTGAGACGGTTTTTTCGTGACATATTGGGCTTCATGTTAATGGTAAATTTAGGTCGATAATTTCTGAGTTTATTTGTGAAAAAAAACGGAAATTTGGCAAAAATTTTGAAAATTTTGCAATTTTCACATTTTTAATTTTTATTCTGTTAAACCAGAGAGTTATGTGACACAAAATAGTTAATAAATAACATTTCCCACATGTCTACTTTACATCAGCACAATTTTGTAAAGAAATTTTTTTTTTGCTAGGAAGTTATAAGGGTTAAAATTTGACCAGTGATTTCTCATTTTTACAACAAAATTTACAAAACCATTTTTTTTAGGGACCACCTCACATTTGAAGTCAGTTTGAGGGTTCTATATGGCTGAAAATACCCAAAAGTGACACCATTCTAAAAACTGCACCCCTCAAGGTGCTCAAAACCACATTCAATAAGTTTATTAACCCTTCAGGTGTTTCACAGCAGCAGAAGCAACAAGGAGGGGAAAAATTAACATTTAACTTTTTAGTCACAAAAATGATCTTTTCGCAACAATTTTTTTATTTTCCCAAGGGTAAAAGGAGAAACTGGACCATGAATGTTGTTGTCCAATTTGTCCTGAGTACGCTGATACCTCATATGTGGGGGTAAACTACTGTTTGGGCACATGGTAAGGCTCGGAAGAGAAGGAGCGCCATTTGACTTTTTGAATGAAAAATTATCTCCATCGTTAGCGGACACCATGTCAGGTTTGGAGAGCCCCTGTGTGCCTAAACATTGGAGCTCCCCCACAAGTGACCCCATTTTGGAAACTAGACCCCCCAAGGAACTTATCTAGATGCATAGTGAGCACTTTAAACCCTCAGGTGCTTCACAAATTGATCCGTAAAAATGAAAAAGTTTTTTTCACACAAAATTTCTTTTAGCCTCAATTTTTTCATTTTCACATGGGCAACAGGATAAAATGGATCCTAAAATTTGTTGGGCAATTTCTCCTGAGTACGCTGATACCTCATATGTGGGGGTAAACCACTGTTTGGGTGCACGGCAAGGCTTGGAAGGGAAGGCGCGCCATTTGACTTTTTGAATGGAAAATTAGCTCCAATCGTTAGTGGACACCATGTTGCGTTCGGAGAGCCCCTGTGTGCCTAAACATTGGAGCTCCCCTACAAGTGACCCCGTTTTGGAAACTAGACCCCCCAAGGAACTAATCTAGATGCATAGTGAGCACTTAAAACCCCCAGGTGCTTCACAGAAGTTTATAACGCAGAGCCATGAAAATAAAAAAATATTTTTCTTTCCTCAAAAATGATTTTTAGCCCGGAGTTTTTTATTTTCCCAAGGATAATAGGAGAAATTGGACCCCAAGTGTTGTTGTCCAGTTTGTCCTGAGTACGATGATACCCCATATGTGGGGGTAAACTACTGTTTGGGCGCACGGCAGGGCTCGGAAGGGAAGGCACGCCATTTGGCTTTTTGAATGGAAAATTAGCTTCAATCATTAGCGGACACCATGTCGCGTTTGGAGAGCCCCTGTGTGCCTTAACATTGGAGCTCCCGCACAAGTGACCCCATTTTGGAAACTAAACCTCCCAAGGAACTAATCTAGATGTGTGGTGAGCACTTTGAACCCTCAAGTGCTTCACAGAAGTTTATAACGCAGAGCCATGAAAATAAAAAATTATTTTTCTTTCCTCAAAAATGATTTTTTAACCCACAATTTTTTATTTTCCCAAGGGTAACAGGAGAAATTGGACCCCAAAAGTTGTTGTGCAGTTTCTCCTGAGTACGCTGATACCCCATATGTGGGGGTAAACCACTGTTTTGGCACACGTCGGGGAGCGGAAGGGAAGTAGTGACGTTTTGAAATGCAGACTTTGATGGAATGGTCTGCGGGAATCATGTTACGTTTGCAGAGCCCCTGATGTGCCTAAACAGTAGGAACTCCCCACAATTGACCTAACTTTGGAAACTAGACCCCCAAGGGAACTTATCTAGATGTGTGGTGAGCACTTTGAACCCCCAAGTGCTTCACAGAAGTTTATAACGCAGAGCCGTGAAAATAAAAAATGTGTTTTCTTTCCTCAAAAATATTTTTTTAGCCCAGAATTTTTTAATTTTCCCAAGGGTAACAGGAAAAATTTGACCCCAAAAGTTGTTGTCCAGTTTCTGCTGAGTACGCTGATACCCCATATGTGGGGGTAAACCACTGTTTGGGCACATGGCGGGGCTCGGAAGGGAAGTAGTGACGATTTGGAATGCAGACTTTGATGGAATGGTCTGCGGGCGTCATGTTGCATTTGCAGAGCCCCTGATGTGCCTAAACAGTAGAAACCCCCCACAAGTGACCCCATTTTGGAAACTAGACCCCCCAAGGAACTTATCTAGATGTGTGGTGAGCACTTTCAACCCCCAAGTGCTTCACAGAAGTTTACAACGCAGAGCCGTGAAAATAAAAAATAATTTTTCTTTCCTCAAAAACGATGTTTTAGCAAGCAATTGTTTATTTTCACAAGGGTAACAGGAGAAATTGGACCCCAATATTTGTTGCCCAGTTTGTTGTGAGTACGCTGATACCTCATATGTGGGGGTAAACCACTGTTTGGGCGCACGTCAGGGCTCGGAAGGGAAGTAGTGACATTTGAAATACAGACTTTGATGGAATGGTCTGCGGGCGTCACGTTGCATTTGCAGAGCCCCTGATGTGCCTAAACAGTAGAAACACCCCACAAGTGACCCCATTTTGGAAACTAGACCCCAAAAGGATCTTATCTAGATGTGTGGTGAGCACTTTCAACCCCCAAGTGTTTCACATAAGTTTATAACGTAGAGCCGTGAAAATAAAAAATAATTGTTCTTTCCTCAAAATTATGTTTTAGCAAGTAATTTTTTATTTTTGCAAGGGTAACAGGAGAAATTGGACCCCAATAGTTGTTGCCCAGTTTTTCCTGAGTACGCTGGTATCCCATATGTGGGGGTAAACCACTGTTTGGGCGCACGTCGGGGCTTGGAAGGGAGGGCGCACCATTTGACTTTTTGAACGCAAGATTGGCTGGAATCAATGGTGGCGCCATGTTGCGTTTGGAGACCCCTGATGTGCCTAAACAGTGGAAACCCCTCAATTCTAACTTCAACACTAACCCCAACACACCCCTAACCCTAATCCCAACTGTAGCCATAACCCTAATCACAACCCTAACCCCAACACACCCCTAACCACAACCCTAACTGTTGTGAATTTGGATTCTGGGCTCCCCCGGTGGCTACTGGTGGAATTGAACTGGTGTCTTCATCTTCTCTGTTCACCTGTTCCCATCAAGATGTGGGAGTCGCTATATAACCTTGCTGCTCTGTTAGTTGCTTGCCGGTCAACAATGTTATCAGAAGCCTCTCTGTGCTTGTTCCTGCTCCTAGACAACTACTAGATAAGTTGGACTCTTGTCCATGTTTGTTTTTGCATTTTTGTTCCAGTTCACAGCTGTAGTTTCGTTACTGTGTCTGGAAAGCTCTTGTGAACAGGAATTGCCACTCTGGTGTTATGAGTTAATGCCAGAGTTTTAAAGTAATTTCTGGATGGTGTTTTGATAGGGTTTTTAGCTGACCATGAAAGTGTCCTTTCTGTCTTCTGCTATGTAGTAAGTGGACCTCAAATTTGCTAAACCTATTTTCATACTACGTTTGTTATTTCATCTTGATTCACCGCCAATACATGTGGGGGGCCTCTGTCTCCTTTCGGGGTATTTCTCTAGAGGTGAGCTAGGACTAATATTTTCCTCTGCTAGCTTTATTTAGTCCTCCGGCTGGTGCTGGGCATCTAGACTCAACGTAGGCATGCTACCCGGCCACTGCTAGTTGTGCGTTAGGTTTAGTTCATGGTCAGCTCAGTTTCCATCTTCCAAGAGCTAGTTCCTATATATGCTGATGCTATGATCTCTTGCCATTGAGATCATGACAGTTTGACCGGCCCACTAAAGGGTTAAAATCCTTGGCTGAGAAAGGAGAGAAATAAGTAGTCTGCTGAAATTTTTTTTTTTTTTTTTTTTTTTTTCTCTCCTTTGAATGGCTCTGTGTTCACCTGTTTGCAATGGATCTTCAGAGTGTAACTGCAGGTTTGAATAATCTCGCCACGAAGGTACAAAATTTGCAAGATTTTGTTTGTCATGCACCTGTATCTGAGCCGAGAATTCCTTTGCCGGAATTTTTCTCGGGGAATAGATCTGGGTTTCAGAATTTTCGAAATAATTGCAAATTATTTTTGTCCCTGAAATCTCGCTCTGCCGGAGATCCTGCACAGCAGGTCAGGATTGTGATTTCCTTGCTCCGGGGCGACCCTCAAGACTGGGCTTTTTCATTGACACCAGGGGATCCTGCGTTGCTCAATGTGGATGCGTTTTTTCTGGCCTTGGGGTTGCTTTATGACGAACCTCATTTGGAGCTTCAGGCAGAAAAAACTTTGATGTCCCTATCTCAGGGGCAAGATGAAGCGGAAATTTACTGCCAAAGATTCCGTAAATGGTCTGTGCTTACTCAGTGGAATGAGTGCGCCCTGGCGGCGACTTTCAGAGAGGGTCTCTCTGATGCCATTAAGGATGTTATGGTGGGGTTCCCTGTGCCTGCGGGTCTGAATGAGTCCATGACAATGGCTATTCAGATCGATAGGCGTTTGCGGGAGCGCAAACCAGTGCACCATCTGGCGGTGTCCACTGAGAAATCGCCAGAGAGTATGCAGTGTGATAGAATTCTGTCCCGAAGCGAGCGGCAGAATTTTAGACGGAAAAATGGGTTGTGTTTCTATTGTGGTGATTCTACTCATGTTATATCAGCATGCTCTAAGCGTACTAAAAAGCTTGGTAAATCTGTTTCCATTTGCACCTTACCGTCTAAGTTTATTCTATCTGTGACCCTGATTTGCTCTTTGTCATCTATTACCACGGACGCCTATGTCGACTCTGGCGCCGCTTTGAGTCTTATGGATTGGTCCTTTGCCAAACGCTGTGGGTATGATTTAGAGCCTTTGGAGACTCCTATTCCTCTGAAGGGGATTGACTCCACCCCATTGGCTAATAATAAACCACAATACTGGACACAAGTAACTATGCGTATTAATCCGGATCACCAGGAGATTATTCGCTTTCTGGTGCTGTATAATCTACATGATGATTTGGTGCTAGGATTGCCTTGGCTGCAATCTCACAACCCAGTCCTCGACTGGAAAGCTATGTCTGTGTTGAGCTGGGGATGTAAGGGGGCTCATGGGGATGTACCTGTGGTTTCCATTTCATCATCTATTCCCTCTGAAATTCCTGAGTTCCTGTCTGACTATCGTGACGTCTTTGAAGAATCCAAGCTTGATTCGTTACCTCCGCACCGAGAGTGCGATTGTGCCATAGATTTAATCCCGGGTAGTAAATACCCAAAGGGTCGTTTATTTAATCTGTCTGTGCCTGAACATGCTGCTATGCGTGAATATATAAAGGAGTCCTTGGAAAAGGGACATATTCGTCCATCGTCATCTCCCTTAGGAGCCGGTTTTTTCTTCGTGTCAAAAAAAGACGGCTCTTTGTGACCATGTATTGATTATCGGCTTTTGAATAAAATCACTGTTAAATATCAATACCCATTGCCGTTGCTGACTGATTTGTTTGCTCGCATAAAGGGGGCCAAGTGGTTCTCTAAGATTGACCTTCGTGGGGCGTATAATTTGGTGCGAATCAGGCAGGGGGATGAGTGGAAAACCGCATTTAATACGCCCGAGGGCCACTTTGAGTATTTAGTGATGCCTTTTGGTCTTTCAAATGCTCCGTCAGTTTTCCAGTCCTTTATGCATGATATTTTTCGCGATTATTTGGATAAATTTATGATTGTGTATCTGGATGATATTCTGATTTTTTCGGATGACTGGGACTCTCATGTCCAGCAAGTCAGGAGGGTTTTTCAGGTTTTGCGGTCTAATTCTTTGTGTGTGAAGGGTTCTAAGTGTGTTTTTGGGGTACAGAGGATTTCCTTTTTGGGATATATTTTTTCCCCCTCTTCCATTGAAATGGATCCTGTCAAGGTTCAAGCTATTTGTGATTGGACGCAGCCCTCTTCTCTTAAGAGTCTTCAGAAATTTTTGGGCTTTGCTAACTTTTATCGTCGATTTATTGCTGGTTTTTCGGATATTGCTAAGCCATTGACCGATTTGACTAAGAAGGGTGCTGATGTTGCTGATTGGTCCCCTGATGCTGTGGAGGCCTTTCGGGAGCTTAAGCGCCGTTTTTCCTCTGCCCCTGTGTTGCGTCAGCCTGATGTTGCTCTACCTTTTCAGGTTGAGGTCGACGCTTCTGAGATCGGAGCTGGGGCAGTGTTGTCGCAGAAAAGTTCTGACTGCTCCGTGATGAGGCCTTGTGCCTTCTTTTCCCGTAAATTTTCGCCCGCTGAGCGGAATTATGATGTTGGGAATCGGGAGCTTTTGGCCATGAAGTGGGCTTTTGAGGAGTGGCGCCATTGGCTTGAGGGGGCCAGACATCAGGTGGTGGTATTGACTGACCACAAAAATTTGGTTTATCTTGAGACTGCCAGGCGCCTGAATCCTAGACAGGCGCGCTGGTCATTATTTTTCTCTCGGTTTAATTTTGTGGTGTCATACCTACCGGGTTCTAAGAATGTTAAGGCGGATGCCCTTTCTAGGAGTTTTGAGCCTGACTCGCCTGGTAACTCTGAGCCCACAGGTATCCTTAAGGATGGAGTGGTATTGTCAGCCGTTTCTCCAGACCTGCGGCGGGCCTTGCAGGAGTTTCAGGCGGATAGACCTGATCGTTGCCCACCTGATAAACTGTTTGTTCCTGATGATTGGACCAGTAGAGTCATCTCTGAGGTTCATTCTTCTGCGTTGGCAGGTCATCCTGGCATTTTTGGTACCAGGGATTTGGTGGCAAGGTCCTTCTGGTGGCCTTCCCTGTCACGAGATGTGCGAGGCTTTGTGCAGTCTTGTGACGTTTGTGCTCGGGCCAAGCCTTGTTGTTCTCGGGCTAGTGGATTGTTGTTGCCCTTGCCTATTCCTAAGAGGCCTTGGACGCACATCTCGATGGATTTTATTTCAGATCTGCCTGTTTCTCAGAAGATGTCTGTCATCTGGGTGGTGTGTGACCGTTTCTCTAAGATGGTCCATTTGGTTCCTCTGCCCAAGTTGCCTTCTTCTTCCGAGTTGGTTCCTCTGTTTTTTCAAAATGTTGTTCGTTTGCATGGTATTCCTGAGAATATCGTTTCTGACAGAGGGACCCAATTCGTGTCTAGATTTTGGCGGGCATTCTGTGCTAGGATGGGCATAGATTTATCTTTTTCGTCCGCTTTCCATCCTCAGACGAATGGCCAGACTGAGCGGATTAATCAGACCCTGGAGACATATCTGAGGTGTTTTGTGTCTGCTGACCAGGATGATTGGGTTGCTTTTTTGCCATTGGCGGAGTTCGCTCTCAATAATCGGGCCAGCTCTGCCACTTTGGTGTCCCCGTTTTTCTGTAATTCGGGGTTTCATCCTCGATTTTCCTCTGGTCATGTGGAATCTTCGGATTGTCCTGGAGTGGATGCTGTGGTGGAGAGATTGCATCAGATCTGGGGGCAGGTGGTGGACAATTTGAGGTTGTCCCAGGAGAAGACTCAGCTTTTTGCTAACCGCCGTCGTCGTGTTGGTCCTCGTCTTCATGTTGGGGACTTGGTGTGGTTGTCTTCTCGTTTTGTCACTATGAGGGTCTCTTCTCCTAAGTTTAAGCCTCGGTTCATCGGCCCGTATAGGATATTGGAGATTCTTAACCCTGTTTCCTTCCGTTTGGACCTCCCTGCATCCTTTTCTATTCATAACGTTTTTCATCGGTCATTATTGCGCAGGTATGAGGTACCGGTTGTGCCTTCCGTTGAGCCTCCTGCTCCGGTGTTGGTTGAGGGTGAGTTGGAGTACGTTGTGGAGAAAATCTTAGACTCTCGTGTTTCCAGACGGAGACTCCAGTATCTGGTCAAGTGGAAGGGATACGGCCAGGAGGATAATTCTTGGGTGAATGCATCTGATGTTCATGCCTCTGATCTGGTTCGTGCCTTTCATAGGGCCCATCCTGATCGCCCTGGTGGTTCGGGTGAGGGTTCGGTGCCCCCTCCTTGAGGGGGGGGTACTGTTGTGAATTTGGATTCTGGGCTCCCCCGGTGGCTACTGGTGGAATTGAACTGGTGTCTTCATCTTCTCTGTTCACCTGTTCCCATCAAGATGTGGGAGTCGCTATATAACCTTGCTGCTCTGTTAGTTGCTTGCCGGTCAACAATGTTATCAGAAGCCTCTCTGTGCTTGTTCCTGCTCCTAGACAACTACTAGATAAGTTGGACTCTTGTCCATGTTTGTTTTTGCATTTTTGTTCCAGTTCACAGCTGTAGTTTCGTTACTGTGTCTGGAAAGCTCTTGTGAACAGGAATTGCCACTCTGGTGTTATGAGTTAATGCCAGAGTTTTAAAGTAATTTCTGGATGGTGTTTTGATAGGGTTTTCAGCTGACCATGAAAGTGTCCTTTCTGTCTTCTGCTATGTAGTAAGTGGACCTCAAATTTGCTAAACCTATTTTCATACTACGTTTGTTATTTCATCTTGATTCACCGCCAATACATGTGGGGGGCCTCTGTCTCCTTTCGGGGTATTTCTCTAGAGGTGAGCTAGGACTAATATTTTCCTCTGCTAGCTTTATTTAGTCCTCCGGCTGGTGCTGGGCATCTAGAATCAACGTAGGCATGCTACCCGGCCACTGCTAGTTGTGCGTTAGGTTTAGTTCATGGTCAGCTCAGTTTCCATCTTCCAAGAGCTAGTTCCTATATATGCTGATGCTATGATCTCTTGCCATTGAGATCATGACACCTAACCCCAACACACCCGTAACCCTAAATCCAACCCTAATCCTAACCCTAATCCCAACCCTACCCACAACTGTAACCCCAACACAACCCTAACCCTATCCTTAACCCTAACCAAAAGCCTAATCTTAACAGTATTTCCAACCCTAGCCCTAATTCCAACCCTAAGGGTACCGTCTCACATAACGATTTACCAACGATCACGACCAGCGATACGACCTGGCCGTGATCGTTGGAAAGTCATTGTGTGGTCGCTGGGGAGCTGTCACACAGACTGCTCTCCAGCGACCAACGATGCCAAGGTCCCGGGTAACCAGGGTAAACATCGGGTTACTAAGCGCAGGGCCGCGCTTAGTAACCCGATGTTTACCGTGGTTACCAGCGTAAAAGTAAAAAAAAAAAACGTACATACTCACATTTCGGTGTCCTTCAGGTCCCTCGCCGTCTGCTTCCCGCTCTGACTGAGTGCCGCCGTACAGTGAGAGCAGAGCGCAGCGGTGACGTCACTGCTGTGCTGTGCTCTCACTTTCCGGCCGGCAGACAGTCAGAGCGGGAAGCAGACGGCAAGGGACCTGAAGGACACCGAAATGTGAGTATGTAGTGTTTTTTTTTTTTTACTTTTACGCTGGTAACCACGGTAAACATCGGGTTACTAAGCGCGGCCCTGCGCTTAGTAACCCGATGTTTACCCTGGTTACAAGTGAACGCATCGCTGGATAGCTGTCACACACAATGATCCAGCGATGACAGCGGGAGATCCAGCGACGAAAGAAAGTTCCAAACGATCTGCTACGACGTACGATTCTCAGCAGGGTCCCTGATCGCTGCTGCATGTCAGACACAGCGATATCGTATGGATATCGCTGGAACGTCACAGATCGTACCGTCGTAGCGATCAAAGTGCCACTGTGAGACGGTACCCTAACTCTAATTCCAACCCTAACCCTAAGGCTATGTGCCCACTTTGCGGATTCGTGTGAGATTTTTCCGCACCATTTTTGAAAAATCTGCAGGTAAAAGGCACTGCGTTTTACCTACGGATTTACAGCGGATTTCCAGTGTTTTTTGTGCGGATTTCACCTGCGGATTCCTATTGAGGAACAGGTGTAAAACGCTGCGGAATCCGCACAAACTTGACATGCTGCGGAAAATACACAGCGTTTCCGCATGGTATTTTCCGCACCATGGGCACAGCGGATTTGGTTTTCCATAGGTGTACATGGTACTGTAAACCTGATGGAAAACTGCTACGAATTCGCAGCGGCCAATCCGTTGCGGATCCGCGGCCGATCCGCTGCGGATCCGCGGCCGATCCGCTGCGGATCCACGGCGGATCCGCGGCAATCCGCTGCGGATTCGCAGCCAAATCCGCACTGTGTGCACATGCCCTAACCCTACCCCTAACCCTACCCCTAATTCTAACCCTAATTCTAACTCTAGTTCTAACCCTAACCTTAGCAGAAAAAAAAAATAAAAATGTATTTATTTTTATTATTGTCCCTATGGGGGTGATAAAGGGGGGTCATTTACTATTTTTTTTATTTTGATCACTGTGATAGGCTATATCACAGTGATCAAAATACATCTGAAACGAATCTGCCAGCTGGCAGATTCGGCGGGCGCAGTGCGCATGCGCCTGCCATATTGGAAAATGGCGGCGCCCATGGAGAAGCCGGACGGACACCGGGAGGCCCGATAAGTATGTAGGGGGGTGATCGGATCATGGGGGGGGGGACCGGAGCACAGGGAGGGGGCACCGGAGCACGGGGGAGCGGACAGGAGGACGGAGGAGCGGACAGGACGACTTAGGGGGGCGGACCACGTAACGGAGCACTGGGGGGGGGCGATCGGTGGGGTGGGGTGGGGGCAGATTAGGTTTTCCAGCCATGGCCGATGATATTGCAGCATCGGCCATGGCTGGATTGTAATATTTCACCGTTTTTTGGGGTGAAATATTACAAATCGCTCTGATTGGCAGTTTCACTTTCAACAGCCAATCAGAGCGATCGTAGCCACGAGGGGGTGAAGCCACCCCCCCTGGGCTGAAGCACCACTCCCCCTGTTCCTGGAGATCGGGTGAAATTGGAGTTAACCCTTTCACCCGATCTGCAGGAGCGCGATCCCTCCATGACGCATACGCTGCGTCACAGGTCGGATTGGCACCGACTTTCATGACGCAGCATATGCGTCAAAGGTCGGGAAGGGGTTAAATCAGAAACCGCACCAAAAAGACTACCTTCACACAAGGCCAGTAAAAATGAAAGTAATTTTTATTATCCAACGGAAAAAAATATAATATGTACAAATGGGTATACACCTAAAGCACAGGAAATTTCCTGTGCTTTAGGTGTATACCCATTTGTACGTATTATATTTTTTTCTGTTGGATTATAAAAAAACTTTAATTTTTACTGGCCTTGTGTGAAGGTAGTCTTTTTGGTGCGGTATTTATTCTGCTTCATGGTCATGTATGGTGGATATTATTAGGTGTTGTTGCTTAAATCAGAAAGTCATATCGCACAAAATACTTAATAAATAACATTTCCCACATGTCTACATTACATCACCACAATTTTGGAAACAAATTTTTTTTGTTAGGAAGTTATAAGGGTTAAAAGTTGACCAGCGATTTATCATTTTTACAAGAAAATTTACAAAACCATTTTTTTAGGGACCACATCAAATTTGAAGTGAGTTTGGGGGGTCAATATGACAGAAAATATCCAAAAGTGACACCATTCTAAAAACTGCACCCCTCAAGGTGCTCAAAACCACATTCAAGAAGTTTATTAACCCTTCAGGTGCTTCACAGCAATAAATGGAATGTGAAAGGAAAAAATAAACATTTACTTTTCTTTCACAAAAATTTTCCTTTAGAACTATTTTTTTTTTTTACTTTCGCAAGGGTAACAGGAGAAAATGGACTATACATTTTGTTTTGCAATTTCTCCTGAGCATATCAATACCATATATGTGGGGGAAATCTACTGTCTGGGTGCACGCCAGGGCTCAGAATAGAAGGTGCGCCATTTGACTTTTTGAATGTAAGATATGTTGGAATAATTAGTGGTTGCCATGTCACGTTTGGAGAGCCCCTGATTTGCCTAAACAGTGGCACCTTTATGAAAACTAGACCCCTTAGGGAACGTACCTGGATGTTTATTGAGCACCATTAACCCAGAGGTGCTTCACAGAAGTTTATAACGCAGAGCCATGAAAATAAAAAATCATATTTTTTCCCACAACAAATGAACTTTTAGCCCTCAATTTTTTTTAAAAGGGTAACAGGAGAAATTTGACCCTAAAAGTTGTTGTGCAATTTGTCCTGAGTATGCTGACATCCCATATGTGGGGGTAAACCACTGTTTGGGCGCATGGCAGAGCTCGGAAGGGAAGGGGCGGCCATATTGGAGAGCAGATTTTGCTGGAATTGTTTGTGGGTGACATGTCACATTGTCAGAGCCCCTGAGGTACCAGAACAACATAAGCCCCCAAAAGTGACTGCATTTTACAAAATACTTCCCTGAATGAATTCTTCTAGTTGTCCAGTGAGCATACTGACACCACAGCTGTTCCATAGAAAATTACACTATTGGGCAGTGAAGAAAAATTAATAACATTTTAACCATTAAAATGATGTTTTAACCCCAAATTTTACATTGGAAAATAGGTCGATAGGCAAATGGTCACTACACCCATAGATGAATTCGCAGAGGGGTGTCATTTCCAATTCCCAGAAGGGTGTCATTTCCAAAATGGGGCACTTCAGGGGGGATTCTGCTGTTATGTCACTTTGGAGAGCCGCTAAGTGCCAGAACAACAGAATCCCCCTGAAGTGACCACATTTTGGAAATGACGCCCCTCTGGTTATTCATCTATGAATATACTGACCATTTTCACTCCACAGATGATTAGTGGAAGTTTTAGAGCAAAAATTGCAAAAATGTCATTGTAGTGCCCAATATATTGTGCCCAGCTCGTGTCTCTGGAGACATCCCCCCACCTACACCAGGAAATTAAGTCCGCTCTAGTCAAATGTGTCTGTCACTAAATAAACCAAATGCTTGAATGTCAAAACAGTCTAAAAATGTGGTTCTGTGTGGAAGATTTTAAATCAGTCATGGAGGCATAAGGCTGGAAATGATGGGCATTGTGGGCAATAATAGCGGGTACCATGCCTCATTCCTCTCTTCGAACATACATGGCATCTTCTCTGGAGGTTCTTTCTTGTTTCAGTTGCTGGAATAAGTGCAATAAAATTTCCTTCAGTGAGTCTTCTGATATCTTCAGATTCTAAAGGATTGGTGGGGACAAAATTTTTAAAAACAAGATTTTCAATGACCTTTTCCTGATAATCAAGGAAAGTATCTGCATTTCCGGCTTTTTTTATAACACAAAAGAATTATATGTGGCCACCTGAAACAAATAAATGACTAACTTTTTATACCAGGTATATGATTTTCTTGATACCCGGTATGGCTGTAGAACCTGGTCTGCAAGGTCCACACCCCCCATATATTTGTTGTAGTCAATGACAGACACAGGTTTTGGAGTAGTGGATCCCTGTTGGTCTGCAGTGGCCCTTGTGGCATCTGTGTGGATCGAGTTCAGGATAAAGATATCTTTGTTATACTTAAGGGCAAGCATCTCTCCATTGTGTAAAGCCCCTGACTGCCCTTTCGGAACTTTTCATTGACCAATAATTGTGGAAACCCCTGACTGTTTTTGCGAATGGTCCCACAAGCCCCCATGTTATGTTCAACCAGACTTTTAAATAGGGGTATGCTGGTGTAGTAGTTGTCAACATACAGATTGTAGTCTTTATGTAATAATGGAGTTATCAGCTCCCCAACAATTTTTCCAGATGTCCCCAGATTAGGAGGGCATCCTGGTGGGTTTAGTTGGCTATCTTTCCTCTCATAAATGCGAAAAGCTGATGTGTATCCAGTTGAACTTTTGCACAATTTATAGAGCTTTATTCCAAACCTTGCCCTCTTAGAAGGAATAAATTGCTTGAGGTGCAGTCTTCCTTTGAATTTTACAAGGGACTCATCAATGGAAATGTTTAATGTTGGGGTGTAAAGCTTTAAGAACTTTTCTGTCAAGTCTTCATTTTGAATAGTCTGTCATGTTCTGGGCATTTCTGGGCAGGCATTGACTGTTGTCGTTAAAATGTTAAAATCTCATAAGCAATTCATAACGGGTCCTAGGAAGAATAGCAGAAAACGTAGGGGTGGCTTGAACAGGGCGGTTGGACCAGTAGGACCGAATTTTTGTTAACAAGCCCATAGTGAATGTACAGGAAGTCTTAACATTTATTTAATTTCTAGGACATTTGTTGCTGTTGTAAGATTGCTCTTACTGAGTGTATTGGGGGACTATCGCTTAGCACGGGATTCAAGCACACGGGCATGGTTTTTTCAAACAAAAAAATATCCTAGTCAGGCTAGACCCACCGAAGGACGGTAGCTTTCCCAAGTTTCACTGTGCACTGCTCAGGGATCCGGTTCTACTCCCAGGACCTCCCATGCTGCTCAGGGATCCAATCCTACTCCCAGGACCTCCCAACACCAGCATGTGCTTTTCAGGAAGCCTACTCTCAGGTCTTCCAACACAGGAACCACACAGGAACATGTGACCCACACCCTGGTCACATTATATATCCTTCACCACTCCCCTGGGTGGGAGTGTGGGTGTGTGTGGCTAGTTTGTCCCGCCCATCTCACATAACTAGCCCTGCCAACCTCCCATGACTATTACACAACATGCAACATACTTGTGGAACTATAGGTCCCAGAACACCACATCACTTCAGGCTGGCAACGCAGAGTCTTCTCCTCTGCGACACACACATCGTCCATTCATCACCATGCCAGACTTTGTCTTATTACCACAGCCATGCATGCAACTGCCATGGCCTCAATACACCTCTGAGTGCATACTGGGGAGACCATGCAGCGCCCCCTACCTGTTACAGGGGTCACTGCATCACAGTGTCCATAAATTTCACCTAGCATAATAGGATCATTGATTCTGGCTGATGACTTGGGACACATATAAATTTGTTTGTAGGATAATATGCTCTAGCAAGCTATCTGTCAGAAACAAAATACAAAAATTAACCAGTCCAAAATTTTCCACCTCCACATTTATATCAGGAATGGCATTAAAATTAGGGATGAATGAAGTAGCCGAATCCGAGGCATCCCATCTAGGAAATGCTACACCAAGAGGCAAAGCCCCTTGGACATTGGTGTGCACCAAATCACAAGCACTAGGGACAGCGCTAGTACTGGGCATTGTTCCCTGAGTTGGAGACATATATCCAGAAGCACTATTTGTCCTTCTTGTTGTACTGGTCCTTGTGTGTGAGGATGGACCAGATTCACTGCTCATTTTTGAGCTATCACTGTCGCTGCTACTAAAGCCTGCAAAATCCACATCGCCATCTGGCACTGCACTTTCTTCGCTGTCAGAATATAAAAGTGCATAAGCCTCCTCTGCACTAAAACACTGATGGACCATTTAATTAGTTTTTATTTATTTTTTCTGGAAATAGAAAACTCTGATGTGACTGACGTGACCAAATGTTTGGGGAGACAATTGAGAAAAGCCTAATTCTTTAGCTTAACCCTAACTTTAGAATAAATCCTAACCCTAACTTTAGCCTGAGTAACCCTAACCCTAACAGTAACCATAACTTTAGCCTAACAGTAACCCAACTTTAGCCCCAACACTAACCCTAACCTGCCTTATCTGTTTTTTTTCTTACTTTATAGCAAAATTGCTGACTGACACAGCTGTTGCCAGCAGCACTTGTAACACTCTTTCTCCTCTAATCTCTCAATGACAGGAGATCTGAGGAGAAACAGCGTTTTTATGAGGCAGATCACCCGGGAAAGTTGGTTGCTACAACCAACTGTCCAAGTGATTTGTCCGGTGTGATGCTGACGTCATCGGGACCTGAACCAATCAGGTCTCGATGAGGTTGGGGGTCACAGTAAGCATTGTGCACCAGAATCCCCTCGTTATAAGGTACGTGGTGGTCCCGATGAGCACAAAACCGCTGTGTCACGCTGTGACTGTCCTGGTGTGACACGACCTGTCGGGACGGTCACAAAGCGGCGAAACACACAAGGGTACACCGGGGAAACTTTAACAACGGTGGGCCCTGTCAGTAGGGAATGGGGTATGGGCACCTCCTGCACTCACCTGAGGCTGTACCCTGATCTTGCTACCGTCCCTATATGGGTTCTTTCAACCCATCGCCGACCAGGATACCTTGTCCCTCACTTGCCCTGCTCTAATCCCTATGTAGGGAACTGGCAGGTGAGAGCACTGGTCCCACCGCTGCACTAACACAACACCGGGAAAGTTACAAAACAAAGAGACAAAGAAACTATAACAGCAAACTTAGCTTTCTCTGCTGCAATGCACCGCACAGCAGAGTAAGGCACCTGGAATGAGTATTCAGCTGTAGAACCTCAGCACTCAGCAAGCTCCTATTCCAGCAAGGTTGGTGTCCAAAGGACCTGTATAACCAACAGTCAGCTGATGCACCAGGTGACCTTTTAAAGGAAGGTGGGAGTGGTCACAACTCACATCAGCAGAACAAGCAGCAATGCAATTACACCAGCGGCCACCGGGGGGAAACTGCATTAGCCCCCTATGACCTGAAAGGAAAAAAGGTTTTAATCTGAGGGAAACCAAATCTGCCACAGATCCAAACATGGATCGTGACATGCTGACCATAGACAAACTTTGGCGCTGCACAAAGCCCTGCTAGCGCCAATGTTTATCTACCATTGGCAGTCACGAAGCGCTTGAGTTAAGGGTCCCATCATTTCTGTCCAGGCCTATTTCATGAGTTGTACTTTTTTTTTTAATTCTGTGGAAGCATGGTTGAAAAGCAATGTCTTCATTTGTTGATTTTCATAGATTTTTGATTTATTACTTTTGTCAGATTCAAGTTATTTCTGTGGCCATTGTGGGTTTTTCTGTAATTAAACGAGGGGTACCAACAATTTAGACCACGTGTGTAGGAGGAATGAATATTTGACTCCACAGCCACTTTCTGGAAATTAGCATGAAGTGGATATTGGAGAGTGAAAATTACGCATTTGCCATGTTATTACCCAGCACATAGTGCCTAGATTGTGCTCCAGGAGACACACACTGTAAATTTAGTGGATTCTTCTCACTATAATATTGCTAAATACAGGGATCCGAAATGTTGTTTGGGCACACTGCAAGACTCAGAAGTGAGAGCGGATTTTTCTCGATTAGTTTATAGAAACGCTGTTACTTTTCAACAGCCTTTGAGCCACTAATAGTGTGGGAACCTCTGTTTTTCCATTGACAGATGATGGACCTGAGTGGGGACTTGTTTTTTGTGAGAGGAGAATTGGTATTATTTTCACCTACATAACATTGATTGGTTTCTTTTTATTCAATATTTGGGAGGCAGAATGAACAAACAGTTGAACACCACACACTACTTGTTAATTCAACAAGGTTTTCTATTAGACTGTGAACTGTCATTGTCTTGGTAAATAATTAAAGTTTTTTACACAGCGAGCCATTTTTATGGATAGTTTAAGTAGAAATGTTCTAAAATGTAAAAAGATATTTTATTAAAAAAAATTGTTTTTTATCTTAGCAGATGACTGTACCAGGAGATCAGCGGGACAGTTGACCTCTTCAATTTTTAAATCCGATGATCTTGACATACTACAAAATACAACTGAAGTGATTGCTGTTACTCCAGATGTATCATCATCCATTCACAGCAAAGATATGTCATCTGATCCTATGAAACAGGTCCCTTCTTCTGATTCATTACTGACTACTAAGAAAAATCAAAGTCAAAAAAGAGGCATTAAAAAACAAACTGCTCCTAAAGCAAAGAAGTCATTTTCATGTTCACAATGTGGGAAATGTTTTAACAAGAAATCATATTTTGTTAGACACCAAAGAATCCACACAGGGGAGAAGCCTTTTTCCTGTTCAGAATGTGGGAAATGTTTCACCCTCAAAGAGAATCTTGTTAGACATCATAGAACTCACACAGGTGAGAAGCCTTTTTCATGCTCAGAATGTGGGAAATTTTTTACCTGCAAAGGGAATCTTGATGAACACCAAAGAACCCACACAGTAGAGAAGCCTTTTTCATGTTCAGAATGTGGGAAATGTTTTACTCACAAATGGAATCTTGTTAGTCACCAGAGAACTCACACAGGGGAAACGCCTTTTTCATGTTCAGAATGTGGGAAATGTTTTAAATGGAAAATAGATCTTGATAGCCATCAAATAACTCCCACAGGGGAGAATCCTTTTTCCTGTTCAGAATGTGGGAAATGTTTTAACCACAAAAGGAATCTTGTTACTCACCTGAGAACTCACACAGGCGAGAAGCCTTTTTCCTGTTCAGAATGTGGGAAATGTTTTAACCAGAAATGGCATCTTGTTAGTCACCAGAGAGCTCACACAGGGGAGAAGCCTTTTTCCTGCTCAGAATGTGGGAAATGTTTTAAATGGAAATCAACTGTTAATAAACATCAGAGATGTCACATAGGGGAGAAGCCTATTTTATGTTCATAATGTTAGAATAGTTTTAACCAAAATTGAATCTTCTGAAATGGGTTGTCTATTGTCATTCCTTATGTTTGCTGACAAAAGGATAAAACTAAACTTTATTAATTCCAAATGTAAAGCTATACCCATAATTCATCCATTGAAGGTTAGTCAGTAGGTGACTAATAGAAAAAAGATATACCCCACAGTTCAGTATATAGGGTGAGGTGATGTATACGCACTCACTCTCCAAGCACTCTCATTTCTTTGGGTTTTCTCGCCCTCACCAAAGGCGACTATTCACTATTCATCAAATGCGACTCATCAGGAGACTATTTAATATTGACCTATATTCAAGCGAGACTAGACAAAACAAAAACTAAAGTCATGTATCATGTTATCTGAAACAGTCAGAAAACCAGCCACATATTGGCAGATCCCAGAGCTCAAACTATATACTTCGTAAGTTTATACTCCACTCCAGTGTCAGGAATAGATAGTATGTGACAATACAGTATAATTCTTGTGTTTTTTCTCCTATAAGGACTGCCCTAGTTTGATATTGTAACAGCTGTTAATTAGTAGTGCAGACAAATTGTCCTAGACTAAACTCCGTTTTCAGACGACCCAATATGTACCACTCAGGGAAAACTTACCTGCTCCAAAGATCAATAGCAGCTTCTAACTAATGGCCATGCTGCGGTCTGTCAAGAAATGACTGCAATATCGTTAAAGACTAGGGATGTGTGCAATCATAATGTCTGGAAGATCTGTGCCATTATTTAGTATGAATATAGAAATTATCTCTGAAAGTTAAGTGTTCCCTGAGCGGTATGTACTGCATTTTTTTATATTTATATATTTAATGCTTGTTCAGCACTTATGGTAGACATAACACATAATTATTTTTATTATTATTCATTACTTTTTTGTTTTGTTTGCTGCTCTTCCTGGTAATCTTTCTAAAAATATGTTATATTTTTCTATTTTTCACTTTAATGGTGGTATCTCCGGTTCAGGATTCCATCATAGTTCTTAATATCATCATAAACTATATAAATTGACTTGATTTGCTGAAGTTGCGGTGCACTCAGACTGTTGCTCTCGCCTGTGCGCGTGCGCGCCTCTCGCTGGATTGCTAGGCATCGCTGTTGGAGTCATCCTCGGACAGCACGGATATGGATTCATTCACGTGTGTGGGTGGTCCAATCACGGCAGTGCCCTCAAATGACACTGATGGTGATATGGGCGCCCTGGCGATGAGCGGCGCATGCGCCATACAAAGCGGCAGCACTATGACGCAGCGATTGTATTGTATTCTCATTGGTCAACTCCAGTAATTAACACATACCTGGTTGGTTAGGACCCGTTGCAGTGCCGAGGCACGAAACGGCCATTGTCCACTTTCGTTTCACATCCCTCCCTGCATTTTTGTAACATGTCCGAATAAATTTGTGACTAACGTACACGGGTAAGTGCGCTTGTTGTTCTTTTTTCTAACACATACCTGGACCTGATGTTGCCTCTCCCCACAGAAGAAGGCACACACAACCGAAACGCGTGTACGGGCCGTGGCACCATCAGACCAGAGGTAACTATTACGAATTCATGTGCACCATTACTATGCCATCCTCTTATTAACCCATGTGTGACTTTCATATAGTTTCTCTGTCCATTATGGCATTGCGTATTAATTGTTCACACGGTGTATCTATTCTTTGGTGGTACGGATCACGTTTTTTGGATATAACCTTCCTCTGATCTGTGGTGCCTTTCTCATTTGGTACTGCTCACCATCTGTTGATACTGTTTATGATTTTAATTGTTATTATTAAATAAAATTACTTCTTAATACTCTAGTACTGTTGTGCAAAATTTCTTTTATAGTATAATATATACAGGAGGAGATGACATACAGGTATATACTATATACAGGAGAGATGAGACACAGGTATATACTATATACAGGGGAGATGACACACAGGTATATACTATATACAGGAGGAAATTACACAGGTACATACTATATACAAGAGGAGATGACACACAGGTATATACTATATACAGGGGAGAGGACACACAGGTATATACTATATACAGGGGAGATACAACAGGCATATACTATATACAGGAGGAGATGACACAGGTACATACTATATACAGGAGGAGATGACACAGGTACATACTATATACAGGAGGAGAAGACACACAGGTACATACTATATACAGGAGGAGACGACACACAGGTACATACTATATATACAGGAGATGACATACAGGTATATACTATATACAGGAGAGATGACACACAGGTATATACTATATACAGGAGGAAATGACACAGGTATATACTATATACAGGAGGAGATGACATACAGGTATATATTATATACAGGTGAAGATGACACACAGGTACATACTATACACAGGAGCTGACACACAGGTATATACTATATACAGGAGGACATGACACACAGATATATACTATATACAGGGGAGATGACACACAGGTATATAATATATACAGGGGAGATGACACACAGGTATATATTATATACAGGAGGAGATGACACACAGGTATATACTATATACAGGAGGAGATGACGCACAGGTATATACTATATACAGGGGAGATGACAGGTATATACTATATACAGGGGAGATGACATACAGCTATATACTATATACAGGGGAGATTACACACAGGTATATACTATATACAGGATGAGATGACATACAGGTATATACTACATACAGGAGAGATGAGATAGAGGTATATACTGTATACAGGAGATGACACAGGTATATACTATATACAGGGGAGATGACACACAGATATATACTATATACAGGAGATGACACACAGGTATATACTATATACAGGAGGAGATGATATACAGGTATACACTATACAGGAGGAGATGACACACATGTATATACTATATACAGGGGAGATGACATACAGGTATATACTATACACAGGGGAGATGACATACAGGTCGGGCTTGGTCACCCATTATCCCTGCCAGCCTGGTACATTGTAAGTACGAGTTCATTATGAGCTGTTATTTGCATACAATGTCATATTGTGCCATCAATATCATTCCCTATGCTGTGGCATTTTGCCTATATTGTTATTGAGAGCAGCTGGGGGTTTTTCTTTTACATTAGGTGCAGGCAGGTGTAGAATGGGTGATCTTGCACACATACACACAGGTATATACTATATACAGGAGGAAATGACACAGGTATATACTATATACAGGAGGAGATGACATACAGGTATATATTATATACAGGTGGAGATGACACACAGGTACATACTATACACAGGAGCTGACACACAGGTATATACTATATACAGGTGGAGATGACACAGGTATATACTATATACAGGAGGACATGACACACAGATATATACTATATACAGGGGAGATGACACACAGGTATATATTATATACAGGAGGAGATGACACACAGGTATATACTATATACAGGAGGAGATGACACACAGGTATATACTATATACAGGGGAGATGACACAGGTATATACTATATACAGGGGAGATGACATACAGCTATATTCTATATACAGGGGAGATTACACACAGGTATATACTATATACAGGATGAGATGACATACAGGTATATACTACATACAGGAGAGATGAGATAGAGGTATATACTGTGTACAGGAGATGACACAAGTATATACTATATACAGGGGAGATGACACACAGATATATACTATATACAGGAGATGACACACAGGTATATACTATATACAGGAGGAGATGATATACAGGTTTACACTATACAGGAGGAGATGACACACATGTATATACTATATACAGGGGAGATGACATACAGGTATATACCATACACAGGGGAGATGACATACAGGTATATACTATATACAGGGGAGATGACACAGGTATATACTATATACAGGGGAGATGAGAAACAGGTATATACTATATACAGGAGGAGATGACACAGGTATATACTATATACAGGAGATGACGCCCAGGTATATACTATATACAGGAGGAGATGACACACAGATATATACTATATACAGGGGAGATGACACCGGTATATACTATATACAGGAGGAGATGACACACAGGTATATACTATATACAGGGAAGATGACACACAGGTATATACCATATACAGGAGGAGATGATATACAGGTATACACTATATACAGGAGATGACACACAGGTATATACTATATACAGGGGAGATGACATACAGGTGTATACTATACACAGGGGAGATGACATACAGGTATATACTATATACAGGGGAGATGACAGGTATATACTATATGCAGGGGAGATGAGATACAGGTATATACTATATACAGGAGGAGATGACACAGGTATATACTATATACAGGAGATGACACCCAGGTGTATACTATATACAGTAGATGACACCCAGGTATATACTATATACAGGAGGAGATGACACACAGATATATACTATATTGTTATGATCCTGGTGGTTAGGATCGCGAAAACTGACCTGATAGGTAAACCAGAATATTAGGACAAGCTCTGGGAATGCGGGAACTTTACTGACCGCAACCCTGATCCTATCAACACACACTATAGGCAGCCGTGGAGCGTTCCTAAAATCCTAGACGCCTCTTCACAGCCTGAGAAACTAGCTACCCCTAGAGAGAAAGCAAAGCCTCACTTGCCTCAGAGAAATTACCCCAAAGTTTAGACAACCCCCCACAAATAATAACGGTGAGTTAAGGGGAAAATACAAACGTAGAAATGAAAACAGGTTTTAGCAAAGGAGGCCCGCTAACACTAAATAGTCAGAAGATAGCAAGGAATCTGTGCGGTCAGTATAAAATGCTATAAAAAATAATCCACGCAGAGAATACAAGAACCCCCACACCGACTCACGATGTGAGGGGCGCAACTCTGCACCCCAGAGCTTCCAGCAAGCAAGAAAATCACATATAAGCAAGCTGGACTGAACTCATCATATACTGAGAAACATTTTCAAGAAAACAATGAGCAAACATGAACTAGCAAGACTTAGCTTCTCCAGGAGGAGACAGGTCACAAGGGAAGTCGAAGAGAGACCAGAACCAGTACTGAATACAACGACAGCAGGCAACAAGTAAAGGTCCAGGTGGAGTTAAATATGCAGCAAACGAGGCAGCAGGAACCCAGCTACAGACCAGCCGTATCGCTAAAGGCCACCAGAGGGAGCCCAAGAACAGAACTCGCACAGTACCACTCATGACCACAGGAGGGAGCCCGAGAACGGAATTCACAACAGTACCCCCCCCTTGAGGAGGGGTCACCGAACCCTCACCAGAGCCCCCAGGCTGATCAGGACGAGCCAAATGAAAGGCACGAACCAAATCGGCCGCATGGACATCAGAGGCGACAACCCAGGAATTATCCTCTTGACCATAGTCCTTCCATTTAACCAAGTACTGAAGTTTCCGTCTCGAAATACAAGAATCCAAGATCTTCTCCACCACATACTCCAATTCTCTCTCGACCAACACCGGAGCAGGAGAATCAACAGAAGGAACCACAAGCACCACATATCTCCGCAACAATGACCTATGGAACACATTATGAATGGCAAATGATGCTGGGAGGTCCAAACGAAATGACACAGGGTTGAGAATTTCTAAAATCTTATAAGGACCAATGAAACGAGGCTTGAACTTAGGAGAGGAAACCTTCATAGCAACATAACGAGAAGACAACCATACCAAATCCCCCACATGAAGTCGGGGACCCACACAGCGACGGCGGTTAGCAAAGCGCTGAGCCTTCTCTTGTGAAAACGTCAAATTGTCCACTACGTGGTTCCAAATCTGTTGCAACCTATCCACCACAGAATCCACCCCAGGACAGTCAGAAGGCTCAACCTGACCTGAGGAAAAACGAGGATGAAAACCAGAATTACAGAAAAAAGGCGAAACCAAAGTAGCAGAACTAGCCCGATTATTGAGGGCGAACTCAGCCAATGGCAAAAAAGTCACCCAATCATCCTGATCAGCAGAAACAAAACATCTCAGATAAGTTTCCAAGGTCTGATTAGTTCGTTCGGTTTGGCCATTCGTCTGAGGATGGAAGGCCGACGAAAAAGACAAATCAATGCCCATCTTAGCATAAAAGGACCGCCAAAATCTGGACACAAACTGGGATCCTCTGTCAGACACAATGTTCTCCGGAATACCATGCAAACGAACCACATTCTGAAAAAACAGCGGAACCAAATCAGAGGAGGAAGGCAGCTTAGGCAAGGGCACCAAATGGACCATTTTAGAAAAACGATCACAAACCACCCAGATGACAGACATCCTCTGAGAGACTGGAAGATCCGAAATAAAATCCATAGAAATATGCGTCCAGGGCCTCTTCGGGACAGGCAAAGGCAAAAGCAATCCACTGGCACGAGAACAGCAAGGCTTGGCCCGAGCACAAATCCCACAGGACTGCACAAAGGAACGCACATCCCGCGACAAGGAAGGCCACCAAAAGGACCTAGCCACCAAATCCCTGGTACCAAAAATCCCAGGATGACCCGCCAACACTGAAGAATGAACCTCGGAAATAACTCTACTGGTCCATCTATCCGGGACAAACAGTCTTTCCGGTGGACAACGGTCAGGTCTATTGGCCTGAAATTCCTGCAGCACCCGTCGCAAATCAGGGGAGATGGCAGACAAAATCACCCCCTCTCCAAGGACACCAGCTGGTTCAGAAACTTCCGGAGAGTCAGGCACAAAACTCCTAGAAAGGGCATCAGCCTTCACGTTCTTCGAACCCGGAAGGTATGAAACCACGAAATCAAAACGGGAGAAAAACAGCGACCATCGAGCCTGTCTAGGATTTAACCGTTGGGCAGACTCGAGATAAGTCAAATTCTTGTGATCCGTCAAGACCACCACACGATGTTTGGCTCCCTCAAGCCAATGACGCCACTCCTCAAATGCCCACTTCATTGCCAACAACTCCCGATTACCAACATCATAATTCCGCTCGGCAGGCGAAAACTTTCTTGAAAAGAAAGCACATGGCCTCATCACAGAGCCATCAGAGCTTCTCTGCGACAAGACAGACCCTGCTCCAATCTCAGAAGCATCAACCTCAACCTGGAAAGGAAGAGAAACATCCGGCTGTCGCAAACAGGAGCCGAAGAAAACCGACGCTTCAGCTCCTGAAAGGCCTCCACGGCCGCAGGAGACCAATTCGTCACATCAGAACCCTTCTTGGTCAAATCCGTCAAAGGCTTAACCACACTAGAAAAATTAGTGATGAAGCGACGGTAAAAATTAGCAAAGCCCAAGAACTTCTGAAGACTCTTCACTGATGTAGGTTGAGTCCAGTCATAAATAGCCTGGACCTTGACTGGATCCATCTCAATAGTAGAAGGAGAAAAAATAAAGACTAAAAAGGAAACCTTCTGGACTCCGAAGAGACATTTAGAGCCCTTCACAAACAAGGCATTGGCACGCAGGACCTGAAATACCATCCTGACCTGCTTCACATGAGATTCCCATTCATCAGAAAGGCCAAAATATCATCCAGGTACACAATCATAAATCTATCCAGATACTCTCAGAAGATGTCATGCATGAAGGACTGAAACACGGAAGGGGCATTAGAAAGCCCAAAAGACATCACCAAGTACTCAAAATGGCCTTCGGGCGTATTAAATGCTGTTTTCCATTCATCGCCCTGCTTTATACGCACAAGATTATAAGCTCCTCGAAGATCTATCTTGGTGAACCAACTAGCCCCCCTAATCCGAGCAAACAGATCGGACAGCAGTGGCAAATAGGGTTGAGCGACTTTCATTTTTTTAAGATCGAGTCGGGTTTTGTGAAACCCGACTTTGTCCAGAGTCGAGTCGAGTGCAGTCGGCCGATTATCGCTAAAAGTCGGGGATCGACCGAAACACGAAACCCAATGCAAGTCAATGGGGAAGCATAGTCGGCAGTGAGTGGAGGCCAGGAAAACACCTACAGTGCCCATTTTAATGCCAAAAACATCCATTCTTGTTTCTGAAGCTTGTCAATCTTAATTAACTTTATAATAATAGTTGGGCATTGGAAATTGGGGGTCATTTGGCAAAAGTTGTGGGGGGTAGGGCTGGTTCAAGCCTTTAGTGGGCCCAGGAAACGTGGACTACGTCACGGCGGTGGAGCAGGGAGAGGTAAGTATTTCAACGTTGCAAGTGCTGTGATCCTGAGCAAGCAGGGGGGGCCCACTCATTCGCATTGGCACTGGCACAGGGCCCCTCAAAGTACGGCGGTGTGTTTGCATGGCGGGGGCGCCTCCCACCAGCAGCGACACTTTTGCGTACTCTGAGGGGCCCTGTGCCAGTGACGTCGCCAACGAGTATGCCCCCCCACCTGATGAAGGAACCTGCACTTTCATCTGCACCTTCCTCTTTGTCCCTGTGTAAGGTGGTATAACATGCGGGAAGGGGAACCTTACTTTCAGCAGGGTCAGATTCTGGCTGTGTAGAGTGCAAGGGGAATGTAGTGGTCTAGGTCAATGTACCAGCAGACTCATCTAGCAGTGGCTGGGCAATGGGCAGGATGAGGAGGAAACAGATATAGGGCCAAAGAATAAAGTAGGCTAAATGCAGTTCAAAATTGGTAACAGGACTAAACAGGCGGCATTGCTTTGTTCAGTGGAGTAGCAAACCCAAGAGCAGCAGACACTGTTTTAAGGGCCCAACCACACTAGTAGGCCAAATGCAGTTTAATATCTGATACTATAGGCCGAAAGCCAGAAGGTAGAAGCTCAGCTGTATTCAGTTGAGGTCAACACCAGGGAGGGGCAGACACCGTTAGTAGGCCCTAAACACCAATTTTTAAAAACACAGCACTTAATGAGAGCCAGAAGGTAGAAGCTCAGCTGTATTCAGTTGAGGGCAACACCAGGGAGGGGCAGACACCGTTATTAGGCCGTAACCAAAGTTGAAGGCCAAATGCAGTTTAATATCTGATACTATAGGCCGAAAGCCAGAAGGTAGAAGCTCAGCTTTATTCAGTTGAGGACAACACCAGGGAGGGGCAAACACCGTTAGTAGGCCCTAACCACCAATTTTTAAAAACACAGCACTTAATGAGAGCCAGAAGGTAGAAGCTCAGCTGTATTCAGTTGAGGACAAACACCAGGCAGGAGCAGACACCGTTAGTAGGCCCTAACCACTAATTTTTAAAAACACAGCACTTAATGAGAGCCAGAAGGTAGAAGCTCAGCTGTATTCAGTTGAGGACAAACACCAGGCAGGGGCAGACACCGCTAGTAGGCCCTAAACACCATTTTTTTTATTTATAAACAGCACTTAATGAGAGCCAGAAGGTAGAAGCTCAGCTGTATTCAGTTGAGGGCAACACCAGGGAGGGGCAGACACCGTTAGTAGGCCGTAACCAAAGTTGAAGGCCAAATGCAGTTTAATATCTGATACTATAGGCCGAAAGCCAGAAGGTTGAAGCTCAGCTGTATTCAGTTGAGGGCAACACCAGGGAGGGGCAGAAACCGTTAGTAGGCCGTAACCAAAGTTGAAGGCCAAATGCAGTTTAATATCTGATACTATAGGCCGAAAGCCAGAAGGTTGAAGCGCAGCTGTATTCAGTTGAGGGCAACACCAGGGAGGGGCAGACACTGTTAGTAGGCCCTAAACACCAATTTTTTTTAAAAAAAACAGCACTTAATGAGAGCCAGAAGGTAGAAGCTCAGCTTTATTCAGTTGAGGACAAACACCAGGGAGCAGCAAACAGAGGTATTAGGCCCCATCCAGCAATTAAAAAAAAAAAAAAAAAAGCTTAATAAGAGCCAGAAAGTAGAAGCTCAGCTTTATTCAGTTGAGGACAACACCAGGGAGGGGCAAACACCGTTAGTAGGCCCTAACCACCAATTTTTAAAAACACAGCACTTAATGAGAGCCAGAAGGTAGAAGCTCAGCTGTATTCAGTTGAGGACAAACACCAGGCAGGGGCAGACACCGCTAGTAGGCCCTAAACACCATTTTTTTATTTATAAACAGCACTTAATGAGAGCCAGAAGGTAGAAGCTCAGCTGTATTCAGTTGAGGTCAACACCAGGGAGGGGCAGACACCGTTAGTAGGCCCTAAACACCAATTTTTTTTCAAAAACACAGCACTTAATGAGAGCCAGAAGGTAGAAGCTCAGCTGTATTCAGTTGAGGGCAACACCAGGGAGGGGCAGACACCGTTAGTAGGCCGTAACCAAAGTTGAAGGCCAAATGCAGTTTAATATCTGATACTATAGGCCGAAAGCCAGAAGGTTGAAGCTCAGCTGTATTCAGTTGAGGGCAACACCAGGGAGGAGCAGACACCGTTAGTAGGCCCTAAACACCAATTTTTTTTTTAAAAAAACAGCACTTAATGAGAGCCAGAAGGTAGAAGCTCAGCTTTATTCAGTTGAGGACAAACACCAGGGAGCAGCAAACAGAGGTATTAGGCCCCATCCAGCAATTAAAAAAAAAAAAAAAAAAGAAGCTTAATAAGAGCCAGAAAGTAGAAGCTCAGCTTTATTCAGTTGAGGACAACACCAGGGAGGGGCAAACACCGTTAGTAGGCCCTAACCACCAATTTTTAAAAACACAGCACTTACTGAGAGCCAGAAGGTTGAAGCTCAGCTGTATTCAGTTGAGGACAAACACCAGGCAGGGGCAGACACCGTTAGTAGGCCCTAACCACCAATTTTTAAAAACACAGCACTTAATGAGAGCCAGAAGGTAGAAGCTCAGCTGTATTCAGTTGAGGACAAACACCAGGCAGGGGCAGACACCGTTAGTAGGCCCTAAACACCATTTTTATTATTAAAAACAGCACTTAATGAGAGCCAGAAGGTAGAAGCTCAGCTGTATTCAGTTGAGGGCAACACCAGGGAGGGGCAGACACCGTTAGTAGGCCGTAACCAAAGTTGAAGGCCAAATGCAGTTTAATATCTGATACTATAGGCCGAAAGCCAGAAGGTTGAAGCTCAGCTGTATTCAGTTGAGGGCAACACCAGGGAGGGGCAGACACCGTTAGTAGGCCGTAACCAAAGTTGAAGGCCAAATGCAGTTTAATATCTGATACTATAGGCCGAAAGCCAGAAGGTAGAAGCTCAGCTGTATTCAGTTGAGGACAAACACCAGGCAGGGGCAGACACCGTTAGTAGGCCCTAAACATTTTTTTTTTTTTTTTAAAACAGCACTTAATGAGAGCCAGAAGTTAGAAGCTCAGCTGTATTCAGTTGAGGACAAACACCAGGCAGGGGCAGACACCGTTAGTAGGCCCTAAACACCTATTTTTTTTAAAAAAACAGCACTTAATGAGAGCCAGAAGGTAGAAGCTCAGCTGTATTCAGTTGAGGACAAACACCAGGCAGGGGCAGACACCGTTAGTAGGCCTTAAACACCATTTTGTTTAAAAAAACAGCACTTAATGAGAGCCAGAAGGTAGAAGCTCAGCTGTATTCAGTTGAGGACAACTTGAATTAGGGATTGCAGACAGACTTAGCAGGCTGTCCCCTGTGTGGACCATGCATCCAATACATTAACCCATTGCGCCATAAAGGACACGCAACCTTCCGTGGCCATGCCTACAGGTCCATGTGTCTGTTGTCAGGTGTACCTTTGGACTCACAGATTGACAGAGTGCATGGACAATGCGGTCTTTTGCATGCTGGTGGAGGGGTGGGATGGCTTTTCTCGCAAAAGAATTGTCGACTGGGTAGCTCATAGCGTGGTACAGCGTAGTCCATCATGGCTTTATTAATATAAAATAAAATAAAAAAATATGCTCTATGCACTGTAAAATAGGTTCCAGGGGTATACGGGCAGCATTGGTGTGGTAAGTGGAGGAGGATTGCAAGGAGGCACCGCAGACAGGCTTACTAGGCCTAAAATACCTAAAAATAGGCTCAAGGCAGTTTAAAATAGGTTACATGGATACACAGGCAGCTTGGTGGTCAGCGGAGGAGGAGTAATGCAAGTAGGGACCGCAGACAGGCTATCAAAGGCCTAAAATAACAAAACATAGGCTCATGGCAGTTTTACATCGGTTACATGGATACACAGGCAGGCAGCATTGTGGTCAGTGGTGGAGTAATGCAAGTAGGGACCGCAGACAGGCTATCAAAGGCCTAAAATAACAAACAATAGGCTCATGGCAGTTTTACATCGGTTACATGGATACACTGGCAGGCAGCATTGTGGTCAGTGGAGGAGTAATGCAAGTAGGGACCGCAGACAGGCTATCAAAGGCCTAAAATAACAAAACATAGGCTCATGGCAGTTTTACATCGGTTACATGGATACACAGGCAGGCAGCATTGGTGTCAGTGGAGGAGTAATGCAAGTAGGGGCCGCAGACAGGCTATCAAAGGCCTAAAATAACAAAACATAGGCTCATGGCAGTTTTACATCGGTTACATGGATACACAGGCAGGCAGCATTGTGGTCAGTGGAGGAGTAATGCAATTAGGGACCGCAGACAGGCTATCAAAGGCCTAAAATAACAAAACATAGGCTCATGGCAGTTTTACATCGGTTACATGGATACGCAGGCAGGCAGCATTGTGGTCAGTGGAGGAGTAGTGCAAGTAGGGGCCGCAGACAGGCTATCAAAGGCCTAAAATAACAAAACATAGGCTCATGGCAGTTTTACATCGGTTACATGGATAAACAGGCAGGCAGCATTGGTGTCAGTGGAGGAGTAATGCAAGTAGGGGCCGCAGACAGGCTATCAAAGGCCTAAAATAACAAAACATAGGCTCATGGCAGTTTTACATCGGTTACATGGATACACAGGCAGGCAGCATTGTGGTCAGTGGAGGAGTATTGCAAGGAGTGTCTGATCCAGTACTCCCAAAATATAAATAGATGTTAATGTCTCGCAAAACAACCAAAAAAAAAAAAAAAAGGGTGGCATACTTAGGTACGGGGGTGGGCTCATCTGCTGAGTTTCTGACATAGTAATTTGGCAGTAAATATTTGCCAATATAGGACACTGACCCAGACTACTTTAAGTAGCATCATAGATGTCTACAAATTGGTATTGTCAGTGCCAGACATTGAATGATGTCAGCGAATATACTAAACATTGGTGGAGCTGTGCGAGATAATTTTGCACGTGGTAGAGCACAGTTTGAGCTGGGGGAGGGGGGAACTCTCTTGTGGCCGGCGGTACCGCCCCAGGGCCCCTCATGTTACAACGGTGTGTCTGACGTTGGGTGCGCACCACCACCGCCAGAGACACTACATTGTACTATGAGGGACCCAGTGGCAGTGCCGTCGACCAAAAGCGGGCACACCCACCTCTTCAGACAAACAGCTCTGTAACGGGTGCTTGAGCCAAGTGGCGAGGCCACGGCCCCGTGGGGGGAGTTTCACATTGCGGGAGGTGTAAACATGTCGTATGCTGGACAAACAGCTGCTGCAAATTAACAGATTGGAACACTCAGTAAGACCAGTCCACAAGCAAGCACTTTTTATAGGAAAGCTAGGTGTCAGCCGGGAAAGGTGGGGCAAAATAATTTGAAATCCAGGAGTGGTTCATTTTAATGAAGGTGAGATCATCCACATTTTGGGTAGACAGACGAGTCCTTTTTTCGGTTAATATTGAACCAGCAGCACTGAATACTCTTTCTGATAGCACACTAGCTGCTGGGCAAGCAAGCTCCTGCAACGCATATTCTGCCAATTCAGGCCAGGTGTCTAATTTTGATGCCCAGTAATCAAATGGGAACGACGGTTGAGGGAGAACATCGATAAGGGATGAAAAATAGTTAGTAACCATACTGGACAAATGTTGTCTCCTGTCACTTTGAATAGATGCTGCAGTACCTGTCCTGTCTGCGGTCATTGCAAAATCACTCCACAACCTGGTCAGAAAACCCCTCTGTCCAACGCCACTTCTGATCTGTGCACCTCTAACACCTCTGCCATGTAGCCCCCTGCAGCTTGTGTGAGAACCATCACCGGCGCTGTGTGCTGGGAATGCCTGAATCAAACGGTCTACAAGAGTAGCTTGTTTGGTTGCTAAGATTTGTTCGAGGTTCTCATGTGGCATAATATTTTGCAATTTGCCTTTATAGCGAGGGTCAAGGATGCAGGCCAACCAGTAATCATCATCGCTCATCATTTTAATAATGCGTGTGTCCCTTTTGAGGATACGTAAAGCATAATCCGCCATGTGGGCCAAAGTTCCAGTTCCAGTTCCAGTTCCAGTTGTCAAACCTGCGGTTGTGCTGCTTGGAGGGGCAGTTACAGGCAAATCTACGTCACTTGTCTCCCTTAAAAAAAACAGAACCCGGCCTTGCAACTCCACTAATTTCTGTTGTCCCAGGAGAAGCTTCCTCATTCAAAAAGTACTCATCCCCATCATCCTCCTCGTCCTCCTCCTCCTCCTCTTCGCCCGCTACCGCGTCCTCAACACGTCCCTGACCAGACAATGGCTGACTGTCATCAAGTCTTTCCTCTTCCTCGGCTGCAGACGCCTGCTCCTTTTATGTGCGTCAAACTTTGCATCAGCAGACGCATCAGGGGGATGCTCATGCTTATTATGGCGTTGTCTGCACTAACCAGCCGTGTGCATTCCTCAAAACACTGAAGGACTTGACACAGGTCTTGTAGCTTCGACCACTGCACAGCTGACAACTCCATGTCTGCCATCCAACTGCCTGCCCGTGTATGTGTATCCTCCCACAAAAACATAACAGCACGCCTCTGTTCGCACAGTCTCTGAAGCATGTGCAGTGTGGAGTTCCACCTTGTTGCAATGTCGATGATTAGGTGATGCTGGGGAAGGTTCAAAGACCACTGATAGTTCTGCAGACGGCTGGAGTGTACGGGCGAATGGCGGATATGCGAGCAAAGTCTGCGCACTTTGAGGAGCAGGTCGGGTAACCCCGGGTAACTTTTCAGGAAGCACTGCACCACCAGGTTTAAGGTGTGAGCCAGGCAAGGAATGTGTTTCAGTTGGGAAAGGGCTATGGCAGCCATGAAATTCCTTCCGTTATCACTCACAACCTTGCCTGCCTCAAGATGTACAGTGCCCAGCCATGACTGAGTTTCATTCTGCAAGAACTCGGACAGAACTTCCGCGGTGTGTCTGTTGTCGCCCAAACACTTCATTGCCAATACAGCCTGCTGACGCTTGCCACTAGCTGTCCCATAATGACACACCTGGTGTGCAACAGTGGCAGCTGCGGATGGAGTGGATGTGCGACTGCGGTGTGTGGACGAGCTCTCACTTCTGCATGAGGAGGAGGAAGAGGAGGAGGGGGGGCGAATGCCTACAGCCAACTCTTTCCTTGACCGTGGGCTAGGCAAAACTGTCCCAATATTGCTGTCCCCTGTGGACCCTGCATCCACCACATTCACCCAGTGTGCCGTGATGGACACGTAACGTCCCTGGCCATGCCTACTGGTCCATGCATCTGTTGTCAGGTGCACCTTTGCAGTCACAGACTGCCTGAGTGCATGGACGATGCGGTCTTTAACATGCTGTTGGAGTGCTGGGATGGCTTTTCTAGAAAAGAAGTGCCGACTGGGTAGCTCGTAGCGTGGTACAGCGTAGTCCATCAGCGCTTTGAAAGCTTCGCTTTCAACTAACCGGTAGGGCATCATCTCTAATGAGATTAGTCTTGCAATGTGTGCGTTCAAACCCTGTGTACGCGGATGCGAGGATGAGTACTTCCTTTTCCTAACAAGAGTCTCATGTAGGGTGAGTTGGACTGGAGAGCTGGAGATCGTGGAACTAGCGGTGGTGCCGGTGGACATGGGTGAGTGAGAGAGGGTTGGAGATGGTATTCTTGCCGGTGCCCTACATGCAGTGTTTCCTACTGCAAACCTGGCGATTCCCTGACTTCTTTGGCCTGGCGACGAAAGCTGCACAGATACTGCAGGTGGTGCGGGTAATGGTGGGTTTACAGTGAGGGAAGGGATGTAGCGTTGCTGACTAGCTTCATTGGCCGAGGGTGCTGCAACCTTTAGGGACGTTTGGTAGTTAGTCCAGGCTTGCAAATGCATGGTGGATAAATGTCTATGCATGCAACTTGTATTTAGACTTTTAAGATTCTGACCTCTGCTTAAGGTAGTTGAACATTTTTGACAGATGACTTTGCGCTGATCATTTGGATATTGTTTAAAAAAATGCCAGACTGCACTCTTTCTACTATCGGATACCTTTTCAGGCATTGCAGACTGAGCTTCTTTAACCGGATGGCCACGCTGTCCTCCAACTGGTTTTGCCACGCATTTTTTGCAAGATACGGGCCCGGCAGATGGAACCTGTTGTGATGTTGATGCCTGCTGCGGCTCCTCCTCCTCCGCTTCTGAACTACTGCCACCTGCACCCTGTTCCCCCAATGGCTGCCAATCGGGGTCAACAACTGGGTCATCTATGACCTCCTCTTCTATGTCGTGTGCAACTTCGTCTGTGTAACCGTGTAAGCCAGTGGTATAGCGTTCGTGACGGGGCACCATAGTTTCCGCTGGGTTTGATTCTGCCTCAGTACACTGCGAGGGCAATGTTCTGGTCTGAGTCAAAGGAACAGCATAGTAATCTGGCTGTGGCTGTGCATCTGTGCACTCCATGTCCGATTCAACTTCTAATGGGCATGGCCTGTTAACTGTTTCACTGTCTAACCCAGGAACGGTATGTGTAAAGAGCTCCATGGAGTAACCTGTTGTGTCGACTGACGCATCCTTCACTGTTGTTCTGGGTGAAGGACACAAGGAAGCGACTTGTTCCTGACCAGGAGCATCCACTGATGATGCACTGCTCTGACATTTTGCACTTTCCGAGGAGGAGGCGAAAGAGCTAGAGGCAGAGTGAGCAATGAAAGCCAATACTTGTTCCTCCTGCTCCGGCTTCAAAAGTGGTTTTGCTACTCCCAGAAAAGAGAGCGTTCGAGGCCTTGTGTAGGCAGATGACGTTTTTGGCTCAACAACTCGAGACTTAGGTGCTGTACTGCTTTTACCACGACCACCTGATGCTCCACCACCACCACTACCATCATTACCAGCTGACAACGGCCTCTTCCACTAGACTTCCTCATTGTTTGCAAAACGTAACTAAAGTAACGATATTTGTTACTGTAAAACAACTTATAACTTGAACTCAAACTTCTGTAGGATTTATATATACCTTTATAGGTGCCTGACACTGAAAGGAAAATCAGGCCCAATGTTACACACTAGGTTTTCTGTGCCCCAATAATTTGAGACAGATGGCACACACAGGAGCAGCACTCAAGCAGACTTGCCAATATTTATCTCCCACTAACTATTTTTTTTGAAAAGGGAGAATTTACCCAAAAAAAACAAAAAGGCCCAGTATTACACAGTGCTTTTCGGTGGGACACAATGAGAGACAGATGCCACACACAGGACTGGCACGGAGGCAGACTTGACAATATTTATCTCCCACTAACTATTTTTTTTTTAAAGGGAGAATTTACCCCCAAAAAACAAAAAGGCCCAGTATTACACAGTGCTTTTCGGTGGGACACAATGAGAGACAGATGCCACACACAGGACTGGCACGGAGGCAAACTTGCCAATATTTATCTCCCACTAACTATTTTTTTTTTTTAAAAGGGAGAATTGACCCAAAAAAAACAAAAAGGCCCAGTATTACACAGTGCTTTTCGGTGGGACACAATGAGAGACAGATGCCACACACAGGACTGGCACGGAGGCAGACTTGCCAATATTTATCTCCCACTAACTATTTTTTTTTTGAAAAGGGAGAATTGACCCAAAAAACCAAAAAGGCCCAGTATTACACAGTGCTTTTCGGTGGGACACAATGAGAGACAGATGCCACACACAGCAATGGCACGGAGGCAAACTTGCCAATATTTATCTCCCACTATTTTTTTTTTTGAAAAGGGAGAATTTACCCAAAAAAAACAAAAAGGCCCAGTATTACACAGTGCTTTTCGGTGGGACACAATGAGAGAGAGATGCCACCCACAGCAATGGCACGGAGGCAGACTTGCCAATATTTATCTCCCACTAATTTATTTTTTTTTTTAAAAGGGAGAATTTAGCCAAAAAAAAAAAAAAATGGCCAAGTATCACACAGTGGTTTTTTTGGTGCCACACAATGAGAGAGAGATGCCACCCACAGCAATGGCACAGAGGCAGACTTGCCAATATTTATCTCCCACTAATTTATTTTTTTTTTTAAAAGGGAAAATTTAGCCAAAAAAAAAAAAAAATGGCCAAGTATCACACAGTGGTTTTTTCGGTGCCACACAATGAGAGAGATGCCACCCACAGCAATGGCGGAGGCAGAATTTCCAATATTTATCTCCCACTAATTTATTTATTTTTTTTAAAAGGGAGAATTTAGCCAAAAAAAAAAAAAATGGGCAAGTATCACACAGTGGTTTTTTCGGTGCCACACAATGAGAGAGAGATGCCACCCACAGCAATAGCACGGAGGCAGACTTGCCAATATTTATCTCCCTGCAGTAATCTCAGAAAAGTATGGCAGGCAGCTATAAAAAGGACTGCTGCACACAAAAGTGTGGACAAACACACAAGATAGCTGTGCAGAAAGGAAGGAAATACAGGATTTGTGCTTTGAAAAAAGCAGTTGGTTTGCACAGTGGCGTACACACAGAGGCACAGCAACGCAGCTATCAGGGTCAGGGAGCCTTCTAGGGCAGCCCAATGAGCGACAGCGCTGAGGAAAAAAAAAATGTAGCTTCCACTGTCCCTGCAAACAAAAGGTGGTGTTGGACAGTGGAAATCGCTACAGCACAAGCGGTTTGTAGCTTTATGTACCCTGCCTATAACTATCCCTCCTTCTGAAGAAGCAGCAGCAACCTCTCCCTACACTCACATCAGCAGCAGTAAGATGGCGGTCGGCGGGAACGCCCCTTTATTGCCCCTGTGACGCGGCAGAAAGCAAGCCAATCACTGCAATGCCCTTCTCTAAGATGGTGGGGACTGAGATCTATGTCATCACGCTGCCCACACTCTGCGTCCACCTTCATTGGCTGAGAAATGGCGCCTTTAGCTTCATCGAAACGCGACTTTGGCGCGAAAGTCGCGTACCGCATGGCCGATGCAACGCTGGGATCGGCTCGGTTTCATGAGACGCTGACTTTGCCAAAAGTCGGTGACTTATGAAAATGAACGATCCGTTTCGCTCAACCCTAGTGGCAAAAGATACTGAAATTTGACCGTGATTTTATTTAGAAGGCGATAATCTATACAGGGTCTCAGAGAACCATCCTTCTTGGCCACAAAAAAGAACCCCGCACCCAAAGGGGACGAGGACGGGCAAATATGCCCCTTTTCCAAAGACTCCTTAATATAACTCCACATAGCGGCATGTTCTGGTACAGATAAATTAAAAAGCCGTCCCTTAGGGAACTTACTACCATAACATCCTTAATGGCTTCAGAAAGACCCTTTCTGAAAATCGCTGCCAGGGCACACTCATTCCATTGAGTGAGCACAGACCATTTCCTAAACTTCTGACAGTAAACCTCCGCTTCATCCTGAACCTGAGAGAGAGCCAGCAAAACTTTTTCTGCTTGGTCTACTAGATTAGGTTCCTCATAAAGCAATCCAAGCGCCAGAAAAAATGCATCCACATTTAGCAATGCAGGATCTCCTGGCGCCAGGGAGAATGCCCAATCTTGAGGGTCACCACGTAACAAAGAAATAATAATTTTAACTTGCTGAACAGGATCACCAGAGGAATGAGGTCTCAGAGAATTTTTGTTAAAGTTCAAAAACCTAGATCTATCTCCAGAGAACAACTCAGGAATTGGTATTTTAGGCTCTGACATAGGACTGTGAACTACCTAATCCTGAATGCTTTGTACCCTTGCAGTGAGATGATCCACACTAGAGGACAGACTCTGAATGTCCATATCTGCAGCTGAATTCTGAACCACCCAGAGATTAAGGGGAGGAGAGAGGCAAGACACACTGCAGAGGAACAAAAAAATGAACTCAGGACTTCTCTTATCCCTCTTTTGCGATGCATTAACACTTTACTGGCCTGCTGTACTGTTATGATCCTGGTGGTTAGGATCACGAAAACTGACCTGATAGGTAAACCAGAATATTAGGACAAGCTCTGGGAATGTGGGAACTTTACTGACCGCAACCCAGATCCTATCAACACACACTATAGGCAGCCGTGGAGCGTTCCTAAAATCCTAGATGCCTCTTCACAGCCTGAGAAACTAGCTACCCCTAGAGAGAAAGCAAAGCCTCACTTGCCTCAGAGAAATTACCCCAAAGTTTAGACAGCCCCCCACAAATAAATAATAACGGTGAGTTAAGGGGAAAATACAAACGTAGAAATTAAAACAGGTTTTAGCAAAGGAGGCCCGCTAACACTAAATAGTCAGAAGATAGCAAGGAATCTGTGCGGTCAGTATAAAATGCTATCAAAAATAATCCACGCAGAGAATACAAGAACCCCCATACCGACTCACGATGTGAGGGGCGCAACTCTGCACCCCAGAGCTTCCAGCAAGCAAGAAAATCACATATAAGCAAGCTGGACTGAACTCATCATATACTGAGAAACATTTTCAAGAAAACAATGAGCAAACATGAACTAGCAAGACTTAGCTTATCCAGGAGGAGACAGGTCACAAGGGAAGTCCAAGAGAGACCAGAACCAGTACTGACTACAACGACAGCAGGCAACAAGTAAAGGTCCAGGTGGAGTTAAATATGCAGCAAACGAGGCAGCTGGAACCCAGCTACAGACCAGCCGTATCGCTAAAGGCCACCAGAGGGAGCCCAAGAACAGAACTCACACAGTACCACTCATGACCACAGGAGGGAGCCCGAGAATGGAATTCACAACACTATATACAAGGGAGATGACACAGGTATATACTATATACAGGAGGAGATGACACAGATATATACTATATACAGGAGGAGATGATACACAGGTATATACTATATACAGGGGAAATGACACAGGTATATACTATATACAGGGAGATGACACACAGGTATATACTATATACAGGGGAGATGACATACAGGTATATACTATATACAGGGGAGATGACATACAGGTATAAACTATATACAGGAGGAAATGACACCCACAGATTTATACTATATACAGAGGAGATACTATACTCCTCTGTACTATATACTCTGATACTATATACAGGAGGAGATGACACAGGTATATACCATATACAGGAGAGATGACACACAGGTATATACTATATACAGGGAAGATGACACACAGGTATATACTATATACAGGAGGAGATGATATACAGGTATATACTATATACAGGAGGAGATGACACATGTATATACTATATACAGGAGATGACACCCAGGTATATACTATATACAGGAGGAGATGACACAGGTATATACTATATACAGGGGAGATGACACACAGGTATATACTATATACAGGAGGAGATGACACACAGATATATACTATATACAGGAGGAGATGATACACAAGTATATACTATATACAGGGGAAATGACACACAGGTATATACTATATACAGGGAGATAACACACAGGTATATACTATATACAGGGGAGATGACATACAGGTATATACTATATACAGGGGAGATGACATACATGTATATACTATATACAGGAGGAAGTGACACCCACAGGTTTATACTATATACAGAGGAGATGACATAAAGGTATATACTATATACAAGAGTGATGACACAGGTATATGTGATATACAGGAGGAGATGACATACAGGTATATACTATATACAGGGGAGATGACATACAGGTATAAAAAATATATAAAGGAGAGATGAGATACAGGTGTATATACTATATACAGGAGGAGATGACACAGGTATATACTATATATGGGGAGAGGACACACAGGTATATACTATATACAGGGGGAGATGACACAGGTATATACTATATACAGGGGAGATGACACACAGGTATATACTACACAGGAGGAGATGATATACAGGTATATGCTATATACAGGGGAGATGAGATACAGGTATATACTAGTAAAACAATAACATTGGCGCTCACCCTGAAACTAGTGATCCTCAGCTGCTGGAATCAACCAGGGTAGTGCCCACCTGTATGCCAATGTCCACCTATTAAATCAATAGATACCGCGCTTGAGGATGGGAAAAGAGGGAAAAACTAGACGGAATACTTGGGGACAAGTTGTCCAAGGAGACCTCACGTCGATTCCAAGTGACAAGATCCTCCTAAAAACAGTAACAAGCGATCAATCTGCCAACAAAACCCTTAGACTAGCCACATAGTATGTATGACTGTAGATTTCACTCAGGTGCTGATCTCCATCAGCTTACCTCTTAATAGATGGATGTAGCTGTATGTGGGACCGTGCTGAATACCTGTTCACCTGCCCGGTGTACGCTGTTATGATCCCAGTGGCTGAGGATCCGAAATCTGACCTGCTAAGTACTAAACAATAGACCAGCTCTGGGAAGGTGGTAACTGGACTGACCGCATACCTGATCCTAACCACACACAACTATAGGTAGCCGTGGAAAGTGCCTAAAATCCTAGACGTCTCTTCACGGCCTGAGAAACTGACTACTCCTAGAGAGAAAGCAAGACCTCCCTTGCCTCAGAGAAATGACCCCAAAGATATAGAAAAGCCCCCCACAGATAATAACGGTGAGTTAAGGGGAAAGTACAAACACAGAGATGAATCAGATTTAGCAAAGGAGGCCCGCTAATACTAGATAGCAGAAAATAGAAAGGGATCTATGCGGTCAGTAAAAACCCTCTAAAAATCCACTCAGAGAATGCGCGAGCCCCTCACACCAACTAACGGTGTGAGGGGAGCAAGTCTGAACACCAGAGCTACCAGCAAGCAGGAAATCACATGTTAGCAAGCTGGATTAAACTCATCATACACAAAGCACATATTGAAAACTGATGAGTAACAAACTGAAAAGCAAAACTTAGCTTGTCTTGGAAAGACTGAGACCAAACGTAGTCAGATGAAATCAGAATAGGTCTGAACACATTGACAGCAGGCAACAAGTGAAGTTGCAGCTGAGCTAAATAGAAAACCTCACTGGTGGATAACGAGACAGCTGATCCAGCCACAAACCCGCAGGAAGATAAACAAAATCACCAGAGGGAGCCCAAAGACAACACTCACACAGTACCAGTTGTGACCACAAGAGGGAGCCCACTAACAGAGTTCACAACAGTACGCACCCGGGGCTGCTGCGCCGTACGTGTCAGATGGCAGAGTACAGTATTAGTCCAGGGAAGCTCCGGCCAGTAGCGTTCCCTGGATACTGCGTGGAACAAAAAAGATGGCCGATAGGCTCCTCCTACTAGTGAGGTCACCTGCAGTATGGAGCGCTATAGCACTCAAAAAGGGGAGAGGAAACAACCAACGCGTTTCGAAGAGCAGAGCTCTTCTTCTTCAGGGTTACCGCTCCCCAGATTCACCCTATGTTATATCTTATCAGTCCATCTATGCGCACCGCCCCCAATTTAACCCCAGGTTTCCCAGCATGTGTCAAGACATCCACACCAGTCACCTGTGTATTTATAACAGTGCCCAAATTTGCTTAGAAGTAGAACTAGTATGTTTTAACCTGTTTTAGTAGGACAGACGGGTGCATGGCGTAGTGTGCTGAATTAATATATAAATAAATAAGTGTATATATGTGTGTATTAAAACCGTAGTTTTATTTAGGAATACAAAATACATAAGATAAAACAATTATTAAAAATGTCACATGACACCATTTAGAAGAATCTCTGTGGTACCTAAGAAGTGGATATGTTATGATAAAAGTTATTTCCTTTATTATTCTTATTTTTACTAAGCATCTTTAAGTAATACTCCAAAAAATCTTCTAAAAATATATATGTTATAAAAAATTATTTTTCAAAGATAAAATAAAAACTTGGAAACAATGTAAAATACCTATGTTTTATAATAAAATTGTCTTTTTATAAAAAATGCCTCGAAAAGGCTCCGCAAAATATCACCCAGAAAAGACTCCTAAAGAAAAACTTTTTCTTTCTTTCTGAAACTTGTGTTGCTTGTCCTGTATGGTTTCCCTTTAGTACCTATGGACACATCTCAATACCCCGTTCTCCAGTATTTTACCCCATTGCTGATTGGCCACCTATGTTTCAGCAGGGCAGCCTACACACATCAGAATGCGCATAGTTCCACCTCATGATTTAAGCCCTTTGGGGCCAGGCTGTCTAGGGTAAATATCCATTGCGTTTCTGCCCTGGACATGCTTTTAATGAAATCGCCGCCTCTAGGGTTTTGGTGGACCCGTCGAATACCAGTGAAGAATATTCCTTTGGTTGATTTATTATGTTTCATTTAAATGCCATGATAGGGGGTGCCCTGTATGGCCTTTCTGGATATTTTTCAGATGCTCCTTAATTCGAGTCATGAGACTCCGCTTAGTGCGTCCTACATAAAGTTTATTGCATGGGCATCGGCTCACATACTGTATGTGACCCCTGTTGTGGATTCTGTTGGTGGGCTCCCTCTGGTGGTTACTGCTGGTACTGGGTGACTTTGGTGGGTTGCGGCCTTTGGTTTCCACCTGTCCATCAGAGGCTGGGTGTTTCCTATTTTACCTGGCCTTTCTGTCATTTCCCTTGCCGGCTATCAATGTGTTCAGATGTGCTCTGTTTGGTTCCTGCCTACCTGCTCCCAGATCTTTCAGGATAAGCTAAGTGCTGATTTTCAGTTGTTTGGTTTTTGGTCCAGCTTGCTTAGAATGTCTCTATGCTAGTTGGTTGCTCTAGTGGACTGAGGTTCTCCCCATGTGCCATGAGTTGGCACATGGGTTCTTGTAATCTCAGGATGGTTTTTTTGATTAGGGTTTTTTGCTGACCGCTCAGTCCCCTTTTGTATCATTCTGCTTTCTAGTTTTCAGCGGGCCTCTATTTGCTAAAGCTATATACATCATCTCTATGTGTGTGCCTTCCTCTCATTTCACCGTCAATACATGTGGGGGGCAACTATACCTTTGGGGTTAATTCCTCTGGAGGCAAATGAGGTCTTGTTTTCTCTGCAGTACTAGTTAGCTCTTAGGCTGGTGCGTGGCGTCTAGAACCAACGTAGGAACGCTCCCTGGCTATCTCTAGTTGCGTTTGTCAGGCGTAGGGCAGCGGTCAGCCCAGGTTCCATCACCCTAGAGCTCGTCCGATATTTGTATACTTTGCTTGTCCTGTGCTATCCCTAGCCATTGGGGATTCATGACAGTATAGCCGGCCCACAAAGTGTTAATTGTTTGGGCTGAAGCAGGAGGAAAAGAAGTGTTCAAGGAAAATTTTTTTTTTTTTTTTTCCTTCAGAGTTTTGCTGCCTAGCCCTTAATTGCTGTCTAGCTGCTTCTTACCTCCTCTTAACCCTTGAATGGCTCTGATCTTAGCTGTTTATCATGGATGTCCAGAGTTTGGCTTCCAGCCTGAGTAATCTCGCGGCAAAGGTTCAAAACATACAGGATTTCGTTGTTCACACTCTCATGTCTGAACCTAGAATTCCTATTCCAGAGTTTTTTTCTGGAGATAGATCTACCTTCCTGAATTTCAGGAACAATTGTAAATTGTTTCTCTCTTTGAAATCTCGCTCCTCTGGAGACCCTGCTCAACAGGTCAAGATTGTTATATCGTTCCTACGGGGCGACCCTCAGAATTGGGCATTTGCATTGGCACCAGGGGATCCTGCGTTGCTCAGTGTGGATGCGTTTTTTTCTGGCATTGGGATTGCTCTATGAGGAACCTAACCTAGAGATTCAGGCTGAAAAGGCTTTATTAGCCCTCTCTCAGGGGCATGATGAAGCGGAAATATATTGTCAGAAATTTCGGAAATGGTCGGTGCTTACTCAGTGGAATGAGTGCGCCCTGGCTGCAAACTTCAGAAATGGTCTTTCTGAGGCCATTAACCCCTTCATGACCCAGCCTATTTTGGCCTTAATGACCTTGCCGTTTTTTGCAATTCTGACCAGTGTCCCTTTATGAGGTAATAACTCAGGAACGCTTCAACGGATCCTAGCGATTCTGAGATTGTTTTTTCGTGACATATTGGGCTTCATGTTAGTGGTAAATTTAGGTCGATAATTTTTGAGTTTATTTGTGAAAAAAACGGAAATGTGGCAAAAAATTTGAAAATTTCGCAATTTTCACATTTTGAATTTTTATTCTGTTAAACCAGAGAGTTATGTGACACAAAATAGTTAATAAATAACGTTTCCCACATGTCTACTTTACATCAGCACAATTTTGGAAACAATTTTTTTTTTTGCTAGGAAGTTATAAGGGTTAAAATTTGACCAGTGATTTCTCATTTTTACAACAAAATTTACAAAACCATTTTTTTTAGGGACCACCTCACATTTGAAGTCATTTTGAGGGTTCTATATGGCTGAAAATACCCAAAAGTGACACCATTCTAAAAACTGCACCCCTCAAGGTGCTCAAAACCACATTCAAGAAGTTTATTAACCCTTCAGGTGTTTCACAGCAGCAGAAGCAACATGGAAGTAAAAAATGAACATTTAACTTTTTAGTCACAAAAATGATCTTTTAGCAACAATTTTTTTATTTTCCCAAGGGTAAAAGGAGAAACTGGACCAGGGACGTTGTTGTCCAATTTGTCCTGAGTACGCTGATACCTCATATGTGGGGGTAAACCACTGTTTGGGCGCACGGCAGGGCTCGGAAGGGAAGGAGCGCCATTTGACTTTTTTAATGAAAAATTGGCTCCAATCTTTAGCGGACACCATGTCGCGTTTGGAGAGCCCCCGTGTGCCTAAACATTGGAGCTCCCCCACAAGTGACCACATTTTGGAAACTAGACCCCCCAAGGAACTTATCTAGAAGCATAGTGAGCACTTTAAACCCCCAGGTGCTTCACAAATTGATCCGTAAAAATGAAAAAGTACTTTTTTTTCACAAAAAAATTATTTTAGCCTCAATTTTTTCATTTTCACATGGGCAACAGGATAAAATGGATCCAAAATTTTGTTGGGCAATTTCTCCTGAGTACACCAATACCTCACATGTGGGGGTAAACCACTGTTTGGGCACATGGTAAGGCTCGGAAGGGAAGGAGCGCCATTTGACTTTTTGAATGGAAAATTATCTCCATCGTTAGCGGACACCATGTCGCGTTTGGAAAGCTCCTGTGTGCCTAAACATTGGAGCTCCTCCACAAGTGACCCCATTTTGGAAACTAGACCCCCCAAGGAACTCATCCAGAGGCATAGTGAGCACTTTAAACCCCCAGGTGCTTCACAAATTGATCCGCAAAAATGAAAAAGTACTTTTTTTTCACACAAAATTTCTTTTAGCCTCAATTCTTTCATTTTCACATGGGCAACAGGATAAAATGGATCCTAAAATTTGTTGGGCAATTTCTCCTGAGTATGCCGATACCTCATATGTGGGGGTAAACCACTGTTTGGGTGCACGGCAAGGCTCGGAAGGGGAGGCGTGCCATTTGACTTTTTGAATGGAAAATTAGCTCCAATCGTTAGCGGACACCATGTCGCGTTTGGAGAGCCCCTGTGTGCCTAAACATTGGAGCTCCCCTACAAGTGACCCCATTTTGGAAACTAGACCCCCCAAGAAACTTATCTAGATGCATAGTGAGCACTTATAACCCCCAGGTGCTTCACAGAAGTTTATAACGCAGAGCCGTGAAAATAAAAAAATTATTTTTCTTTCCTCAAAAATGATTTTTAGCCCAGAATTTTTTATTTTCCCAAGGGTAATAGGAGAAATTGGACCCCAAATGTTTTTGTCCAGTTTGTTCTGAGTACGATGATACCCCATATGTGGGGGTAAACCACTGTTTGGGCGCACGGCAGGGCTCGGAAGGGAAGGCACGCCATTTGGCTTTTTGAATGGAAAATTAGCTCCAATCATTAGCGGACACCATGTCGCGTTTGGAGAGCCCCTGTGTGCCTAAACATTGGAGCTCCCGCACAAGTGACCCCATTTTGGAAACTAGACCTCCCAAGGAACTAATCTAGATGTGTGGTGAGCACTTTGAACCCCCAAGTGCTTCACAGAAGTTTATAACGCAGAGCCATGAAAATAAAAAATAATTTTTCTTTTCTCAAAAATGATTTTTTAGCCCACAATTTTTTATTTTCCCAAGGGTAACAGGAGAAATTGGACCCCAAAAGTTGTTGTCCAGTTTCTCCTGAGTACGCTGATACCCCATATGTGGGGGTAAACCACTGTTTTGGCACACGTCAGGGTTCGGAAGGGAAGTAGTGACGTTTTGAAATGCAGACTTTGATGGAATGCTCTGCGGGCGTCAGGTTGCGTTTGCAGAGCCCCTGATGTGCCTAAACAGTAGGAACTCCCCACAATTGACTCCATTTTGGAAACTAGACCCCCAAGGGAACTTATCTAGATGTGTAGTGAGCACTTTGAACCCCCAAGTGCTTCACAGAAGTTTATAACGCAGAGCCGTGAAAATAAAAAATGTGTTTCCTTTCCTCAAAAATATTTTTTTAGCCCAGAATTTTTTTATTTTTGCAAGAGTAACAGGAGAAATTGGACCCCAAAAGTTGTTGTCCAGTTTCTCCTGAGTACGCTGATACCCAATATGTGGGGGTAAACCACTGTTTTGGCACACGTCGGGGTTCGGAAGGGAAGTAGTGACGTTTTGAAATGCAGACTTTGATGGAATGCTCTGCGGGCGTCAGGTTGCGTTTGCAGAGCCCCTGATATGCCTAAACAGTAGAAACCCCCCACAAGTGACCCCATTTTGGAAACTAGACCCCCCAAGGAACTTATCTAGATGTGTGGTGAGCACGTTCAACCCCCAAGTGCTTCACAGAAGTTTACAACGCAGAGCCGTGAAAATAAAAAATCATTTTTCTTTCCTCAAAAAAGATGTTTTAGCAAGCAATTTTTTATTTTCACAAGGGTAACAGGAGAATTTGGACCCCAATATTTGTTGCCCAGTTTGTTGTGAGTACGCTGATACCCCATATGTGGGGGTAAACCACTGTTTGGGCACACGTCAGGGCTCGGAAGGGAAGTAGTGACATTTGAAATGCAGACTTTGATGGAATGGTCTGCGGGCGTCACATTGCATTTGCAGAGCCCCTGATGTACCTAAACAGTAGAAACACCCCACAAGTGACCCCATTTTGGAAACTAGACCCCCGAAGGAACTTATCTAGATGTGTGGTGAGCACTTTCAACCCCCAAGTGCTTCACAGAAGTTTATAACGCAGAGCCGTGAAAATAAAAAATAATTGTTCTTTCCTCAAAAATTATGTTTTAGCAAGTAATTTTTTATTTTTGCAAGGTTAACAGGAGAAATTAGACCCCAACAGTTGTTGCCCAGTTTGTCCTGAGTACGCTGGTACCCCAAATGTGGGGGTAAACCACTGTTTGGGCGCACGTCGGGGCTTGGAAGGGCGGGAGCACCATTTGACTTTTTGAACGCAAGATTGGCTGGAATCAATGGTGGCGCCATGTTGCGTTTGGAGACCCCTGATGTGCCTAAACAGTGGAAACCCCTCAATTCTAACTTCAACACTAACCCCAACACACCCCTAATCCTAATCCCAACTGTAGCCATAACCCTAATCACAACCTTAACCCCAACACACCCCTAACCACAACCCTAACCGCAACACACCCGTAACCCTAATTCCAACCCTAATCCTAACCCTAATCCCAACCGTAACCCTAATCCCAACCCTAACCAGAACTGTAACCCCAACACACCCCTAACCCTATCCGTAACCCTAACCACAAGCCTAATCTTAACCCTATTTCAAACCCTAGCCCTAATTCCAACCCTAACTCTAATTCCAACCCTAACCCTAAGGCTATGTGCCCACGTTGCGGATTCGTGTGAGATTTTTCCGCATGATTTTTGAAAAATCTGCAGGTAAAAGGCACTGCGTTTTACCTGCGGATTTACAGCAGATTTCCAGTGTTTTTTTGTGCAGATTTCACCTGCGGATTCCTATTGAGGAACAGGTGTAAAACGCTGCGGAATCCGCACAAAGAATTGACATGCTGCGGAAAATACAACGCAGCGTTTCTGCACGGAATTTTCCGCACCATGGGCACAGCGGATTTGGTTTTCCTTAGGTGTACATGGTACTGTAAACCTGATGGAAAACTGCTTCGAATTCGCAGCGGCCAATCCGCTGCGGATCCGCGGCCAATCCGCTGCCAATCCGCTGTGGATCCGCGGCCAATCCGCTGCGGATCCGCTGCGGATCCGCGGCCGATCCGCTGCGGATCCGCTGACAATCCGCTGCGGATCCGCTGCCGATCCGCTGCGGATCCGCTGCCGATCCGCTGCCGATCCGCTGCGGATCCGCTGCGGATCCGCTGCGGATCCGCTGCCGATCCGCTGCGGATCCGCGGCCGATCCGCTGCCGATCCGCTGCGGATCCGCGGCCGATCCGCTGCGGATCCGCTGCGGATTTGCTGCCGATCCGCTGCGGATCCGCTGCCGATCCGCTGCGGATCCGCGGCCGATCCGCTGCGGATCCGCGGCCGATCCGCTCTGTGTGCACATGCCATAACCCTACCCCTACCCCTAACCCTAACCCTACCCCTAACCCTACCCCTAGTTCTAACCCTAGTTCTAACCCTAACCCTAGTGGAAAAAGAAAAAAAAATATTTTCTTTATTTTATTATTGTCCCTACCTATGGGGGTGATAAAGGGGGGGGGGTTTATTTATTATTTTTTTATTTTGATCGCTGTGATAGAACCTACCACAGCGATCAAAATGTACCTCTAATGAATCTGCCGGCCGGCGGGCGCACTGAGCATGCGCCCGCCATTTTGGAAGATGGCGGCGCCCATGATGGAGGCGGACGGGGACCGGGAGCCTCGGTAAGTATAAGGGGGGGGAGATCGGGGCACGGGGGGGGCGTCGGAGCACGGGGGGGTGACATAGGAGCAGGGGGGGAGCGGGCAGGAGGACGGGGGAGCGGACAGCAGGACGGGGGAGCCGGCAGGCGGACGGAGGGGACCGGACCCTATAACGGAGCACTGGGGGGGCGATCGGTGGGGTGGGGGGGGTCACATTAGTGTTTCCAGCCATGGCCGATGATATTGCAGCATCGGCCATGGCTGGATTGTTATATTTCACCAGTTTTTTAGGTGAAATATTACAAATCGCTCTGATTGGCAGTTTCACTTTCAACAGCCAATCAGAGCGATCGTAGCCACGGGGGGGTGAAGCCACCCCCCCTGGGCTGAAGTACCACTCCCCCTCTCCCTGCAGATCGGGTAAAATAGGAGTTAACCCCTTCACCCGATCTGCAGGGACGCGATCATTCCATGACGCCACATAGGCGTCATGGGTCGGATTGGCACGGGTTTTCATGACGCCTGTGTGGCGTCATGGGTCGGGAAGGGGTTAAGGATGTTATGGTGGGGTTCCCTGTGCCTACAGGTCTGAATGAGTCTATGGCTATGGCCATTCAGATTGATCGGCGTTTACGGGAGCGCAAACCCGTGCACCAGTTGGCGGTGTCTTCTGAACAGGCACCTGAGACTATGCAATGTGATAGAATTCAGTCCAGAAGTGAACGGCAAAATTATAGGTGGAAAAATGGTTTGTGTTTTTATTGTGGTGATTCAGCTCATGTTATATCAGCATGCTCTAAACGCACAAAAAGGGTTGATAAATCTTTTGCCATTGATACTCTGCAGTCTAAGTTCATTTTGTCTGTGACTCTGATTTTTTCACTGTCTTCCATTTCCGTCGATGCCTATGTGGATTCAGGCGCTGCCCTGAGTCTTATGGATTGGTCATTTGCTAAACGCTGCGGTTTTAGTCTAGAGCCTCTGGAAGTTCCTATTCCTCTGAAGGGAATTGATTCTACACCATTGGCTATGAATAAACCGCAGTATTGGACACAAGTGACCATGCGCATGACTCCCTTTCATCAGGAGGTGATTCGCTTCCTTGTACTGTATAATTTACATGATGTACTAGTGCTTGGTCTGCCATGGTTACAAACTCATAATCCTGTCCTGGACTGGAAAACAATGTCTGTGCTAAGCTGGGGATGTCAGGGGGTTCGTGATGATGCACCTCCGATTTCTATCGCTTCATCGACTCCTTCGGAGATCCCTGCGTTTTTGTCAGATTATAAGGATGTTTTTGAGGAGCCTAAGCTCAATTCGCTCCCTCCTCATAGAGAGTGTGACTGTGCTATAGAATTGATTCCTGGCAGTAAGTTCCCTAAGGGTCGTTTATTTAATCTGTCACTGCCAGAGCATACTGCTATGCGGAATTATATTAAGGAGTCCTTGGAAAAGGGACATATTCGTCCATCTTCGTCCCCTCTGGAAGCAGGTTTTTTTTTCGTGGCAAAAAAAGATGGTTCCCTGAGGCCTTGTATAGATTATCGCCTTCTGAATAAGATTACAGTCAAATACCAGTATCCATTGCCATTATTTACTGATTTGTTTGCTCGCATTAAGGGGGCTAGGTGGTTCACTAAAATAGATCTTCGTGGTGCGTATAATCTGGTGCGGATAAAACAGGGTGATGAGTGGAAAACCGCATTTAATACGCCTGAGGGCCATTTTGAGTATTTGGTAATGCCTTTTGGACTCTCCAATGCTCCGTCAGTCTTTCAGTCCTTTATGCACAATATTTTCCGTGAATATCTGGATAAGTTTATGATTGTGTATTTGGATGATATTTTGGTGTTTTCTGATGACTGGGAGTCTCATGTTCTACAGGTCAGGAAGGTGTTTCAGGTTTTGCGGGCCAATTCTCTGTTTGTGAAGGGCTCAAAGTGTCTCTTCGGAGTCCAGAAGATTTCTTTTTTGGGGTACATTTTTTCTCCTTCTACTATTGAGATGGATCCCGTTAAGGTTCAGGCTATTTGTGACTGGACACAACCTACATCTGTTAAGAGCCTTCAGAAGTTCTTGGGGTTTGCTAATTTTTATCGTCGGTTCATTGCTAATTTTTCCAGTATTGTTAAACCTTTGACTGATTTGACTAAAAAGGGTGCTGATGTTGCTGATTGGTCTCCTGCGGCCGTGGAGGCCTTTCGGGAACTTAAGCGCCGGTTTTCTTCTGCTCCTGTGTTGTGTCAACCAGATGTTTCACTTCCTTTTCAGGTGGAGGTTGATGCTTCCGAGATTGGAGCGGGGGCGGTTTTGTCACAGAGAAGTTCTAATGGCTCGGTGACGAAGCCATGTGCTTTCTTCTCTAGAAAATTCTCGCCCGCCGAGCGCAATTATGATGTGGGTAATCGGGAGCTTTTGGCCATGAAGTGGGCATTTGAGGAGTGGCGTCATTGGCTTGAGGGTGCTAAACATCGCGTGGTGGTCTTGACTGATCACAAGAATCTCATTTACCTTGAGTCTGCCAGGCGTTTGAATCCTAGACAGGCTCGTTGGTCATTATTTTTTTCTCGTTTCAATTTCGTGGTTTCATACCTGCCAGGTTCAAAGAATGTGAAGGCAGATGCTCTTTCCAGGAGTTTTGTGCCTGATTCTCCTGGAGACACTGGGCCTGCTGGTATCCTTAAGGATGGGGTAATATTGTCCGCCGTATCCCCAGACTTGCGACGCGCATTGCAGGAGTTTCAGGTGGATAAACCGGATCGATGTCCACCAGAAAGATTGTTTGTTCCGGATGATTGGACCAGTAGAGTCATCTCCGAGGTCCATTCTTCTGTGTTGGCTGGTCATCCTGGAATATTTGGTACAAGAGATTTGGTGGCCAGGTCTTTTTGGTGGCCTTCCTTGTCTGGGGATGTGCGTACCTTTGTGCAGTCTTGTGAAGTGTGTGCTCGAGCTAAGCCTTGCTGTTCACGGGCTAGTGGGTTGTTGTTGTCTTTGCCCATCCCGAAGAGGCCTTGGACGCACATTTCCATGGATTTTATTTCTGATCTCCCGGTTTCACAGAAAATGTCCGTTATCTGGGTTGTGTGTGACCGCTTTTCTAAGATGGTTCATTTGGTGCCCTTGCCTAAGTTACCCTCCTCCTCTGAGTTGGTTCCTTTGTTTTTTCAGAACGTGGTTCGTTTGCATGGGATTCCGGAGAATATCGTTTCTGACAGGGGATCCCAGTTTGTGTCTAGATTTTGGCGGACGTTTTGTGCCAAGATGGGCATTGATTTGTCTTTCTCGTCTGCATTCCATCCTCAGACGAATGGCCAGACGGAGCGAACTAATCAGACCTTGGAAACTTATTTGAGGTGTTTTGTTTCTGCTGATCAGGATGACTGGGTTGCTTTTTTGCCACTGGCCGAATTTGCTCTTAATAATCGGGCTAGTTCTGCCACGTTGGTCTCTCCTTTTTTTTGTAATTCGGGGTTTCATCCTCGTTTTTCCTCTGGTCAGGGGGAATCTTCGGATTGTCCTGGAGTGGACGTGGTGGTGGACAGGCTACATCAGATTTGGAATCAGGTGGTGGACAATTTGAAGTTATCTCAGGAGAAGACTCAGCAGTTTGCTAATCGCCGTCGCCGCGTGGGTCCCCGACTTCTTGTTGGGGACTTGGTGTGGTTGTCTTCTCGTTTTGTCCCTATGAAGGTCTCTTCTCCTAAGTTCAAGCCTCAGTTCATCGGTCCTTATAGGATCTCGGAGATTCTTAACCCTGTATCTTTTCGTTTGGATCTCCCAGCATCGTTTGCTATTCATAATGTGTTCCATCGGTCGTTGTTGCGGAGGTATGAGGTGCCCGTTGTTCCTTCGGTCGAGCCTCCTGCTCCAGTGCTGGTGGAGGGAGAATTGGAGTATGTTGTTGAAAAGATCTTGGATTCTCGTGTTTCCAGACGCAAACTCCAGTATTTGGTTAAGTGGAAGGGTTATGGTCAGGAGGATAATTCCTGGGTGGTCGCCTCCGATGTTCACGCGACTGATTTGGTCCGCGCCTTCCATAGAGCTCACCCTGATCGCCCTGGGGGTTCTCGTGAGGGTTCGGTGACCCCTCCTCAAGGGGGGGTACTGTTGTGGATTCTGTTGGTGGGCTCCCTCTGGTGGTTACTGCTGGTACTGGGTGACTTTGGTGGGTTGCGGCCTTTGGTTTCCACCTGTCCATCAGAGGCTGGGTGTTTCCTATTTTACCTGGCCTTTCTGTCATTTCCCTTGCCGGCTATCAATGTGTTCAGATGTGCTCTGTTTGGTTCCTGCCTACCTGCTCCCAGATCTTTCAGGATAAGCTAAGTGCTGATTTTCAGTTGTTTGGTTTTTGGTCCAGCTTGCTTAGAATGTCTCTATGCTAGCTGGTTGCTCTAGTGGACTGAGGTTCTCCCCATGTGCCATGAGTTGGCACATGGGTTCTTGTAATCTCAGGATGGTTTTTTTGATTAGGGTTTTTTGCTGACCGCTCAGTCCCCTTTTGTATCATTCTGCTTTCTAGTTTTCAGCGGGCCTCTATTTGCTAAAGCTATATACATCATCTCTATGTGTGTGCCTTCCTCTCATTTCACCGTCAATACATGTGGGGGGCAACTATACCTTTGGGGTTAATTCCTCTGGAGGCAAGTGAGGTCTTGTTTTCTCTGCAGTACTAGTTAGCTCTTAGGCTGGTGCGTGGCGTCTAGAACCAACGTAGGAACGCTCCCTGGCTATCTCTAGTTGCGTTTGTCAGGCGTAGGGCAGCGGTCAGCCCAGGTTCCATCACCCTAGAGCTCGTCCGATATTTGTATACTTTGCTTGTCCTGTGCTATCCCTAGCCATTGGGGATTCATGACAGACCCCTGCTGAGAAGCATGAAATCTTCTCCCTTATAGTGAATTCCTTTTTTCCACTTCCATCCTTAAATGTGGTCTGTCTTATTTTCTTAAAATTGGTGTTGATACAGCTATAACAGCTACCACATGGCACAAAGCCCGCATTTGGTTGTAGGGGTGTTTTAGGCCTCTTATTTCCATGATTGATAGCTAATCTGGTGGTGGGGGCTATAATATGGCCCAAAAATTGGGCTTTTTTGTATATAAACCTTGGGACACTAGGTAGATATTCTCCCACCGTTTTATCCCCTTGTAGAACTGTCCAATGTTTTGCAATAATTCTCCTAAATTGCTTGTGGCCTGTATGGAACTGAGATATAAATGGAAGTTGGCTAATTTGCTCCCTGATATTAATTTCTTGTATGGTGGTTGAATTCACGGGATATACCAGCTCATTTCTTGGTATGTGCTCCATGTCACGTTTTGCTTGATCTAATAAAGATTTAGGATAGCCTTTATCCAGAAACTGCTGTGACAAGAATTCCGCCTCTATACGATAATTATCCTCTTTGTTATAATTACGTTTTATTCGTGTGAATTGACTCTTGGGGATGTTTGTGAGCCACACGGGGAGATGGCAACTCGTTATGTGGATGAAGCTGTTTGCATCCACTTCTCTACGATAGCACTTCGTGCATAGTTGGTTGCCCTCTATATAAATGTTAAGGTCCAGAAAATTTACATTTGTGGTACTTATAGTTGGGGTAAACTCAAGACCATATTCATTTATATTTAGACTAGATACAAACACTTCAAGGTCGTGTTGTGATCCTTTCCAAATAAACAAAACATCATCGATAAATCGACGCCAAAGTACCAGATTTTCATGGAGTACAAAGATTTTGTACTCATCCGACTTGGCTACATATAAGTTGGTGTAGCTGGGGGCAAACCGTGTCCCCATAGCCGTGCCCCACTTTTGCAAAAAGAATTGTTCTTCATACAGGAAATAGTTATGTTTTAAAATAAATTGTATACAATCTTGAATAAACTCAACCTGGGTTGAAGTATATATACCCAATAGTTGGAGGTAGTGGCCTGCCACTTGGCAGCCCATATCATGGTCAATTACTGTGTACAGGGACTTATTGTCCAATGTACCTAAAATAAAGTTAGGTTTCTAATTGACAGTTTATAAAATTTGTAACACGTGTCCTGTATCTTTAAGGTATGCAGGTATCAGAGGCATACATTTCTGTAAGTGAACATCCACATACCTGGATAAATTGGCCATCAGGCTATTAATGCCAGAAATAATTGGTCTTCCGGGTGGGCATATTGGGTTTTTGTGGAGTTTTGGGATATGATAAAACAACGCTATGCTTGGTGTACAGTTCATCACGAATTCAAATTCTTTCCTATTTAGGATACCCATGGATTTCCCCTTGGAACAAAGAATGTTTAATTTCTTTACAAAGTGTATGGTGGGGTCACTTTTTAGTTTTTGATATGTAATCCCATCACTGAGGAGTCTAATAGACTCCTCCCGGTACATTGACCGCTTTAGCACCACTATCCCTCCACCCTTGTCCGCTGGTCGGACTATAATATCATTATTTTCCTGCAATTCTCTTATTGCCCTATTATTTAGGAAATCCCTCCACAAAATGGCCATAAATGTGTTATGGCAGGATAGGGATCACCGTATATCCTTTATTAGGGAGCGTTTTTCACGCAATGAACCACCGGTAGTTGAAGTGAACAAAGCCAGGGAACTATTAAAGACCCTATATACAGGTGAGATGACATACAGGTATATACTATATACAGGAGGAGATGACACACAGGTATATACTATATATAGGAGGAGATGACATACTGGTATATACTATATACAGAGGAGATGACACACAGGTATATACTATATACAGGAAGAGATGATACACAGGTATATACTATATACAGGAGGAGATGACACACAGGTATATACTATATACAGGGGAGATGACATACAGGTATATACTATATATAGGAGATGACACAGGTATATACTATATACAGGGGAGGACATACAGGTATACACTATATACAGGTGAGATGACACAGGTATATACTATATACAGGAGATGACATACAGGTATATACTATATACAGAAGGAGATGACATACAGGTTTGTACTATATACAGGAGAGATGACCCAGATATATACTATATACATGGGAGATGACATACAGGTATATCCTGTATACAGGAGGAGATGACACAGGTATATGCTATATACAGTGGATATGACACACAGGGATATACTATATACAGGGGAGATAACACACAGGTATATACTATATACAGGGGAGATGACGTACAGGTACAGTACAGACCAAAAGTTTGGACACACCTCATTTAAAGATTTTTCTGTATTTTCATGACTATGAAAATTGGACATTCACACTGATGGCATCAAAACTATGAATTAACACATGTGGAATTATATACTTAACAAAAAAGTGTGAAACAACTGAAATTATGCCTTATATTCTAGGTCCTTCAAAGTAGCCACTGTTATGATCCTTAGTGGCTGAGGATCACAAATAGACCAGCAAGTGAATAAAACTTAGGACTAGCTCTAGGGAGATGGTAAGTAAGAGGAAGGCACATACATAGGGATGAAATCAGATTCAGCAAAAGAGGCCCACTAGTACTAGAAAGCAGAAAATAGAGCAGGGGTCTATGCGATCAATGAAAAACCCTTACAAAATATCCATCCTGAGATTTCAAGAACCCACGCACCGACTAACGGTGTGTGGGCAGAAACTCAGTCCACTAGAGGGAATCACATTTTAGCAAGCTGGACAAGAAAACATGATAAACACTGCTGAACAAAAAATGAGCAAACAAAACTTAGCTTGTCCTGGATGGACTGGGAGCAAGGTAGTCAGAAGGAATCTGAGTAGCACTGATTACATCGACAGCCGGCAACAAGTGAAAGCAAAACAGAGCTATATAGGAACCTCCCAGAGGATAACGAACCAGCTGATAGCCAGAGACCAGCAGGATAACAAACAAAGCCACCAGGGGGAGCCCAAAGCAAAAGTCACACCATACCACCAGTGACCACAAGAGGGAGCCTGAAAACAGAGTTCACAACAGTACCCCCCCTTGAGGAAGGGTCACCGAACCCTCATGAAAACCCCCAGGGCGATCAGGATGAGCCACATGGAAGGCACGAACCAAATCGGCCGCATGAACATCAGAGGCGACAACCCAAGAATTATCCTCCTGACCATAGCCCTTCCACTTAACCAAATACTGGAGCCTCCGTCTAGAAATACGAGAATCCAAGATCTTCTCCACCACGTATTCCAATTCTCCCTCAACCAGCACCGGGGCAGGAGGCTCAACCGGAGGAACCACAGGCACCACATACCTCCGCAACAACAAGCGATGGAACACATTATGAATAGCAAATGATGCCGGGAGGTCCAGACGAAATGACACAGGGCCAAGGACTTCCAGAATCTTATAAGGACCGATAAACCGAGGCTTGAACTTAGGAGAGGAGACCTTCATAGGAACGAAGCGAGAAGACAACCACACCAAGTCCCCAACGCGAAGTCGGGGACCCACACAGCGACGGCGGTTGGCAAAGAGCTGAGCCTTCTCTTGTGACAGCTTCAAATTGTCCACCACATGATTCCAAATCTGATACAACCTATCAACCACAACATCCACTCCAGGACAGTCAGAAGGCTCCACCTGACCCGAGGAAAAACGAGGATGAAACCCCGAATTACAAAAAAAAGGAGAAACCAAAGTAGCAGAACTAGCCCGATTATTAAGGGCAAACTCGGCCAACGGCAAAAAAGTAACCCAGTCTTCCTGGTCAGCAGAAACAAAACATCTTAAATAAGTCTGCAAGGTCTGATTAGTTCGCTCGGTTTGGCCATTCGTCTGAGGATGGAAGGCCGACTAAAAAGACAAATCAATGCCCAATTTAGCACAAAAGGTCCGCAAAAACCTAGACACAAACTGGGATCCCCTGTCAGAAACAATGTTCTCAGGAATCCCGTGCAAACGAACCACATTTTGAAAAAACAGTGGAACCAACTCGGAGGAGGAAGGCAACTTAGGCAAGGGCACCAAATGGACCATCTTAGAAAAACGATCACACACCACCCAGATGACAGACAATCTCTGAGAGACAGGGAGATCTGAAATAAAATCCATGGAAATGTGCGTCCAAGGCCTCTTCGGGACAGGCAAAGGTAACAGCAAACCACTGGCACGAGAACAGCAAGGCTTAGCCCGAGCACAAATTCCACAAGACTGCACAAAGGAACCACATCCCGCGACAAGGAAGGCCACCAAAAAGACCTGGCCACCAAGTCTCTGGTACCAAATATTCCAGGATGGCCTGCCAACACCGAAGAATTAACCTCGGAGATGACTCTGTTGGTCCATCTATCCGGGACAAACAGTCTCTCCAGTGGACAGCGGTCAGGTCTATCAGCCTGAAACTCTTGCAGCACACGTCGCAAATCTGGGGAGATGGCAGACAAAATCACCCCTTCTCTAAGGATACCAGCCGGCTCTGAATCTCCAGGAGAGTCAGGCACAAAACTCCTAGAAAGAGCATCAGCCTTCACATTCTTCGAACCAGGCAGGTACGAGACCACAAAATCAAAACGAGAGAAAAACAACGACCAACGAGCCTGTCTGGGATTCAGCCGTTTGGCCGACTCGAGATAAATCAAATTCTTGTGATCAGTCAAGACCACCACACGATGCTTAGCTCCCTCGAGCCAATGTCACCACTCCTCAAATGCCCACTTCATAGCCAACAGCTCCCGATTACCGACATCATAATTCCGCTCGGCAGGCGAAAATTTTTTTTCGAAAAGAAAGCACATGGCTTCATCACAGAGCCATCGGAACTTCTCTGCAACAAAACAGCCCCCCCTCCAATCTCGGAAGCATCAACCTCCACCTGGAAGGGAAGTGAGACATCTGGCTGACATAAGACCGGAGCCAAAGAAAACCAACGCTTCAGCTCCCGAAAGGCCTGCACAGCCGCAGAGGACCAATTAGTCACATCAGAACCTTTCTTGGTCAAATCCGTCAAAGGCTTAACAACACCAGAAATATTAGCTATGAAGCGACGGTAAAAATTAGCAAAACCCAAGAACTTCTGAAGACTCTTAACAGATGTAGGCTGCGTCCAGTCATGAATAGCCTGAACCTTGACTGGGTCCATCTCAATAGTAGAAGGAGAAAAAATGAAACCCAAAAAAGAAATCTTCTGGACTCCAAAAAGACATTTTGAGCCCTTCACAAATAAAGCATTGTCATGCAGGACCTGAAGGACCATCCTGACCTGCTTAACATGAGACTCCCAATCATCCGAAAAAAACAGAATATCATCCAGATACACAATCATAAACTTATCCAGATATTCACGGAAGATGTCGTGCATAAAGGACTGAAAGACTGAAGGAGCATTAGAAAGTCCAAAAGGCATCACCAAGTACTCAAAATGGCCTTCAGGCGTATTAAATGCAGTTTTCCATTCATCACCCTGTTTTATACGCACAAGGTTATACGCACCACGAAGATCTATCTTGGTGAACCAACTAGACCCCCTAATGCGAGCAAACAAATCAGTTAACAATGGCAAAGGATACTGAAATTTGACCGTGATTTTATTCAAAAGGCAATAATCAATACAGGGTCTCAGGGAACCATCCTTCTTAGCCACAAAAAAGAATCCTGCACCAAGAGGGGATGAGGACGGGCGAATATGTCCCTTCTCCAAAGACTCCTTTATATAACTCCGCATGGCAGCATGCTCCGGCACAGATAAATTGAAAAGTCGTCCCTTAGGAAACTTACTACCAGGAATCAAATCTATAGCACAATCACAGTCCCTATGAGGAGGTAGAGAATTGAGTTTGGGCTCCTCAAATACATCCTGGTAGTCTGACAAAAACGTAGGGACTTCAGAAGGAGTGGACGAAGCAATTGACACCACAGGAGCGTCATCATGAATTCCCTGACAACCCCAACTTGACACAGACATAGCTTTCCAATCCAGGACTGGATTATGAGTCTGCAACCTTGGTAGACCCAACACGACAACATCATGCAAATTATGCAATACAAGAAAGCGAATCACCTCCTGATGAACAGGAGTCATGCACATGGTCACTTGTGTCCAGTACTGAGGTCTATTCGTAGCCAATGGTGTAGGATCAATTCCCCTTAGTGGAATAGGGAATTTTAAAGGCTCCAAATCAAAACCACAGCGCCTGGCAAATGACCAATCCATCAGACTCAGGGCAGCACCTGAATCTACAAAAGCATTAACCGGGTAAGATGACAGGGAACAAATCAGGGTAACAGACAAAATGAACTTAGGCTGTAAAGACCAATGGTGACAGATTTATCAACTTTTTTTTGCGCTTAGAGCATGCTGAGATAACATGAGCTGAGTCACCACAGTAAAAGCACAACCCATTTTGCCGTCTATAATTTTGCCGTTCACTTCTGGTCAGAATTCTGTCACATTGCATAGATTCAGGTGTCTGTTCAGAAGACACCGCCAAATGGTGCACAGGTTTGCGCCCCCGCAAACGCCGATCAATCTGAATGGCCAGAGTCATTGACTCATTCAGACCTGCAGGCGTAGGGAACCCCACCATGACATTCTTAATGGCTTCAGAAAGACCTTCTCTGAAATTTGCAGCCAGGGCACACTCATTCCACTGAGTAAGCACCGACCATTTCCGAAATTTCTGGCAGTACACCTCTGCTTCATCTTGCCCCTGCGAGAGGGCCAATAACGCTTTTTCAGCCTGGTTCTCAAGATCAGGTTCCTCATAGAGCAATCCAAGGGCCAGAAAAAAACGCATCTACACTAAGCAATGCAGGATCCCCTGGCGCCAATGCGAAGGCCCAATCTTGAGGGTCACCACGCAAAAAGGAAATGATAATCTTAACTTGCTGAACGGCATCACCAGAGGAACGAGATTTCAAAGAAAGAAACAACCTATAATTGTTTTTAAAATTCAGGAACCTAGATCTATCTCCAGAAAACAACTCCGGAATAGGTATTCTAGGCTCAGACATAGGACTGTGAACAACAAAATCCTGAATACTTTGAACCCTAGCAGCAAGATGATCCAGACTGGAAGCCAAGCTCTGGACATCCATGTCAGCAGCTGAACTCAGAGCCACACCAAGATTAAGAAGAGGAGAGAAGCTAGCCACAGCAGCTAGACACACGGCAACAACAAGAAAAAAAAAAAAATTCTCAAGGCTTCTTTTCTCCTGCTTCTGCCATGCAATTAACACTTTGTGGGCCTGCTGTACTGTTATGATCCTTAGTGGCTGAGGATCACAAATAGACCAGCAAGTGAATAAAACTTAGGACTAGCTCTAGGGAGATGGTAAGTAAGAGGAAGGCACATACATAGGGATGAAATCAGATTCAGCAAAAGAGGCCCACTAGTACTAGAAAGCAGAAAATAGAGCAGGGGTCTATGCGATCAATGAAAAACCCTTACAAAATATCCATCCTGAGATTTCAAGAACCCACGCACCGACTAACGGTGTGTGGAGAGAAACTCAGTCCACTAGAGCAACCAGCAAGCGAGGGAATCACATTTTAGCAAGCTGGACAAGAAAACATGATAAACACTGCTGAACAAAAAATGAGCAAACAAAACTTAGCTTGTCCTGGATGGACTGGGAGCAAGGTAGTCAGAAGGAATCTAAGTAGCACTGATTACATCGACAGCCGGCAACAAGTGAAAGCAAAACAGAGCTATATAGGAACCTCCCAGAGGATAATGAACCAGCTGATAGCCAGAGACCAGCAGGATAACAAACAAAGCCACCAGGGGGAGCCCAAAGCAAAAGTCACACCATACCACCAGTGACCACAAGAGGGAGCCTGAAAACAGAGCTCACAACAAGCCACCTTTTGCTTTGATGACTGCTTTGCACACTATTGGCATTCTCTTGATGAGCTTCAAGAGGTAGTCACCGGGAATGATCTTCCAACAATCTTGAAGGAGTTCCCAGAGATGCTTAGCACTTGTTGGCCCTTTTGCCTTCACTCTGCGGTCCAGCTCACCCCAAACCATCTCAAATGGGTTCAGGTTTGGTGACTGTGGAGGCCAGATCATCTGGCATAGCACCCCATCACTCTTTTTCTTGGTGAAAAAGCCCTTACACAGCCTAGAGGTGTGTTTGAGGTCATTGTCCTGTTGAAAAATAAATGATGGTCCAACTAAACACAAACCGGATGGAATAGCATGCTGCTGCAAGATGCTGTGGTAGCCATGCTGGTTCAGTATGCCTTCAATTTTAAATAAATCCCCCACAGTGTCACCAGCAAAGCACCCCCACACATAACACCTCCTCCATGCTTCATGGTGGGAATCAGGCATGTAGAGTCCATCCATTCACCTTTTCTGCATCGCACAAAGACACAGTGGTTGGAACCAAAGATCTCAAATTTGGACTCATCAGACCAAAGCACAGATTTCCACTGGTCTAATGTCCATTCCTTGTGTTCTTTAGCCCAAACAAGTTTCTTCTGCTAGTTGCCTGTCGTTAGCAGTGGTTTCCTAGCAGCTATTTTACCATGAAGGCCTCCTGCACAAAGTCTCCTCTTAGCAGTTGTTGTAGAGATGTGTCTGCTGCTAGAACTCTGTGTGGCATTGACCTGGTCTCTAATCTGAGCTGCTGTTAACCTGCGATTTCTGAGGCTGGTGACTCGGATAAACTTATCCTCGGATGCAGAGGTGACTCTTGGTCTTCCTTTCCTGGGGCAGTCCTCATGTGAGCCAATTTCTTTGTAGCGCTTGATGGTTTTTGCCACTGCACTTGGGGACACTTTCAAAGTTATCCCAATTTTTTGGACTCACTGACCTTAATTTTTTAAGGTATTGATGGCCACTCGTCTTTACTTAGCTGCTTTTTTCTTGCCATAATACAAATTCCAACACTCTATTCAGTAGGACTATCAGCTGTGTATCCACCAGACTTCTGCACAACACAACCGATGGTCCCAAGACCATGTATAAGGCAAGAAATCCCACTTATTAAACCTGACAGGGCACACTTGTGAAGTGAAAACCATTCCCGGTGACTACCTCTTGAAGCTCATCAAGAGAATGCCAACAGTGTGCAAAGCAGTCATCAAAGCAAAAGGTGGCTACTTTGAAGAACCTAGAATATAAGACATAATTTCAGTTGTTTCACACTTTTTTGTTAAGTATATAATTCCACATGTGTTAATTCATAGTTTTGATGCCTTCAGTGTGAATGTACAATTTTCATAGTCATGAAAAAACAGAAAAATCTTTAAATGAGAAGGTGTGTCCAAACTTTTGGTCTGTACTGTATATACTATATACAGGGGAGATGACATACAGGTATATACTATATACAGGAGGAAATGACACACACAGTTATATACTATATACAGAGGAGATGACATACAGGTATATACTATATACAGGGGAGATGACACAGGTATATACTATATACAGGAGGAGATAACATACAGGTATATACTATATACAGAGGATGACATACAGGTATATACTATATACAGGGGAGATGACACAGGTATATACTACAGTATATACAAGGGAGATGACATACTGGTATATACTGTATACAGGAAGAGATGACACAGGTATATACTATATACCGGAGGAGATGACACACATGTATGTACTATATACAGGGGAGATGACATACAAATATATACTATATATAGGAGGAGATGACTTTGAAGTGGCCTCACCGCCGGAGCCCACTTCAAAGCGGTGGATACTGCCAGCTGACGTACTATTCCGTGAGCTGTGCCAGAGGGGGAAAGCCGATGTCCGTAGTCCAATATTTGTAGCCTGGGAAGAGGGTAATACCCATGGCCCCCTCCCAGGCTATGAATATCAGCCCGCAGCTATCTGTGTAGCCTTTACTGGCTAGTAGAATAGGGGGACCCCCTCCAAAAAATGACGTGGGGTCCCCCTATATTTTATAGCCAGAAAGGCTATGCAGGCAGCTGCGGGCTGATATTCATAGCCTAGAGAGGGGCCATGGATATTGGCCCCCCTGGCTACAAATACCAGCCTGCAGCCACCCCAGAAATGGCGCATCTGTAAGATGCGCCAATTCCGGCACTTAGCCCCTCTCTTAATGTCTCTTGACCTTAAGCCAGGTTAATAATGTAGAGGCGTCAGTAAGACGCCTATCCATTATTAATCCTAGAGTAGTGAAAGGGTTGAAAAAAAATAAAGACACAGCCAGAAAAAAGTATTTTAATATTCTTAATTTCACCATACTTACCATACTCCATTGCCTGCAAAAAATTAAAAATAATAAACCAACCGTATACTACCTGTTTGCCGTAGTCCAATTAATAACGAGTGTCCCATGATGATCTCCCCTATAGAACAGTGATATCGGGTGATGTCACTGCTCTATAAACCTCCAGTGACACACTGACAGGAGACAATGGCTCCTGCAGTGCATCACTGAAGAGGTTACCTGAGTTCAAAGTCACTTTATGGCAAAGCTGTGTGTGAATTTTCCTACACAGCAGTGCCACAAGTGAGACTAGGAACTATTTCTCACAGGGGCGGAGGAATACAGTGTGAGGATACCTTCCGTCACTGTATTCCTGGAGCCTCTGGAGAGTGGTCGCATCAGCTGATGCTGCTGCTCTCCATGGATATAATTGGATATCTGCAGATCAGGGAGTATATTGTTTATTATTTTTATATTTTTTACAGGTGACAAGGGCTTCGGGGATCAAGGTGACAAGGTGATGGTGAGTATGTACTCTGTTTTATGTACTGTATGTCTATATGTTTGTACTGTATGTCTATATGTATGTACTGTATGTCTATATGTATGTTGTATGTACTGTATGTATGTGTTGTTTGTTGTATTTTGCATGGCGTATGTTGTATGTCGCATGTTGCATCATGTTGCATGTCGCGTGTGACATGTTGCATGTCACACGTTGCATGCCGCATGTATGTCGCAAGTGACATGTTGCATGTCGTACGTTGCATGTCATATGTTGCATGTCGCATGTGACATGTCTCATGTTGCACGTCGCAAGTCGTATGTTGCATGTCGCACGTTGCATGTCGTATGTTGCATGTCGCATGTGACATGTCGCACATTGCATTTCGCATGTTGCACGTTGTATGTTGCATGTCGTATGTTGCATTTTGCACGTCGCATGTTGCACATTGTATGTTGCATGTCGCACATTGCATGTGACATGTTTCATGTCATATGTCGCATGTTGCATGCCGCACGTTGCATGCCGCATGTCACATGTCGTGTATCGCACGTCGCTTGTTGTATGTCGCACGTCGTATGTTGCATGTCACACGTTGCATGTCATATGTTGCATGTCGCACGTTGCATGTCTTATGTTGTATGTTCCATGTCGCACGTTGCATGTCACATGTCCTATATCACATGTTGTATGTCGCACGTTGCATGCTGCATGTCACATGTTATTTACAAAAATCATTTACGCAGAGTAATTCAGGTAAAATCATTCACTTTTTACAATCCAGGCCCTTTCCTTGATTTTCGTGCTGCAAAATTACTAATGATGTCACTAAAGTCCAATTCACGCAGTATATCTGACTCGATGATCATGATAGCCAAATTTGCAAGCTGTTCCAGCTTCATGGATGTTCTTAATCGGCTTTCAACTAACTTGAGTTTTGAGAAGGAACGCTCACCACTGCAGTTTGTTACCATCACAATTAGATATATCCTTAGAGCTATCTCAATATTTGGGAAACTGTCCTGAACACCCTTTTCCATGATAAGATTGTACATGAAAAGTTCAGTGCTGATATCTTTTGGCTCCTCGTCTGTGAATAAATTGGTAAATGTTACAAACTGACACAGTTCATCGATAAATGTAATGTCCAAGTCGTCTGAATAAGACCTGATGAGTTTCTCTGCTGTGGACTTAAGCTCGTCTGAAGACAGTTCTTTCAGATCACTAAAAAAGCTAAATTTGCTTGATACATCTTTATATGCTTGAAGACGTTGGTCAAGAGAAGCGATAAACTGATCACTGATAGGCTAGAAAGTTTCTGTTCTGTATTTTTCAGAAGGTCTGAGTTGTACTTCTTCCGTATGGCCATAATCCGATGGATTGAGACACACGTTTTGACACCCGTATCGAGTTATCGTCTGAACATACTCAGATGAACCAGACAGCTCTTCACCTTGCTTCTCATAAATTTTGAAGGAGTCACGCTTTGATGTGACATAGTTTTTAAGCTGGTCAGTGACAGCAGTGTTTAGATCGAGTTTTGCGTGTTGTAGATTCTTACTAACAGCGTCTGTTCTTTGCAGGATATCCTTCCAGAAGGTGGTGTTAATACCAATTTCAAGCTGATTCATTTGTCTCAATATATTATTATTATTATTTATTGTTATAGCGCCATTTATTCCATGGCGCTTTACAAGTGAGTATATATATATATATATATATATATACACTGTTTGCAGAATTATTCGGCAAGATGTATTTTGATCACATGATACTTTTTATACATGTTGTCCTACTCCAAGCTGTTCAGGCTTGAGTGCCAACTACCAATTAAGTAAATCAGGTGATGTGCATCTCTGTAATGAGGATGGGTGTCGTCTACTGACATCAACACCCTATATAAGGTGTGCTTAATTATTTGGCAACTTCCTTTCCTCTGGCAAAATGGGTCAGAAGAGAGATTTGACAGGCTCTGAAAAGTCCAAAATTGTGAGATGTCTTACAGAAGGATGCAGCAGTCTTGAAATAGCTAAAATTTTGAAGTGTGATCACTGAACAATCAAGCGTTTCATGGTAAATAGCCAACAGGGTCGCAAGAAGCGTGTTGGGCTAAAAAGGCGTAAATTAACTGCCCATGAATTGAGGAAAATCAAGTGTGAAGCTGACAAGATGACATTTGCCTCCAGTTTTGCCAGATTTCAGAGCTGCAACGTTACTGGAGTATCAAAAAGCGCAAGTTGTGCGACACTCAGGGACATGGCCAAGGTAAGGAAGGCTGAAAAATGACCACCTTTGATCAAGAAACATAAGATAAAATGTCAAGACTGCGCTAAGAAATATCTTAAGACTGACTTTTCAAAGGTTTTATGGACTGATGAAATGAGAGTGACTCTTAATGGGCCAGATGGATGGGCCAGAGGCTGGATCAGTAAAGGGCAGAGAGCTCCACTCAGAGTCAGACGCCAGCAAGGTGGAGGTGGGGTGCTGGTATGGGCTGGGATCATCAAAGATGAACTTGTGGGACCTTTTTGGGTTGAGGATGGAGTGAAGCTCGACTCCCAGACCTACTGCCAGTTTCTGGAAGACAACTTCTTCAAGCAGTGGTACAGGAAGACAGGAAGAAGTCAGTATCGTTCAAGAAAAACATGATTTTCATGCAGGAAAATGCTCCATCACATGCCTCCAACTTGTTAAATATGCTTATTTTGCACATTTATTTAATCAAGGCTATTCACCAGGTGCATTACTCTTAAAGAAAAATGTCATGATATTCTCATAAAAAATGTAGTGGTTTATTGAATTGTCCACAGAAAAACCAAATTGCAGCAAAACATAAAAATAGATGAAATAGTTACGAACAGATTGTCCATGTGTAAATATCAGCATTTGTTACTCATCTTTCCCAAAGTTCTGAATGGAAAAGCCGTCTGTGTGAAATCTGAAGTCATCATGGGTACCAGCTGTTCCTTCCTTGTGTGACTTGTCTGATGTCCATGGAAAATGATGGTGAAGGCAGGAGGTGACAGCCCCGTGACAAAAGCCCCTTCTCCTAAGAGACGTTATTTATATGTCCCACAGACCACGTGTGCCCTTTATATGGTGTTGACTTATACTCACAGAAATAGCTTTTTGTAGTGTCAGCAAGAAGCAATGTGCTCAGTACTGAATTGAGAATAAGAATAATTCAATTAATATTTAACAATTCCCCCTTTTGAGGGAGACAGACAATGATTGGAACCCTCAAATTAAACATAATAATAATATCTCCTTTCTTCTTTTCTTTGGCAAAATAATTTAATGTTCATAATAATAATAATATTGTTATACGTTCTCAATAACATAATGATATGTAAATTCATGTTATGGTAAGCCGTGACTAATATTCATATAAAATATATATAATTGTACTTCCCTATACTTAATTGAAGCATCTCAGGTCTGATGTCATCTTGAGGTCTTCTTCTTGGTTCTTTTAAAACAATCTTTATTATAATTCTTTTGAAATAGATGATAGCATGTAGATATTGTAGAGACTGTGTGTCATGTGTCAATCAAAGTCCATAAATTCAAATGTTGATAAGAAAACAAAGTTCATAGATGAAATGTAGCTTTAATATCTGTGAAGTGTCACCTTTAAAGACCTGAACTTACATTGGCTCGCCTTGGATCTGGAATCCTTCCATATCATCCGCATTGGTCTTGGAACAGCTGACGTCTTTGGTCAGCACAGCAAGGGTTAAATTGACTTTTCCCTGCTAATCATAGCACCATAACCAGTCTTTAGTGCACAGGACACATGTCAGGGTTGTAGCATCCTGACAATTACCTTATTGTTCACCAGCTTTCATGGAAGCCTTATAGGTAATAGGAAACCACTGGAACATGATAAAAACGTAATGACACAGTTCATCTTAGCATCATAGGATCATCTTCATCTCCAATTGTGGTTGTCAGTTAGATACTGTACTCATAGTTGTCAGTGATGGATGCTGTAGTTGTGAGTAGTGACAAGAATTGTATTTGACACAGTCTATTATTACTCAGAAATCATAGCATTGTTACCTTGTGGAACTTCTGGATAACGGCTTTTTCTTCTTGCAACTTTTAAGAATCAATTGAATTTAGAAATATAAAAAGTCTTTATTAACTTAACTTCAGTTTCTTGATTGAAGTCTTCATTCCCTATTCTATACCAAATCTGGTAATTTCCTAACTTATAATTTCACAGCATACCATAGCAATGAATAATATCCATATAATTATTATCAGAATATTAATATGGAATTCATATTTGGAAAAATAAAATAATAATAATAAATGATAATACATTATTAACCATATTCTTTATGTGATAGGACATTTGTATGTCATAGGTGTAATTTCTTTTTGAACCCATAGATGTCAGTGTGTCTTATTATGTAACAAATATTTCCATCTTTATTACTAAAACTTTATTAATAAACTATATTTATTAGACCAATAATATGTAAGAATGTGTAGCCATGAACCAAAATAAGTATATATGAATAAATGAATGAATGAGTGTAAGAATTGTTGTATTTAACTCAGAATTGAAACATTTCTTATAATGAAACCATATGATCATTATATTTAATAAAGCAATATTCTTGTAGACATTACTTTATTAAATATTGATTTTTTTCTTCTTGAGATAAAAAATTAAAATTAAGAATTAAAATGAAGAAAAAAATAAAAAAAATGAAAAATAAAAATGAGACTAAAAATTAAAATAAAGCCTTTATATGTTGATGACAAATGCTGAGGTTATATCTCAGTAACACATTCCCTTTAATATTTCCATTATCTAGATGTTGTCATAACCTTGGATTACCAAAATATTAAAATTATGCAGCTTTGCATATAATACCCTTCATTAGAGAAAAAAATGACTTTTATAATACTTAATGTTATTATACCCAATAGTACATTATTATTTCTTCTTTATTAAAATGTGTGAAGAAGAGGTATTGATGAAATGTGATGATGTAATCAGGATCAAAAACACATTTCCCCCTTAATATAAAAAAATATTATTTTATGAAAAAATGTATTTCTAAAAACCAAAATAAAAAATAATAATTTTTAAAACTGTCATATCAGCTTGTGCCATATATTTGTTTGAAGATATGTACCCATCTATGTAACCATTAAAAAAAACACTAGATATCATGAAATTATAATTTGGAAAAATGTTCTAAATGTAGATTTTCTTAAAATTAAACCATATTGATGTGTGATTGCACTCATTCACTATGAACTAAACCAAGAAATAATAATTACTAAAGAAATATAGAAATATATGATGAGTAAATAATATTTCATAGATTATCATGAGGCCTCTCTCATACTGTGCATACATTCCACATTAGTCTTATGATAACTTCACTCTTAGCAGCTGCTCATACGCTCATCTGTCACTCAGACTGTGACACACATAGAAGTTGAAACTACATATTTCACATACAAAGAATAAGAATACATGTACACTGTGTTCCAAATTATTATGCAAATAATATTTCCTCATATTTTCTCTAAATTACCTATCTGAATTGCAGTCATTGTAATTTTCCAGTCATCTACTATTCTAGTATAATTGCAATGTTTTGGAACAAACTGCCTATGAATACAGTATCTTTAAAAAAAAAAAATAAACACTCAAAATGCATGTTCCAAATTATTATGCACAGCAGAGTTTTCAACCTTTTTTTTATTTTGAACAAAAAAATTGTCAATTGTGAAGTTATAAGCATTATCAGCTTATTACAAAATGAAATCAAACAGTTTTCAAGTGAAAACTTTATTCTAGGTGATGTTACATTTGCACATAGGACCCCTTGTTGGAAAGAAGCTTCTGAACGCTCTCGTCCATTGAATTTGTCAGTTTTTGGATGGTTTCTGCTTCAATTGTTTTGCATGTGGACAGAATACCCTCCCAGAGCTGTTGCTTAGATGTGAACTGCCTCCCGCCATCATAGACACTCCTCTTGATGATGCTCCAGAGGTTCTCAATGGGGTTGAGGTCAGGGGAACATGGTGGCCACACCATAAGTTTGTCCTCTTTTATGCCCATAGCAGCCAGAGATGCAGATGTGTTTTTTGCAGCATGAGACGGTGCATTATCATGCATGAAAATGATCTTGCTGCGGAAAGCACGGTTCTTCCTCTTGAATCATGGCAGGAAGTGTTGTTTTAGAAACTCCACGTAGATTATGGAGTTCATCTTTACCCCTTCAGGGATCATAAAGGGGCCGGCAATCTCTCTCCCCATGATTCCAGCCCAAAACATTACTCCACCTCCTTCTTGTTGGCGCCTTAGCCATGTTTTCATGGGGTGTCCATCAACCAGCCGTCCTCCAGTCCATCCATCTGGACCCTCAAGCGTTGCACGGCACTCATCGGAGAACAGTTTGGAAGTCAGTCTTCATGTATCGTTTGGCCCACTGGAGCCGTTTCTGCTTGTGTGCAGTGGATAGAGGTGGTCGACAGGATGGCTTACACACAGCTGCAAACCTCTGAAGGACCCTGCATCTTGTTGTTCTGGGACGTTGGAGGCACCAGCAGCTTCAAAAACTTGTCTGCTGCTATGACAAGGCATTTTTGCAGCTGCTCTTTTAACCTCACGCAATTGCCTGTTGGAAAGAGTCCTCAATTTTTCCTTATCAGCACGCACATGTGTCTGCTGGGAATCAGCTACATACTTCTTGATTGTGCGATGATCACGATGAAGTGTCTTGGCAATGTTGATTGTAGTCATG